>NC_134085.1:207065280-207740280 GCF_000715075.1 Nicotiana tabacum | reverse complement strand
ACGTCCGGTTCGGAGGGCGGGGATATCCCGACCCTACTATCATTATGCCTTTGCAATGTTACTTGGTTCAACTCTATTTGTGACCTTTTCTCGTATGTGGGACTCTCTATCTTCTTGGGTAGATAATCGATCGTCTTTCATTTGGATAGTGAGTAGTTTTTATAATAATAAGTCAAGTCAATAATAATAGAACTGGAGGAGTGAAAGCCACTTGACTCTAAGGAAAGGAGCGAAAAGCCAGGATGGCTTGGTAAGCAAGCAATCCGTTATGTGGGCGCCAACTCCAAGTTCCTTCTCTTCTTTCTTTTTTCAAGTCACGATCAGAATGATGACATTCTTTTTTGCTTTAGAAAGGAGAAGGGAAAAGGCCAATTTGCACCACCATCCTTCCCCAAAGATTCGGTTAGTGTGCATAGACTTCTACTTTCCTTAGGCGACTTTCTTGCCTTACGAAAAGAAGTTCATTTCATTTTCCCGGGAATTTTGGAAAAAAGCCGACTTCCTTTATCGAGCGGCTCTCTCTGTTGACGATAAAAGCGAAGCGAAGAATGACAGCGGCTCTCTCTTCCCAGTAGCAGGCGAGGCAAAAAAAGACCGCTAACGCCCCTTGTATTTCCAAATTAAAGAAAAAATAAAAAATATTCCTGATTTAAATATGCCACTAGAAACATACAACAACAACAACAACAACAACAACCCAGTATAATCCCACTTAGTGGGGTCTGGGGAGGGTAGTGTGTACGCAGACCTTACCCCTACCCTGGGGTAGAGAGGCTGTTTCCAAATAGACCCCCGACATCCTTCCCTCCAAGAACTTCCCACCTTGCTCTTGGGGAGACTCGAACTCACAACCTCTTGGTTGGAAGTGGAGGTTGCTAGATGTCTATCGTTTTTTCAAATTACTGGTATTGGCTTAGAGTGAGAACCCAGTCCATAGCTTTACTTACTAGTTATCTGTCGATTGCCTTCTCTCCCATTACCTTAAAGTTCAATCAGAAGCCTAGAAGAAAGAATGTACCTACCAATCCAATAATCAGATAGAGTAGAAGAGAAGGCCCGGAACAAGGTTGACTGAGACTGCCAACTATAAGAGAAGAGAGAAAGCAAGCCAGAAACGTCTAACTTAATTACCGGACAGAATGCCTTCCTCTAATTCCTAGAATGAGAGTGAGCTTGCTTCTTCAATGCCGTAGTCTTAGTATAGGAATGCGTTAGTAAACTGTAGCGAAATCACTGGAAATGAGAGAGATGTGAGTGTCAATCATTCTGTCAGCATGCTCAAAGAATGCTTAACAAAAGATGGAGAAGGAGAGAATGCACTTACAGCCTCTCTCTCATATTCACCTGCCAAGGCATGACATAGATAGTAGACAGTCAGCTCTCTTATAGCCAGTTACTGTGATTGATTAGGGAGAGAGTGCTAGTCTAACTGCCGGTACGGGTATGCTAATAGATAGACGATTTTCTAGCCCTAGAATAAGAAAGTAGCTTGTCTGCCATACTAGCTGCTTTATTGAATGTGTCGATCTGCATTCTATATAAGGAGTTGATTTGCTTCCTTGTCTGGCAGTTAGCTAAGTGAGAAGCTATGACCGAGGAAGCCCTCCCACTAGTGCCTCTACTCTACTAGTCCTAGTACTAGATACTAGATAGACCTTTTCTGCTTGTCTAACTCAAGCCAGATAGCAGCAATCACTCGAAATAGTCATATGCGGAAAACATGCAAGTCTAGATTGAAAGATAAGGAAGTCAAGTCAAAGTTATCAAAACCCCTAGTTATCAAAACTCACAAACCATCATTTTCCACTATTTGTCTAAACCCTAGACGGTCCCCAAACATCACTATGGATAAGCTTAAATGGTTTTGAGGCATGATATTTATGAGAGGGAAAAATAGAACGTCGATGTTTTGCCATTCACAGAATGCACACCGAAAAATAGACGGACTCTTATTCATGAACAATTGAGGTAACAAAAGCTTTAAATAATAAAAACTAGGATGGCCAAGCCTATAATGCCAAAACATAACCTTATTCTCAATAAAAATCGAGTTCAAATAAATAGAATTTTTATTTACTGAATTATTTCCATCCTCCAGGAAATAGAGACCTCCAGACTCTTTAGCACTACCAATCATCCCCTGAGACCTTGTTCTAAAATTCACAAGAAAATGAGTCAAATATTGCACGATAATTGAGCAATTGGGTTAATTTGGCAACAGACACAAGATTACATGTCAAATTTGGAACATGAAGGACATCAAAGAGGGTCGAGGAAGGAGTAAGTTTGATAGTTCCCTTTCCAGCAACTGCTAAAAAAGATCCATCAGTAATTGGAACCTTTTTGTTTCCTACACAAGGTGAGTAAGTAGAGAACAAATGGGGATTTCCTGTCATATGGTCACTAGATCCTGACTTGATGATCCAGAAATTCACACCATTTGATTTAGTACTCAAATAAACACACGGTGCAAATACCTGATTGAGTAAAATAATAATAGGTATTGGAAGGACTTGGTTTACTAGTATGGAGTTGATTCTGAAGAAGCTTGTGCAAGAGCTCTAATTTCTCCTTTATGAATGGAGACGCCTATGAAGAAGATTTTTGCCCCTGTTCTTCATTGATTGTTTGGAATACATGGTTGTCATGGTTATCAACTTCCTTTTTCTTCTAGTTAGGAGGCTTCCCATGAATTTTCCAACATTTTTCGCGAGTGTGCCAATGCTTTTTACAGAAATCACACCAAGGTTTCTTCTTCTTGTCATCATCTCCTTTTGCAACCACCAGTGCCGAAGAATCTATTGCTTTTGAATTCAGATTAGGATCTAATTTCAACATGATATTCCTTCTAGTTTCTTCTCTTCTTATTTCTAAGAAAGTCTCACGCAAAGATGGCAAAGGTTTTTTCCCGAGAATTCGAGATCTTACTTCATCAAATTCTCAATTTAATCCTGCTAAATTTTCTTTTTTTTTCATTGCTTCCACACTATCTATCAGACACTCCTACTCATCATTGTAGCATTGATCTAATTCTATCCATACTAAAGTCATTTCATTGTAATAGATGGTCACTTCTCTCTCTCTCTGTCTAGCCTTCCAAAGTTTAATTTTTAATTCAAAAATTTGAGAAGCATTTTCAATGTCTGTGTAGGTTTCTTTAACAGCCTTTCATACATCCCTAGCAGTGGGCAAAAAAAGAAATATGGCTTACCTAATGCTGGTTCCATAGAGTTTAGGAGCCACACGATCATTAATGAGTTCTCGGACCTCCAAGCCTTCATTTTTGGATCTCCGGCTTCAGGTTTTCTGATTTCACCGATCAAGTGCCCAAGTTTTCATTTGCCATCAATGGCTAACCGGACAGATTGTGCCCACTCCAGATAATTTTTTCCATTCAACCTATGAGACGTTAGTTGAAAGGATAAATGAGATAAATCATTGTTTTGATTCATGGTTATCTCGCATAAACAGAACTCTCGGCTTCTGTTATTTCCACTACGATTCTTTTCCCAGTAAAGGTTGTTTTAGCCATGAACAAAAGGAAAAGAAAAAGGTTGAAAGAAGCTAATGCTCTGATACCAAGTAAGTTTTGGTATCGAAATAGTATGTACTATTCTGTCAAAGAATACACAATTTATAGGAGAAAAAAACAATAAAAAGGAAATAATCCTCTGATTCCAAACAAATGGGTATTTCTAATATAATCTAATCCCTAAAAATCTGAAACTTTCCTAAACCTGATATGATTTGATCCTATATGATCAGATAATACAAACCAACATATCTGATTTGATTTGATTTGATTACACAATCATAATCAGATATTACAAACCAATAGTTGGGAAGGGTTGTTTATCTTATTTTGCCTTTGTGAGGGATGTTAGTGCTGACACTTCCACTACTGATTCTGTTCCGGTGGTATGGGAGTTTTCGGACGTATTTCCTAGCAGACCTGCCTGACATGCCGCCCGATAGGGATATTGACTTGGTGCCGGGCACTCAGCCCATTTCTATTCCACCATATTGTATGTCACTAGCTGAGTTGAAAGAGCAATTTCAGGAACTCCTTGATAAGGGGTTTATTAGGCCTAGTGTGTCACCTTGGGGTGCACAGGTTCTGTTTGTAAAGAAGATGGATAGTACTATGAGAATGTGCATCGATTATACGTAGTTGAACAAAGTCACAATCAAGAATAAGTGTCTTTTCCCGCATATTGATGATCTTTTTGACCAGCTTTAGGGAGCGGGAGTGTTCTCTAAGATTGATTTGAGGTCTGTGTATCACCAGCTGAAAATTCGGGATTCAGATATTCTTAAGACAACTTTCAGGATCCGTTATGATCATTATGAGTTCCTTTTGATATCTTTTGGACTGACAACACCCCAACAACATTCATGCATCTGATGAATATTGTATTTCAGCCTTATCTCGGCTTGTTTGTTATTGTGTTCATTGATGATATCCCGGTGTACTCTCGTAGCTAGGAGGAGCATGCCCATCATTTGAGGATTGTGTTGTAGAGATTAAGGAAGGAGAAGCTTTATTCCAAGTTCTCCAAGTATGAGTTTTGGTGGCGTTCTTGGGGCACGTGGTGTTCAGTAAGGGTATTCGGGTAGATTCAAAGAAGATAGAGGCGGTTCAGAGTTGGCCTACACCGTCTTCAGCTATGGAGATTCAGAACTTTCTAGGGTTGGCTGGTTATTACTGTTGCTTCGTGCATGGTTTCTCGGCTATTGCATCTCCCTTGACCAAATTGACCCAAAATGGTGCTCCTTTCAGGTGGTCAGATAAGTGTAAGGTGAGCTTTCAGAAGCTCAAGATTGTCTTGACCACGACTCCAGTTCTGGTTCTACCATCAGCCTCCGGTTCTTACATAGTATATTGTGATGTTTCTCGAATTGGTATTGGGTGTGTCTTAATGTAGAAGGGTAGAGTGATTGCTTATGTTTCGCATTAGTTGAAGCCTCATGAGAAGAACTACCCTGTCCACGATTTGGAGTTAGCTGCCATCGTATGCATTGAAGATTTGGAGGCATTATCTCTAAGGTATGTCTTATGAGGTATTTAATGATCAACAGAGCCTCCAGAACTTGTTCAAACACAAGGATCTAAATTTGAGGCAGCGAAGAAGGTTGGAGCTACTAAAAGACTATGATATTACTATTCTATATCATCTGGGAAGGCCAATGTAGTGGTCGATGCCTTGAGTAGGAAGGCAGTGAATATGGGTAGTCTTGCATTCATTCATATTGGTAAGAGACCTCTTGTAGTTGATGTTCAGGCCTTGGCCAACCGGTTCGTGAGATTGGATATTTTGGAACCCAACTAGGTTCTAGCTTTTGTGGTTTCTTGATCTTCCTTATTTGATAGCATTAGAGAGCGCCAGTATGATGACCCTCATTTTCTTGTCCTAAAGGATAGGGTTCAGCACGGTAATGCCAGAGATGTGACTATTGGGGATGAGGGGATATTGAGGATGCATGGTCGGATTTGTGCGCCCAGTGTGGATGGGCTACGTGAGTTGATTCTTGAAGAGGCCCACAATTCGCAGTATTCCATTCATCCGGGTGTCGCGAAGATATATCAGGACTTGAGGCAGTACTATTGGTAGAAGAGAATGAAGAAGGATATAGTTGGGCTTGTAGCTCGGTGTCTCAACTGTCAGCAAGTGAAGTATGAGCATCAGAGATCAGGCTAGATTGCTTCAGAGGATAGAGATCCTAGAGTGGAAGTGGGAGCGGATCACTATAGATTTCGTAGTTGGACTCCTACGGACTTCGAGGAAGTTCGATGCTATTTGGGTGATTGTGGATCGACTGACCAAGTCCGCGCACTTCATTCCAATTGGTACTACTTATTCTTCAGAGCGATTGGCTGAGATTTACATCAGAGAGATTGTTCGCCTTCATAGTGTGCTAGTTTCCATCATTTTAGATAGAGGTATGCAGTTTACATCGCAGTTTTGGAGATCCATGTAGCGAGAGTTGGGCACTCAGGTTGAGTTGAGTACAACATTTCACCCTCAGACAGATGGACAGTCCGAGCGCACTATTCAAATATTGGAAGACATGCTACACATTTGTGTCATTGATTTCGGGGTTTCATGGGACCAGTTTCTATTGCTCGTAGAGTTTGCTTACAACAATATCTATTAATCGAGCATTCAGATGGCTTCATATGAGGTTTTATATAGGAGGCGGTATAGATCTCTGGTGGGTTGGTTTGTGTCGGATGAGGCTAGCATATTGGGTACCGACTTGGTTCAGGATGCTTTGGACAAGGTTAAATTGATTCAGGAGGGGCTTCACACGATGCAGTCTAGACAGAAGAGTTATGCTGATAGAAAAGTCCGTGATGTTGGTTACATGGTTGGGGAGAAGATTCTGCTAAAAGTTTCACCCATGAAAGGTGTTATGAGGTTCGGGAAAAAGGGCAAGTTGAGCCCTCGGTTTATTGGTCCGTTTGAGGTACTTCAGAGGATTGGAGAGGTAGCCTACAAACTTGTCTTTCCACCTAGGTTGTCGAGTGTACATCTAGTATTTCATGTTTCTATGCTCCGAAAGTACTTCGACTGTCGGTCTCATATTTTGGATTTCAGCACGGTTCAGTTGGATGGTAATTTGACTTATGATGTGGAGCCGGTGGCCATTTTGGATTGGTAGGTTCAAAAGTTAAGGTCAAATGATATAGCATCGGTGAAGGTACACTGGAGAGGTCAGCCCATGGATGAGGCTACTTGGGAAACCGAGCGAGAGATGCGGAGCAGATATCCACACTTATTTGTGACTCTATGTATGTTTCTAGACCCGTTCGAGGACAAACGTTTGTTTAAGAGGGGGAGGATGTAACGATCTGGCCGGATGTCTTGAGAGTTGTAGCCCTATTTCCTTATTTTCTGCTCCTTTTGTGCTTTACATCTATTATATGACTTACCGGGTTGGTTGGTTCGGGTCTGGAAAGATTTCAGAGTGAATTGAGACACTTAGTCTCATAATTGAAAGCTTAAGTTGGAAAAATTGATCGGATGTTGACTTATGTATAAACGACCCTGGATTTGAATTTTGATGGTTCTGTTAGCTCCGTTGGGTATTTTGGACTTAGGAGCATGTCCGGATTGTGATTTGGAGGTCCGTAGTAGAATTATGCTTGAAATGGTGAAAGTTGGAATTTTGGGAAGTTTGACTGGGAGTGAACTTTTTGATATCGGAGTTGGATTGGATTTTCAGAAGTTAGAGTAGGTTTGTTGTGTCATTTGTGACTAGTGTGCAAATTTTGAGATCAATCGAACGTGATTTGAGAGGTTTCGACGTCGTTTGTAGAATTTGAAAATTTCAAAGTTCATTAGGCTTGAATATATGCGTGATTCGTGTTTTTAATGTTGTCTGAGGTGGTTTGAAGGCTCAACTAAGTTTTCATCATAATTTAGGACTTTTTGGTATGTTTGGTTAAGGACCCGGAGGCCTCGGGTGAGTTTTGGGTGGTTAACGAATTATTTTTGGACTTGGCTTGATGGCTGAAGATTGCTGGTATGAATTTTTTGGTTTCCTCTTATGCGTTTGCGAGAGAGGTCTCGCGTTCGCGAAGGGCATCTGTTGGCTGAGGAAGTTTTGTTCTTCGTGTTTGCAAAGAAAAGTACGTGAACGTGAAGCTTTGGACTGAGAGCGCATCACGAACGCGGAAATGGTAACACGTTCGCGAAAAGGTATTGAGGCAGCTGGGAACCCCAAGCTATTGGTCTACGCGTTCGCGGGGCAGTGAACGAGTTCGCAAAGAGAGGGCTCGGCAAGCTTCACCTTCGCGAGGCTGGGGTCACGTTCGTGAAGGGGTAAATTGAGGGGCAGTAAGAATGGTCTACACGAACGCAAGAGGAAGGTTGTGTTCGCGATGAAGGCATCACTGGGCAGTATAAAAAGGTTCAAAAACAAGGATTTCGGGATTTTTCACATTTCTAACATTTTTGAGATCGGCTTTAGAGATTTTTGAGAGGATTTTGAAGGTAATTCTTAAGGTAAGTTCCTTGTGTTCATTTTTATTCAATAATTATGTTTTTCCATTGATTTTCCAACCTAGTTGGTGTGTTTTTTAGGTGTAATTTGGGGATTTGAGGCTAGGGATTTGGAGAGATAATTTTGGGGATTTAAATGGTCATTTGGTATCGGATTTTGATGAATTTGGTATGACTAGACTCGGGATTGAATGTGCTTTCAGGTCTTGCGACTTTTGTCAGATTTTGAGACGTGGGCCCGGGGGACTGCTTTTGGCCAATTTCGGATTTTGGCTTGTAATTTCGTATTTTTCTGGTGGAATTGATTCCTTTAGCCTATATTAATTGTATTGTACTACTTGTGGCTAGATTCGGGATATTTGGAGGCCGACTTGCGAGGCAAAGGCGTATTGGAGTAGAGTCTTGCTCGGATTGAGGTAAGTAACAGTTCTACATCTAGTTCTGAGGGCACAAAACCCAGGATTTTGTGTTATGTGATTATTTTGGAGGTGACGCGCATGCTAGGTGATGGGCGTGTAGGCATGCACCGTGGAAATTGTGACTTGGTCCGTTCCGTGAAACTGAAAAATTGAATAAAGCTGTTATTAGCTATATGCCCTCCATGTATTATAGAAATTTGATTGTAAATCATATTAGAAATCATGTTTAGGCTATGTGTTGGTGTTGTTGGAACCCACAGAGGCCGTGTTATGTGCTAAAATTACCTGCTAAATGCTATTTGTACTTAGTCTCAGTTTTTACTCGCATATTATATCTCAGTCTCTATTATTCTTGTTGATACATCATATCATTATTGTTGGACTGATTTTTTTAATTTTTGAGAGCCCAAGATACTGGAGAGATTGATGATTGAGTGAGGCCAAGGGCCTGATTGTGAGGATATTTATGGGAACGGTCTGCACGCTGCAACATATTTCATTGATTTACGCCATTATTGGCTTGATATAGTGCTTGGGCTGAAGGAGCCCTTTCGGAGTCAGTACACACCCCAGTGAGCATGGAAACCTACTGAGTACGAGTGCTGAGTGACCTTGAGGAGTGAGTGACTGTGAGGAATGAGTGATTGTGAGGTTGGAGTGAATGGGAGGACTGGGTGATTGTTGCCTTGAGAGGCTGTATATGATTTCATTGTTGTTGCATATAGTTGCTATATATCACTGTTTTGAAAACTTCGGAAAGATATTTTTTTATCTAGTTTTACTTGAACTTGGCATGTATAAACTGATTTGACTTAATTTACCGAATTTGAAAGCATGTCTATCTTCTTTGTTGAGACTACTGAAAATGAATTATAACTTTATAGCTTGCCATTACCTTTCAGTTCCTTATATATTATTATTACTTACTGAGTTGGTTGTACTCACACTATACTCTGCACTTCGTGTGCAGATATAGAAGTTTCTGGATGCGGAGGGTGTTGATATTTCGCATAGCTGATCGTTGCAGATTTCGAGGTAGCTGCCTGGCGCACGTAGTCCTTGTTTCTCCCTCCTTATCTTTTCTTTCGTTGTATTTAGATCCGAATTGTTACAGACATTTTATTTCTAGACTGGTGATATATAGATGCTTATGAGCTCAGTGACATCCCAATTTGGGAGTCCGCTTTTGTGTTTTGGATTTTATCCCTGTTTATGAGAACTTGGTCATTTAAAATCACTTTTGTTCATTTTCTATTAAATATTGAAAATGTCGGTTGTCCTAGTATTGTCGATAGGTGCCATCATGGTGGATTAGGATTTTGGGTCATGACATCCAGATGAGTAACGTAACACCACAGTGTTTTCTTCAAACTTGGAATCCGCCGTTGAAGATGACTCTGCCTCCTTTTATAGTGGTTGGACGAGTATAACCGCCTAATTAAAATAGTTTAAAACATAATAGTAGCAACTTACACGGGATATAGAGCCCGTTTGAATTAGCTGATTTGAAGTAGCTGATAAGCATTAGGTGCTGAAATTGATTTAATAAATAAGCAATTACGTGTTTGGGTACAAGTGCTAAAATTGATAATAAGTTGTTGCAATATTTAATAAAAAGTACTTATAAGCTCTTTTTCTATTAAAATGACTTAAATAATCTTAGAATTGTTTATACTTATAAGAGCATAATTGTTTTAAAATTTTAGATTCCAAATCGATTCAAATATAAAATATTCTATTTGTCATTTTATTTTAAATACAACGGTGCTTAGATAAGAGATAAATATAATTTATTTTATGATAAGCATATAATCATAAGTTATAATAATTAATAAATTGACAAAAGTTTCTCAGTAAAAAATAAACATAAATAGGACAAATTATTTGAAGAGAAACAAACATTATCTTCATCACCACAACACTTAGAAAGCAACAACAACAACAACAACCCAATAAAATCTCACTAGTGGAGTCTGGGGAGGGTAGTGTGTACGCAGACTTACCCCTACCCCGAAGGAGTAGAGAGGTTATTTCCGAAAGACCCTCGGCTCAAGAAAATAAAAAGACAAAAGAAGACAATATTAGTATCACCACAAAAATCATAGGAAAATTAGGAACAATATGAAATCCAGAAGAAAGATGTAAAGCAAAAAGCGTTAGCTAGTAAATATGTCCTGCATTGAAAAGTGAAATAGTAAGACACAACATTGTCACTAGCTATCTTACACAAAAATTCTACCAGACTAATCTCACAAAAGTACGAACACTTAGAAATCAATATACCAAAAATTTGATATGTCCTCATTTATTACATACATTTCAAAGATTAATATACAATCACATAGATATAAGTATGCAAAGGAATAGAGAGTTGCTTATCTTAAATAGTCAATGATAATTGCAGATTTGAAAAGGCGGGGGAGGGGGGGAAGGGGGGGGAGGAGGGGGGTTAGGTTGAATACTTGAGGCAGTGAGTGTCGATGTAGGAGTTTTGTTCTAAAAAGGAATATTTTAAGGATAAAATAGTAAAAATCTTGGTCAAACTTAAAGTGCTTATAAGCTAAAAATTCATAAGCTGGGGGTGACCGGCTTATGGCTTTTGGCTGATTTTTTACTCATAAGCACTTTTAATTTTATCAAACGCATAAATAAGCTGAAAAGTGCTTATAAGTTAGTAATGATCTAGTAAACAAACTGTATAATTCTTTTGGTCTTATTCCTAATTACAAAGCAAGATGATCATAGTACTCCTAATAATACAACAATTATATATACTTCCATTAAGTTGAGCTCTGATGTATAAATTCTTACTATCCACCTCATTCCATTTAAGTTAATTTAAGTCTAATATTAAGTATTATGAAAATTCATCATAGATAAATTAGTTTTACGCTAGTTATCTACTTGTTGTAATCCCTCATTGTTTTGTAGTTTGAATAATTTTTTAAAGGGCGGGGGCGTGAGACGGGACGTTTTACTTAATATGGAACGAGACGAAAGCTCGAGGCACGAGGCATAAGCCCCATGGATCTTTAAATTTTTTAATTTATAAATTAATAAATAACATAATAACACAAAAAACTATAAAAATTACATGAAAATTAATTAAAAAAATAAGAAAAAAACTCATAAAAAATAAAATATCTAGCATTTTACCTCCCTAAAAGTTGTGAGATACAAATCATTCATACTTAACTTTCAAATAATTAAAAAATTATAATTTTAAAAACTATTATCAAACTACACATTTTACCTCCCTAAAAGTAAATTAATTAATAAACTTCATCATTACTTTAATTTAAAATATTATTCCTTCACAATTAAATAATAATTATTTTCATATTTGAGAGACATAGAACTAAGATATGAAGATCAATGGCAAGTGAAGATACAAATTTTGGCTATCTAATTCCTAAAGAAATGTTCAAATAAATCCACTCTCACAATGTTCAATTGAATCATATGTAATACTACGGCTCGTTATTTAAGTTACTCCCAATTTTTACATTCCTACATATGAATAGAACTTTTATCATTCATTTGCTTTAGAATTATGAGAGCAAACAAAGCTAATTAAGAAATTCAACCCATAATTTGCATAAGAACTCTTGAGCGATCCTCGAACGTTGAGCGTTAAGCGTATTCAAGGCACACAGTCGGACGCTTGGGGCGTAAGTCTCGTGGAACTAAGCCCCGCATATGAGCCTCAGGTATTTTAATAGTGCTCCACGCAGGGACGAGCGCGAGTAAGTTCCCAAAAAGCCTTTTTAAAACAGAGGTTTGAAACTGAAAGAGATCCTCTTTTTATTTCGGAAGCTCATAGCATTGGCCCCGATAAACTTCAATTTAATGCTTTGTCTCTCACCCGGGTGATGGTGAGATCAAACTTATTAATAAATAGCTAAGTCATTTCAACTTCGTCTAATTAATAACTTTTACACGAAGTTTCAAGTGGATGAGATTGATCGTATGGTCTCAATTAGAGAAGGGATTGCAAGTTTTTATGTTTTGGATGACAAGATTCAAAACTATCTTGCCAGTTTAATGAAGAAAATGACTCTCACATCACCCGCCCGTTTGACTTATGGCATCATCGACTTGTTTTTCAATCAAAGCAATTTCATAAGCATAAAGAAAGTCCTCTTTTTCGGCATCAATCCCGTCCCCAGATGTAGTAGTCAATCAGCGAGATATTTTAAGAAGCTATACACCTTGAATGTTAATAAAAAAAGCCTTTTTTTATCCTAATCTCATATACTAAAAGGGTGTCGAGCGTAGCATGTTCTTTTTTGGGACACATAAGCTATTACATACACATAAAAAATTGACTTTTCGAAGCGCGAAATTCTATAATTAAATTATTGCATAAGAAGGTATATCGCTTGAGAACCGGAACATGATTAAGATAAACATACATATGAGTATTTGTTGTCAGCCCCAATCCTTCGATTTTCGGATTAAAATAAGGAGATTCCATGTTTATACTGACGCATCACTTTATGCCATTGAATGTATATTGGGACAAGAAGGATGGCTTGATCACTCCATCTACTTTTAAAGTATCCGACTTTCTGCTTAAGAATTATACAACCTTCGAACTTCTTTAATTTATTATGATTCGACCCCTATCTCATACCCAAAGTAAGCTATAATTATCTTGCGAAACAAATAAAAGAACCAAAAATGACACTGCCTGTATAAACATACAAACTTTGCCCAACCAACTTACGCAAAAAAAAAAAAAAAATCCCATATACTATGCTATGAAATACTGTTTGAGCAAGCTCATGCATGCAAAGTTGATCATACTCCCAAGAGAGAGGGTGGGGTCGGGGGTATCATTTCAGAAGAAGATACACATACATTCTAGGATTAGGTGCTCAAGAAGGTTAAAACTTGAAAGTTGGCATATGCAGCAAACAACCTAGAATCATATTTCCAACTAGAATGTCAAATTGACTTTTCCTAATTTGGCAAACTACCTGCTCTCTGTTATGCAAAAGTTTGTCATGTTTAACAATTTTACATCTTCATTTTCAGAATATGTAGCTTAGGCATGGAGCTTAAAAAACCTAGGAAAAAATTGGTGTACTATTACTCATTTCCTCGTTAGTACTCAGAATCTTTTACTTCTTTTTTTCCTGCAACACAAAGTTCTCTTTTTTTATTTTCCCATGATACCATTACTTGCAAAATTCATCTAAATACATTATCAAAGAACAAAAATACCCACGCGCACTCACGTTATTTAATCTCAAACGCTCTTTGAAGCCTGAGTACTAATCGCGTGGGTACTACGCAGAAGACAGCGCGTGAATAATGTGAGCTTTATAAGCGAAGAGAGAAAGAAAAATAGAATTAGAAAAATTGCAGAAAAAGAATTTGCTATTTCTGATCAGACACAAAAACGAAAAAAAGTCCGATTCACAGAGAGAGAGAGAGAGAAGTATCGGAAAAGAGCGATCAGAGAGAGAGAGAGAGAGAGACTGTGTGTGTGTGTGTGGAAAGTGGGTCTTCGTAGTTTCTGATTCAGAACAGTAAATTTTTGGAAGAATTGAAATGCGAAGCAATTTGTAAGGAAGAGCAATGGAAGAAGAAGCATGAACAAGTAAGAGTTGAAAAGCATTTGGGTTTAATATTAAATCTGAATTTCGAATAAATTTTGGTGACGTTCCAATAAAGGTTAGCTTCTCTATATTTTCTAATTTCTTTCTTCCTTCAAGCTTAAATATCTCCTCTTTAATCCCAATTTCGAGTGGGATATATTTGAACTTGAAGTGGGAAGCTTGAAGGTTTACATTTTTGGAGGCATTTTCTGTCTGTTTAGGTCTTGCCCTGTAATTTACAGGCAGTTTGAACTTATTGAATTGGGGAATAAAGCTGTGGGTTTACTTGGACTTGCAGTGAGATATCAGAAATTGAGGGTTTTTATAAAGCTGTGATTTTGATTGGTTTTAAGGTTGGAGTTTTCTTGGACTGAGAATTTGAAAATTTTTAGGATTGGGATTTTTGGAGGGAGAGTTAGTTGATAATTATGGATCTCTAGAACCCCCTCCAATAGCTATACTGTTACAAGTTGGAGTTTTTGAGATGGATTTTGATTCAGCATTGCCTGAATTGCTGTTAGAGGAGTACAATCTTGTTTCCACTATGGGTTTTTGGAATTGGGGCAAAACCCTAATTTAGTGGTGGACTTGGATACTGACCCTGACTTATTGTGTTATTTTAAAATATTGGACTTTATGTGTTGACAGAGATGCAACCGCCACATCAGCATTCGCGGATCAATCTTGCTGAGCTGAAAGCTCAGATTGTGAAGAAACTTGGACCTGACAGGTCTAAACAGTACTTCTATTACTTAAATAGGTTATTGAGTTTGAAAATAAGCAAGGTTGAGTTCAATAAGCTCTGTCTTAGGATATTGGGCAGAGAGAACATTCCACTGCATAATCAGTTCATCCGTTCTATTTTGAGAAATGCTTGTAGCGCGAAAGTTCCACCAGAAACTCATGAGACAAATGTTTTGAAGCTTAGTGCAGCAGTTGGCAGTAATGAGCCCCAAAACGATGCTTATGAGCAAAATGGATCGCATGTTTCCTCGAGCCAGGCTTCAAGTCAACCAGGTTTATCTAATGGGGATATTCTCCCATTATCTCCCCGAAAGGCCAGAACAAGCTCCCGTGATCGTAGGACTGCGGCGCTCCGTAGTGCACTAGGTCAAAATGGGAAGACCAGTTTCACTTTTCAACTACAGACAACAACAGAATCGGGTTTTGGCGTTATGGAAAATGGGGATACTAATCCACCTGATGCACGGAGGGCTGTGCAGCTTTATCAAGGACTCTTGCAGCAAACTGATGATGAAAGGGAGGCATGTGGTCAAGAAACTGCCAGATATTCTGTAATAAAGAGATCACAGGAAGGTCCTGTTTCTGTATATAACAAAGACCAGGTTAGAGATGATTGGAAAGAGATGCATGCTAGGAGTCAGCTCCAAGCTCCGCTTGGGGTTCCATTTTGCCCTGTTAGTGTAGGTGGAGCACGTAAAGCATTGCCTTTGGCAACAAATAGTAAATGTGTTAGCTCTTCTAGTTTTGGTGCTTTGTTGGATAGTGTATCACTAAAGGAACGCATGGAGCAGATTGCTGCAGAACAAGGCCTTGAAGGAGTGGCCATCGATTGTGCCAACTTGTTGAACAATGGATTAGATTCTTACTTAAGAGGTTTAATTCGATCTTGAGCTCAACTTGTGGGGGCAAGGTCAGGGCATGAGCCTACAACGAACAACACCAAGAAACAGCAGACCCATATGAAGCTCGTCAATGGCCTCAGACCAGGTCATCATTTTCAGATAAGTAGTGGTAGATCTTCAGAAGTCATGCAAGAACATGCTCCCCATAACTTGATATCGTTGCAAGATTTTAGGGTTGCCATGGAGCTGAACTCACGGCAACTTGGCGAAGACTGGCCATTGCTGCTGGAAAAAATATGTACACGCACATTTGAAGAATAAGGCATTCATGAACCTTCCAGTTGAATTTTTGGTCCCTACTGGCTCTAAGGGCACTGTTCCGTTCAGGGTTTCTGCGCAGCCACATCATTTCAGCTTTTGTGGCCTTTTTGAACCAGTCAACACCTCTTGAGGTCAATATTGTCTCTTGAAGATGATAGGCACAGAGCCCTGAATCTTTGTCTCACCTGCTACAGGGCTTAACTTTACCGGGAAACACCCCATTTCTTAGCAACCACTGAAAGGGACTTGAAGAAAGGAACACCTGCATTGGTCGCGCTGTTGTATGATTAGCATAATTCTCTCTGGATATTTTCTGCATTCTCCCTCCTGTATTTTACAGTAAAGAGCAAATTTGGCACAAGTTTTGCAGGAATAATTGTGTAGCCTAGGACTTCAGTAGAAAGGTGAAACTAGATGATGCAAGAATGGCTGTGTATCTTTAAAATCAAGATTGGTTGAACCTCAATATTAACAACACGTTTTCACCAGTAGGTTTATCATCTTATTATTTCTTAGTTCTAGATTGATGTTCATTGGGTCGGTGACCCACTTCTGTATTTTATCTTTTCTTACTCTATTAAATGTATACCCCGGAACAGTTTGATTATTTGATTCTCTTTCCCATAAACCATGATGCTAAATGTTGAGTTGATATTCCTCAAACTGACTTGACCATCTGCTCGACTTTCAATTACAAAGTAATTTTTTGTTCTCGATTTGAAGAAGCCCCCATAAACTAATTATTTAAGTGGTGATAAATTGCTGATATTCCTTGATGGTGTCTGCACTGAGCGAATTGTCTATGGTGTGTTTTGTAGAACATGCTCTATAGGATCAAAAAAAGCTTTTTACTAGTACCCTAAAGTGTCCAAATCTAATCTGATGTATGTCCACCTTTTAACTAACGGATAACTATGTTATTATTTTGGTAGTGCTTAACTAACCTTAGAGGTTTGGTAGAAGTTCAAAATTCCTGTTTTCCCCATTGCCTCACGATTTTCTATGAGTTCAAGTAAGTTCTTGCAATTTACTGCTGCTTCAATTAATCTTTATTTCTTTCCAGGAAAGATTTGAGAATCTTTTGTTTTATTCATTAGGTTCATTGACTAAGCTCACTTATTTTGGTGGTTTGATTGCTTTCATGCACTAGATAGTCAATGATACAGCATGAATGACTTAATGGGCATTTCTTTATGATATTTGCGTGTATTTATCACTTGGTTACTTTATTTTCTGGCTAATTTGGATCTCAACGATGTGTAATTGCTGCTATATTCAAAGCGGCTCATTCTGTCAGAGAATCAAACAGTTGAGCTGGTCTAAAAAAGATAAGCTCATATACTTTACAATGAAAAAAGAAAAAGAAAAAGAAATGAGCTTATATCCTATCCTGAGCTGGAATATTCAGTGTATGCATTCAAAGGAAATGTGGGCAGTGGTGGGGTGCCTTTAATGGAAAGACGGACAACAGACCGAGATATGACTAAAGTGCGTCATTCTGAAGATGGAGTAAAAGTTGGAAATAGAGCAGAAGACTGCTGATAATATTTCTTCTCTTGAGACAAACTTTACCTACTGGAAAACAGAAAAGGTCAGAAGAAAGTTGATCTCTTTCCTTATCTCTCTATCTATATGTCTTTTAGCTCTGAGTACTTGAATTTTCTTTTAAGAACTGAACAAATGCATATCTTCTCAGGAAACTGTACTATTTCGTTTCTTATGTATCTTCCTATATTGCAAGTTTGTATTCCTTATTGCTTGGCTCTTAGTCTTTAAGTTTATGTGCTTCATGTCATGCGTTATCGCT
The DNA here is from genome assembly GCF_000715075.1 of Nicotiana tabacum. Taxonomy (NCBI): domain Eukaryota; kingdom Viridiplantae; phylum Streptophyta; class Magnoliopsida; order Solanales; family Solanaceae; genus Nicotiana; species Nicotiana tabacum. Next base: position 207,722,535 of record NC_134085.1, on the reverse strand, counting down.
GTGTACTGTCCTAATAAAATTGGCACTTCTTCTGGATAAAAGTATTGCTAAATTGTAGGATCCGGATATATGAAGTTTACCAATAAGCCTGCTAATAATCAACCACTATTTCTGTTCTGTCTTCTGTGCATTTCCAAGTTAAAGATTTGTCTGTAAAACTCCATTCCATCTTGCGGTAATTTATTCAAGTACTAATCACAGCCTTAAATATCTTATGCTCCTTTTCTGTAGGAGACAAGCAGTCACCTGGGTAATTCTAGAAGACTGTTTGACTTGGGGTAGCTAGTGGTAAGAAGCCTCCTCCTCTAACCATGAGAAATGGCGTTTGATTCACTAGGGAAGCCAAGTTGGGAAGTCACTGTTTGGCTTCTGGGCAGGGGAGGTTTTGAGCGGGGCTGGGAATCTTTTTGAGGAAGGTAACCGCTTGTATATACTATCAGCAGAAAGGCAGTGCTGAATGCCATACTTACAGTTTGAAATAACAAAAGTGTGTCCTTATTCTTCTTACAAGGATTGTATAACATCTAGAGGTAATCCTGCATCATCTGAAAATACCTCTTTACACCATTAGTGAAACGAAAGAAGACAATTCATCTTGATCTTCTGAATAGAGCTACATCTGTGTTTAAAAACATCTTGTGTTCGTTCATATGCATGCAGGGATTGTTTTCCATCTATTCTTCTGCATGAAAAGGCTGCCAGAGCTATTACAGCGTACTAGTAAGTCTCCTGTTGAATTTGGCATTGTCCAGTTGTTTCCTTTCACATTTAAGAATAATTGCCAGAGTTGGTCAGTGACTCCACAGTTCAAAAAAAGGTGACTGTTGATCTCTGGTTCCTTCCCATACAAATAACATCTTAACATAGCACAATCCTCCTCCTCTTCAAATTATCTTGGGTCAGGCTGGCTTCTTTAACAACAAGTCATACAAAACAGATGATAAGTAATTTTCACTCTCCATATGTGTTTGAAAGGCCAAGAGTTAACCTGTTCTCCAATATGAGTGAGTGCTTAATAGGAAGATTTATCTGTATTGTTGCCTTTGCTATGCCTCTGTCATGATAACCTGTCCGCACGTTCAGTTGAATTAAGCCAGAACTCTGAAAAAATCAGCACTCTGTTGCCTTCTCAATCAATCAACAGTGTTCTAAAGCTCAGGTTCTACTGCTGTTGACCCCATATTTGGCTAACAGTTGCCCCTTTGTGGCTGGCTTAGGTAGACCCCTGTCTTAACCAATTGTTTCCCTAGAAAGAAGTTTTCATCCCATTCCCCACTTTGAGGTTGACATTGGAACTGAAAATGGGCCAAAAAGCTCTCGTTGACCTCCATACAATAACCCCATAAGGTGTAGTTACTGTTCTTGAAACCCACTGACCTTCAGTCCCATATTTTTCATTAATTACTCTCCTCCATAGAGCTTGTTCTTCCCCGCTAAACCTCCATAGCCTTTTGATAAGCAGACTTTAAGTTTGTTGCTTTAAGTGTCTTATGCCTAGATGCCCTTATGATAGTGAGTTTACTCCATCTGACCAAATGGAAACATCCCTTTCTCTATTTCCTTGCCAAATGAAGTTCCTTTTGAAACATCTATTCTCGTTTCAACCTTTGCTGGTATAGGGAATAATGACATCGTATATGTAGGTAGAGAATCCTTGTACTTTTTGCCAAAATCAATCTACCCCCCACCCCATATAAAGGTACTAACTTTTCCATCTTGCTAATATTTTCTCACATCTTTCCAATACCCCACTCGATATTTCTTTCTTGTGATTTGGTTTTTGATCCCAGCGGCAGTCCTAAGTAGTTTGTTGGAAGAGACCCAATTTTACACCCTTGATGTCTGTGCTAGCAACTGGATTTCAACCACTTGATTTACTGGGAGGTGGGAACCCCCAAAAATTGGATTGTACTAACTGGGAGCCCCTAAAATTTTATCTAGTATCTGTGGACACCACCAATTTTATGTGTTACTTGACGATCAACTTTGAAGCAGGATTTAACATTATTCAGTGATTTAAAATGTACGGCAATTGCTGTTTGGCATTTCTCTTCAGTTCTGATTCCATGTAATAGTAGATAGCAGATGAGAACAGTCATGATGAACCTGTTCTGGCTCCGAGGGGAAGGATGATGTTTGAGTGATTCTCCTCTTTCTTTAATCGACAGGTAGATGAGAGTTAGTTCTTTTGCATCACAAATTCTCTCTGTGGATTTAGTTCTGATTTTGCATGAAATGACTTAGCATTTGTTGCCATCATTGTTTGTCCTTGATTATCCCTTTCTGCTTTTGATGTCATTTCTTTGTTTTTTCTTTTTCTTTCTTTCTAAATGGATCAGCTTAATAGTCTTTTATCTTTGTCGCTTCAATCAGCTTAACATTTCTTAAACTTATGCATTGCATCCGGGAAAGACATTATTCAGAAGGAGGATGCAAAGTTGAAGCAGTGCAAGATTCTCTATCAAGTTGGTATGCTAAAGTGCTGCATTGCCACTCTATTGGCTAGTTTTGGCTTATTGATACCACACCTTGTAAAAATGTGTACAAATATGTGGATCCTTGTTTCATTTCAACAACTCATAGCCTTTTCCATTCGCCAGAATTTTTCTCCCCTCTAGTTAAATTTTTCCTACTCTAAAAAGTTCGAGATTGAAGTGACTGAATGATTAGATTATTTTGGCCAGAACTCCCTGCCCTTAGTTCCTGTTCGCTTTTTTCTAAATGTAATTGTGAGATTTTAAGTGACTGAATTATTAAGATTTTTACTGTGACCTACTGTCCAATTACATATCTGTCATTTTACAATTGCACAGAGGAGAGTGCATACTTGAGTAAGTGCACATACTATAGCTTGAGTAGAGTAAACGCCTGTCTCTTCAACTGGTAAGTTATTCTCAGGACAATGAGGCTGGTTTATACCCAAACCTTTCATTTGTTGTACATTCAGCCGCAGATGATGAATATCAGAGTATTAAGCATAATAGCATAAATTAACCTCCCAGAGGAAAGTTGAGCTCTTCACAGTTCTTTTTATCTATTTAATGCTGTAACATGATCGCGGATCATCACAAAGATGGTATATTTACAAATGACACCATCATAGATAGTCTCGTTATGGTCATGCTAGCTATAGAGGTATAGTAGATATACTTCATCCTATGCTGATATGGACATACAATAGCTTTTGTACCATATCTCAGGTTATACCACCCTGTGGGGCTCAAGAAATGGAAGCGCCATACACGCGTCTTCACTCTTCAGATACTTTTATTGTTGTTGAAGATGTAGCAAAGTTGTCTATTGATGAGCATGATCTGAGGAGAAGGATGAGTTAGAACTATGGGTGGACCATACAAAAATCCTCCACAATGGTCTGCGCTTGCGCTTCTGGTGCTTAGATGTCACTTCCGACTCGGTTCTTCTGAGCATTTCCCACATAACCTGAACATCTTCATAGCCACAAGTTTGTATGTCATCGCGAAGCTTCAAAAGCCCAGGACCTGAAGGAAAGAATAGTCAAGGTACAGACGCGTAAGTGAATCTCTAAAGCTACTGCTTCTATTTCCAGAACATGCAATATTAATCATTTCCCTTTTCCTGTCAATTTTCTTTCTCATATTTGGCTAAGATGTAAAATGCATAAGCTTCTGTTTCGTACTGATAAATATATATATCATACTTTTTGAAACATGCTGTAGAAAAGTAATTCCGATAATCCTCTTGATACTTTTGAGTATATGGTCTTCATTGAGGAATCAGATGCTTTATATTTTCAGTTGAAAACACATAAAGTGGTAGATGCTTTGTGTTTTTGAGATAATTTGGATCACTGAGGAATCAGATACCTTGGATACTATGTGCACTTATTTAGAATCTAGAATATTATCTGCTTATCTCATCCATGCGTGTGGCTAGTGGTCGATAAAATGGGACGAGAAGCATGAGGTTTCATGTTCGTATTCCAGCAGATGTAAACACTAGATGATTTTTTTTTCCCATCTGCCTAAGCCTTAGTGGGCAGAATTATACAGTATTACTGTGTTGGTAAGAGATACTAATAGGTATCCGGTGGAATAGACAAATTTTGACACGTTTAGACTTGGGTATATGAAGACACTTACGGATAGCAATAGAAAAATAGATAGAAGATTGCAGAAAAACAAAGCATATATTTAGTTGGCTGAGGTTTATCTTACTAACAAGTAGGCCTTTTTTTGGGTTCTATGCGGATCTTAAAATATATTCTAACAGAAATCAGACGAGTGGATTCTGATGGCACTAAGCTAGTGGATGGAAGTAAGCCACTAATAGCATCCTAAAAAATATGCTTGCCTTTTTTAATAGGTGAAGTGCTCATGACCTCAAGAAATGCTACTACTTTAGATATGGATGGACTAGGACTGATTTGAATTCTTTACATATTTGGTATGTTTTAGTGCTTTTATTAAAGATAAGACTGCAATTTTAGGTAATCAAGCATGCCAAACATTTTTCTGGCCTCTATGAGCATAATCATTTTTGTATCAATATAATGTGCAAAATCTTCTAAAAAATTCTGAACACAATTCAACAGGAAATGTAGAAAAAAGTAACACTCCTCCATCCACTATTGTTACGATCAGATGCATACAATCAGAAGATACTAACATAAATAAAAGATCATAAATTAACTTGTAATTAAATATGTTGGTTCCCTAAAACTTGTATACTTGTTTTCATCTAGCCTGTTCTGAGATCGAAGTAAGTACTTACACCAAAGAAAAATATAAACAATATACTTTACGATACAATCATCCAAAATAGTCGTGTGCATCTGAAAGACTGCTTCTTGGTAATTTGTGTGAGCTATGAATTTCCGTGAGTTCTTAATTTTAGTACATGGTTTATTATCAGAACTGATAAGCATATGAAGTCATAAATGGTGTCCAAATTAAAGAACTAAGTATCTGCTACACAGAAGAAAAAGCTTTGTTAAGAAGGTCATATAAATGCTTTGTCTCAATAAATATGAAAGTAAATTTTCTTCTATCAAGTTTCCAAACTCACTTTTTATCTTTTTTTTTATTTACTTTCCACGTGCGTCATATTGCGTGCTGAGTTAATTCCACAAACATATTCTCCTTCATCTTCACACCTCCCAACTCCCACCCACTCACCGCACCGGCACAACCAGTAATTAAAAAGGAGGGAAAGATATAGATGAATAAAAGATATAAAGATGAAAATTTTCTTTTAAAAAAAAAACAAACTTGGGCAAACCCCAAAAATCTTAGTACAATTCATACGGGTAATCTATCTGAAATCGATATTTTACGTTTTCATCACAGGTTGTAATGGAGTGATAAGTACCTATTATTCTTGATCAGAAATCTTGAATTCGAATTTTAGGAATGGAGTTCCCGTTGGCAGGAGGTTTAACTCGCAAATGAGGATGAAATAAATTAGTTGGATCTCAAAACGAGTACCAGTCAAAACAAAACAAAAAACGAAATTTTATAGTTTCCAGTTTCTCTCTTATTCTAACCAACTGGACGAATTCAATTAAAGCCATAACTTTCTACGCGGAATAAAAATCTATTAAAATTGTATAAGTAATAGATATGAACTCATAATTTTAAAAATATAATGTCTTCTTAAAATCTTAAAAGTTAAACTCATAGAATTTAAATCCCACAAAAATAGAAGAAAACGGGGGAAATAGTCTAAAAACGAACACATGCATATGTACTCTTTTGCATGTTGAGAATTCAAATTCACTGAATCATTGTTAAATTCTCAAATCATTACTCTTTCTAAGCCAAAATATAAAGGAAGAAAAAACTAACCATTTTTACGAGCTTTAACACGAGCAGAAACAGCAAACCAAACACGGCGAACAGGAAAAACCATTTTTTGCCACCAATCATCCATTACTTTGAATTTAATCTTCAATTTCTTCCTTCTATTTCTACACCCACCACCTCCCAATCTACTCACCAAAATCTTTAACCCGGCCAGACCTTCTCTATTTTTCTTTCTTCTAAAAAATAACAGAACAAATTACACACTTTTATTTTGAGAGGAAACAAAACGAGGACATAACACTGTTTTCTGTTGGGCTCAATCCCACTTTTCTACTTTTTATAAGGAGTGGAAATTAATGACTATTTCCCCACTTTAATGTTTTTTTCCTTTTTTTTATTTTTTTTGTTTGTTCGGTTTTAGATTAGGAATCTACCCGCCGACACGTGACACTGTTGTTAAGTACTTTTGTTTAAGAAATAATTTTCATGCCACGTGGTTGTTTTGCGCGTTGGACTTTGTTTTTATTTTTTTCTTGATTGGTATTTTTCATTTTTTTTCTTACTATTGTTACTGTTTGTTTTTTTAAAGCTTTTTGTCAGAACAAGTATTTTGACTTGAGTGGATACAAAAACGTGACATGTTTAAGTGGGAAAGCAACATAAAAAAGCAGAAATTCTGGTGATTGGGCGGTTTGTTTGACTGTGAGATTTTAACTTACATAAAAGTAGAAAAGATAATTCTATTTTCCTAAAATAGAGGAATTTTATTTTTATAAGCATTTGCTTATTTCTTGATTGTCGGTGATATTTAAGCCTTTGAGATTGGGTTAATCTGATTAATTAGATTCGTAATCCAGAAAAAAAAAGAATAAACGATCAACATCTCATTTGTTTTCTTTGAGGAGGGAGTTAACTTAAAATTGGTTAAAATTCTCATTATTTACATCACTTGAAAAGTAAGGGGGAATCCTCTTTTTTCCAACGGAAAGTTTCACTTTATTCGTGTTTATCTAAAGATGGCGTTTAATTGGTATTAACCATGGGAGGACACAAGATTTTCGTGAGAATCAAGAAACTTTTTGTAGTAGTCGTGATAGTGATTTTTTTCCGGGTAGAAGGTGATAACCCTAATGAATTGACTATGAAGGTGACTCTTAGCTACATCAGCGTCTAAATTCCTTAATCGTTATTACTCAGGCGGTTACCTTTTTTTCATGTTCATATTTATATCTTTTGGAAGAATTATTGGGACGGACTTTCGTGGAAAAGAAAAAAACCCTTTATCAGATTGGAAGCGATGAATTACCCGGCCTAAAAGACCGATGGAAAAAACTCTTTTTGTTGGTCAAGTCTTTGTTGAACTAAGTAAATATGTTTTCTATACCAAATTAAAAAAATGAGATTTATATTCAAGTGACGATCCAGGTCTAACTATGGGTGTTAAGGAGCCGGGCCGGGCTAGAGGAAAAGAAGAACGACTGGTCTTGGTATCGATGGGTTACCAGTTACAAATTACCGGTCTTACCGGTTCCGGACTTAGCCAGTGAAAAATTGAACCGGAACAGTTCCGGGCCTATTAGGACGGGCCGGGGTGATTTTTGGATGACATCGGCACATGCCGGTTCACCTACAAACCCAACCCTAACCTGCCCTTTTACCGCCGATCTAAGCCGGTCTAGAACCGGATCAGCCCAGCCCGTTTGACAGGTTTAGGTGGTAATAGAATAATTAAAGACGTAAGCCAAAACAGATTTGAAATTATCCTTATGACATTTACACTTAAAATGCACTAGGAACTGTACATTGCCTTTTAGAAAAGTGTTAAATCACTACCAAAAGGATTTGACTCGTTATTCAAAATTTGAATTATGTTAGCGGTTAAGAGCTAATTAACAGTTAAGTAATGATGTCATCACTCATGTTATACCGTTTCAATTCCTTATGTTTTTCTTTTCACATAGTGAATACAAAACTATAGAAAATCTAAAAGAATTCTGGCAAAAGCTGTTCATATTGGTGGAGTAGAAATTTTATTTAATTGAAGTCTAAGGATTCAAGGAAAAAATAGATAGAGTCAAACATAGTGAGAGAAGTAGATCAATTAGAAGTTGTAATATACTATTTATTTAATCAAATATCCAACAGAGGACTTTCCGTAGTGTCGGCAGGCGTTTGGACCACGTGGTTATAATCAATTTGAAAATGAATTTTATACTCATAAAGTAGTAATTATTGGAGTCTTTAGGTGTTCTTGTTGAGAAAGAAAATGACTAATTAACCGAATTCACTCTCGAAAAATTACATCGTTATAACATTTAAAAATTTATTAATATATGATAAATATTGAATTTCTTAGTGAAATTTCTTCTTTCTCTAAAAATATAAATTATGATCAAACAACAACAGAGTTACTTTTGTTTTAGGGAGCAAAAGAGACTGCGAAACTAGAGGTGCATAAAGGTTTATTCCAATTTTCTCTCTCGAAAATAATATTTTATATATACATATATATATACGATAAATTTTTTTTATTATCGTAGTAAATATTGAATCTCTTAATGAAATTTTTAAGATAAAGATTATGATCAAATTAAACAACAAGGAGTTACTTTTGCTTTAGGGGGCAAAATGTTTGGCCAATTACATTAGGACAGTTGAAAGGATCATATGATGTTTTTGTTTAATTAGTGACAAAGCAAAATCGTCTGGTCTATTAAATAGACTCTATTTCTTCCTTTGTTTTCTACTTTATACTGGTTTTAATCTTTGTCTTGGCTTTACGTCGAAAAAAATAAATTAAATATATTTAGGCTGCATTAACCTTCTAACCACTTATTTACATAATTTTTAAGGGAAGGTTGTTGGAGATAATCATACCATGATTCAAGAAAACAGCCATATATTGTATGATCAAATAATCATCAAGTTGATGCGGTTGTTTTCAACTTGATATCCTCAACCAATGTGACTCTTGGAGGAAAGTGAACCTTAGTTTCTCAACCCAATAGATTGTAACTTTAGAATGACAGCCAAACCATGGTTATTGAGTATTGGGTTAACTATTATGTACTCCTTCCGCTCACTTTTACTTGGCAGGTATACTAAAAATATATTTTCATTTTTACTTGTCACTTTACGCATATCAAGAAAAGACAATTTTTTTTTCTGTTATACCCACAATATTTATTACTCTTTCAAATCATCTTCTCAAATCCAATAAAATATGCATAAATTAATGTGTATCATGATAAATTATGCACTTTATTTATTATTTTTTAAGAGGCGTGAAAAATCAAAACGTGTCAAGTAAAAATGAACGAAGGGACTAGTTGTTTTCATTGTTTAATCTCCGAAGCGAACAATAACATGAAAAAAGAATGTATATTATTCACTTAGGGTTGGATATCAAATTAGGGATATCACAATTATTCTATTGGATGAACACTTATCGTTGTCTGTTAGATTATTGCCTCATAATTCTTCAATCCGTACCAATTTTTTTTTGGAAAATTTTTATAAAGCACAATTTTTTAGTTGTAATTAACCACCTATAAATATTATTTGCTATATTACGGATTATAGATACATTTTCTGTGGTTATAAGATGTATTTGATGTATTTAAACTATTGTATTCATGAATATAGTAGCAAAAATAGATGTGATTCAGGAAAGTCCAGCTAATGTGTTGTGGTATTCGAGTGTATTCGACTGTATTCATGGAGTGAAACATGGGATTACAGCTGGATAAATTATTGTATTCGACTGTATTCACGACATTAAATAGGGGATTACACTGCTTTTAAAACGGAATGTGAATCAATTAACATAATAGACTCCTAATATAACTCAACAAACTCAATTATAACACACAAAAATTATATTTTCAGTTATAAAAAAGATTCTCAACCGAAAAAAAACCCCAAAAACATAGCACTCTTCAGAGAAATTATATAATACATATGAATACATAAATTATATTAATTAAAAAAAACATATGAATACATTAATGGCATATAGCGAGACAATGACTCCAATAAAATACATAGAATACAGCACGATACAATGAAATTCGATGAAAAAAAAACACAGTGAATACAATAAAATACATGAAATACAATGAGATACATTGAATTGCAATACATTGAAATTATATTCGTAATCCGCCAGAGTTTTACTATTTTCCAATCGCCATCCCTCAAAGATTAAAGATTTTATGAAATCGAATACCCTCATCCTCTTGAATTGTGACCTTAACATCTGCAACAGTATAATCAGACTCAACCATTAACTTTAAAGTGCGTCCACTTATAATTTTTACTATGATTTGCATTGTTGGTGCATATTGAAGGACCAAGTAATCATCGGTGGCTCCCAAAGAATTTAGAGTATGCACATCACTCAGAACAACCTCATCTTCATTCAGAAGCTTCTGTTTCTTAAAAGAGATGGCAGATTACGAATACTAAAACCATAGATTGCGAATAGATTTTTGCCCGGGGAAGACTCGATCAGGAAGCCTGAGATCCCCTGAAATTCCATAGTCGAAACCAGCATTTCTGAAGTGGGCTTTGCATAAATCCGGTGAAAGGAGGAGGAGATTGGAAGTTTTAATGGGATGGGAAAGAGAATGAGATGTATCAAAGTAGAGAGAGAGAAAGAAAATAGTGTAACTTATTAGCGTATTTAGTGGCTTAGGGCTAGGAGGTAACCAAAATTAAATATTTTGCTATAAACCTTAAAAGGTATTTATAGAATATAATTTTTTTAAATGGTATTTATTTAAAATAAATAAGGTGTTAACTTTTACTATAGGAGTTAAAATGTCCTTTTTTTTTTTTTTTATATTGCGTTTATAAACAACTTTGTAAAGGACTAAAAAATCAATTCTCCTTACAATTTTGGGTAGGAGTATACATGGACCGGGTTGATTCGGATTTTACCATAACCAAACCAAACCAACAATATCGATTTGGATTGGTTCGGTTTTGTTGGATTTTCGGATTTTTTTTTTATTACATGAATATTATTTCAATCTTACTTTATTAAAGTTATAGATAAAGTCTTGATAAGTGAATATATGTTTATTAAAAATTAATAAAATATAACGAACATATGATCTATTAAAGTATTCTTATGAGAGATTTTTTTTTAGTAACACATGATAGTTTATTTTCTTAGTAGTCGTCTGACAATAATTTTTTCGTGGATGTACGCTTTCAAGGTTAACCGAATTTAATAATTAAACATAAAAATTAATATAAGACTTAAATAATGATATGTTCTATGTAATTTTAAATTATTGAAATATCGCTTCAAATTCGAAAAAGATATAAGAAATCTTGACATATGACTATGAAAAAACAAAGAGATGATTGACACATTTCAATAACACTTAATAAGAAAGTGATAATACCCATTATTTAAAATAAACAAAAATGAATACACTTCATAGTTCTACTATTAAATATTACATCTCATGAGAGGATCCTAAATATTTCTAGATATTTTTTTAAATAAATTCTATATAAAGTCTTAAAGTATATATGAAAAATTATATATTTAAATGTCATTTTGGTTCGGATTTTAATCGGTTTGATTTGACTTTTCAATTTGATGTGATTTTTCAGTTCGGTTTAAACGTCCCTAATTCTGGGACATAATCAAGAGCTACTGCATTATGAGCTTCATATCAAATGTACGTAAAAGTGAATAAATTTTTACTACAGTAACGAAATTGAATCTATACCGGAAAAAAATAACGAAATTGAAAGGACAAAGTTAGTGCAAGTGTGTGTTATACGTAAATTCTTGAATTATGTATTCGTAATAATTGAAAAGATGGCATCTAATAGTACGAATCTTTCCTTAAAAACACAAAGAAAAGAAAAAGAGAAGGAACAAGAAAGTGTAAAGAGTGTGGTGATAGTATAGACTATAGACCAAAAGATTTCGTTTACGTTTCGTCAACTTCGACTAACAGTTCTAGTGACCCAGATATTTTATTAACCATTCAAGTCTAGAAGCCTCATAATTAACACCTAATTGTTTTTTATGCTTTTGCAACTTTAATTAATAATTATCATCATACTTTTTCTTTGTTTATTCTAATAAAATAGTTTTATCCCTAATTAGACAATGGAGTACTCTGTACTACTATTATTTTTGCTAGGACTGATGATTTTTATTTTATTCTTAGTTTTTTTTTCCTTGGAGGGATGGCCATTAATTTGAAGAAATAGACTATTGTAGTGGATTTATTCTTCACTGATCATGATCGTTTGTTTAAATAATTTGAAAAGTGAAACCTCTTAGTTAGTCATAAAGGCAAAAAAAAAAAAAAATTAAGCACTTTGTTAGGTTTTGAAAATAGTTTGATTAAGTAATGGATTAGCAAAATGGACCACTCTATTCTGTTTTAGAAGTGGGAATTTCATGAAGCATGAAAACACTACCTCACCTACCTTGAAAGAAGCCCTACACCACACAACAAGAGACTTTCCTCATACAATTTTAAGTACTACTATTATCCTATATGATCTCTGACAATTTTTATTTTTATATTGAGTTATAACTTATATACACTGATCAATAATGTATATGAATTTTTACAGTATCAAGCCATATAAATACAACTACGGTAACAAACTGTGAAATTTATAATCTTAAAAATCAGAGGTTATCTGTTACAACAAATAAAAGTAAGTTATATAAGATTTCTTATTCTAAGGACGGAATAAGGAACTCCCCTCCTAACTCACTGAAATGCACAACATTAATGCTTTTAATCAATTGGATTTTGACTTCTTGTCCCTCTATCAATTTATAATGCCTTTGGCATTTCTTTCATTGCGATTATGTATTATTTTTTCGGCATGATGAATGATGTATACAACGGTCCTCAAATTCGTCAGCGAGAGCCATTCATTCGATTGATTTTATTAAGGACAAAGCGTGGCGCGATTATTAAAAAGATCTTAATATATATATATATATATATTTGTGACTTCCTTTGAGTATAGTATTTTAACGGTAATCTGGACTTTTGATTTGATTAATCTGGTTGTCATTCTTTAACATTTAATTATGTAGAAGTCTTTTTAGTCCAGCAGCCATGCTTCAAATATTTGCACCAGTTTGAAATTGAGCTTTTAGCGTATGAAATTTCAATTTTCGTGATAAGAGTCACAGAGATTTCTATCAAATTCCACGGAACTTTGTTTGGTTTATGTCAAACTAATGTCTTCGGTCTGCTACTGTATTTGATAAAGGCCTTTGGTGAAAAGATATAATTTGAATCAATTGGTGTTTTGTAAATTTTATACATATTTTCTTGCTACTTGACAGAAAATTGAAGTTGGAATTGAGAGGATTCTATAACCCAAAACTCATTGAAATGACTTCTGATGCTGCAAAATTTTCACCCTATACATTCACTCAGGTCCTTGGTAATAAAGTACACACTACAAGTACTATAAACAATGTAATTTTGTTATACTATATATTTGCCATTTCCATTGACGTGGATCTACCCCATTTAAAAAAGTTACAAAATCTTCATCACAATAATATGATTTAACGCCAAAAGCACTCAAGGGTGCAACCTAACGGTCAATGAAGTGGGTGAATACCTTAAAGAACAGGATTCGAATCATGGTGGAAACAAAAAATCTCTACCAATAGCAAAGTCAAGTTTAGGGATTGGTGATTCAGCAGATAATCGCTTTGTTTTTAGCACATTTGTATTCCAAATACAAAGGCATAAAAGATAAACTGAAGTAGAAAGGAAGAAAAACAGGTTTCTCACAATAAGTGAGCCCAATGAAAGCAGGCTTCCATGAGAAAAGTACCAAGTGCAGTTAGTCAAGATCATCCAGTACTCATCAAACTGGTGGGGCTGTGAAGAAAGGAAATGGTCCATTTGTAAACTACCTTAACTCACATTAAATTAGAAGGGGACTTGAGCCCTTGAGAGATGAATATGTACCTACTTTATGGCCACACTATTTAGAATACCGCGTTACATAGAGTTCGGGGAAAGGCCGTACCCCTAGGAGGTGTGATGTAGGCAGCCTACCCTGCTTCCACGGCTCGAACCCGTGACCTATAAGTCACACGGAAACAACTTGACCATTGCTCCAAGATTCCCCTTCAGCTAACGATTTTACATCATTTACTTAAACAATAAAGAGGGAGTTCACATCCTTTTTTCTCAAAAAAGGTTTCTGGAATGTCCTGATTTTGGGACCTCAGTATTACAGAGGAAAATATTCAGCTCTTTTGCATACAAGAAAAAAAAAGAATTGAAAAAATAAACTTAGATTCCCCTTTTCCGGTTCGTCCTTTACGGATAATATGTATACAGTTTGTTCAGTCAAGATGTACACAAAATAATCTCAAGCATTTATAAACCATATAGTCACGTACTATTCATCCATGTTCTTCATGTATTCTTTTGAAAGTTTGCTATCCATAATCAACTTTTGTTCTTTGACAAGAGAGTATCCTGATTCAAGCAAGGCTTCAACCGTTTGCTGTCCAAGAAAAATACCGGCAGGATAGTCAATAATTAGTAGGGGGGAAAAATGTTAATGGTAGATTATACTAATCCTCATCAGAAACAAGCATACTAGAGCTCTGACTAACGATATCAAAATTAGCTTAAATTTATAGGACTAGCCCAAAGTTTGACAAGTTAGGTTAGTAAGTTTGACAGCTTAGATTAGTGATATAATCAAGGACCGTTGCAATGGTTCAACCCAAATTGACCTTCAAATGGACTATAGTAGATAAAACTCAGTAGTCTTCTAGTTGATTCTCAACCCGCCTATGTGAAGACCTAAGGCTAAAAAGCACTCAATAAGTTACTGAATTCTCTAAACTAAGGAAAGGACAGAATTAATGGATAGAATGATTCTTTATACACAACTGTACCGAAATTTTTTTAGAAATGGACCTGGGTTGGGCGGGATGTGTTATAATCTGTTATCCATTACGTATTAGACCCAACTCTATTGGCCCAAGAAAATTTGGGATGAATTGAGTCGAGTCACCACCGTACTTTCATTTTAAATTGACCCCTCTAGTTTTGACACAATGCATTTATTTCAACCAGAAAAATTAAAGAAGCAGCAGAACAATTTGACCAAATAGGGGCAACTAGGCAACTTGGAACACACTTTAAGCTCAGCAGAATTCCCACTGAACCTTAACCTTAAACAATTTCTAGGCAAGCTAGAGCTACTACAGATCTTGTCTGCTAACTCTTCCTTTCAGCTTACAAGGGAAAAAAGGATAACAACGAGACTAATTTCTCTTGATGAATTTAATATCCATAAATGATCCACACTATGGAGGATGACCTTACTATATTCAAATTTATCAAGATTTTGTTTCTAATGCTAATACACCATACTCTAAAGGTGCAATGTTAGACTGTATTGGGAAAACGAAGGTCCATCCTTAGATTGGTAAGCTTAGGAGTACGACCTGAAGAAAAACAAAGAGAAAGAACTACTGCATTATCAATAACCTTTTTTCGTTATGCTATAATGCTTAAAATTCTGTTGCCAGGTAGCAATTAATGCAGAACCAGGCCCAGCCCGTTGGGAGAGAGAGGAACTATTTCTGTCTAGCCCTAACACTTTTCTTGTGAAAAAATCAGGGCCAACGCAAGTTTAGTTATGGTGAAGAGAAAGGTAGCTTGAATCCATTTCTGGTTGGCTCTTGAAATCCAAGGCTACGAAGGTGTGAGCCCGTGAGGAAGACCTTCAGGGATTGTCACAGCATGGCCGACATTGAATCTTCTTTTTTTTTTTTTTTTTTTTGGATAAGGGCAGACATTGAATCTTGTACGAGCTGTGTAAGTTCGATATGAAGAAGGGAAAACAATACGATCGAGTTCAAGAGAAGAGGTAAAAGGAAAGGATGATTGTTTTCAGGCACACGCTTAGCTGGAAGACTTCATCATCCCGGGGCTCGGTTGAAACGTTAGGTGATTAGGGACAAACCCATGAAGGTTACACTAGGTCTTAAGTCATCTGGAGATTAAAGATGCTCTACTTCTTTTCAAATTTCACTCTTGAGGAGAAAGCTGAAAAGGTCTTCCCATACTTTAGTGGAGAAAAACACATTTCATTTTCCATGAGCTAAGTCATTGCATAAAACTGGGTTTCTCTTCTCAAATATTGCTTTCCCTCTAATTCTCCCACCTCTTATTCTTAGATCTAATGAAGGTAACACATTTCATTTTCCATGAGCTAAGTCATTGCATAAAACTGGGTTTCTCTTCTCAAATATTGCTTTCCCTCTAATTCTCCCACCTCTTATTCTTAGATCTAATGAAGGTTAGCGGCTTAGACCACAGGCAAAGCACTATTCTTAGACCTAATGAAGGTTAGTGGCTTAGACCACAGGGCAAAGTACTTATCAACCCCCCCCCCTTCCCCCCAAATTTTTCCCCTTTATGTATGAAAAGAGATTTCTATAGTTCTCCAAACAACTTTCTGCCAAATCAACAAACACAAAAAAAGCTGTTTGTAAAATATCACTAAGAAAAAGTAAGGATAGAATTGCTCCCTGCACTGACACTGTCTTAATTTTCATGAAAAAGAAAGGAAAACAGAAAATGCCTTACCTCTGGAGGAACAAAAACCGGAAGTTCTCCTTTCTTTCTTTGACGAATTAATCTTCTGCCAATATCTTCAGCACCTCCAGTGTCTTCAACCCACTGCATAAAAGCAGAAAGCACAAATAAGTAACTGAAATTTAGTCAAGCCTTTGAAAGGTAGCGTCATATTAGAAACTTGCGCACCATTGAGGTCAAAAAGAACCAATCACAATATATTAGTTGTAATCACCAATAATAAGCAAGAACAGTTGATGGTGAGATTGATGAGGCATATGTTCGTCATGACTCACATCGTATAGTCTGGCTGCTGGAAAACCATCAAACTATTTTTCCAAACCAAAAAATACTAAAACTTTCACTAAATATCCTAGAATATCAATTTGGCCAAAAACTGGTGAATGTTGGACGGAACTCATCCAAACACATATTATAATCATTCTATCCATTAAAAATCCTTTTAAAGTAAAAAAAATCTCCCTCACTTAAGAAGGGCAGATTATAACTTATTTTTTGATTATGCACAACCTTTTATCGGATTAAATTGGCATGCATAAACAACTTTTTTATTTAATGATCTATGCATGCATGTGTGTGATTTAGTCATTATCGGATTGAAGTGACATGCATAAAACAACTTTTTCATTTAATGATTTATGCATATATGTGTGTGATTTAGTCATTATCTAGGGCTAACTTACGGCTAATGGTTGCATTCGAGTTCGTTTTGTGACTTTAAGCATTAGGATTACAACAACAAAAAACCTAGACTAATCCCATAGGAAACATCTAATGGCTCCAGTGGAGATGCGGGGTATCGATCAATTTAAGCATTCGGATTAATCCTTTTATTTACTGATTTAAGCATGTATGCGGGTGATTTATTCATTTCCAAGGGTTAATCTAGGGCTAATTAATCTGCCCTTTCTTTAAGTTATAGTATGCAGCTTTTAAGTTTTAAGTTAGGGAGCATTTTCTAGTTTAAAATGATTTTTTTTTTAATCTTAAAATGTGATGGATGAGTTCTGGCCAACCTTCACCGGTTTTTGGCCAAATTGATATTGTAGGATATTTGGTGAAAGCTGAGTGATTTCTTTGTTATAAAAATTAGTTTGATGATTTTCCTGCAACTAGACCATACATAAGTTCAACGACCTTCTATGTAATTAACCCACTCTTTTATGAATTTAAGCATTAGGATTACAACAACAAAAAACCTAGAGTAATCCCATAAGAAACATCTAATGGCTCCAGTGGAGATGCAGAGTATCGATCAATTTAAGCATTCGGATTAATCCTTTTATTTACTGATTTAAGCATGTATGCGGGTGATTTATTCATTTCCAAGGGTTAATCTAGGGCTAATTAATCTGTCGTTTCTTTAAGTTATAGTATGCTGCTTTTAAGTTTTAAGTTAGGGAGCATTTTCTAGTTTAAAATGATTTTTTTTTTAATCTTAAAATGTGCTGGATGAGTTCTGGTCAACCTTCACCGGCTTTTGGCCAAATTGATATTGTAGGATATTTAGTGAAAGCTGAGTGATTCTTTGTTATAAAAATTAGTTTGATGATTTTCCTGCAACTAGACCATACATAAGTTCAACGACCTTCTATGTAATTAACCCACTCTTTTGTGAATTTAAGCATTAGGATTACAACAACAAAAAAACCTAGAGTAATCCCATAGGAAACATCTAATGGCTCCGGTGGAGATGCGAGGTATCGATCAATTTAAGCATTCGGATTAATCCTTTTATTTACTGATTTAAGCATGTATGCGGGTGATTTATTCATTTCCAAGGGTTAATCTAGGGCTAATTAATCTGCCCTTTCTTTAAGTTATAGCATGTTGCTTTTAAGTTTTAAGTTAGGGAACATTTTCTAGTTTAAAATGATTTTTTTTTAATCTTAAAATGTGCTGGATGAGTTCTGGCCAACCTTCACCGGTTTTTGGCCAAATTGATATTGTAGGATATTTAGTGAAAGCTGAGTGATTTCTTTGTTATAAAAATTAGTTTGATGATTTTCCTGCAACTAGACCATACATAAGTTCAACAACCTTCTATGTAATTAACCCACTCTTTGTGAATTTAAGCATTAGGATTACAACAACAAAAAACCTAGACTAATCCCATAGGAAACATCTAATGGCTCCAGTGGAGATGCGGGGTATCGATCAATTTAAGCATTCGGATTAATCCTTTTATTTACCGATTTAAGCATGTATGCGGGTGATTTATTCATTTCCAAGGGTTAATCTAGGGCTAATTAATCTGCCCTTTCTTTAAGTTATAGTATGCTGCTTTTAAGTTTTAAGTTAGGGAGTATTTTCTAGTTTAAAATGATTTTTTTTTTTAATCTTAAAATGTGCTGGATGAGTTCTGGCCAACCTTCACCGGTTTTTGGCCAAATTGATATTGTAGGATATTTAGTGAAAGCTGAGTGATTTCTTTGTTATAAAAATTAGTTTGATGATTTTCCTGCAACTAGACCATACATAAGTTCAACGACCTTCTATGTAATTAACCCACTCTTTTGTGAATTTATGCATTAGGATTACAACAAAAAAAAACCTAGAGTAATCCCATAGGAAACATCTAATGGCTCCAGTGGAGATGCGGGGTATCGATCAATTTAAGCATTCGGATTAATCCTTTTATTTACTGATTTAAGCATGTATGCGGGTGATTTATTCATTTCCAAGGGTTATTCTAGGGCTAATTAATCTGCCCTTTCTTTAAGTTATAGTATGTTGCTTTTAAGTTTTAAGTTAGGGAGCATTTTCTAGTTTAAAATGATTTTTTTTTTTAATCTTAAAATGTGCTGGATGAGTTCTGGCCAACCTTCACCGGTTTTTGGCCAAATTGATATTGTAGGATATTTAGTGAAAGCTGAGTGATTTCTTTGTTATAAAAATTAGTTTGATGATTTTCCTGTAACTAGACCATACATAAGTTCAACGACCTTCTATGTAATTAACCCACTCTTTTGTGCACCTCCATATGATTTTGGCAACTCTTATATTATGACTCTGATTTTGAAAACAACAAGAATTGCCCCTAAGGTACTAAATAGACTAGCAAGTCTCTTCCATAATACCGAGTTCTCATCAACTGTTACTAGTTCTATCGCTCTCCACTTTCCTGAAAAATGATAAGTGATAACATTATTCTACAACATTGACAAAAACTATGCCTTAATCCCAAGAGATTTCCTAATAAAAGTACTTTCAGTTCCAAGATTTCTACCATTGATTAAAGAATGCATAAACTTTGTAAATGGAAAGGAGTTGAAGAGAGAGTAATTTATACACATGTCCGTCTTCTGATAAGTTTTCACAACATTATGAACTTCTCTTAAAGGATCTTCCATCATGTGAATCTAGGGAAAATCAGAAAAATATGCAAAAAGCATGAACCTTTTTAGCTATACCTGAACATGGTCATCTATTTTTGTCTCTCAGGGTAGAAAGGAAAATGTGGAATGTAGTTTTCCAACCTTAGATGGTAGATACCATGGATTTATTTATTTATTCATTTATTTCTCCTTTGCTGACACAAAAGCATCTTACAGAGCACTTAGCTTCAGGAATACAAATGCAATGATCATAATTCAGCAACTTGACATCTTTGTCCATCCTCAGACATAATAAGGTCATTGTTCACCAAATCACACCTTTTCCCATCATCTGGAAACTAATTTGAAAATTGATAATTAAACAAACAATTAAATCAGTTTTTCCCCCAATAATCTAAGACTTTGATAAAGAAATTTCTTAACGATGTTTACCTTCTTTTCATCTTAGGTGACAAAAGGAGAGAAGGTTATGTAACCAACTATTTGTCACAACAAAAAAAACACAAGAAGAGACCTTTGAAACATGATAGCGGAGTAGTTTATAGGTAAATGAGGCAATAAATAAAGTAAAATGATATTGCTCTAATTAGATTACCTTTAGGATGGACTGGTCGTACGTTCTAGATCTCATAGCTCCATAGAAATCCAATGCTGCCAAGAGATGAACAAGATATATAAGAGGAAAAAGGACCTTTCTCACCTTTGCATATTGCATTAGATCTACTGTCTACATGACAATCTAGTAATATAAACCGTTTATGATCATGAAGTGTAATATTTGAACCAATTCTTAACCAATTACATAGTCCCATAACAACATATGCAGCAATGTGATGGTGCAAGATCATTAGTCCTTATTGTCCAAAGTGTGTTAAACACACCATATTTGGGCCATCTATTAGACAAAACTGAAACATGCCCTAGTTTCTGTACCAAAACAGTGATTGTACCTATTAAATAGTGTTGCTTTTAGAGATATCCAAGGGAAAGAAAGCAAAGTGTGAGCCAACACAAAAATCATCAAAACTTTGAATATGTGCCATGAGAGCTGCAAAAATAATTCTCATGGATGGTTAGTCACCTTGATTCGGGAATGTATTAACAATGGTCGCAACCTCATCTTTTGTTATGCCATCTTTCTCGTACATTCTGCAAACAATATTCTCGATGTCTTCTTGGGTGGGCTGCCTGTACCATGAAAGATCATATAGTCACTACTTGTCATGAAATGCATTACAACAAATTGTTATCCACGGAGGACATATAAATTATTTCCAAAGGGTTGAAAAGCTTTATATATTGTCAAGCTCCACACTGGTTGAGAGAATGAGTTGTAGTCTCCTTAATATGGTCTTGGCCTCTTGGGCAATCCTGTTGAGTTAGGCTCAAGGTCCATTTCTTCACCTTGTATCAGAGCCAAGTTGTTGTGTTTCTCAATGTTGGGCCTCTTATGTAATCCACGCCCAAGTTGTGCAGTCCTAGGCATGTGGACAGTGTTAAGTCGCACATTGGTTGAGGGAATGAGTAGTGGTCTCCTTATATGGTCTTGACTAGCTTTTGAGGTTGAGTTAGGTCCAAAAACCAATTTCTTAAAAATAGGTTAGCATTATTATTTTTGATCAACTGAGAATTTTTTGTTAAGTTTAAGTATAACAGTTATCATAATTTAAAATCAACACGGAAACCAAAGTTTATAAATTAATCACTACCAATATTAGCTACAGTGGCGTTGTAATTTTCATAAACTTGAAAGTGCCAAGTTCATGATGCTAACTTGAACGCTAAATGGACACCAGTTAGTTCAAACGAAAAAATAGGTCTCCTACCCTTATTTATGATGTGGTCCACAAAATTAAATCTAGGAAGGATCTCCGTAGCTTTTTGTGTAATATGAACCTTGTAAATGATGCGAATACCATAATACATTTTGTTGGTTCACTGCACAGTTAGGCAGAAAACAATTGGTCAATGTTTTTGGATGTTTTCTCAGCACCATCTTAGTCTGATAACAGTAATAAAACACACTGTCCAAAGATGTGCAGACACCCTATGGTGTATAAGTAAGGAGGGAAATCAGATCACTATGGCCTTGCTTCAAGAATTAGGAATGATTTCAAAGTGGGCAATGGAAGGAATATTTTCTTTTGGTTGGACAACTGGATTGGTGCAGCTACTTTGACAGATTTATTTCCAGATTTGTTCTCCTAAGCAGTAAACAAATTGCTTTCTCTGGCTGACAGCAGACTTAATGGGATTTGGAGCATAGATTTTAGAAGGAATTTCTATGATTGGGAGGTAACTGGGGCTGCTGAATTTTTGAATCTTCTAAACACCTGCCAGTGACTTTCTAACAGTGAAGACACCCTAAGTGAGTTCATGCTAGAGAGATCTAACAGAAGTGGAGAATCTGCAAAAGGCTCGGCCATGGGCACAAATCTGGAGGACCAAAGCACCAGTCAAGGTTGCTTGTTTTACATGGTTAGTGAGCAATGAAGTTTGTTTCACGCAATAGAATTTGGAAAAGGGAGGCTTGGCATTATGCAGTAAATGTTTTCTGTGTGGGAGTCAAGAAGAGAGCATCAGCAATTTATTTTTCCCTGCCAAGTCACTCTTCAACTATGGCGGCTTTTCTTGAATATCACTAGTATGCAGTGACTATGCCAGGAAAACAACTGATTTGACGAGATCATGGACTAGAAAAAGAAATGGAAGAGTAAATCTCTTTGGTGGAATATGACACCTGCTTGTATTTGGTGGACTGTGTGGATTGAGAGAAACAGGAGATGCTTTGAAGATTCTACTAATTCTATTCACATGTTAAAGGCTAATTGTATATTTTTGTTTTGTTTTGGTGTAGATTGGAACATGTAAGTGAGGCTGAATCGATTTTACAGACAATAGAATCACTACAGGATTAGCTGGGGAATACTTTTGGGTTTTTTGCTTTGCCAACATTGTACAGTTTCATCAGCACGTACTTAGTGCTGACCTTATTTATCAAGTTATCTTACCTTCTCAAAAAAACATGTTTAGAAAAAATTAGACCGAGGAAAGATAGACCTATTGAGGTTTCTGTACTGCACTAGACCTTCATTAACTGATATTATTTGTAATACAAGTGACTCCTATAGATCCTCCCAAGTTGCAAGAAAAGAAGCCAATGAACCAATGGACAAGCGAGAGAGAGGGGGCGTACCAATAGAACTTTTCCATTCTCCCATCACGAATTAGGGGAGCATACATTGTTGAAAAATCATTTCCTGTAACAATAATAGGAATCCTGTGTGTTATATCGTTTTGTCTCCAGTCTTGCCCAACGCTTACCCTTGTAGGATTATCACACAAATTCATCAGAGTTCCAACAACAATTTGGTTGTTGACAGTCACTTGAGTGTTACCTTCACGGGAAAAGAAACAATCTCTTTAATGACAGTATTTATTTCTTGGTTAAAAAGAGAGCAGAAAGATATACAATGATTTAGACAGAAGAGATGCTTTATAGAAACTGACAAAAAGAATAACCAACAAGTGTAGATTTGAACACCCAAGTAAAGATAATATAGCTTACCAAATCTGCCAAGGCCAGCATCAATGTCATTGATCATCAAACAACTCATTTTTCCCTGTTA
This sequence comes from Nicotiana tabacum, assembly GCF_000715075.1. NCBI lineage: Eukaryota > Viridiplantae > Streptophyta > Magnoliopsida > Solanales > Solanaceae > Nicotiana > Nicotiana tabacum. The sequence goes on along the minus strand of NC_134085.1, from coordinate 207,699,142 downwards.
AGCAATAGGAACCATAACACAGTTCATTAATTGTTCAAGTTAAATGTTAAGACTCCAGAGAGAACTATAGCAGGAATAGAGAATATTCAATGTCACAATAACTCATAACTTCAACTGGTGAGCTGCATATATGAAGTGGAACAAATTCTGCAATTCGCGGAATGTGCAACTATTAGTAGGAAATTCCGTCACCCCCTCCCCCAAATGCCCAAAAGGTCAAAGTGGAGAGAGAATCAGCTTATAATGCAACTACTTTTGTACCCGCAATTAAATATGCATGTTTTGTAACAGTTGTTCATAACTGAAACAGACAATGCATGCATATCCTGTGCTGTGAAGCTACTCTTTCTTCAGTGGACCAAATGCACATTCTCAGTGAAGCATGAAACATCATGGATGTCTCATTCTTATTGTTTCAATTTTCATCTGCCTCTCAATCTAAACTTGGTGTGTGTGTGTGGGGGGGGGGGGGGTTCTTTTGCTTCTTTTTCACCTAAGAGAATGAAAACTACTGTGGAACTCAAACATGAAAGGAAGAAATATATAGCGTGCAATATTAGGAGTGTACATATATTTATCACATACATCCATTTGGAACTTTGTTATTTAATGTTTTGGATAAATTTTAATTTGTAACTTGTAAGATTAAATAAGCTTACATTTGTAACTTATTCTCTATACATTTCTATTCATAAAAAAATAAAATAAAAGAGATCCATTACATAAGAACTACTGTCACAGAAAACAGAAAACCAGAGAATGATAAATGTAAGTGTCAAAATTAAAGCAGCTAATAAGTCATAGTATATAACAAAAATCATAGCATAAACTATATTAAATAACACAACCTAGACATACAAACTTATACATATACCAGTAATAAAAGCAGTAAAGCTTCTAACTTGGTTCTGAACCACTTGAGAAGCAGTTCTGTAACGTTCACGTATTAACTTGCCTGGTTCTCCTGTTAGAGGAAAGATAAAAAGAAAATAAATAAATAACTCCTGTAAAAGTAAAAAATATATTTAAAAAAGGTAAAAGAAACACAGATTATAAAATTGGAAAATTATACTCTTTACTTGAAGGTAATCAGGAAAAATGAAAGAAGTATGATCACCATCCGAGATGGTCACAATATGAGTCCTTGAAATTGAGTTGGAAAGAAAGTTTATGCATATAAATTTTGTGTCTCATTATGGAAATGTCTTCTCCCATACTAACCTATAAAATTGTTGGATGAAGGTGAACGTCTCTAGCTCTTGGATAAATATATGATTAAAGCCATTTATACTTTTCTGAACCAACAATAGTAAATCTTGGTTCCTCTAAGACAATGCTTTAACTAACCATAGCACTTGTGATAATTGATCTAGTAAAAAAATTTAAACGAAAGGCAGTCGAGGTTTATTTATAGACTCTTTCCAGGTACGACAGTGGGGGCAATCTCAAAGTAGGAATCACGACAAGTCAATTATGTGTCCACATTTGCATCTAAAAAATCATCAAACAGAATCTGAAATCAACATGGTTAACTTTTTTCCAAGTCATACTAAAAAAAATCCCAGAAAGGAAGATATCACAAGCCATTTTTGTATGTCAATACTGTAGATTGCCACCCTGGCTTGTCAGTTCAGAAATATTAGTTTCAAGGTGGTTTTTCTTTTTGTTTTTTCATTCAAGGATGACAATAGTTGCTCAAGTTCGAATTTTGGTCAATACGTCCAAAAAGTAAGGAGCATTCCTGTCTATATCATTCTTCAGCAATTTATAAAGAAACCAGAAATAATTCTACCAGCTCTTTCTGATTCCAGTTCTCCGGCAGACATAATGACAGGTTCAATCCCCATTGCCTGAAAGATCAGTTCAGTCTGAAATGATTTGCCTTGCCCCTTTCCTCCCCAAATGCCTGTTACAAAAAACATTATCTTAAGAATATCTTCTCACATCCCCCTAAAATTCAGCTCAAAAGCTGATCAAGCATAATACAAAACTTTTGCAGCAAAACTAACAATATCCACGGAGTATCAAGATCATGTCATGGTATGTGCATGATAAAAATTATAATTATGATAAAAATTTGATTGTAAAGCAATTATCACAATCAGAGAATATAAAAGAATAGTGAAAATATCTAAGATAGTCCAGCACTAGAATAAAATGTGAAGTGCCGGGTATTTCTAGTAGGAACAGCAGTGCAGGAAACTGTTGCTTTCAAATCTCCATCACAAAATAAATTTTACTTGTACAAAAAAATACTTTCTCAGAATAAGGTACATGTAAAGATCCTAAAGTTGCCAACAACAAAATGGGAAAAGAAAACATACTTGCCTAGAATCAGAGGAACTTTGGCGTTCAAAAGATGAGAAATGTAGTTCTTCACAATGTGACACACTGCAGGTGTAAGAGTCCACATATCATCGAAATGGGGCCAGGAAAAAAAATGTTAAACACCAATGCTTTTAAATAAGGAAGCACTGCTTGCAATAATAGCATACAAGAAGTGCAGGGTGAAATAACAAGTTCACAAGTTAAAATCTGCATAAAAGTGTAGATGTTAAATCCTCCAAAAACATGAACTACTGAACCAATTTTATACCTGCAGAACTTACAGATACACATCCAAACCAAATGAAAGGAAAGAGGTTTGCGAGAAAACATGTTATGTACCAGGTGCGGAAAACGTAGATTAGTCTTTTGAGTCAATAATTAGACATCAAGAAATTTTTTCTATATAGCCTCTTATTAAAGGAAATTTAAATTTGCCCCAAGGTTGATTGAGTACCACCTAGCTGTTAAAGTGAAAGTGCCTATATAAATTGTAATAATAGCAAATCATGATTCTCTTTTTTAGAACACTCAAAAGTCAAAAGAATCTTAGTCAAATGTCTCTGCAGAATCTTAGTCTCCAGCTGATCTCTATTATTCACTCCAGCAAGAAAGTAAGATTCGAAAGGAAACTAAAACGCTAGAATCAAACTCATCTTGGCAGGCCGAAGCACGAGTACTCATACACAAGATACAGTAATCGTGTAAAATTAGCTGTTGGAAGATTTAAAAAGGCGGCACTGATTGAAACTTACCGACTTTATCCTGTTCACATGAAGAAAACAAAGAAGAAGAAAAAAAGTGTGTGAGCAACTCAAATTGATTAATTTCCTAACAAATTGAAAAAACCACCAATAGAATTAATGTACCAGAAACGCCGGAGCAATATAGTAGTCGCCTTGAAGGTACGCAAACGACCTAGTCACCTTCTGTCTATAATCAAACACAATATCCGCTGGAAAAAGACAAACAAATTAAAAAAAATTAAGCGGAACAAATTTTTGCAGAGATTATGGTAATGATAAAGAAAGTGCAAAATTGAAGTATTTTACAGTCTTTTCCGAGGAAATTTCCGGCGAAGAGATCATCGATGACTCCAGCCCTAGCACCAACAGCGATATTCATATTATCGGCTTCAGCGCCAAGCCTGTAAAGATAATCGTTGCCGTCGGAATCTTTGGCTTCCCATGAAGACTGTTCAGAGAGTCTTTTCTTCTTCTTTGGTGCATCTTGATTGGATTCCTGGCTTTCACTCTGTTGGCTTTCACTAGTAGAGCAACGAACGCTAAGAGAAGAGTAATTGGGAAATTGCTTAAAATGGGAAAGTGGAATTGAGGGGGTGAAGTTGCAGAGGAAAGTAGATGAATGGAAACTGGGGAGAGCCATTGTTTGAAGAATTTTGGGCCTTTAATTTTCTTTTACTATAGCCGTTACAACTTTAAAACAAGTAGGAGTAGTATTAGCCGACCAATTTTTACATTACACGTTATCGGTACACTATCAGTTGGAGAGGTTATTTCGCGCCCCCTCTCTACTCTAATTTTTTTCTTACATAAAGCAATATCCAGTTAGACACGATTAATGTAATTCGAACCCGTTTACTTCACACAACTTTTCGCTCATTTTCTCATGATCAAGTAATTAAGGACCCGTTTGCCCGTAAGAATTTTTTTCTTTTTTTGAATTTTCTTTTTAAAAAATATGTTTGTCCATGAAATTTTGCAAGTTTTTAAAAAAAAAATTCAAAAGTAATTTTTTCAAAAACCAAAAAGTAGTTTTGACAATTTTTTCAAAATTTTCAAAAAAAAAATTCCCCAATCACAAAATTGCAATATATTTTCAAGTGAAATGCATGTCCAAACACAATTTCGAATTCCAAATACTATTTTTTTAATTATAATTTTTATGTTTAAACACCTACTAAGTGTCTATTTAGAAAGCAACTATAACTATTTGTAGACAATAAGTTGCGATAAGAAAATAATCGAGACCAGAAAATATCGCAACAATCGTAATATTTGATTTCAAGTAATATGAGTGTACAGTCTCTATGAATCCTCTGATTCTTCTTTTCAATAGTAAATAAATTCAAAGGCATTCGAGCTTGATCTTGAATATGTAGTTGTTGCCACGAATGATGATCTTGAATTCAACTAGCGAACTTTGATTTGAACTCATACTCCTTGAATCTTGACATGTTCTTCGTTCTTGAGCTTGAACTTGATTTCTTGAACTTGAACTTGAACTTGATTGTTTGAAGCTTGAAACTTGTGGAGAAATTGTAACACCCCAAAATTTTTATAATATTTGCATTCTTGATTGAGCATTTTTATAACGAGGAAATATTTACTTTGCACTTCCTAAATGTGAAATGGTCAATATATGAAAATTTCTTACTTTAGGTTGTGTTAATATTGACAATAAAGTTTCATGATGTTGCTATATGTAACACTTAATATTATTTTGACTAGTTGTTATTAAATATAATATATAATTAAGTTTTGGTTTCCAACCTTTTGTATTTATCTAAGAATATTTAGTAGTTGGGTAACCATTTTATTTCATATCTATCCATCTCTCTCTTTCTATCTATCTCTCCTTCTCTCTATGAATAGCTATCCATCTCTCTCTCTCTCTCTCTCTCTCTCTCTCTCTCTCTCTCTCTCTCTCTCTCTCTCTCTCTCTCTCTCCTCCGTAGAAACTTGAAAATCTGAAGTTTCATGAAAAAAAACCATGGATTTCTACTAAATCAACAAGCAAATTTCGTTTTTGGTGAAGATCAAGTTGCTCCTCTTGGTAAGTTTCTAAACTCGTTTTTATACTAGACACCTACTAGAATTGTCTACATATCCTTTTGTAAAGAGCTCCGGTTTAAGTGATCCAGGACTTTCTGGAAAGGTATTTCATAAATCTATAACTCTTATGAAGAAACCAAAATCTAGTTTTGTTGGTATTTACCTGAAAAAAGATCAGAAAGTACAGGGCAGGTGCTGTCCAGATTTTCAGTTTTAGAAATACTTCATGTACCGCTGTTAGTAATTGTAGCATAAAATTTTGTTCAAAATTGATATGGAGGTTATTCAAGATGTTCTGAAATGGTAAGACATAGATCTACAACTTTTGTGAAGACCAGAAAGTCTAGTTTGTCCGTGTAGATCTTCAAAACTGAGTCACAACTCAGAACAGTGATACTGTCCAGAATTTCTGTTTCAAACGTTTTTGGGTAATTTTTACCAATATCATATTTAGTTTAACTTGCTAAATCACTGAACTTATTTAGATATACACCCTTGAAAAAAATCAAATGGGAAGTGTTTGAGGGAGTGGACAGATTTGGTTTTTTTACGGCGTAGACGATTCGAATGTCCCCAAGTTGTGATTGAACTGTTTTGTGGTAAAACACCAAGGTTTGTGTATAAACTTGTACTCTTTTTACTTGTTGGAATATGTTGAAATAACTTGATATTTTATTTTTCTTGGCTTCAATTTATATTGTTATATTCGTATTATATCAAGTATTGTAAGATATTTGCTAAATCGCCCATTTGTACGGATTGTTTGATCATTTTGCATTCTTGTTGGGACTTTGTACTTCTTGTGGCAGTGACTTTGTCACTCATCTTGGCATGCCTCTTGATTCGGATCTTTTTCCATCTTGACTTTGGATTTGTAGTTCGTCTTGAATTATGGAACTTGTCTGTGTTAAGTACGAACTAGGAAGTCATTTTTAATATGGTTCTTGATTCTCTTGTCTATTGGGTTTTGACCCTACTTGATTTGGGGCTTCGGTCCATCTTAATATCTTATTATGCTTAATGTGATGGCATGACGTACATATTGGGCGAAAAATGAATATTTGGTATACTCTCTTAAATTGATAGTATACACTTTCTAGACTCTTGAACATTGTTATTGATATTTGGAAGCACTTCAAAGTTTGATATTGATATGTTTGATATATTTGTTCAATTGTTTTAAATTATGTTAAATTGAGCTAACTATGACTGAAAAGGGGAATTGGAGAATTTAATGACTCCAAGCCTAAAGTTTATACACCACTAAGCTTTATGCTTAGCGATAGTTGTTTTCTATCGTAGGAAATGTTCGTGATGAAATCTGAAGATGGCCAGGGTGAAGTAGTCTTTTTTAGAGAATTTATGGAGATCACATTTGCATATGCATCTTGGTTTGCATAGTTTTGGGACATGTACATGATATACATGATATACATGATATACATGATATACAGGATATACAGGATATACAGGATATATACATATATACATATATATATATATATATATATATATATATATATATATATATATATATATATATATATATATATATATATATATATATATATATATATATATATATATGTCACACTTATGTTATTTGGAGGCTTGTTGGATTTTAAAGACCAAAATCTTGTAATTTGAATTTGTAACCTATTTTATTGTATTAGGGTGTTTTAATAACTCAAGTCTTGTAATATGCTGAATTTACACTTTGTCTTGTAAATATGTAGAAAAGGAGAAAACTAGTTTCTTTTTTACCCGATAGTTTGAAATTTATGTACAATACAAACTTGTAGTGATTTTGAATGATTGTATAAATCTTTTAGGAAGTTGCTTTAATCTGTTGATTAATCAAGAAGGGTTATATCACCATATGTTAATATTTTGACATTGTATTTTATTTAAAATAAAATTATGGTGTATTTTCAAAAAAAAAATATATTGCACTTTGAACCTTTTCGCATGGGCCTACTTCCGCTACTAAAATTATTCTGAATATTTTTATTAATATCTCTTTTAATATTTTGTAAGTAGGAAATTAGATTTATTTCTTAAGTAGTACCCTCCCAAAGGGGTTGCTATAAGTTTTGGTATCAGAGCCACGGTTTGTGATTCTAGGATTTGTTTTGTTGTGATAGTACCTAGTATTTGTTGTTATTTTCTTTCTTTAAAATGACTTGGAGTTTATAAATTTTTGCATACTTGTTTAATTTAATTTATTGTATTCTGTGTGCATATGCATCATGTACATGTCGCTAATGCAGTGTGATCTTATCTTTTATAGGACTTTTAATATGGCCTCTTCTTCGAATAGAACTGTTGAATCTGTTGATGAAAGTCAGGCCCAGTATAATGTCGTGCCTCACCCTCAGGGAGGAAATGAGGAACTCTTGCCTGACCTAAATCATCCTCGTGTTAGTGGAAATGAAATGGGCAGTAATTCAAGAGCAATGAGTCATAATACTCCATTTATGACTCCTCCATTCCAGCAGATGGCTGAATTCTTTCGTCACTTAGCTAGGACAATGTCAGAACCTAGTGAAATGAATTTTGAGAAGATGAGAAAAATGGGCGGAGTTGAATTTGAAGGCACTACAGATCCCACGGTAGCTGAACAATGGCTCGAGCACATGGAGAGGGTCTTTGAACAACTGGAGTGTACTAATGCTGCCAAATTTAAGTATGCTATCTCCCTTTTACAAAAAGATGCCTATGATTGGTGGGTAAGTGTGCCAAATGCAAAAGCAAAACCTCCGGTGCTGACTTGGGATGACTTTGTGAAATCATTTCGTGCAAAATATGTTCCCCCTATCTATTGTGATGCTAAAAAGAAAGAGTTTCTGAATTTAAAACAAGGGAGTATGTCTATTGCAGAGTATCAACAAAACTTTCTCAGGCTTTCTCCCTATGCTAAAGGTATTATTGATGGTGAAAGAGACAAGTGCAGAAGATTTGAAGAAGGTTTGAATGGTTACATTCGAAAATCAGTGGCAATCTTCCAACTTGAGGATTTTTCCAAACTGATTTCAGCTGCACTTACTTGGGAAAGAATTGACAAGGAAGAAGCTAGTAGGAGAGAAAACAGGTTTAGGAAGGGTAATTCAGATTATGGTGGTCCATCCAAAAAGGGAAAGTTTGACTATTTCAACACTGAGAGTACACATAAATCATTACATCATAAGCAGAATAAGTCAAATTTTTCTACTGCCAGTACTCCAAGTTATGCCCAAGGCAAAACTCATACACCTACTTGTGCACAGTGCGGGAAGAATCATTATGGTGCATGTAGACGAGCTTCTAGTGCTTGTTTTAATTGTGGAAGTATGGATCATAAAGTGAAGGATTGTCCTAATCCTAATCCTCTTTCTTATACACATACAGAAGGATCAGTTCAAAAGCCTATCACTACTCATTCTCAAGCTAATGGTAGTGCTAGACCTCGAAATATGCAAGCAGCGGGCTCGAGTGTAGCTAATCAGGCTGGTGGGTCGAGAGCTGCTGCACGAGTTTATGCTATGAGACAGAAGAATGACCAGGATGGTCCGGACGTGGTTGCTGGTAAATTTCACTTATTTGGCATATCTGTTGTTACGTTGTTTGATCCTGGATCTTCGCACTCTTATGTTTGCTCATCACTTGCATTTCCCGATACTGTTAAATCTGTGAGAGTTGACTTTGATGTGTTGGTCACGAGTCCATTAGGTCATCAGGCCGTTGTTAACAGGATTTACCGAGATTGTCCATTCATGATTCAAAATCTGGTCTTCCTTGTCGACTTGCTTGAAATACCCTTCCGAGACTATGATGTTATTATTGGCATGGATTGGCTCCATAGGCACCATGCATTGGTTGATTGTAGGTTGAAGCAAGTGACATTTAGAACTCCTGCATATTCACACATGGTAGTTCAAGGAGAAACATCATTGTCATCTAATATTATTTCTGCGGTCTTGGCAAGGAAGATGATTTGTCAAGGTTGTGATGCCTATCTTGCTCATATAGTCGATACACGATTGAGGAGTCCAAGTCTTAAGGACATACCAACTGTGTGCGACTTTCCTGATGTATTTCCTGATGATCTTCCTGGGCTGCCTCCAGAAAGGGAGATTGAATTTCCTATAGATCTTGTCCCTGGAACTACTCTTATTTCTATCGCTCCCTATAGAACGGCTCCAGCTGAATTAAAAGAGTTGAAGGCTCAATTGCAAGAACTTCTTGAGAAAGGTTTTATCCGTCCCAGTATTTCACCTTAGGGAGCTCCTGTTTTATTTGTGAAAAAGAAAGATGGCACTCTTAGGCTTTGTATTAATTACCGACAGCTGAACAAGGTAACAATCAAGAACAAATACCCACTGCCTAGAATCGGTGACTTGTTTGACCAACTGAAGGGTGCAAGCTTATTCTCAAAAATTGACTTGAGGTCTGGATATTATTAGTTGCGTGTGAGGGAGCAAGATGTTCCTAAAACTGCTTTTAGGACCAGGTATGGCCATTATGAATTTTTGGTAATGCCATTTGGTTTGACAAATGCTCCTACTGCATTTATGGATCTAATGAACCGTGTATTCAAGCCTTATCTCGATCAATTTGTGGTGGTGTTTATTGATGACATTTTAGTCTATTACAAGAATAGAGAAGATCATGATAAGCATATCCGAATTGTCATGCAAATTCTGAAAGAGAGACAACTCTACACGAAGCTTTCCAAATGTGAATTCTGGCTGAATGAAGTGGCTTTTTTAGGGCACATTGTATCATCTGAAGGTGTGAAGGTTGATCCTAGTAAGATTCAAGCTATTGTTGATAGGAAACTCCCTAAAACTCCAACTAAGATAAGAAGTTTCTTGGGTTTAGCAGGATACTACAGAAGGTTTGTGAAGGGCTTCTCTATTATAGCTTCTCCCTTGACCAAACTTTTAGGGAAAGACGCCAAATTTGTATGGGATGACAAGTGTCAAGAGAGCTTTGAAAAGTTCAAATCCTTGTTGACACAAGCTCCAATACTTTCTTTGCCATCTGAAGGAAAAGATTATGTGGTATACAGTGATGCATCTTATCGTGGCTTGGGTTGTGTTTTGATGCAAGAAGGGAAAGTAATTGCTTATGCCTCTCGAAAGTTGAAATCGCATGAGTTGAATTATCCCACTCACGATCTTGAACTTACTGCCATTGTTTTTGCCTTAAAAATTTGGAGGCATTACTTATACGGAGAGAAGTGTCACATATTTACTGATCACAAGAGTTTGAAGTACTTGGGTACACAAAAAGAGTTAAACTTGCGACAACGTAAGTGGCTTGAACTTATCAAAAATTATGATTGCACGATTGATTATCATCCTGGTAAAGCCAATGTGGTTGCAGATGCATTGAGTCGCAATTCCCTTGCAAGTTTAACTCTAAGTCCATTGCCTTTGCTTCTTGAATTAAGAGCCATGAATGTTTGCCTTTCATTTAATTCTAATGGTTCTATCATTGCTAATTTGCAAGTCAAGCTAGTCTTACTTGAGCAAGTCCAAGAAGCACAAAAGTTAGATGAGAAGCTTGTGAAACGGGTTGAAGAAGTCCAAAATGGAAGAGAATCAAATTTTTCATTAAGGAAAGATGGTACCTTATTTTATAAAAATAGGTTGTGTGTTCCTAATGATGATGAATTGAGAAAGCAGATCTTGATTGAAGCACATAGTTCACCTTATGCAATGCATCCTGGAGGCACTAAAATGTATCAGACCATTAAGGAGCACTATTGGTGGAGTGGTATGAAGAAAGACATTGCAGAGTTCATTTCTAAATGCTTGGTATGTCAACAAATAAAGGTTGAACATCAAGTCCCAGCTGGTCTCCTGCAACCTTTGTCAATACTTGCATGGAAATGGGAAAGGATAACGATGGACTTTGTTTCTGGACTTCCACGCACTCAAAGAAATCATGATGCAATTTGGGTCATTGTAGATAGACTAACTAAGAGTGCTCATTTCTTGGCAATCAGAATAGACTACTCACTTGAACGTTTAGCAGAATTGTACATTAATGAGATTGTGAAGCTGCATGGAATCCCTGTTTCTATTGTGTCTGATAGAGATCCGAGGTTTACATCTAGATTTTGGTCTAGCTTGCAAGAAGCTTTGGGTTCCAGGTTGAATTTTAGTACCGCTTTTCATCCACAAATGGACGGCTAGTCTGAAAGGGTAATACAAATCTTGGAGGATATGCTTCGAGCCTGCATTATTGAGTTTAAGGGTAGTTGGGACAAACACTTAGCCCTAATAGAATTTGCTTACAATAATAGCTACCAATCAAGTATAGGCATGCCTCCTTATGAAGCTTTATATGGGAGAAAATGTAGAATGCCTCTTTGTTGGAATGAGGTTGGTGAAAGAAAATTGTGGGTCCTGAGATTGTGCAACAAACTGAAGATAAGGTAAAAATCATCAAGGATCGTTTGAAAATTTCTTCAGACAGACAAGTCCTATGCTGATCTTAAAAGGCGTGAAATTGAGCATCAGGTGGGTGATAAGGTATTTTTAAAGGTTTCTCCATGGAAGAAGATTATGAGATTTAGCCAAAAAGGTAAACTTAGCCCTCGATTCATTGGACCTTATGAAATACTTGAGAGAATTGGTCTGGTTGCATATAAGCTAGCTTTGCCACCTGAATTAGGTAAGATCCAGAACGCCTTTCAAGTTTCTATGCTTCGAAAATACCACTCAGATCCATCTCATGTTCTTCCTATTGAGTCTATTGAGGTTAATCCTGATTTGACATATGAAGAAGAACCAATCCAAATCTTAGCTCGTGAGATAAAAGAGCTTAGAAATAAAAGAATCCCATTTAGTGAAGGTTCTTTGGAGAAATCATTCAGGCGAAGAAGCTACCTGGGAGCGAGAAGAGGATATGCGAGTTCAATATCCACATTTGTTTCGGGACTAGTACAAGGTAGATTTCGAGACGAAATTTTTTTTAGGGAGAGAGTTGTAACACCCCAAAATTTTTATAATATTTGCATTCTTGATTGAGCATTTTTATAACGAGGAAATATTTACTTTGCACTTCCTAAATGTGAAATGGTCAATATATGAAAATTTCTTACTTTAGGTTGTGTTAATATTGGCAATGAAGTTTCATGATGTTGCTATATGTAACACTTAATATTATTTTGACTAGTTGTTATTAAATATAATATATAATTAAGTTTTGGTTTCCAACCTTTTGTATTTATCTAAGAATATTTAGTAGTTGGGTAACCATTTTATTTCACATCTATCCAAAAACTCCCCAATTTTTCTACTCTTCAAGACAAAGAAGAATAGCTATCCATCTCTCTCTCTCTCTCTCTCTCTCTCTCTCTCTCTCTCTCTCTCTCTCTCTCTCTCTCTCTCTCTCTCTCTCCCCCTCTCTCTCCTCCGTAGAAACTTGAAAATCTGAAGTTTCATGAAAAAAAAACCATGGATTTCTACTAAATCAACAAGCAAATTTCGTTTTTGGTGAAGATCAAGTTGCTCCTCTTGGTAAGTTTCTAAACTCGTTTTTATACTAGACACCTACTAGAATTGTCTACATATCCTTTTGTAAAGAGCTCCGGTTTAAGTGATCCAGGACTTTCTGGAAAGGTATTTCATAAATCTATAACTCTTATGAAGGAACCAAAATCTAGTTTTGTTGGTATTTACCTGAAAAAAGATCAGAAAGTACAGGGCAGGTGCTATCCAGATTTTCAGTTTTAGAAATACTCCATGTACCGCTGTTAGTAATTGTAGCATAACATTTTGTTCAAAATTGATATGGAGGTTATTCAAGATGTTCTGAAATGGTAAGACATAGATCTACAACTTTTGTGAAGACCAGAAAGTCTAGTTTGTCCGTGTAGATCTTCAAAACTGAGTCACAACGCAGAACAGTGATACTGTCCAGAATTTCTGTTTCAAACGTTTTTGGGTAATTTTTACCAATATCATATTTAGTTTAACTTGCTAAATCACTGAACTTATTTAGATATTTGATTATGTATTTAAGGTATATACACCCTTGAAAAAAATCAAAGGGGAAGTGTTTGAGGAAGTGGACAGATTTGGTTTTTACGGCGTAGACGATTCGAATGTCCCCAAGTTGTGATTGAACTGTTTTGTGGTAAAACACCAAGGTTTGTGTATAAACTTGTACTCTTTTTACTTGTTGGAATATGTTGAAATAACTTGATATTTTATTTTTCTTGGCTTCAATTTATATTGTTATATTCGTACTATATCAAGTATTGTAAGATATTTGCTAAATCGCCCATTTGTACGGATTGTTTGATCATTTTGCATTCTTGTTGGGACTTTGTACTTCTTGTGGCAGTGACTTTGTCACTCATCTTGGCATGCCTCTTGATTTGGATCTTTTTCCATCTTGACTTTGGATTTGTAATTCGTCTTGAATTATGAAACTTGTCTGTGTTAAGTACGAACTAGGAAGTCATTTTTAATATGGTTCTTGATTCTCTTGTCTATTGGGTTTTGACCCTACTTGATTTGGGGCTTCGGTCCATCTTAATATCTTATTATGCTTAATGTGATGGCATGACGTACATATTGGGCGAAAAATGAATATTTGGTATACTCTCTTAAATTGATAGTATACACTTTCTAGACTCTTGAACATTGTTATTGATATTTGGAAGCACTTCAAAGTTTGATATTGATATGTTTGATATATTTGTTCAATTGTTTTAAATTATGTTAAATTGAGCTAACTATGACTGAAAAGGGGAATTGGAGAATTTAATGACTCCAAGCCTAAAGTTTATACACCACTAAGCTTTATGCTTAGCGATAGTTGTTTTCTATCGTAGGAAATGTTCGGGATGAAATCTGAAGATGGCCAGGGTGAAGTAGTCTCTTTGGGAGAATTTATGGAGATCACATTTGCATATGCACCTTGGTTTGCATAGTTTTGGGACATGTACATGATATACATGATATACAGGATATACAGGATATACAGGATATATACATATATACATATATATACATATATATATATATATATATATGTCACACTTATGTTATTTGGAGGCTTGTTGGATTTTAAAGACCAAAATCTTGTAATTTGAATTTGTAACCTATTTTATTGTATTAGGGTGTTTTAATAACTCAAGTCTTGTAATATGCTGAATTTACACTTTGTCTTGTAAATATGTAGAAAAGGAGAAAACTAGTTTCTTTTTTACCCGATAGTTTGAAATTTATGTACAATACAAACTTGTAGTGATTTTGAATGATTGTATAAATCTTTTAGGAAGTTGCTTTAATCTGTTGATTAATCAAGAAGGGTTATATCACCATATGTTAATATTTTGACATTGTATTTTATTTAAAATAAAATTATGGTGTATTTTCAAAAAAAAAATATATTGCACTTTGAACCTTTTCGCATGGGCCTACTTCCGCTACTAAAATTATTCTGAATATTTTTATTAATATCTCTTTTAATATTTTGTAAGTAGGAAATTAGATTTATTTCTTAAGTAGTACCCTCCCAAAGGGGTTGCTATAAGTTTTGGTATCAGAGCCACGGTTTGTGATTCTAGGATTTGTTTTGTTGTGATAGTACCTAGTATTTGTTGTTATTTTCTTTCTTTAAAATGACTTGGAGTTTATAAATTTTTGCATACTTGTTTAATTTAATTTATTGTATTCTGTGTGCATATGCATCATGTACATGTCGCTAATGCAGTGTGATCTTATCTTTTATAGGACTTTTAATATGGCCTCTTCTTCGAATAGAACTGATGAATCTGTTGATGAAAGTCAGGCCCAGTATAATGTCGTGCCTCACCCTCAGGGAGGAAATGAGGAACTCTTGCCTGACCTAAATCATCCTCGTGTTAGTGGAAATGAAATGGGCAGTAATTCAAGAGCAATGAGTCATAATACTCCATTTATGACTCCTCCATTCCAGCAGATGGCTGAATTCTTTCGTCACTTAGCTAGGACAATGTCAGAACCTAGTGAAATGAATTTTGAGAAGATGAGAAAAATGGGCGGAGTTGAATTTGAAGGCACTACAGATCCCACGGTAGCTGAACAATGGCTCGAGCACATGGAGAGGGTCTTTGAACAACTGGAGTGTACTAATGCTGCCAAATTTAAGTATGCTATCTCCCTTTTACAAAAAGATGCCTATGATTGGTGGGTAAGTGTGCCAAATGCAAAAGCAAAACCTCCGGTGCTGACTTGGGATGACTTTGTGAAATCATTTCGTGCAAAATATGTTCCCCCTATCTATTGTGATGCTAAAAAGAAAGAGTTTCTGAATTTAAAACAAGGGAGTATGTCTATTGCAGAGTATCAACAAAACTTTCTCAGGCTTTCTCGCTATGCTAAAGGTATTATTGATGGTGAAAGAGACAAGTGCAGAAGATTTGAAGAAGGTTTGAATGGTTACATTCGAAAATCAGTGGCAATCTTCCAACTTGAGGATTTTTCCAAACTGATTTCAGCTGCACTTACTTGGGAAAGAATTGACAAGGAAGAAGCTAGTAGGAGAGAAAACAGGTTTAGGAAGGGTAATTCAGATTATGGTGGTCCATCCAAAAAGGGAAAGTTTGACTATTTCAACACTGAGAGTACACATAAATCATTACATCATAAGCAGAATAAGTCAAATTTTTCTACTGCCAGTACTCCAAGTTATGCCCAAGGCAAAACTCATACACCTACTTGTGCACAGTGCGGGAAGAATCATTATGGTGCATGTAGACGAGCTTCTAGTGCTTGTTTTAATTGTGGAAGTATGGATCATAAAGTGAAGGATTGTCCTAATCCTAATCCTCTTTCTTATACACATACAGAAGGATCAGTTCAAAAGCCTATCACTACTCATTCTCAAGCTAATGGTAGTGCTAGACCTCGAAATATGCAAGCAGCGGGCTCGAGTGTAGCTAATCAGGCTGGTGGGTCGAGAGCTGCTGCACGAGTTTATGCTATGAGACAGAAGAATGACCAGGATGGTCCGGACGTGGTTGCTGGTAAATTTCACTTATTTGGCATATCTGTTGTTACATTGTTTGATCCTGGATCTTCGCACTCTTATGTTTGCTCATCACTTGCATTTCCCGATACTGTTAAATCTGTGAGAGTTGACTTTGATGTGTTGGTCACGAGTCCATTAGGTCATCAGGCCGTTGTTAACAGGATTTACCGAGATTGTCCATTCATGATTCAAAATCTGGTCTTCCTTGTCGACTTGCTTGAAATACCCTTCCGAGACTATGATGTTATTATTGGCATGGATTGGCTCCATAGGCACCATGCATTGGTTGATTGTAGGTTGAAGCAAGTGACATTTAGAACTCCTGCATATTCACACATGGTAGTTCAAGGAGAAACATCATTGTCATCTAATATTATTTCTGCGGTCTTGGCAAGGAAGATGATTTGTCAAGGTTGTGATGCCTATCTTGCTCATATAGTCGATACACGATTGAGGAGTCCAAGTCTTAAGGACATACCAACTGTGTGCGACTTTCCTGATGTATTTCCTGATGATCTTCCTGGGTTGCCTCCAGAAAGGGAGATTGAATTTCCTATAGATCTTGTCCCTGGAACTACTCTTATTTCTATCGCTCCCTATAGAATGGCTCCAGCTGAATTAAAAGAGTTGAAGGCTCAATTGCAAGAACTTCTTGAGAAAGGTTTTATCCGTCCCAGTATTTCACCTTGGGGAGCTCCTGTTTTATTTGTGAAAAAGAAAGATGGCACTCTTAGGCTTTGTATTAATTACCGACAGCTGAACAAGGTAACAATCAAGAACAAATACCCACTGCCTAGAATCGGTGACTTGTTTGACCAACTGAAGGGTGCAAGCTTATTCTCAAAAATTGACTTGAGGTCTGGATATTATTAGTTGCGTGTGAGGGAGCAAGATGTTCCTAAAACTGCTTTTAGGACCAGGTATGGCCATTATGAATTTTTGGTAATGCCATTTGGTTTGACAAATGCTCCTACTGCATTTATGGATCTAATGAACCGTGTATTCAAGCCTTATCTCGATCAATTTGTGGTGGTGTTTATTGATGACATTTTAGTCTATTACAAGAATAGAGAAGATCATGATAAGCATATCCGAATTGTCATGCAAATTCTGAAAGAGAGACAACTCTACACGAAGCTTTCCAAATGTGAATTCTGGCTGAATGAAGTGGCTTTTTTAGGGCACATTGTATCATCTGAAGGTGTGAAGGTTGATCCTAGTAAGATTCAAGCTATTGTTGATTGGAAACTCCCTAAAACTCCAACTAAGATAAGAAGTTTCTTGGGTTTAGCAGGATACTACAGAAGGTTTGTGAAGGGCTTCTCTATTATAGCTTCTCCCTTGACCAAACTTTTAGGGAAAGACGCCAAATTTGTATGGGATGACAAGTGTCAAGAGAGCTTTGAAAAGTTCAAATCCTTGTTGACACAAGCTCCAATACTTTCTTTGCCATCTGAAGTAAAAGATTATGTGGTATACAGTGATGCATCTCATCGTGGCTTGGGTTGTGTTTTGATGCAAGAAGGGAAAGTAATTGCTTATGCCTCTCGAAATTTGAAATCGCATGAGTTGAATTATCCCACTCACGATCTTGAACTTGCTGCCATTGTTTTTGCCTTAAAAATTTGGAGGCATTACTTATACGGAGAGAAGTGTCACATATTTACTGATCACAAGAGTTTGAAGTACTTGGGTACACAAAAAGAGTTAAACTTGCGACAACGTAAGTGGCTTGAACTTATCAAAGATTATGATTGCACGATTGATTATCATCCTGGTAAAGCTAATGTGGTTGCAGATGCATTGAGTCGCAATTCCCTTGCAAGTTTAACTCTAAGTCCATTGCCTTTGCTTCTTGAATTAAGAGCCATGAATGTTTGCCTTTCATTTAATTCTAATGGTTCTATCATTGCTAATTTGCAAGTCAAGCTAGTCTTACTTGAGCAAGTCCAAGAAGCACAAAAGTTAGATGAGAAGCTTGTGAAACGGGTTGAAGAAGTCCAAAATGGAAGAGAATCAAATTTTTCATTAAGGAAAGATGGTACCTTATTTTATAAAAATAGGTTGTGTGTTCCTAATGATGATGAATTGAGAAAGCAGATCTTGATTGAAGCACATAGTTCACCTTATGCAATGCATCCTGGAGGCACTAAAATGTATCAGACCATTAAGGAGCACTATTGGTGGAGTGGTATGAAGAAAGACATTGCAGAGTTCATTTCTAAATGCTTGGTATGTCAACAAATAAAGGTTGAACATCAAGTCCCAGCTGGTCTCCTGCAACCTTTGTCAATACTTGCATGGAAATGGGAAGGGATAACGATGGACTTTGTTTCTGGACTTCCACGCACTCAAAGAAATCATGATGCAATTTGGGTCATTGTAGATAGACTAACTAAGAGTGCTCATTTCTTGGCAATCAGAATGGACTACTCACTTGAACGTTTAGCAGAATTGTACATTAATGAGATTGTGAAGCTGCATGGAATCCCTGTTTCTATTGTGTCTGATAGAGATCCGAGGTTTACATCTAGATTTTGGTCTAGCTTGCAAGAAGCTTTGGGTTCCAGGTTGAATTTTAGTACCGCGTTTTCCATCCACAAACGGACGACCAGTTTGAAAGGGTAATACAAATCTTGGAGGATATGCTTCGAGCCTGCATTATTGAGTTTAAGGGTAGTTGGGACAAACACTTAGCCCTAATAGAATTTGCTTACAATAATAGCTACCAATCAAGTATAGGCATGCCTCCTTATGAAGCTTTATATGGGAGAAAATGTAGAATGCCTCTTTGTTGGAATGAGGTTGGTGAAAGAAAATTGTGGGTCCTGAGATTGTGCAACAAACTGAAGATAAGGTAAAAATCATCAAGGATCGTTTGAAAATTTCTTCAGACAGACAAAAGTCCTATGCTGATCTTAAAAGGCGTGAAATTGAGCATCAGGTGGGTGATAAGGTATTTTTAAAGGTTTCTTCATGGAAGAAGATTATGAGATTTGGCCAAAAAGGTAAACTTAGCCCTCGATTCATTGGACCTTATGAAATACTTGAGAGAATTGGTCTGGTTGCATATAAGCTAGCTTTGCCACCTGAATTAGGTAAGATCCAGAACGCCTTTCATGTTTCTATGCTTCGAAAATACCGCTCAGATCCATCTCATGTTCTTCCTATTGAGTCTATTGAGGTTAATCCTGATTTGACATATGAAGAAGAACCAATCCAAATCTTAGCGCGTGAGATAAAAGAGCTTAGAAATAAGAGAATCCCATTAGTGAAGGTTCTTTGGAGAAATCATTCAGGCGAAGAAGCTACCTGGGAGCGAGAAGAGGATATGCGAGTTCAATATCCACATTTGTTTCGGGACTAGTACAAGGTAAATTTCGAGACAAAATTTTTTTTAGGGAGAGAGTTGTAACACCCCAAATTTTTTATAATATTTGCATTCTTGATTGAGCATTTTTATAACGAGGAAATATTTACTTTGCACTTCCTAAATGGGAAATGGTCAATATATGAAAATTTCTTACTTTAGGTTGTGTTAATATTGGCAATAAAGTTTCATGATGTTGCTATATGTAACACTTAATATTATTTTGACTAGTTGTTATTAAATATAATATATAATTAAGTTTTGGTTTCCAACCTTTTGTATTTATCTAAGAATATTTAGTAGTTGGGTAACCATTTTATTTCACATCTATC
Source organism: Nicotiana tabacum (assembly GCF_000715075.1). Taxonomy (NCBI): domain Eukaryota; kingdom Viridiplantae; phylum Streptophyta; class Magnoliopsida; order Solanales; family Solanaceae; genus Nicotiana; species Nicotiana tabacum. Next base: position 207,679,304 of record NC_134085.1, on the reverse strand, counting down.
CATAAACTCCCCATTTTTTCTACTCTTCAAGACAAAGAAGAATAACTATCCATCTCTCTCTTTCTCTCTCTCTCTCTCTCTCTCTCTCCTCCGTAGAAACTTGAAAATCTGAAGTTTCATGAAAAGAACCATGGATTTCTACTAAATTAACAAGCAAATTTCGTTTTTGGTGAAGATCAAGTTGCTCCTCTTGGTAAGTTTCTAAACTCGTTTTTATACTAGATACCTACTAGAATTGTCTGCATATCTTTTTATACAGAGCTCCGATTTAAGTGATATACAGGACTTTCTGGAAAGGTATTTCATAAATCTATAACTCTTATGAAGGAACCAAAATCTAGTTTTGTTGATATTTACCTGAAAAAGGATCAGAAAGTACAGGGCAGGTGCTGTCCAGATTTCCAGTTTTAGAAATACTCCATGTACCGCTCTTAGTAATTGTAGCATAACCTTTTGTTCAAAATTGATATGGAGGTTATTCAAGATGTTATGAAACGGTAAGACATAGATCTACAACTTTTGTGAAGACCAGAAAGTCTAGTTTGTCCGTGTAGATCTTCCAAACTGAGTCACAACTCGGAATAGTGATACTGTCCAAAATTTCTGTTTCAAACGTTTTTGGGTAATTTTCACCAATATCATATTTAGTTTGACTTGCTAAATCACTGAGCTTATTTAGATATTTGATTATGTATTTAAGGTATATACACCCTTGAAAAAAATCAAAGGGGAAGTGTTTGAGGAAGTGGACAAATTTGGTTTTTTTACGGCGTAGACGATTCGAACGTCCCCAAGTTGTGATTGAACTGTTTCATGGTAAAACACCAAGGTTTGTGTATAAACTTATACTCTTTTTGCTTGCTGGAATATGTTGAAATAACTTGATATTTTATTTTTCTTGGCTTCAATTTATATTGTTATATTCGTACTATATCAAGTATTGTAAGATATTTGCTAAATCGCCCATTCGTACGAATTGTTTGATCATTTTGCATTCTTGTTGGGACTTTGTCCTTCTTGTGGCAGTGACTTTGTCACTCATCTTGGCATGCCTCTTGATTCGGATCTTTTGCCATCTTGACTTTGGATTTGTAGTTCGTCTTGAATTATGGAACTTGTCCGTGTTAAGTACGAACTAGGAAGCCATTTTTAATATGGTTCTTGATTCTCTTGTCTATTGGGTTTTGACCCTACTTGATTTGGGTCTTCGGTCCATCTTGATATCTGATTATGCTTAATGTGATGGCATGACGTACATATTGGGCGAATGATAGTATACACTTTCTAAACTCTTGAACATTGTTATTGATATTTGGAAGCACTTCAAAGTTTGATATTGATATGTTTGATATATTTGTTCACTTGTTTTAAATTATGTTAAATTGAGCTAACTATGACTGAAAAGGGGAATTGGAGAATTTAATGACTCCAAGCCTAAAGTTTATACACCACTAAGCTTTATGCTTAGCGATAGTTGTTTTCTATCGTAGGAAATGTTCGGGATGAAATCTGAAGATGGCCAGGGTGAAGTAGTCTCTTTGGGAGAATTTATGGAGATCACATTTGCATATGCACCTTGGTTTGCATAGTTTTGGGACATGTACATGATATACATGATATACATGATATACAGGATATATAATATATATATATATAAACAGGATATATACATACATATATATATATATATGTCACACTTATGTTATTTGGAGGCTTGTTGGATTTTAAAGACCAAAATCTTGTAACTTGAATTTGTAACCTATTTTATTGTATTAGGGTGTTTTAGTAACTCAAGTCTTGTAATATACTGAATTTACACTTTATCTTGTAAATATGTAGAAAAGGAGAGAACTAGTTTCTTTTTTACCCGATAGTTTGAAATTTATGTACAATACAAACTTGTAGTGATTTTGAATGATTGTATAAATATGTTAGGAAGTTGCTTTAATCTGTTGATTAATCAAGAAGGGTTATATCACCATATGTTAATATTTTGACATTGTATTTCATTTAAAATAAAATTATGGTGTATTTTCAAAAAAAATATTGCACTTTGAACCTTTTCGCATGGGCCTACTTCCGCTACTAAAATTATTCTGAATATTTTTATTAATATCTCTTTTAATATTTTGTAAGTAGGAAATTAGATTTGTTTCCTAAGTAGTACCCTCCCAAAGGGGTTGCTACAAGTTTTGGTATCAGAGCCACGAGCTATTTCTTGCTTCTTGTTATAACTTCTGGTCCTTTTTCTGGGTTATAAAGACCTCTATTTATAGTTGTGGGATGGAAGAGTTATGATGAGAACAAACTCTTTCCGACCAATCAGATTGAAGAGTGACAAGGCCTCATTTGATTGGCAAGAACATGTCACACGCACATGTGGCGCGGTTTCCCTTGCCTTTTAATTTGACTTGGCATGCTTTGTCATTTTGACATGCGAAATGATCCTATTGGCTTTTCTGTATGACTTGGCGTACCACGTCATTTCATGTGTGGCACCAAACTGGGCCTCTAGGAAGATGCTATCTTGAGCCTAATGAAATGAGCTCATTATATGTAGATCAATTAAGCGGGCCAGCCCAATAAATTTGGACTTATTTAACTTATATACTTAATCCAATAATATTGACCCATAATATTTATTTGGCTAAATACATTCTAAATATAGTCCAAATTATTTTATTGAATAAATCAAATAAATTTTACATGCTTACAAATGCCCCCACCTTAAAGACTTGTCGGAGTATTAACTAGGCTTGAAGTATCATAAACTAATCACTTGGAATGCACAATTGATTTATAGCTTGTTTGGCCAAGCTTCTTTTTGGTCAAAAGTGTTTTTTTTTTGCCAAAAGTATTTTTGACCAAAAATTGAGGTGTTTGGCCAAACTTTTGGAAGGAAAAAAAGTGTTTTTGAAGAGAAGCAGAAGTAGTTTTGGAGAAACAGAAAAAAGTAGCTTCTCTTCGAAAACACTTTTGAGAAAAATACACTTAGAAGCAGTTTTTTAAAGCTTGGCCAAACATTAATTGCTGCTCAAAAGTGTTTTTCAAACTAATTAACCAAACACAAACTGATTCTCACCAAAAGTACTTTTGAGAAAAACGCTTTTAAAAAAAATACTTCTCAAAATAAGCTGATTTTTGTTGCGAAGTACGACTTTGCAACATTTCTCACAAAAGAGACATCATATAATTTATTATTTTTTCGAGTGAACCCACATAAAAGTTATTCACGTAGAGTACTTGTAACCAGCATATCTGTATAGGACTTGACTCTTTTGACCATTTATGCCAAGATGAAAATCTTTTTGCTAAAGACAAGTGGCTGACATTGTAAATGTTTCGCAACGCCTTCCTGATGATCTTTGGAAGGGCAACGTAAGGCTAAGCAACCGATGTCAGTGCGGTTGCTGTCCGCCAATGAGGTCCTCGCCGCACGCTAGACTAGATTGTCAGTGCCGTGCGGGAAAACCAATGTCGTGGGCAATTGCGGAAGCTGAGAGAGAATTGGGTTTTGAATGCTGATGATGATTTTATTGATGACTGAAAATGATGATTACAATGATTTGGTGTCGAGGGGGAGAGACACCAGAAAATGCTGATTGAAATGTTTGATTGTTTGGTCCCCCTTAATAATGCTTAAAAAAAATAAACCAACATGACAAGACTAGTCCTAATAAAGCTGTAGAAGCACACTGAAATGAAAATGATGAAAACTAGTCTATGATTACAATGAAAAGGACTTAGATTATTACAAGGAAAAACTAAGTCCGATGGCAGCATCTTTGTCTTGCGGGTCTGCGCGCGCGTTGCTGTGGGTGCGCGCGACACTTGATGTGCTGGCCTGAGGTTGGGCACTGGTGCTTGGCATCAGGGTCTGTGCGCGAGGCGCTGCTGGAATGGGCCTGCAGCTGGGCGCTGGCGAGGCATCAGGATCTGCGCGCGCGGCATTGTCAGGGCGCGCGACGCTGTTGTCATTGGCCAGCCCTTGGGCGCTGGCGAGAGGCATCGGTGGGGCGACAGAGGCACATGCGCGCTTGTCACTTGGCGCAGCCAAGACCACGGGGCCGACCATGGCGCTAGACATTGTGAGGCTTGCTAGGCCGCCATGGGGCGCGGCCAAGGGGTCATGGGGCATGTCTGGAAAGCAGCCCATGACATTCTCCCCCACCTGAGTTGGCGCCGTCCTCGGAGCCTTATGATGATGATGATGATGATGATGATGATGATTGTTGGATGGGAGGTCTGCGCCCCTCTGTTGTTTGAGCTTGCTGTTGTAGCGAAGCAATGATTTCATGCGGCTGACATGGAAGACTGGATGGATCTTCCACCAGGATGGAGTTTTTACCTGGTATGTGGACTCCCCAATGCGTTTTGCAATGGGCAGGGGCCCGATGTATTTTTGTTGCAGGCGAGGGTCATGGGTCCTTTCTGCAAACAAGTACCGCTTTGGGATGCATAGCATTACTTTGTCCCCTGGTTGATGTTGGGCAAAGCAAAGATTTTGTTCGGTGAACCTTTTTGCCCGCTCTTGGGCCCTGATGAGATAGCTCCGCACTATCTCCATGTTGCGCTCCCATTCGCTCGAGAAGTTGGCAGCTCGAGGAGATTTCGGCATGGTTGATGCATTCACCGTTTGCGGGAGAAGCGGTTGCTGTCCGGTAACAATTTCAAAAGGGCTCTTGTTTGTATGATGGCTCTTTTGAGAATTGAAACACAGTTGAGCAGTATCCAGGAGCTTCACCCAATGCTTCTGTGATCCGGTTGCGAAGTTGCGGAGATATTCCTCCAGCATGTCATCGAACCGGTCTGTCTGGCCATCCGATGGTGGATGGATGGATGTGTTGTGACTCAATGTTGACCCAAAGCACCTGAAGAGGTGGGTCCAAAAGTTGCTAGTGAAGCGTGAGTCGCGCCTACTAACAATGTTCTTGGGCAGGCCCCAATGTTTGACAATGTGCGAGAAGAAGAGTCGAGCTGTATCTTCTGCTGAGATGTTTTGCGGGGCTGCTATGAAAGTTGCATAGTCTGAGAATTGATCTATGACAACCATGATGGATGCAAGATTGCCGACTTGGGGCAATCCCGTGATGAATCTGAGGGAAACACTTTCCCATGGTCTTTGAGGGACATGTGATGGCTGCGAGGGTCCCGACTGTGATGAGTGATCCGACTTGTCCTTGTGGCATGGCTGACAAGTCTTCACACGATGATGAGCGTCACCAGTCTTTTGAGGCCGATGACATGATGACTGATTGCTGCTGCGAAGGGTAGCCTGAACCTGGGGTTCATGTCTGTTGACTACCTTCTCCAACTGCATGGCCGAGATGTTTTCAGCGGCCATCTTTATGGGGAAGCATGGTATGGTGCAGGGCTTGGCCCCTTTTTCTCCCATCATCAGGAGCATGTTGGCATATGGTACTGGTATGGTGTTGGTTTGCCTCATGAACTCCAAACCCACTATGATGTCGAAGTCATCTATGATTGCGATGCGCAGGTCGATGCTTCCTTTGTATGGGCCAAGTTTCACTGGGACATTTGTAGCTGTTCCACCCAATGTCTGAGGTGGTGAGTTGATAGCCTTGACGCGGCCTTTGCTCTTTTGTACCACAAGACCTAGGCGCTCTACTTGCGTTGATGACAAGTAGTTATGGATGGCACCCGTGTCTATCAATGCGTGAAGGGGCTTGCCGTTCACTTTCAATTCGACGAACATTAGGGTCCTCGCTTGATTAGGAGGTCCTTCGTCCATCTTTTCTTTCCCTTTCCTGGTGATCGGGACTGATGTTTTCTTAGGAGGACATGCACTGGTCCCCGCTAAGGCATGTGGGATAGAGCCAACAATTGCATTGAAGGCGCCTACCTGGTTGTCTTCAGATGTGTCTGATGCATCTGTCTCATCCTCGACAGTCTGATGAGCATTGACCTTGATGTTTGGGCATTCATTGTTCCAATGTGCCCCGCCGCAATGACGGCATTCTGAGGGAGGCTTTCTCCCCTGATTGTTGTTGATGGATGCAGCACTGTTGCTGTTGGAGGGAGGAGTCTTAGTTTTGGATGCACTCCGATCTCCCCCACTTTTGCTTGGGCCACCATTGCTGGGATGGTGCCCGTTGGATCCCCCTCGGACAGACGACTGGGGCCTGTCGTTCTGAGTTCCCAAATGATAGTCGCCAAGGCATTCTGCAGCTTGAATGGCCTTGGGCAGGGTGTCTACCCGCTGTCGCTGTAGTTCCATACGGGCATGAGGTTTCAAACCTTCTATGAATGCAAAGAGTTTGTCTTTGTCCCCCATGTCGCGTATGTTTAGCATGAGTGCGGAGAATTCGCGCACGTACTCCCTCACTGATCTGGTGTGGCGGAGGTCCCGTAGCTTTCTCCTTGCATTGTATTCCACATTTTCGGGAAAGAACTGTAGGCGTATGGCTACCTTCAATTCGTCCCATGTCTGAAGAGTATCTTCACCGGCCTTGATGGCTTCGTGTTTGACCCGCCACCAAAGTTTGGCATCGCCCTGAAGATACATGGCATCAGTTGCTACCTTTTTGGATTCCTCCAAATGGCCCACGGCATCGAAGTATTGTTCGATGTCGAAGATGAAGTTTTCCACTTCTTTAGCATCCCGGGATCCGTCGTATGGCTTTGGCTCCGGTATCTTAAGCTTTTGTGGAATGGGGGTGAGGTTTGCTGCACCCCTGATGTGATGGTCGCCTTCTCGAAGTAGGCTCTGTAAGGCAGCATTGACAACGTTGAGCTTGTCTGTCAAGTCGTTTATGGTTTGCTGCATGGCAGTTAGTCTGTCTGCCTCATGTTGCTGATGGGTCAAATCGTCGGCACGCTCCTGTTGGAGGTCCTCAAATTTGCCATGAATATTGGCAGTTTCGATGGCTGCCGTTTGTCGGTCCTCGTCGGAGTCACGACTGATGTTTGCAATGTCATTTTCGGCCTGCCGCATTCGGCGGTCCAGGTCATCCAACCTTTGCACTAGGTTGTTGTTTTGATCAGGCACCGTATCCACGATGGGTCGTAATCGGTCAACCGTCTCTTCTAGGGATGCTAGACGCTCCCCATGATTCACCATGGTCAGAAATGGTGATGATGGCAAATGTTTTCCCTCGTCCGATGTCGAGCCTAGGCTCTGATACCAACTGTTACGCAACGCCTTCCTGATGATCTTTGGAAGGGCAACGTAAGGCTAAGCAACCGATGTCAGTGCGGTTGCTGTCCGCCAATGAGGTCCTCGCCGCACGCTAGACTAGATTGTCAGTGCCGTGCGGGAAAACCAATGTCGTGGGCAATTGCGGAAGCTGAGAGAGAATTGGGTTTTGAATGCTGATGATGATTTTATTGATGACTGAAAATGATGATTACAATGATTTGGTGTCGAGGGGGAGAGACACCAGAAAATGCTGATTGAAATGTTTGATTGTTTGGTCCCCCTTAATAATGCTTAAAAAAATAAACCAACATGACAAGACTAGTCCTAATAAAGCTGTAGAAGCACACTGAAATGAAAATGATGAAAACTAGTCTATGATTACAATGAAAAGGACTTAGATTATTACAAGGAAAAACTAAGTCCGATGGCAGCATCTTTGTCTTGCGGGTCTGCGCGCGCGTTGCTGTGGGCGCGCGCGACACTTGATGTGCTGGCCTGAGGTTGGGCACTGGTGCTTGGCATCAGGGTCTGTGCGCGAGGCGCTGCTGGAATGGGCCTGCAGCTGGGCGCTGGCGAGGCATCAGGATCTGCGCGCGCGGCATTGTCAGGGCGCGCGGCGCTGTTGTCATTGGCCAGCCCTTGGGCGCTGGCGAGAGGCATCGGTGGGGCGACAGAGGCACATGCGCGCTTGTCGCTTGGCGCAGCCAAGACCACGGGGCCGACCATGGCGCTAGACATTGTGAGGCTTGCTAGACCGCCATGGGGCGCGGCCAAGGGGTCATGGGGCATGTCTGGAAAGCAGCCCATGACATAAATTATGCTGGAAGTAACAATTCTGATAATTGGCCAATAATACATGTACTTATGCGGATCCCACAGATGACTTCCCCCATATTAATTCTAAATTCTAAAATAGAACGTTTTCTTATTCTCTCTTTCTTTTTATCTCGGACACCATTATCTCCCTTTTCCAATTTGCATATAACTAGGAAATATTTGTCGCCTTAAGAGTCAAAGTCCTTTTAGCAGACAAATTGTAATAATTGATCCTACATCGATATTACTTCTTTAAACAACCACCATTTGCTCACTATATATGCCATCGTTTTCTCCGACTGTTAATATCGAGACACGGTCCTTGTATCAACTCTCGAGGTCGATTTGCGAGCACCACATAGGTAAACAAAAACCTTTTTTTTTGTGATTTTTTTTCCTTTTTTTTAGGCCAAATGAGAAGGATTTGTTCTTATTTAACAAGATGATCCATACAAGACAATCATAGGGTGTGAGGGGAAGAGTACTCTTCCCGTCCAAATATCGGAGAGATTACTCTCGATGTGGTCCAAATATCAAAGAGATTAGTCTCAAGGTGGCTCGAATATTGAAAAGATTACTCTCAAGGTGGCTCGACTATCGGAGAGATTACTCTCAATGTGGCCAGACTATTGGAGAGATTACTCTCAAGATGACCCTACTATTGGAGAGATTACTCTCACGATGGTCCGACTATCAGAGAGATTACTCTCACGATGGTCCGACTATCAGAGAGATTACTCTCACGATGGTCCGACTATCGGAGAGATTACTCTCAAGGTGTGAAGGGACAAATACTTATCTGTTAGGGATATATTTGATATTCCCTAGATCCAATGTCATATTTGATGATTTGAACATATTTTTTTGTGAACGTTATTTCATATAATATATGGCATTTGATAATATTTTTATAAAATATATATGGCATTTGATATTCGTTTATCATTGTTATTAATTGCTTGATTAATTTGATAAGGTCCTTGATTAAATTTTGAGACTTGACATTGTGATGGAGATCATGTTAATGAGAGTGAAGTTTCTTATAATTTAATCTAAATTTTGTTCTTGATCATATTATTATTAATTTGGACATTAATAATCCGGTTAGATCAATATCTATGTGATCATCTTTATAGGATAAAGATTAGTTGATCTCATTAACTAAATCACGTAGATAGATGATGCATATAGAGATATGATCATTGAACTGACTCATTGAATAATTCCTAATGGTTAGAATTACCATAAACTGTCAATGGGATATTATCTGGAAGAATGTGATGTAAGAACTTCCTTTGACCTGATATCATCATAGTAATTGACAAGTTATTTATTGTACTTTGATACTAGACACCTATGGCCCTAGGGCGATAGTTGAAAGGATATTGGGTATGATTAAATACTTGTAGAATTAGTGATTGATCAAAATGGAATCTGTCAACTCTTGGTAATGAGTTTAAGCTCCATGTTGTCATAAATTATAACTGACCAAATTAAGACCTTGGCCAGGGTGATTAAATGAAAGAAGAAAAGAGTTTCTTAAGTCATTCAATGGTTGATTATATTTTGACATGAACACATAGTTGGTCGCCTATTAGGATTTAACAGTTGAACCATATCCTAGGGTGACCCAGAGCTATAATGACAGAAGGAATTAATACATTATTCTTCTACAGGCTCTTGAGAGTAAATTGTATACTTCATATTATCCGGTCGTTAAGGAGTATTGCTAGATGTCACCATTGATTAGTATACTGATGTGATCAATTTACTACCGGCTTAGTATTGAACCTATGGGGTCGCACACTAACGAGTGTTCTGATCTTTGCTAAAGGATTAATTGATTTATTATTTGATAATTAAATTAAAGAATTTAATTAGTCAAATAAATTTAGTTATTAGTCCTAATGAAATATTATTATATTCTTTGCTAGCACAGATATAATTTGTAACGACCCGACTGGTCGTTTTGAGCTTTAGCGCGTCGTTCAGTAGTCTGAGGCATGAGTAGCTTCATTTCAGGTATTATGACTTGTGCACACGATCGGAATTGAATTTCCGAAAGTTCTGAGTTGATTTGGAAAGAGAATTCTCATTTCGGAAGCTTTAAGTTGGAAGAATTAACTAAGATTGGATTATATAGTAAACGACCTCGGAATCGGGATCTGAAGGTTCCAGCAGGTTCGTATGATGACTTCAGACTTGGGCGTATGCCCGGATCGAGTGTTGGATGACCCGGGAGCGTTTTGGCGCCTATTGTGGAAGTTAGCATTTTGGAAGAAATTTCATAAGTTTGGCTTGAAGTGCATTTCAGTGTTATCGACGTCTATTTGGGATTCCGAGTCTGGAAATAGCTCCGTATGGTAATTCTGGAGATGGGAGCGCGATCAGAAGTGAATTTGAAGGTCCGTAGGTCATTTGGTTAAAGATAGAAAATTTAAGATTTTTGAGAAGTTTGACCGAGAGTTGACTTTTTGATATAGGGTTCGGAATCCGATTTCAAAACTTAGAGTAGGTCCGTAATGTCGAATATGACTTGTGTGCAAAATTTGAAGTCAATAGGGCGTGAATTGATAGGTTTAAACATCGAAAGTAGAAGTTTGAAATTTTGAAGTTCATAAAGCTTGGATTGGAGGTCGATTCTTGATTGTGGCATTGTTTGATGTGATTTGAGGCCTCGAGCAAGTCCGTAATGTATTTTGGGACTAGTTGGTATGATTGGTTGGGGTCCCGGGGGCTTCAGGTGGATTCCGGGTGGTTAACGGATCGAGAATAGAATTTTTGGAAGGCTAAAGTTGCTGGTTGCTGTCATAACCGCACCTGCGAGAATTGGGCCACAGGTGCGGAGCCGCAGAAGCATCCAGAGGAGCCGCATATGCGGTTTGGACCAAAGTGAAGGGGACCGCAGATGCGGTGGAGAAGCTGCAGAAGCGAAACCGCACCTGCGGCGGTTGAATCGCAGAAGCGGAAGGGAGGGCCTGGTGAGATATCCGCAGAAGCGGTAGAAGTGTTGCACCTACGGAACCGCAGAAACGGTCAAGGGTCCGCAGGAGCAGAAGTCGCTGGGCAGAATGTTTTAAAAAGTGGGGTTGAGTTCATTTTACCCATTTTTTCTCTACTTTGGGGCAATTTTGGAGGGCTTCAAGAGGGGATTTTCATCATCAACGATAAGGTAAGCTATCCTCACCTATCTTGAGTTAAATACATTGATTATGTACGGATTTGAGCATGGAATTTTTAGAAAACTTGGGGTTTGAGGGAAAACCTAGAAAATTGATATTCTTGGAATTTGACCACGATTTTGGGTATGAAATTGAGAGTAAATTATATATTTGAATTCGTGAGGTTATGGGTAAAGTTTATCTTCGAAAATTTTTGAAATCCGGGCACGTGGGCCCGAGGGCGTATTTGTCAGCTTTTCGATCGGGGTTAGGGGTTGTTATAAATTGGATCATTAGGGGTAATTGAGTATATATTGGTGGATTGGTATTATTATTGGCTAGTTTTGGAGCGTTGTGCATCAATTTGAGTCTTCGGAAGAGCGTGAAATACCGGTTATGGATCTTCGGAGCGAGGTAAGTCTCCTTTCTAACCTTGTAAGAGGGAATTGTCCCTATAGGTGAGTTAATTGGTTATGTGCTCTTATTTGTGGGGGCTACGTATGCACGAAGTCACGAGAGTCCGTGCGTAGCTACTATTATGCTATTGTCTGGGTAGTCTAGGACCCAAAAACATGTTATACTTGGATTATTTGTAAACTTATTGACAGCTTGAATTGCTTAAATCACATCAAATTAGTAAATGAATTTCTAAACAGATTAAGCTTCATTTTTTCTTAAATCATTAAAAGAGAATTGACTTTTATTGGAATAAACATTTCCCGATAAACTCTTAATTGGATGTTTGACTGTGTGTATCTATGTGTGCCCGCGTCGCATGTATGATTCACGAACGGGGTATTTGTTTATTTATGTTGACCGCTTCGCATGTATGATGCGCGAGCGGGGTAATAGATGCATCTATGGTGGCGTCGTTCGACCCTCAGAAGTACACATTTTACATTTCTGTTGGATCGGGCCGTACGACCTCGACATGATTTGCGCATGCTTGTATTGCTTGCCTTGAGATTTATTGACATTGATATTTGCCCTCCCCGACTTGAGATAATTGAAAACTAATGGATTATGAATCCGGAGACTTTTAATATAAAAAGGAACTTTCACTTGTTCGTGACTTACTTGAAATTACTGTCATTCTTAATAAATCCATGATTACCGCATTAATAGTATATCATTATTGGACCACTAGTAAGTGTCGAAGTCGACCATCTCGTCTCTACTTCTTCGAGATTAGACGGGATACTCATTGGGTACACATTGTTTTTGTACTCATACTACACTTCTGTGCATTTTTGTTACATAGGCACATGCATCACTAGTGGCCTAGTGGGCGTAGCAGCATGATCAACACAGAGACTTAGGTGAGCTGAATTTCCCGAGATGACTCGCAGCCAGCAAGTTTCTTTCAAATTACTGTATTTATTTTCTGTCCAACGTTATATTCCGGACGGTTGTTGTATTATATTACTTCTTAGAAATTGCTCATGCACTTGTGACACCGGGTTCTGGGGTGATTCTTGGATTATTCAATATTAAGTTTGTTAAAGACTTCATGGTTATTTCTGTAAATTTCATTATTTGTTATTTAATGTATAAAGAAGAAAAAATGATTTCAGCAAATACTAAAATTTGAAAGTAATAAAGTCTTGTTAGTAAATTCAATTTTGAATTGGATTAATTAACATGAAAAGTCCTTATGTTATTGTCTACAATTTTCAACCCATTTGATATGGGAGTTAATTTTTTAATAGAAAAATATTAATAAGTAGAATTCAATTTAGAATTGAATTCTATAAATGTGTTGCATGTTTTTATTTTCAAATATTGACTAAGTTATAGAATTCAATTTAAAATTGAATTCCATAAATGAGTTACATGTTTTTATTTTAAAATGGTGACTAAGTTGTAGAATTCAATTTAGAATTGAATTCCATAAATATGTTACATGTTTTTATTTTAAAATGTTGACTAAGTTGTAGAATTTAATTTAGAATTGAATTCCATAAATAAGTTATATATATATTTTAAAATATTTACCATAAGACATGTGATTTGTATTTTCCAATGTGTGTGTGTGTATATATATATATATATATATATATATGTGTGTGTGTGTGTGTGTGTGTGTGTGTGTGTGTGTGTGTGTGAGAGTCCTAATTAAGAATAAGAGACATATAGATCTTATACATATTGTAAAGAAAGCAAGAGAGTCATTCTTGAGAAGAAAAATTACTTTGAGAAAATAATAATGCAATATAAAACCAAGATAGAAAATACTAGTACAAGAAAATTGTTTCTTGTTCTTCTACCTTTGAGTTGAGATTTTTGAGAAAAATTTCAACACAATATTTATATTCAATTTGCTCACGGGGTTTCATTGATCAAGGAGTTCATAGCAAGGACCAGTCTCGGTATGGATACACATAGAGTCTTCGCACTATCGAAGAAATTTTAAAAAACGAGACTCTCTTCACAAGGTACGTCTTAGATCCGATCTTTGACATGTAAATAAAATTTTAAACACGAAAGTTTCTGCCTATGATTGCTTTTATCTTCCGTTGCATATTTAGAACACCTATATGCGATCCTATAGTGGTATCGGAGCCATGATTTCTCATGTCTAAAATTTATTTACGAAATATTTTATGATTATATTTGAAAAGTTCAAACCATAATACATGTGTTGTCACGACCCTAACCCCGAACCCGGTCGTGATGGAGCCTCTCGTGAAGACAAGGCCAACCAGACCAAAATAAAATACCTCTTTTAAACAGTTAAACACCATAAATAGTTCTAAAGCATGATATAATATCCATAATTTGCGGAATTTACGATAACAATAGTAGAAACTATCCCGACACAGCCCAAACCGGGGTGTCACAAGTCATGAGCAACTAATAAATCCGGATACCAGTCTACTAGATACAAAATTCGATACAGAAGTTCAAGAACATGATAATAATAAGATAGGTGTGGCACGAGGGCTGCGGACGTCAACAACTACCTCGTAGTCTCCGAAAACACTGCCTGGACTGGAAGATCAGCACTCAGGAGCGGACTCTGCGGTGCCTGAATCTACACACACAGTGCAGGGAGTAATGTGGGTACTCCAACTCAGTGAGTAATAACCATAAATAATGGCTGAAAGCAAGAAAACACGTAAAGACACAAAGCAATTCTATATCAAGCAGTAAATCCATGAAGAAGTCAAATGAAATTCCTTTAAAACCAAGTAAAACAGGTAATTTAGCAGGTAAATAACAAGTAGAAATCCGCCCCTCGGACACAGTAACAATCACTCAGAATAGTATCAGCTCCTCGGGCTCACTCTCATCACTTAGTGCTCATTCTCAGCTCTCGACCCATATATCTCTCATAATAACAGAAATCAGAATAACCGTTGCGGCGTGCAGCCCGATCCGCACATCGCTGCGGCGTATAGACCGTTCCTTATAGATAGTCGACTGTGCTCACTGGGGGTGTGCAAACTCCGGAGGGGCTCCTACAACCCAAGCGCTATATTGCTGCAGCGTGCAGCCCGGTCCATATAAGTATTGTTGCGGCGTGCAGCCTAATCCATAACATATATAATATCCTCACCATTGGGTTCTCAACCACTCTCAATTATTTACCTTACAGCCTCTCGGGCACAATAATAGAAGATAGGGATCTCAGCCCACAAATTCCTCTTATTTAGGAATAGTATGATAAAAACTAGCTCGAATCGTTTAAAACAGATAGAAACATGACCGAGGATATGATTTTTAACAAGTATAGTGAGGAAAATCAGTCAAAATCCCCGAAGGGTTCAAATAGTTGGCACGAAGCCCAAATATGACAATTAGCCTAAATCATGATGATAACAAATAAGTTTCAGTCAAATACGCGGTAAAATCATCAGTCGGGATGGACCAAGTCTCAATCCCCAGTAGTAAAAGACCCACGCGCATCATCCAACGTGTGCCTCACCTCAATATAGCACTACGATGTGCAATCCGGGGTTTCAAACCCTCAGGACATCATTTACAATCATTACTCACCTCGGACCGGCTACAACTCTAGCTCGCGATGCCTTTGCACCTCGAATTAGCCTCCACGCGCGTCGAATCTATCCAAAATCAGAACAAATATGTCATAATATGCTAAGGGAATGAAGCCCAAGCGAAAACAATCGAAAAATATCAAAAATCCCAAAATTAGCAAAACCCGAGCCCCAGACCCACTTCTCGAAACTAAGAAATTTTTACATCAACGGGTTCCTTATCTTCCCACGAGTTCATACATATCAAAAGTTCTCAAATCCGACCTCAAATGATCCTTCAAATCCCAATTTAAAAGTTCAAAATCCCAAGCCCTAGTTCTTCCATTTTTAGCTTAGGTTCCATGAATTTCTAGGTTAATTTCACAATAGAATCACGTTTTAGGTTCATAAATCTTACCTCCAATCACTTCTCCTTGAATCCCTCTTCAATCTCCCTCAGAGAGCTCTCAAAATGATCAACTATGGTGGACAAATGGCTAAAAATCGCGGATGAAATGTTTTATAAACTTACTGCCTAGGTCTGACCCTTCCTTCTTCGTGATCGCGGTCAACACCTCGCGATCGCGATGCACAAAATTCGCGCTGACCACTTTTTACTCTATGCGAACGCGACATACAGGTCGGTAACGCGATGCCTTTCCTTCTATACCTCCGCGAACGCGAAAACCATATCGTGAACGCGATGGACAGCCTGATGAACTCTTCGCGAATGCGGCCTAGACCCTCGTGAACGTGTAGCTTTCAGATCCCAGCCCTTCGCGAACGCGAAGGCCAAAATACCTGCAACTGCTGGATTAATTTTCTGCAATTTCTCAACTCCAAAAATGGTCCGATTGACCACCCGAAACTCACCCGAGGCCTCCGGGACCTCAACCAAAGTCACCAACACATCCTAAACCTCATTCAAACTTGTTCCAATCATCAAAACACCTCAAACAACATCAAATTACCCAAAAATCATCGAATTCAAGCCTAAGTTTCCAAAACTTCTGAAATACGCTTTCGATAAAAAACCCAACCAAACCATGTTCGAATGACCTGAAATTTTGTGCACACATCACAAATGACATAAGGAAGCTACAAGAACTCTCGGATTTCCATTCCGACCCTCGGATCAAAATCTCTCCTTACAACTAGAAATCGCCAAAATACTAACTTCTCCAAATCAAGCCTAATTCTACACCGGACCTCCAAAATCAATCCCGATCACACTCCTAAGTCATAAATCACCTACCGATGCTAACCAAACCATTGGAACTCTCATCCGAGCCCTCTAACACACAAGTCAATATTCGGTTGACTTTTCCAACTTGAACCTTCTCAAAAGAGACTAAGTGTCTCATTTCTTTCCAAATCCACTCCGAACGCAACCTACTCAACTCGATCATATAAAGCACGGATAACGAAGCATTATAAAGCAGAAATGGGAGAAATGGAGCGGTAACTCATGAGACGACTGGCCGGGTTGTCATATGTGTCTTATGCACTAGACAAATTATTTGAATGCATGGATTTATATTATTTTATTGTGAATAAAATATGTATTCATAAAAGTTAAACTAGTGAGATAGTTCATAACTTGAATTTCAAATTTCGTATAAGATACGACGGTAATCTATAATAGGTTATTATATTATACAGTTATTTAAATTGTTATTAGTTTATGAGGTATTAACTAATAATAATTTTCTGGCATGAATTAATTTATGTGATATATAAGATAAACATGTTAGAGGTATGTTGAATTTCATTTTTATGTCACGTGCTTGTTCGGCATATGATTTTGAATTATTTATTACATGTGATGTAATTAATTTAGGGCAAAGCATGTAGACAACTTAAACCAAATTCATGTGCTATGAAAAATTTGATCATCATGTTATTAAAAGTTGTTTTAGTAACAATTCCCTCTTACTAAAATTTGAGTTCTTGAATAATAAAATATAAGATATTTTATTATAGAGCTATCCATCAAAGTAAATAATTTTACTTATCTCTTGTTTATAAGGAGCGGCCTGACTACCAGGAGACTTATAGTTCGAGGATATGTTAAAATTATTTATTTGCATTAGATGTATGGATTGAAAGAACTATTCAATTTTACACTAGACGCCTGGACTACCCGGGGGAGTATAAAATTTAATAAGTTCTTTGCTATCATGATGGTTGAACTCAACTATGCCAATAGGATCGACCTGACTACCAGGGGACTATTTGACATAGAGCTATTTAAGAAAGTTGTATAGGGATACAATTGGTAAGAGTACCTACCTTTAAGATATATGTGAGAAATGACTTGACTTCCAAGGGAATCATACATATTGTTGAAGGATTCCTTTACCCCACTAATAGAAATAAAGATTTCTTAAACTATAATGAGGGTAAATAGTTTAAAATAATTAGTGGAAATATCATTTAGCTAAAAGTCCATGTCTTTATGATATATATAAATACATTCTTATATTATTGACTTTTCTTTTCAATATTTTAGATTTCTCAATATGTCTGTTATATCACTGCGTGAAATACTTGAGACCAACAAGTTGGTAGGACCAAACTTTGATGACTGGTATAGAAATTTGAGAATTGTTCTCATACATGAAAAGCTTATTAATGTGATCGATAAGCCTGCAAAGATAATCCCCCCCCCCCAGAGAATGATGTTCAAGGCACCAAGGTTTATCAGAAACACTTGGAAGAATGTCTTGTTATTAAACACATCCTTCTCGCTTCTATGAGTTCTGAACTCCAGAGGAAACATCAGAATATGGATCCAACTGCATATTGAATATCTTAAGAAGATGGTTGATATACAGTTGGACATTGAAAACTCTCTAGTTGGACCCCTTGTCAATCATGTGATTGTTCTTACCGAAGAACATGAAAAGTTGGGGTACATGCTTGGTAAAGAACTTTCTGAAGATTTGATCTTGCGGTCGGTATATGATGACGAATATTTTCACTGTAAGAAGAAAGGGTATTGGAAGAGAAACTACAAAGAGTATCTTCCAACTCTAAAGGACAAGAAACAAGGTGGGACATTAATGAAAAATGTTTTCAAGGTTTCTTTAGCTACTACTAATTCTTCACTATGGGTATTAGATACTGGAAGTGGTTATAACATCTGCAATATATTGCAATTCAAGATAAGTAGGAGACTAAAGAAAGGAGAAATTAATCTACAAGTTAGAAATGGTGCAAAAGTTGCATCCATAGTTGTTGGATCAATTTCCTTACTAATGCCTTCGTGCAAAGTACTTATGCTAGATGATTGTTATTATGTTCCTAAATTTATTTCGAACATAATTTCAGCTTCTATGTTGGACAAACGTGGGTTTCGCATTAACATAAGCAATGATATTTACTCTATTCATTATGGTAATGATTTATATGTGAATGGTTATCTCCAACATGATGTTTATGTCTTACCTAATGTAAATGCTAATTTGATTATGCATGTTTCAAATCTTAAGAGAAAAAGAGATGATCAAGTAAATCATACATACCTTTGGCATTGTAGGCTTATTGGAGAGAAAAGAATTAACAAGTTGTACAAGGAAGGGTATCTTGACAAATATGATTTTGAATCATATCCAACTTGTGAATCTTGTTTTAAAGGAAAAATGACCAAATCTCCATTTACTGGAAGTGAAGAAAGAGCTATTGAATTATTGGGACTAATTCATACAGATGTCTGTGGGCCCATAAAAATTTAAGCTATAGGTGGATATTCTTACTTCATCACCTTCACTGATGATATGTTAAGATATGGATTTATGTATCTTATGAAACACAAATCTGAATCTTTTGAAATATTCAAAAGGTTCCGTAGTGAAGTTGAGAAATAGATGGGTAAATGTATTAAGGTACTAAGATCTGATAGAGGTGGAGAATATCTTAGTGAATATTTTACTAGGTATCTTAAAGAAAATGAGATTCTCTCATAGTGAACACCTCCAGGAACACCACACCATAATAGTGTGTCTAAAAGGAGAAATCGAACTTTATTAGATATGGTGAGATATATGATGAGGTTCACTGATCTTCCAATAATTTTACGGGGATATGCTTTGGAAGCCGCAACATACTTACTTAATAAGATTCTCACTAAGTCAGTCTCTACGACACCATATGAGATATGGAAAAGATATAAGCCTAACCTTAAACATATTAAAGTTTGGGGTTGTCCAGCTTATGTTAAGAGACTGCAGTTTTATAAACTTGACTCAAGATCTGATAAGTGTAGGTTTATTGGGTATCCCAAAGAAACAATGAGATATTATTTCTATCACCCTTCTGACTATAACGTGTTTATGGATAGAGGAGCAACCTTTTTGGGAAGGGAATTTCTTTTGGAAGGAAATTATAGTGGAGATATAGAACTTGATGAAGTTCAGGAAACTAATGAATCAACACAAAATAAAGATCATGAGACCCAAGTTGAAGAACCTTTATTGGATGTTTTGAAGTTGCCAAGGAAGTTGTCATGTTCAACGGTTGAAGTTCAAGAATAGGTTAATGAACCAGTTCCAAACCAAATTGAACAACAATCAAATCTAGCACAAGGTGAACAAGTTGTACAAGTGCCTCTTAGAATCTCTGGTGGTCCTTTACCTTTCTAAAAGAGAAGAGAAGAGAGGTAGTCTACCCGAAAACGTCATGTACCAACTAAATTAAATCTAATGGTACAAGATGATGTATCAAGTGAGGTTGATCATAATGATGATGACCCTAAGACCTATGAAGAGACTATACAAAGTTCTGACTATGAGAGATGGCAAAAGGCCATGGAATCTGAAATGGAATCCATGAAGGAAAATAAAGTATGGACTTTAGTTGAACCTTCAAAGGATATAAAACCTATAGGTTGTAAATGGGTTTTTAAGAAAAAGATTAGAGCAGACGGAAAGGTGGAGACCTACAAAGCCCGTCTTGTTGCCAAGGTATATCGTCAAAAGGAAGGCATCGACTATGACTAGACTTTCTCTCCCGTGGCAATGCTCAAATCAATTCGGATTCTGCTTGCTATAGAGGCATACTATGATTATGAAATATAGCAAATGGATGTGAAATCAACTTTCCTCAATGGTGAGCTAGAAGAGGATGTGTATATGACACAACCTGAAGGTTTCACATCTCCGTTTGATAATAATAAAATTTGCAAGCTACAAAGATCTATTTATGGACTAAAGCAAGCTTCTCGAAGTTGGAATATTCTCTTTAACAAGACAATTGAAAAGTTAAATTTTGTTAGATGCGAAGAAGAACCTTGTGTATACAAAAAGGTTAGTGAGAGCATAATTATATTCTTAGTATTATATGTTAATCATATATTGCTCATAGGGAATAATATACCGACACTTCAAAGTACCAAGATTTGTCTATCTGAATAGTTCTCCATGAAAGACTTGGGAGGAGCAGCTTGTATATTGGGAATAAAGATCTATAGAGATAGATCGAGGAAGTTGCTTGGACTTTCACAGTCTTTGTACATTGATACCATTTTAAAAAGGTATAACATGGATAATTCCAAAAGAGGCTATCTGCTGATAGGCACTGGAATTACTCTCAGTAGGGAGGATTGTCCAAAAACACCTGAAGAGAGAGAACGCATGAGTAGGATCCCATACGCTAGTGTAGTGGGAGCTATCATGTATACCATGACATGTTCACGTCCCGATGTGGCTTATGCACTAGGAGTGACAAGTCGATATCAGGCAAATCCTGGGGAGGAACATTGGAAGGTGGTCAAGACCATTCTTAGATACTTAAGAAGGACTAAAGACCAATTCCTCATTTATGGAGATTCTGAGTTGAAACTTGAAGGTTATACTGATGCAAGTTTATCTTCAGATAGAGATGATAGCAACTCTATTTTTGGTTATGTATTCACCATAAATGGTGGTGTAGTGAGTTGGAAAAGTTCCAAACAAGCTACAGTAGCTGATTCAGTGACTGAAACAGAATATATAGCAGCTAGTGAAGCTGCTAAGGAAGCTGTATGGATAAAAAAGTTCTTAACTGATCTTGGTGTGGTTCCTTCAATAGAGGGTGCAATTCCATTGTTGTGTGACAATACTGGAGCCATTTATCAAGCAAAAGAACCAAGATCACACCAAAAATCCAAACTCATTCTGCGGAGGTATCACTTGATAAGAGAAATCATTGAACGTCGTGGTGTCGAGATTCAAAAGGTTGATGGAAAAGAAAATGTTGTAGACCCATTCACTAAAGCTCTTGGAGCAAAGGAGTTTGACAAGAACAAGTGGAAATTGGGAATGAAGTACAAGAGCGATTAGCTCTAGTGCAAGTGGGAGATTGTTAGGGATATATTTGATATTCCCTAGATCCAATGTCATATTTGATGATTTGAACATATTTTTTTGTGAACGTTATTTCATATAATATATGGCATTTGATAATCTTTTATCATTATTATTAATTGCTTGATTAATTTGATAAGGTCCTTGATTAAATTTTGAGACATTGTGATGGAGATCATGGAAATGAGAGTGAAGTCTCTTATAATTTAATCTAAATTTTGTTCTTGATCATAGGATTATTAATTTGGACATTAATAATCCGGTTAGATCAATATCTATGTGATCATCTTTATAGGATAAAGATTAGTTGATCTCATTAACTAAATCACATAGATAGATGATGCATATAGAGATATGATCATTGAACCGACTCATTGGATAATTCCTAATGGTTAGAATTACCATAAACTGTCAATGGGATATTCTCTGGAAGAATGTGATGTAAGAACTTCCTTTGACCTGATATCATCATAGTAATTGACAAGTTATTTATTGTACTTTGATACTAGACACCTATGGCCCTAGGGCGATAGTTGAAAGGATATTGGGTATGATTAAGTACTTGTAGAATTAGTGATTGATCAAGATGGAATCTGTCAACTCTTGGTAATGAGTTTAAGCTCCATGTTTTCATGAATTATAACCGACCAAATTAAGACCTTGGCCAAAGCGATTGAATGAAAGAAGAAAAGAGTTTCTTAGGTCATTCAATGATTGATTATATTTTGACATGAACACATAGTTGGTCGCCTATTAGGATTTGACAGTTGAACCATATCCTAGGGTGACCCTGAGCTATAATGGCAGAATGAATTAATACTTTATTCTTCTACAGGTTCTTGAGAGTAAATTGTATATTTCATGCTATCCGTTCGTTAAGGAGTGTTGGTAGACACCACCCTTGATTAGTATATTGATGTGATCAATTTACTACCGGCGTAGTATTGAACCTATGGGGTCGCACACTAGCGAGTGTTCTGGTCTTTGCTAAAGGATTAATTGCTTTATTATTTGATAATTAAATTAAAGAATTTAATTAGTCAAATAAATTTAGTTATTAGTCAAATGAAATATTATTATATTCTTTGCTAGCACAGAGGATATAATTAATATTGTGAACTAGAAAAATAAAATTAGTTTTCTATTTGTAATAGAAAATTAAATTATATTTCTTGGTTAAAATATATATATGATATATATAATTAGCACTTATTTTATATAAGAGATGTTATATAAAATATTAATAAAGTCTTGTTAGTAAATTCAATTTTGAATTGGATTAATTAACATGGAAAGTCCGTATGGTATTGTCTACAATTTTCAATCTATTTGATATGGGAGTTAATTTTTTAATAGAAAAATATTAATAAGTAGAATTCAATTTAGAATTGAATTCTATAAATGTGTTGCAAGTTTTTATTTTCAAATATTGACTAAGTTATAGAATTCAATTTAGATTTGAATTCCATAAATAAGTTACATGTTTTTATTTTAAAATGGTGACTAAGTTGTAGAATTCAATTTAAAATTGAATTCCATAAATGAGGTACATGTTTTTATTTTAAAATGTCGACTAAGTTGTAGAATTCAATTTAGAATTGAATTCTATAAATAAGTTATATATATTTTTTAAAATATTTATCATAAGACATGTGATTTGTATTTTTCAATGGAAATTATATATATATATATATATATATATATATATATATATATATATATATATATATATATATATATATATATACTGTGTGTGTGTGTGTGTGTGTGTGTGTATGTGTGTGTGTGTGTGAATCCTAATTAAGAATTAGAGATATATAGATCTTATACATATTATAAAGAAAGCAAGAGAGTCATTCTTGAGAAGAAAATTTACTTTGAGAAAGTAGTAGTGCAATATAAAACCAAGATAGAAAATAATAGTACAAGAAAATTATTTCTTGTTATTCTACCTTTGAGTTGAGATTTTTGAGAAACATTTCAACACAATATTTTCATTCAATTTGTTCACGGGGTTTCATTGATCAAGGAGTTGATATCAAGGATCAGTCTTGGTGTGGAGACACATAGAGTCTTCGAACTATCGAAGAAATTTAAAAAAATGAGACTCTCTTCACAAGTTACGTCTTAGATCCGACCTTTGACATGTAAATAAAATTTTAAACACGAAAATTTCTGCCTAGGATTGCTTTTATCTTCCGTTGCATGTTTAGAACACCTATATGCGATCCTACATTATCCCTGTCTTAATATCGAAGAGATTACTCTCAGGGCGTGAAGGAATGGATACTCATCCCCGCCCGAAAATCGGAGGTCATTTCTTCCATTTAGACTTTTGTGTGTATTCAAATATTTTTGATTTGGACTTTGATGGCCTTTTTTTTGCAGCCCGAAGTGATGGTAAATTTCAGAGACTATACCTCACCTTCCTCCAAACTTAGGTATCTAATAATCGAGACTCAAGATGGCATAGAACTGTCACGACCCGGATTTTTCACCCTCGGGAGTCGTGATGACACTTACTATTGTGAGCTAGGCAAGCCAATTATGTAAACAATTTACCTTTTTACCCATTTTATATCCATTAACAATTTCAAAGTAATAACATTTAAACATCGGAATTTAACATAAGTGGAAGAAAAAGCAATAAGCTAGCTGAACATGAATCCAATACAACTATTTGAGCCTCGACTACCCAAAACTGGTGTCACAGTTTCACAGACGGTGTAAGAATACTACAATTAAAGGTCTGAAAGAAATAAATACAACAATGTCTGTAGAAATACATAAAAGAAACAGGAATAGTAGATAGAAGAAAATGCCAAGGCTTACGGACGCCTGCAGGACTACCTCGAGTCGCCTGATGAGCAAGAATCAGTAATCCCACTGCAGTCCGAAGCCTACAACACTGGGATCTGCACAAAAGAGTGCAGAGTGTAGTATCAGCACAACCGACCCTATGTGCTAGTAAGTGCCTATCCTAACCTCGGAGAAGTAGTGACGAGGCTAGGACCAGACTACCAAATAAACCTGTGCAATTTAACTATATACAGCATAAAAGGAAGTACAGAAAGAAACAGTCATATACAATCAAGTATGAGAGGGGGAAAATATGCTACAGGGTACAACAAGTATCAACAGGAAACCAGCAATTTAGTGTAGAGAAATTATAACACAGTTATCAATAAAAATTAGGAAATCAAAGACAAGTGCACGACATCACCCTTCGTGCTTTTACTCTCTCTCACCAAAACAATACACGGCATCACCCTTCGTGCTTTAACACTCTCTCACCAAAATAGTACATGGCATCACCCTTCGTACTTTACGTCTTCCTCACCCAAACAACAATCACAAGGAAAATAGGGTAAGGGTATCTATAACCTCGAAATAAAATCAAGTAACAACAGAAAATCAGTAAATAAACGTAAAGGACAACATAACTCAATTATCAGCAAGAATCAGGGAAAATCAAGGACAAGTGTACGACATCACCCTTCGTACTTTTACTCTCGTCCTCACCATAAGAATCAATACAATAGGCACGGAATGGTACATCGTGCGGCACGACATCACCCTTCATGCTTTACACTCTTTCCTCACCATGAAATTAATATAATAGGAACGAAATGGTACATCGTGCGGCACGACATCACCTTTCGTGCTTTACACTCTTTTCTCACAAAAACAATGCACGACATCACCCTTCGTGCTTTAACTCTCTTCCTCATCCAAACAACAATCACAAACAATATGGCAAGGGAATAAATGAAATTTGCAATAAGAATCCCGGCAAGGGAACAACATCAATAACATCAACATCCCGGCAAGGGAGATAACAAATAAATCAAAAATATCCCGGCAAGGGTGACAACAAAATGATCTCTTCTCTTTCTCACTTTTACTTCACAATTCACTTCACAACTCGAGCCAATGCTCTAGAGGTTCAATTATCACTTATGCTTTCACAACTCATTTCACAACTCGAGCCAATGCTCTAAAAGTTTAATTGTCACTTATACTTTCACAGTTCGTTATACAACTTGATCCAACGCTCCTCAATGTTCATATGTCACAATTCTTTCCACAAACTTTATACAACAAATAGAAACCATCACCAAGGCATGAAAGATACAACGAAGTCATGATAATCACAATATAAAGACTCACGGGCATGCTAGACACCAACGTATAGATACTCGTCACCATGCCTATTTATCGTACTCAACAATTACCATCTAGCAAATAGAACTCGACTCCTAATCCCTCAAGCTAAGGTTAGACCAAACACTTACCTCGAACTTCCACGGCCAACTCAAGCCTCAAACACCGCCTTTCCTTTCGAATTCGGCTCCAAATAAATTGTATCTATACATAATCGACTTCATAACATCAATAAACACTAAACAATCCAATTCCAATGCTTAATTATAGCTTTCTAATCATTCTTCCCAAAAAGTCAAATATTGACCCATTCACCCACGAGCCCGAATATATAATTAGTTCCAAAATTCAACCCCAAAACGAGGTCTAAATCACAAATAATCAAAAAGCGTTCCAAAATTCGACCCCAAAACGAGGTCTAAATCACAAATAATCAAAAAGCCCTAACTCTACCCAAATCCCTAATTTTGTACTCTTAATTACATGATTTAAAACTAGAAATCTAATGGGTGTTAATAAAAATTGAAGAAAACGAGTCTAAGATTACATACCTATGAATTGGTGGTGGAATCCCCTTTCAAAAATTGCCCAATTTGGAGTTAAGATGAAGAAGTTATGAGTTTTGGTGTAAATCTCGTAATGGCTACTGTTCTGGTCTTTTAAAACTGGGCGAAATTACTCATCGCGTTCGCGATAAACTCAACGCATTCGCGATGGGTTAGTCCTGATAAGACTTTGCATTTTTGGAAGCCGGCTCGCGTTCGCAGAGAAAAAACTCCTCGAGCCTTCGCGTTCGCGTTCAGGTGGTCGTATTCACGTAGGTTTAATACCCTTCCCCCTGCCAGGCGCACAAGCCATCGCATTCGCGTGTGCTGTGTCGCGTTTGCGAAGGGTATCCCCCCTTAGCCTCGCATTCGCGACTCCAGCTTCGCATTCACGAAGAATAAGTTTGGCAGCTGGGAGATTTGCCTTACGCGTTTGCCAGAGGACCCACGCGAACGCGAAGAACAAAATCCCTAGGCACTGAACAACAAAAACCTGCAACTTTTCATAAGTCCAAAATCTTCCGAAACACATCCGAAACACACCCGAGCCCTCGGGGCTCCTAACCAAACATACGTACTAACTCAACAACATCATACGAACTTATCCGTGCGATCAAATCACCAAAATAACCTCAATAACAACGAATTAAACCTCAAAACCCAAAAATTCCTCAAACTTCTTAAAACATAAATTTTTTGCAATTTAGGTCCGAATCACGTCAAATGACATCCGTTTTTCACCAAATTCTATAGAATCATCTTAATTCATATATAAGACCTGTACCAGGTGTCGGAACCAAAATACGAGCCCGATACCATCATGTTGTAATCAAATTTCATTTCAAATTCCTTTAAATAATTTCAGAAAATAATTTTCTTTAAAAATTCATTTCTCGGGCTTAGGACCTCAGAATTCGATTCCGGGCATACACCTAAGTCCCATATTTTCCTATTCTGTTTACCCAAAACATTGACCAAAGTCAAATTAATTCATTTTACAATCAAAATTTATCATTTTTCACAGATTTTTACATAGAAGCTTTCCGGATATGCGCTCGGACTGTGCACACAAATCAAGGTAATACAAATGAGGTTTTCAAGGCCTCAGAACATATAATTCAATTTAAAAGCAAGTGATGACCTTTTGGGTCATCTCAAGAACAAACCAAACTTTTGATTCACACCCCCACAAGCTGGCCAGTATGCAGCCTCATGGCCATCTTTGAGGAACCCGCTTCATATAGAAAACTGGATCTTATAGCACATGTCTACTTCTAATCCATTATCCAAGATGTGGTATCTCCAAGCACCAATCCATCGCCATGTAAACATTGCTAGACTCTTCCAAACTTAGGGCGTCGCATAATTCAAGGAGAAATACATTGAGAAAACACAGTAACAATCGAGGGTGAGTATCGTCATATTCCAAGATATTGGGAATGGGATGAAGATGTACTTGGTGGAAGCCAACAAACCCTGAGTACAACAAAGATTTATGATGTTGTCTGTGCAACGCTTTTCACTTATGCTCGAAACTCGAACATTTTGCAAGCATTTTGTGAGGCTTGGTGCCCCAAGACGAACACACTTGTTACATCAGTTGGGGAGCTATCTATCTTTCTTTGGGACTTACATACTCTTGTAGGTTTTCCCATTGCGGGTTTTCCGTACGAAGAAGTGGTACATGATACAATAGAACTCACATGTTTAGACGAAAAACAGATGAGATTTATTCCTCGATCTTGCGAGTATTTATTTGCTACCTTCCATCATCTTAACAAGGTACGGGTGTTAACCAAAAGGTCTCCTTGAGAAAGTGGACAAATTTTTGGTATAAAAAAGTTTTAATATATAAACCTGCCCCACTGAAAAGGAAAAGAAATCCGCGCGCCTAAAGTCGACACATAAACCTAACGGAGTTATTCTCGAGACAATTAGGTGGTCGAGTGATCAAGAGGCTATATTTTCCAAGCTTAGGGTGAGTCCTGACAAGAAAGATGAAACATATATAGCAACCTTCTTATCATGTAATTGGCTATGTGCTTTTGTATTTCCCTATAAGGTAGAGAACTTCATTCATCCCGAGACCTTTAAGATGGCAAGCATGATGGCAAGCGAGCGAAAGATTAGCTTTGCGGTCCTAGTTTTGGCGAGTATTTATCATGGTTTGAACAAGATTTCGTGTTCTTTCCAACTTGATCACGCCAAGGTTTATTTTCCCATCCATTATGTTTACGTTTGGCTTGCACATTACTTCAAAAGCTATTATCCACTTACTAAGGGTCCATCTGTTCCTTTGATGGTGACATACTCAGAAGAGGGAGCCACGAGTAATTTAACAAGAAAGATGCAAGAAAACACATCCACGATGGAGAGAATATATTTTGGACACCAACAATATTTACCAATTCTCATCCTTATTATTATGCGGATAACGAAGCCCCTAAAGAGCTGGAGTCAAATTACTTCATGAGCTTACATTTTAATTACCTCCCTTTGAGGTATGATAACTTATTCATTATCGAGCCATATAGCCCATATTGGTTTGGTCATCAATTTAGATTTTACCATAACGTCCCCAGTTTTTTGGAGAATGATATCCGTTGTGCCTCTCCAGATGAAGGACTCAGATTTTGGAGAATTTGCACACTGTATCGGTCTATGTCACGTGCGGCTTTTTGTCACAACCCGAATTTTCCCATCCTCGGGAGTCGTGATAGCGCCTACTAATGAGAGCTAGGCAAGTCAACCCTTAACTACCTTTTTCATTAACAATTACTTCTTTTAACAATTATCAGTGATAGCATGAAAACAGGGGAATTAAATAAATAAGCGGAAGACCTAAATTAAATAAGCTTAACAATAATGCGAAAGTCAACACATGCCTCTACCCAAGAACTGGTATCACATTACTCACGAACTACTAAGAGTACTAAATACAACCGTTTGAAAGAAATATAACATTGTTTGTCTCAAATACATGAGATAACAGAATGAAATATAAGCTAGAGGTGACTCCGGGCCTGCGGACACCTGCAAGGCTACCTCGGTGTCTCAATGGACTGAAGGATGGCTCTTGCGCTACTGCTGCTGTCCAATACCTGGATCTGTGCAAAAGAGCACAGAGTGTAGTATCAGCACAACCGACCCCATGTGCTGGCAAGTGCCTAGCCTAACCTCGGCGAAGTAGTGATGAGGCTAGGACCAGACTACCAAATAATCTGTGCATTTCAAATATCTATATGTACAGCGGAAAAAAGATACAGGAAATAATCAGTCAATATGGGAAGGGGAAACATGTTGTGGGGAGGTAACAGTTCCAAATAGAAAACCTCAATAAAAGAAAGAAACAACAAAGCTGAGAATATCAACAAGAATCAGAATTCAACGATTTGCACGGCATCACCCTTCGTGCTTGTACTCTCGTCCTTACCCAAACAATATTTATAATAAAATGTGCACGGCATCACCCTTCGTGCTTTTACTCTCGTTCTCACCAAATCAATCATATCATAATAATGTGCACTGCATCATCCTTCGTGCTTTTACTCTCTTTCCTCACCACATGGTCAATGAATATCGACACGGAATGGTATATCGTACGGCACGACATCATCTTCTGTGCTTTACACTCTTTCCTCACAATAACAAACAATGCACGACATCACCCTTCGTGCTTTAACACTCTTCCTTACCCAAACAACAATCACAAACAAAGGGACAAGGGAGTAGACAAATAATGGTAGAAATCCCGGCAAGGGACTACAATTAAATAGCTAAATCCCGGCAAGGGAACAATATCAATAAATCTCAACATCCCGGCAAGGGAGATAATCAACAAAGCAACAAACATCCCGGCAAGGGAACAATTCAATAACTCTTTCTCTTTCTTTCACTTCTTAATTTATAACTCTCTTTCTCATATACTTTCACAAGTCGTATTATAACTCGGGCCAATGATACTCGAAGTTCAAAGATCACAATTTCTTTCACATGCTTTTTACAACATATAGAAATCATCATTAGGCATGAAAGATACAACAAAAATCAGAATATCCGCAATATAAAGACTCACGGTCATACTAAACACCAACCTATAGATACTCGTCACCATGCCTATACATCATACTCGACAATTAGCACGTAGCAAATAAGACTCAACTCCTAATCCCTCAAGCTAAGGTTAGACCAAACACATACTTCAAACTTCCACGGCCAAATCAATCCTCAATTACCGCTTTTACTCTCGAATTTGGCTCCAAACAAATTGTATCTATACAATAATGACTTCAATATATAAATAAATGCTAAACAATGCGAACCCAATGCCTAATTACAGCTTTCCAAGCATTCTTCCCAAAATCCCAAAAATCGACCCCGGGCTCGCTTGGTCAAAACAGGAGGTTTAGACCAAAATCAAATCACCCATTCACCCACGAGCCCGAATATATAATTTGTTTTCAAATTCGACCCCAAAACGAGGTCTAAATCAAGAAAAATCAAAATTCCCTAACTCTACCCAATTCCCTAATTTCTACCCTTAATTACATGTTTTAGGCCTAGAATTTCAATAGATGTTGATGGAAAATGAAGAAAACGAGTTAAACAATGCTTACCCAAGAAACTTTGGTGAAGAAATTCTTCAAAATTCGCCTAGGAGCTTTGGAGAAGAAAGGGTTTATGAAAATGTTATGAAATCCCGTTTTCGGTTCTGTTTTGGAACTTTAAAATAATTGGGCAAAATGACTCTACGCGTTCGCGATAGACCTCTCGCGTTTGTGATGGGTCAGGCTTTTTGGCCTGTGCGTTCGTGGATAGGGGTTCGCGTTCGTGAAGCTGTATCTCCTCGAGCCCTCGCGTTCGCGTCCTTGGGGTCGCGTTTGAGTAAGGTGTTCTACGCATTCCTCCTGCCCAGGCACTTGGCCTTCGCGTTCGCATAGCCAGGAACGCGTCCGCGAAGGTCTAGCCCCCCGCTGCCTCGCGTTCGTGACCTGGTCTATGCGTTCGCATAGAACAGAATTTCCTTCAGCAAATTTACTCACCGCGTTCGCAAGGGTTCTCCCGCGAACGCGAAGAAGACCATACCAGAATTGGAAACCTACAACTTTCATAAGTCTAAGACCACTCCGAAACACTCCCGAGCCCTCGGGGCTCCTAACCAAACACACTTACTAACTCAACAACATCATACTAACTTATCCATGCGATCAAATCGCCAAACTAACCTCAAAAAACAATGAATCAAACCTCAAAATCAAGAGTTTTTCCAAAAACTTCATCAAGTTCAAATTTAAGATTTCAAGTCTGAATCACGTCAAACGACGTCCGATTTTAATCAAACTTTACAGAAACATCTTAAATCATATATACGACCTATACCGGGTGCCAGAACCAAACTATGAGCCCGATACCAACTCGTTCTAATCAAATTTCATTTCAATTTTCCTTAACAATTTCAGAAAAACAATTTCCTTTAAAAAATTCACTTCTCGGGCTCAGGACCTCAGAATTCTATTCTGGGCATACGCCCGAGTCCCATATTTTTCTAAGGACTCTCCGGGACCGTCAAATCACGGGTCCGGGTCCGTTTACCCACATTGTTGACCGAAGTCAAATTTATTCATTTTAAACTCAAAACTTAGAATTTTTCACTGAATTTCATATTTAAGCTTTCTGGCTACGTGCCCGGACTGTGAACGCAAATCGAGGCGACTCTAAATGAGGTTTTCAAGGCCTCAGAAGCACAGAATGTATAATAAAACAGGTGATGACCCTTTGGGTCGTCACATTCTCCACCTCTAAAACAACCGTTCGTCCTCGAACGGACAGAAGAAGGAAGTACCCGAGTCGGGGAATAGGTGAGGATAACGGCTCCGCATATCAGATTTGGACTCCCAGGACGATGCCTCAGGAGGATGACCTCTCCACGGAATACGAATAGAAGGAAGACTCTTTGACCTCAACTGACGAACCTGCCGGTATAGAATAGCTATCGGCTCATCCTCATAAGACAAGTCCTTGTCCAACTGGACAATGCTAAAATCTAACACGTGGGATGGATCGCCGTGATATTTCTAGAGCATGGACACATGAAACACTGGATGCACGGCTGATAAGCATGGCGGCAATGCAAGTCTATAAGCCACCTCTCCCACTCGATCAAGAATCTTAAACGGGCCAATGAACCTAGGGCTAAGCTTGCCCTTCTTCCCAAATCTCATCACGCCCTTCATAGGCGACACTCGGAGCAATACCCACTCTCTAAACATAAAAGCCACATTTCAAACCTTGCGGTCTGCATAATTCTTTTGTCTGGACTGAGCTGTACGAAGCCTATCCTGAATAATCCTGACCTTGTCCAAAGCCTCCCGAACCAGATCCATACCCAACAATCGAGCCTCTCCCGGCTCAAACCATCCAACCAGAGATCGACATTGTTTACCATATAAAGCCTCATAAGGAGCCATCTGGATACTTGACTGGTAACTGTTGTTGTAGGCAAACTCTGCTAAAGGTAAAAACTAATCCCACAAGCCTCCAAAGTCAATGACACAATCTCGAAGCGTATCCTCCAAAATCTGAATAGTCTGCTCGGACTGCCCGTCCGTTTGGGGATGAAATGCTATACTCAACTCAATCTGGGTGCCCAACTCTCACTGAAATGCTCTCCAAAAAGGCGAGGTAAACTGGGTACCTCGGTCCGAAATGATAGATACAGGAACACCATGAAGACGAACAATCTCCCAGATATAGATCTCAGCTAGCCTCTCGGATGAATAGGTGACCGCCACAGGATGAAATGCGCTGACTTGGTCAGCCTATCAATAATGACCCATACCGCGTCGAACTTCCTTCGAGTCTGCGGGAGTCCAATAACAAAATCCATAGTGATCCGCTCCCACTTCCACTCGGGAAGCTCAATCCTCTGAAATAAACCATCAGGCCTCTAATGCTCATAATTAACCTGCTGACAATTCAAACACCAAGCCACATGTGCAACAATATCCTTCTTCATTCTACGCCACCAATAATGCTGCCGCAAATCCTAATACATCTTTGCGGCGCCCGAATGGATAGAGTACCTGGAACTATGGGCCTCCTCTAAAATCAACTCCCGAAGCCCATCCACATTAGGCACACAAAATCGCCCCTACAATATCAAAACTCCATCAGCATCTAAGGTAACCTGCTTGGCATCTCCACGCTGCACCGTGTCTCTAAGGACACATAAATGGGGATAATCAAACTGACGATCATGGATACGCTCCAATAATGAAGAACGAGCGACCGTGCAAGCTAATACTCGACTAGGCTTAGAAATATCCAACCTCACAAATCGATTGGCCAAAGCCTGAATATCTAGAGCAAGCGGCCTCTCACCGACTGGAATATAAGCAAGATTACCCATACTGGCTGACTTTCTACTCAAAGCATCGGCCACCACATTGGCCTTTCCCGAGTGATATAAGATAGTGATATCATAATCCTTCAATAACTCCAACCACCTCCTCTGCCTCAAATTCAATTCCTTTTGCTTGAACAAATACTGAAGACTCTTGGGATCAGCGAACACCTCACATGCCACGCCATACATATAATGCCTCCAAATCTTCAATGCGTGAATAATGGCTACCAACTCTAAATCATGCATTGGATAGTTCTTCTCATGAATCTTCAACTGCCGCAAAGCATAGGCAATGACCTTGCCATCCTGCATCAACACTACACCAAGCCCAATGCAAGATGCATCATAATAAACGATTAAGGCCCTGAACCTATGGGCAAAACTAACACCGGTGCCGTAGTCAGAGCTGTCTTGAGCCTCTGAAAGCTCGCCTCACACTCGTTTGACCATCTAAACTAGGCACCCTTCTGGGTCAACCTGGTCATCAAAGCTACGATAGATGAGAACCCCTCCATGAACCGAGCCTGCCAATCCCAAGAAACTCCGAATCTCGGTAGCTGATGTTGTTCTAGGCCAGTTCTTGACTGCCTCAATCTTCTTCGGGTCAACCTGAATACCCTCTGCTGATACGATATGACCCAGGAATGCAACTGAACTCAACTAGAACTCACACTTCGAGAACTTCGCATAGGGCTGACTATCCTTCAGAGTTTGAAGAACCACTCTGAGATGCTGCTCGTGCTCCTCCTGGCTGCGGGAATATATCAGAATATCGTCAATAAAGACTACCACGAATGAGTCCAAATAAGGCCTGAACACTCGGTTCATCAAATCCATAAAAGCTACTGGGGCATTGGTCAACCCAAATGACATGACCAAAAACTCGTAATGCCCGTACCGAGTGCAAAAAACTGTCTAAGGGACATCGGATGCCATAATCCTTAACTGATGGTAGCCAGATCTCAAATCAATCTTCAAAAACACCTTGGCACCCTGAAGCTGATCAAACAAATCATCGATCCTCAGCAATGGATACTTATTCTTAATTGTAACCTTGTTCAACTGCCGGTAATCAATACACATTCTCATCGATCCGTCCTTCTTCTTAACAAACGACACCGGTGCACCACAAGGTGAAACACTCGACCTAATGAAACCCTTCTCAAGCAAGTCTTGCAACTGCTCCTTCAACTCTTTCAATTCAGGCGGGGCTATACGATACGGCAGGGTAGAAATGGGCTGAGTGCCCAAAGCCAAATCAATGCAAAAATCAATATCCTTATCGGGTGGCATACACGGCAAGTCTGAAGGGAATACCTCAGGAAACTCACGAACAACGGGCACAGAAACAATAGAGGGAACCTCAGCACTAGAATCACGAACATATGCAAAATAGGTCAAACACCCCTTCTCGACCATACGCCGGGCCTTCACATACGAGATAACACTGCGGGTGGAATGACCAGGAGTGCCTCTCCACTATAAACGGGGCAAATTCGGTAAGTCTAAGGTCACCGTCTTGGCATGACAGTCCAAGATAGCATGGTAAGGTTATAACCAGTCCATCCCCAATATAACATCGAAATCGACCATGTCTAGAAGCAACAGATCCATACGAGTCTCAAGACCCCCAATCACCAAAATACAAGAATGATGGACTCGATCTACCATAATAGAATCACCTACCGATGTAGATACATAAATAGGAATACTCACTGAATCACTAGGCATGACCAGGTACGGTGCAAAATAAGATGACACATACGAATACATAGACCTTGGATCAAATAGCACTGAAGCATCTCTATCACAAACCAGCATGGTACATGTAATGACTACATCTGACGATTCAGCCTCGGGCCTAGCTAGAAGCCCCACCACCCTGAATCACATCTCTGGGATGGCCTGCTGATGGCTGGCCTCCACCTCTGGCGGCCTAAGCTCCACATCTAGGACCTCTACCTCCACTTCTAGCACCTCTACCTCCACCTCTAGCTGGCTGGGCGGGCTGTGGAATACCTGATGCCTGTACCATAGCACGAGAACCCTGATGCTGAGAACTACTCTGTGCTCGAGGGCAAAACCTGGCAATGTGACCCGGATCACCACAAGTGTAACAAGTCCTCGGCTGCTGAAACTGCTGCCTTGTCGACCTGAATGACCACCTTGGTAATTTTGAAGCGACGGTGCACTGATGGAAGCTGGTTGTGCACTATAAGGCTACTGATCAGAATAGTGCATCTAAGAACCACGACCACCTGAAGTGCCATGGGAGACCTGGAGAGCTGACTAAAAGGGCCTAGGAGGATGGCCTATACCATATGAATCTCTACCTCCAGACGAGGTACCACTGAATTTGCCTGAATGGCAGGGCCTCTTATCCGACCCATGACCACCTCCCTGTGACAGAACCATCTCAACTTTACGGGCCACATTGGCCACCTCCTGGAAAGTGATCTCACTCCCGGCCTCCTTGGCCATCTGAAGACGAATCGGCTAAATAAGACCATCAATAAACCTCCCCTCTCTCTCTCTCTCTGTGGGAAGTATAACAAGAGCATGGCGAGCTAGATCGATGAACCTGGTCTCATACTAGGTGACCATCATGGAACCATGCTAGAGGCGCTCAAACTGCCTCCGATAGGCCTCTCTCTGAGTAACAGGGAGGAACTTCTCCAGAAACAACACTGTAAACTGCTCCCATGTCAAAGATGGCGACCCAGGTGGCCTGGCTATGCAATAATCTCTCTACCAAGTCTTGGCAGATCCAGATAGACGAAAGGTAGCAAAATCAACTCCATTGGTCTCAACGATTCCCATGTTCCGAAGAACCTCGTGACAACTATCCAGATAATCCTGGGGGATCCTCATTAGATGCACCGCTGAATGTAGAAGTGAAGAGCTTGGTGAACCTATCCAGCCTCCATAAAGCATCGGCAGACATGGCTGTTCTATCGCCGGCCTGAGCTACTACACCCGGCTGGACTTCCCCAACTGGCTGAACCATTGGAGTCTGAATCTGCGGAGCCACCTGCTCCGGAGTGAGAGTAGCAGGAGTCTGGCCCCTCCTCCAGCCTGAGAGATGATGGTGCTACAGGAAGTAAACCTGCTCGAGTGACACTCTCCATGAGGCCCACCAATCGGACCAGAGCGTCCTGAAGAACTGGGGTGGCAATGAACCCCTTTGGGACCTGAGCTAGGCCCACCGGAACTGCTGGGGCCGGAACCTCCTCCTCAAAATCAAACTGAGGCTCCGCCACTGGTGCTGCTGCTCGGGGCTGAGCTTTGCCCCTACCTCGGCCTCTAGCACGACCTCCACCTCGCCCTCTTCCCCTAGTGGAAGCTGCTGCTGGGGGCTCGGGCTGTTGAGCGGTAGATGAGGAAGCGCGTGTTCTCGTCATCTGCGAAAGAACAGAGTATAAATCCAATTAGCATTTGAGGAACAAATCCGCACGACAAAAAAGAAGAAATGTGAAATTTTCCTAACTCTATAGCCTCTAGGGGATAAGTACAAACGTCTCCGTACCGATCCCCCAGACTCTACTGAGCTTGTCCACGAGTTGTGAGACCTATGTAACCTAGCACTCTGATACCAACTTGTCACGACCCGGATTTTCCTACCCTCGGGATTCGTGATGGCGCCTACTAATGAGAGCTAGGCAAGCCAACCCTTAACTACCTTTTTCATTAACAATTACTTCTTTTCACAATTATCAGTGATAGAATGAAAACAGCGGAATTAAATAAATAAGCGGAAGACCTAAATTAAATAAGCTGAACAATAATGCGAAAGTCAACACATGCCTCTACCCAAGAACTGGTGTCACATCACTCACGAACTACTAAGAGTACTAAATACAACCGTTTGAAAGAAATATAACAATGTTTGTCTCGAATACATGAGATAACAGAATGAAATATAAGCTAGAGGAGACGTTGGGCCTACGGACGCCTACAAGGCTACCTCGGTATCTCGATGGACTGAAGGCTGGCTCCCGCGCTACTGCTGTTGTCCAATACCTGGATCTGTGCAATAGAGCACAGAGTGTAGTATCAGCACAACCGACCCCATGTGCCGGCAAGTGCCTAGCCTAACATCGGCGAAGTAGTGACGAGGCTAGGACCAGACTACCAAGTAATCTGTGCATTTCAAATATCTATATGTACAGCGAAAAGAAATACAGGAAATAATCATTCAATGTGGGAAGGGGAAACATGTTGTGGGGAGGTAACAGTTCCAAATAGAAAACCTCAATAAAAGAAAGAAACAACAAAGTCAGAATATCAACAAGAATCAGAATTCAACGATTTGCACGGCATCACCCTTCGTGCTTGTACTCTCGTCCTTACCCAAACAATATTTATAATAAAATGTGCACGGCATCACCCTTCGTGCTTTTACTCTCGTTCTAACCAAATCAATCATATCATAATAATGTGCACTGTATCACCCTTCGTGCTTTTACTCTCTTTCCTCACCACATGGTCAATGAATATCGCCACGGAAGGTTTATCGTACAGCACGACATCATCCTCTGTGCTTTACACTCTTTCCTCACAATAGCAAACAATGCACGGCATCACCCTTCATGCTTTAACACTCTTCCTCACCCAAACAACAATAACAAACAAAGGGGCAAGGGAGTGGACAAATAATGGTAGAAATCCCGGGAAGGGACTACAATTAAATAGCTAAATCCCGGCAAGGGAACAATATCAATAAATCTCAACATCCCGGCAAGGGAGATAATCAACAAAGCAACAAACATCCCGGCAAGGGAATAATTCAATAACTCTTTCTCTTTCTTTCACTTCTTACTTTATAACTCTCTTTACCACTTGAGTCAGTGATCCAAAGGGTTCAATTATTTCATATACTTTCACAAGTCGTATTATAACTCGGGCCAATGCTCCTCGAAGTTCAAAGATCATAATTTCTTTCACATGCTTTTTACAACATATAGAAATCATCATTAGGCATGAAAGATACAACAAAAATCAGAATATCCGCAATATAAAGACTTACGGTCATACTAAACACTAACGTATAGATACTCGTCACCATGCCTATACGTCATACTCGACAATTAGCACGTAGCAAATAAGACTCAACTCCTAATCCCTCAAGCTAAGGTTAGACCAAACATATACTTCAAACTTCCACGGCCAAATCAATGCTTAATTACTGCTTTTCCTCTTGAATTTGGCTCCAAATTAATTGTATCTATACAATAATGACTTCAATATATAAATAAATGATAAACAATGCGAACCCAATGCCTAATTACAGCTTTCCAAGCATTCTTCCCAAAATCCCAAAAATCGACCCCGGGCTCGCTTGGTCAAAACACGAGGTTTAGACCAAAATCATATCACCCATTCACCCACGAGCCCGAATATATAATTTGTTTTCAAATTTGACCCCAAAACGAGGTCTAAATCAAGAAAAATCAAAATTCCCTAACTCTACCCAATTCCCTAATTTCTACCTTTAATTACATGTTTTAGGCCTAGAATTTCAATAGATGTTGATGAAAAATGAAGAAAACGAGTTAAACAATTCTTACCCAAGAAACTTTAGTGAAGAAATGCTTCAAAAATCGCCTAGGAGCTTTGGAGAAGAAAGGGTTTATGAAAATGTTATGAAATCCCGTTTTTGGTTCTGTTTTGGAACTTTAAAATAACTGGGCAAAATGACTCTACGCGTTCGCGATAGAGCTCTCGCGTTCACGATGGGTCAGGCTTTTTGGCCTTCGCATTCACGGATAGGGGCTCGCGTTCGCGAAGCTGTAGCTCCTCGAGACCTCATGTTTGTGTCCTTGGGGTCGCGTTCGCGTAAGGTGTTCTACCTATTCCTCCTGCCCAGGCACTTGGCCTTCGCGTTCGCATAGCCAGGAACGCGTCCGCGAAGGTCTAGCCCCCCGCTGCCTTGCGTTCGCGACCTTGTCTATGCGTTCGCGTAGAAGGGAATTTCCTTCAGCAAATTTACTCATCGCGTTTGCGAGGGTTCTCCCGCGAACGCGAAAAAGACCATACCAGAACTGGAAACCTGCAACTTTCATAAGTCTAAAACCACTCCGAAACACCTCTAAAACACTCCTGAGCCCTCGGGGCTCCTAACCAAACACACGTACTAACTCAACAACATCATATGAACTTATCCATGCGATTAAATCGCCAAACTAACCTCAAAAACAATGAATCAAACCTCAAAATCAAGAGTTTTTCCAAAAACTTCATCAAGTTCAAATTTAAGATTTCAAGTCCGAATCACGTCAAACGACGTCTAATTTTAACCAAACTTTACAGAAACATCTTATATCATATATAAGACCTGTACTGGGTGCCGGAACCAAAATATGGGCCTGATACCAACTCGTTCTAATCAAATTTCATTTCAATTTTCCTTAACAATTTCAGAAAAACAATTTCCTTTAAAAAATTCACTTCTCGGGCTCGGGACCTCGGAATTCGATTCCGAGCATACGCTTGAGTCCCATATTTTCCTCGGACCCTCCGAGACTGTCAAATCACGGGTCCAAGTCCGTTTACCCAAAGTATTGATCGAAGTCAAATTTATTCATTTTAAACTTAAAACTTAGCATTTTCACAGAATTTCGTATTTAAGCTTTCCGGCTACGAGCCCGGACTTCGCACACAAATCGAGGCAATTCTAAATGATGTTTTCAAGGCCTCGGAAGCACAGAATGGATAAAAAAAATAGGTGATGACCCTTTGGGTTGTCACACTTTTCCCTCAACAGGAGATTCAGTGAAGAATCGTTTCTATACCAATTATATGTCTTGGTGGGAGAAAGCACATGAAAAGTTTCTCGAGGATAATTTACAAGCTATGGTAGACAATGTTGGGCTAAAATTTACTATTCCTTTAGGAGATAAAGATCAAGGTGTTGAAAAAACGCTCTCAAAAGTCAATGAAACACCTACTCCAATCCCAAAAGTAGTTACGCAACATAAAAAAGGGAAGCTTAAATCCTCAAAGGCAGCTTTGAAAGAGGTGGTGTGCACTTCAACAAATATAGAGAAACACCCTCAAGTTCTTCCATTTAGCACGTGAGTTCCTCAAGATACAAGCCAGAGTACCAATGAAGATCAAAATTAGAAAAGGAAAAGGCCTAACCCATTAGAGATTGTAGAGGTTCCAAGTGTTGATAGTCCCATCAAGAACGCATACATCTTGAAACAAAGAGGTAGAATAAAATAACCTCGCCTTTTTCCTTCTTCATTTTTGAATGAATAGCTTCACTAAAAATTACTTTCTTTCTTTACTTTTTCCTTATGCAGCTAAGTGTCATTGGGCATCCGATGGCATCCCCAAATGATAAGATGAAAGTTAGTGATGAATCTATTGTAGGGCCTACGTCTAAAGTGAAATCATCTTCAAAAGAATCATATATCCCTCATGACAAAGCCCTAAATAGACAAACTCTAAATGAGATAACTCGTGTTATACCAACGACAAAGGCAACAACTTCTATTTTTGAAGGAAAGAGCATTGTCTTTAATCGCAAAAAGGAATTCATCCTGGGACTTTGGGAGGATATTTCCAATAGACTCTCCAAAACTCGTGCAGAATTGCTCTCATCTTATAGGGAGCAAATCATTGAGATTTTTGAGGATATGAAAAAGACGAATATTTTGGATCTTTCTCCATTAGAGAGTTTACTGGATTCTCTTTTTGAGCTTGTTGCTTCATATAACCAAGAGCGATCCAATTTGGTTGATAAGATGAGTGAATATAAGAAGCTAGAGCTGATTTCCAAAGCTAAGGAGCGTCTCAAATTGTTCAAACTTGAAGCAAGCAAGAAAGTCAAGACAGTTTCCTCTAGTGAAAAGAAACTCAAGAGAGTTGTGAAGAGGTTGTAGACATTACAACAAGAGAGGTAGAATCTCGAAGGCGTTATAAAAGCGACTAAAAATGAGGTGGAAGAGATTCAAGAAAAAGTTTCAACTACCGAGACTGAGGTCTCTTCATATGACAATGTAAATTTGCTGACTGTTGATGATTCGGCCAATCTAGAGAATAAGAAGAACCTGGAGACTAGCTGTTAAGAATTGATCAACTACAAGTTATTTTTAGATTAAATTATTAGAATTATCTCCCCTTTTATTTTTATGTTATATTGACCTAGTGAATATTTATTTCATCATAAATAATATTGCTTCTCTTTCGCTTTGCATTGCCTAACTTTTGTCTTAGTCGCATTTACAATATCAATTTTACGTGTTTGTAACAAAAGATTCATATGTTGTTGTGGGAGAGTCCAAATAATAAACCATTTGATTTATTGAAAATTAGACTTCAACATCTAAAACATATTCAAAACATAGTATCGAATACCTTCAGAATCGCCTCATATAATATTTTGAAACCAACTTTAAATTCCACCACGTTAAAAATTTCAGATTTACATAGTCTCACCAAAAAAATTGTATCTTGGTGTAGAAACATCAAAATTGTGAACTGTTTGATTTCTTGAAAACTAGACTTCAAAATCTAAGACATATCAAAAATTCAGAATCAAACACTTTCATAATCTTACCAGATATTATTTTGAATCTAACTTTAAATTATGACATGTTGATAGTTTAAGATTTGCACAACTTCACCAAAACATTATCTTAGTGTAGGAACGTTGAACTCTTAAACCACTTGATTTTTGGAAAACTAGACTTCAAGATCTAAGAGATATCCAAAATATGGAATTAACACATTCAGAGTCGTCCTAGATAATATTTTGAAATTAATTTTGGATTCCGACACGTTGATAGTTTCATATTTGTGCAGCTTCACCAATATATTTATGTCTTAGTGTAGGAATATCGAAATCATGAACCGTTTGATTTTTTGGAAAAAAAACTTCAAAATCTAAACCATATCCAAATTTCAGGATATAAATCCTTAAGAATAGTTTTAGATAATATTTTGAATTCAACATAGTAGTTCAACACGCTGACGATTTCAAACTTGCGTGACTTTACCAAAACTTTTATAGCTTGATGTAGGAATGTCGAAATCACAAACCGTTTGATTTCTTGAAAACAAGACTTCAAAATCTAAAACATTTACAAAATATAGGATTTAATACCTTAAGTATAGTTTCAGATAATATTTTGAAATCAACATAGAATTCTGACATGTTGACGATTTCAAACTTGCACGACTTCACCAACTTTTTCTGTTTTGGTATGGAAGTCTCGGGATCACACGACATTTTTCTTACTATCAATCGAAATTCAAGATCTCCATTCTCATAAATATCTCGGGATTGCCCCAGACTTAGGAGGGGTGCACCTCCACAGACTTCTCAGCCACAACGTGCTTCACCAGGTCCTTAGGCTATAATTACAGCACCAGTTGCCACCCTACCAACTCAGCCAGCCCAAGGTGGATGTTGAGCTGGTAGGGGTGGCCCTAGAGGGGGAGTCCAGGCCAGATACTATGACCTTCCTGCTCGTACAGAGGTTGTTGCTTCCGATTATATCATTACAGATATTGTTCCAGTCTGTCATAGAGATGCATCAGTTTTATTCGATCCAAGCTCCATTTATTCTTATGTGTCTTCTTATTTTGCCCCGGATTTAGGCGTATCTCAGGATTCTTTGGGTTCCCCTATTTATGTGTCTACTCATATGGGAGATTCTCTTGTTGTGGACCGCGTGTGTCAGTCGTGTTTGATTACTCTTAGTAGTTTTGAGACCAGAGTTTATTTGTTATTGCTCAGTATGGTAGATTTTGATGTTATCTTGGGCATGTAATGGTTATCGCTACATTATGCTTTTCTTGATTGTCACGCCAAAACTGTGACGCTGGCTATGCCAGGTTCACCGCGATTAGAGTGGAGGGGTACCTTAGATTACACTCCCAGCAGGGTTATTTCATTTCTTAAAGCTCAGCGAATGGTTGAGAAGGGGTGTGACGCGTATCTAGCCTATGTGAGAGATATTAGTATTGATACCCCTACAGTTGATTCTGTCTCAGTAGTGAGGGATTTCCCTGATGTGTTTCCAGCTGATATTTTAGGCATGCCGCCCGACAGAGATATTGATTTTAGCATTGATTTGTTGCCAGGCACTCAGCCCATATCTATTCCTCCTTATCGTATGCCCTCCCCTGAGTTGAAGGAGTTGAAGAAACAGTTACAGGAATTACTTGATAAGTGCTTTATTCGTCCCAGTGTGTCACATCGGGGTGCTCCTATATTGTTTGTGAAGAAAAAGGATGGTTCTATGCGTATGTACATTGATTATCGTAAGTTGAAAAAAGTTATAGTGAAGAGCTGGTATCTTTTGCCTCGTATTAATGACCTATTTGATCAGTTACAAGGTGCCCGAGTGTTTTTCAAGATTGATTTGCATTCAGGTTGTCATCAGTTGAAGATTCGGGAGCCAGATATCCCGAAGACTGCTTTCAAGACTCAGTATGGTCATTACGAGTTCCTGGTTATGTCATTTGGGCTGACCAACGCCCTAATAGAATTTATGCATTTGATACACAACGTATTTCGGCCTTATCTTGACTCATTTATCGTTGTCTTTCTTGATGACATTCTGGTGTATTCCTGGAGTCGGGAGGATCATGAGCAGCACCTAAGGACTGTGCTTCAGATCTTGAGAGAAAATAAATTATATGCAAAGTTTTCAAAATGTGAGTTCTGGTTAGATTCTGT
Source organism: Nicotiana tabacum (assembly GCF_000715075.1). Classification (NCBI taxonomy): domain Eukaryota; kingdom Viridiplantae; phylum Streptophyta; class Magnoliopsida; order Solanales; family Solanaceae; genus Nicotiana; species Nicotiana tabacum. The sequence goes on along the minus strand of NC_134085.1, from coordinate 207,635,040 downwards.
GGCGTTCTTGGATCATATGGTAACGAGTGAAGGGATTAAGGTGGATCCAAAGAAAGTGGAAGCAGTTTAGAGTTAGCCCAGACCATCTTTAGCTATAGAGATCCGGAGTTTCCTAGGTTTGGAGGCATATTACCATCGATTCAGGTGGATCCAAAGAAAGTGGATTTTCATCTATTGCAGCACTCATGACTAGGCTGACCTAGAAAGGTGCTCCGTTCAGGTGGACGGAAGAGTGTGAGGAGAGCTTTCAGAAGCTCAAGATAGCTTTGACTACAGCCCCAGTATTGGTATTGCCTTCAGGTTCGGGGTCTTATACAGTTTATTATGATGCATCACGAGTTGGCCTCGGCGCGGTATTGATGTAGGATCGTAGGGTAATTGCCTACGCGTCTAGACAGTTGAAGGTGCATAAAAAGAACTACCCTGTCCACGACCTTGAGTTAGTTGCTATTGTTTATGCCTTGGAGGCACTATTTGTATTGTGTCCCTTGTGAGATCTACACCGATCACCAGAGTTTGCCGCATCTGTTCAAGCAGAAGGATCTTAATTTGCGTTAGAGGAGGTGGTTGGAGCTGCTTAAGGATTATGATATCACCATTTTATACCACCCAAGGAAAGCCAATGTGGTGGCCTATGCTTTGAGTCGCCGGAAAGAGAGTTTGGAGAGTTTAACTTATCTACCAGCGGCAAAGAGGCCCATCGCATTGGATGTTCAGGCCTTAGCCAACCAGTTTGTGAGATTAGATATTTCTGATCCTAATCGAGTATTGGCTTGTGTAGTCTCTTAGTATTCTCTTTATGATCGTACCAGGGAGCGTCAGTATGATGACCCCTCATCCGCTTGTCCTTAGGGACACGGTCCAGCACGGTGATGCCAAGAAGGTCACTATTAGGGATGATGGTGCATTAAGGATGCAGAGCAGGCTATGTGTGCCTAATATAGATGGTTTACGTGAGTTGATTCTTCAGGAGGCTCATAGCTCGCGGTACTTTATTCATTCGGGTGCCGCGAAGATGTATCAGGACTTGAGGCAGCATTATTGGTGGCGTAGAATAAAGAAGGATATAGTGGAGTATGTTGCTCGGTGCCTAAATACCAGCAGGTGAAGTATGAGCATCAACAGTCGGGTGGGTTGCTTCAGAAGTTAGAGATTCCGGAGTGAAAGTGGTAGCGGATCACCATGTATTTCGTTGTTGGACTCCCATGGACTCAGCGGAAGTTTGATGCAGTTTGGGTAATTGTGGATACACTGACCAAGTCAGCTCATTTCCTTCATGTGATGACTACCTATTCTTCTGAGCAGCTGGCTCGAGTTTATATCCGTGAGATTGTCAGACTTCATGGCGTGCCGGTATCCATCATCTCTGTCCGGGGCATGCAATTTACATCATGGTTCTGGAGAGCCGTACAACATGAGTTTGGTACTCGGGTGGAGTTGAGCATTTCATTTCACCCTTAGACGGACAGGCAAGCCGAGCGCACTATTTAGATTCTTGAGGATATGCTCCGTGTGTGTGTGATAGAGTTTGGATGTTCTTGAGATCAGTTCTTGCCACTTGCGGAGTTTGCCTACAACTACAGTTATCAGTTCAGTATTCATATGGCACCGTATGACACTCTCTATGGTAGGCGGCGTCAGTCCCCAGTGAGTTGGTTCGAGCCGGGTGAGGCTAGATTATTGGGCACAAACTTGGTTCAGGATGCTTTGGAGAAGGTTAAGGTGATTTAGGATAGACTTCGCATAGCCCAATCCAGGCAGAAGAGTTATGTAGACCGGAAGGTTCGCGATGTTTCCTTAATGGTTGGAGAGTGGGTCTTGCTTCGGGTTTTGCCTATGAAGGGCGTTATGAGGTTCGGAAAGAGGGGCAAGCTGAGCCCAAGGTTTATTGGACCCTTTGAGGTGTTGTGACGTGTTGGGGAGGTTGCTTATAAGCTTGCCTTACCTCCCAGCCTTGCAGGAGTTCATCTGGTATTTCATGTTTCGATGCTCTGGAGATATCATGACAATCTGTCTCACTTGTTGGATTTCAGTTCAGTCCAGTTGGACAAGGATCTATCATATGTTGAGGAGCCAATGGCTATTGTGGACAGGCAGGCTTGAAAGCTGAGGTCAAAGAACATTGCATTAGTGAAAGTTCAGTGACGGGGTTAGCTGGTCGAGGAGGCGACTTAGGAGACCGAGAAGGATATGCACATCTGTTATCCTCATCTTTTCACCACTTCAGGTATGTTTCCATGCTCGTTTGAGGACGAACAAATATTTTAAGAGGGGGAGGATGTAACAACCCGGCCGGTCATTTTGAGAGTTAGAGCCCCGATCCCCGATAAACTGCTTCCCCGTATCTATTTATGCTATTTTGACTTGTCGGGAGAGTTCGTTTTGAGTTTCGAAGTGTTTTGGGACACTTAGTCTCCAAAATGAGAGCTTATATCTTAGAATTTGGATCATAGTCGGAACAATGCAAAGGCGGCTCCGGAATGGAATTCTGTCGATTCAGTTAGCTCCGTGGGGTGATTTTGGGCTTAGAGGCATGTCTGAATTGTGTTTTGGAGGTCCGTAGCTCATTTAGGCTTGAAATGGCGAAAGTTAAATTTTTGGAGTTTCGGAACGGTAGTGGAATTTTTATATCGGGGTCAAAATCTGATTCCGGAAGTTGGAGTAGGTCGTATTGTTAAACATGACTTGTGTGCAAAATTTGGGGTCATTCGGACGTAGTTTGGTTGGTTTCGATATCGGTTGTAGAATTTTGAAGTTTCAAGTTTATTAGGTTTGGATTGGAGGATGAATTGTGTTTTAGCATTGTTTGATGTAATGTGAGGGCTCAAATAAGTTCGTATGGTGTTTTAGGATTAGTTGGTATGTTTGGTTGAGGTCCCAGGGGCCTCGGGTGTGTTTCAGATGCTCAACGGGTGAAAACTTGGACTTAGAGGATTTTTCTGGTGTGCTGGTTCTGGTGTTTTCGCACCTGTGGTAGGAAACCGCAGGTGTGGGGCTGCATATGCGGACAACCAAGCGCAGAAGCGGATTTTGGGAAAAGGTCTGGGGTCACAGGTGCGAGGGGAGTTCCGCATCTACGATGCCCATAGGTGCAAGTGAAGGAAACACAGGAGCGGTATGGGACCGCAGAAACGGATAAGGATTCGCAGGTGTGACCTGTTGATCGCAGAAGCGGACGAGGTGCATTAAGTGAAAAGCTGCACTTGCGATGGAAATTCTGCAGGTGCGGGACCGCAAATGCGGTCCTGGGATCGCAAAAGCAGAGATCGCTGGGCAGAAAAAGGGTAGATTCGAGGGTTTGGAATTCATTCCATAAATCAATTTTGAGCTCGGAGGAAGGCGATTTTGGAAATTCTGCAGGTGCGGGACTGCAGATGCGGTCCTGGGATCGCAGAAGACGAGATCGCTGGGCAGAAAAAGAGAGAATTCGAGGGTTTGGTGTTCATTCCATAAAATTCGATTTTGAGCTCGGAGGAAGGCGATTTTTCGAGAGTTTTTTAGAGAAAATATTTGGGCACTGTTGTGGTATACTCATGCTCTTTCATGCAAATATTTTTCGTGTGTAGATTCAGGTTCATCATACCAGCCTCATCACTACATGCAGTCGCTGCTGCTTGTTGGAGACTTCAAGGTATATCTGCCCCCGCGCGCAGATCCTCGGAGTCCCCCTCTATCCCCTTACATTCATTTCTCTTTCTTTCTTTAGAGATGATGTATAGAACAGTTAGAACATCTTAGTAGCTTGTGACTTGCGAGTTTCTGGGTTTTGGGTATTGTTCGGTATTTTTTTGAAGTGTTAACTGTATATGTCGAGCGGCATTTAGTTGCTTATTAGATAATTATACTGTCAGTAGTTAATATTCATGTTTTTGTTTCATTTCCGCAATGTGTTAGGTTTACCTAGTCATAGAGACTAGGTGTCGTCACGACAGTTCACAGAGGGAGAATTGGGTGGTGACAAGCTACAAATTCTAGCTTCTTCTAAGAAGTAGAAGGAAAAAAAATTAATTTTTTCAAGATAAGAATATCCTTATTGTAAATTTATATTTTTAAAATTATCCTTCATTAATTTAATATTTTTCATTTTTGTTTCTTCAATCCCTTTCAGCTCTTTTTTATTTCAGTTTATTTTCATTCTCATTATCCTATCTTCTTTGGAACAATCTTTTTACTATAAACAAATCTTTTTTTTTATTCTGCATTTTTTTTCTTTATTTCCTAATCATAATCTACAAGGCTAATCACCTGATTCAAATACTTCGTTCACAAGATATTTTTTTCTTTTGTAGTATATCAATATTATATGGTCTTTAGTTTGTACTTTGTTTTTTGTGTGTTCATGCATTATAGTTGAAAGTATGCAATACTATCTAATTTTTTATATCTCAAGAATATATAATATTTTTTAATGTTTATTTAAATATAATAAATAATTAATTAAATTATTTTATAATACTAAAGATTTCGAGTTAAGCAGGACCAAGACATAATATTTGGAGTGTACGTTCAATGGTGACACTCAAGAAAGGAAAGGGTAGGTGAGGTTGGACTCGCAGGTCATCCCTATTAGAGGGAGTTTTAAGTAGCTTGGGTCTATTATTCAGGGAGATGGGTAGATTGATGAAGATATCACACATCATATTGAGGTGGGATGAATGAAATAGAGACTCACTTCTGGTGTTTTGCGTGACAAGAAGGCGCCACCGAAACTTAAGGATACGTTCTACAGAGTGGTGGTCAGACCAACGATATTGTATAGGGCTGAGTGTTGGCCAATTAAGATCGCTCATGTTCAGAAGATGAAGGTAGAAGAGATGAATGTTGAAATGGATGTGCGGGCACACCAGGTTAGATAGGATTAGAAATGAGGTTTTTCGCTACAAGGTGGGTATGGCCCCTATTGAGGACAAGATGAAGGAAGCGCAACTTAGGTGGTTTGGTCATGTGGGGGGGGAGAAGCACAGACGCCCTGGTGAGGAGGTTTGAGAGGTTGATATTGTAGGGCCTACAGAGAGGTAGAGGTACGCCAAAAAAGAGGTGGGGAAAGGTAATTAGGAAAGACATGGTGCAGCTTCAACTGACCGAGGACATGACCTTTGATACGAAGGTATGGAGGTCGAAGATTAGGGTAGTAGAATAGATAATCTAGAGTTTTCATAACAGTAGTATTGGCACGCAGTCTTGCTTTTTGTTGGTAGTAGGTTTTAATGACTAACCGTTGTTTTAATTCATTGTTGATCACTTTACTATCTTGTTGTTTTATTCTGCTTTTATATGGCTTTTTGGTACTGTCCCTTCTTGTCAATATTTTCATTAATGTGGTGCTTATGATATCCTGAGCCGAGGATCTATTGGAAATAACCTCTCTATCCTCACAAGGTAGGGATAAGGTCTGCGTATACACTACCCTTCCCAGACCCCACGGTGTAGGATAATACTTGGTATATTGTTATTGTTGTGTTGTATTTTACTATAAAATGTTTGAATTTGATTCTCTTTTCTTGTCACGATCCGGATTTCCCACCCTCGGGAGTCGTGATGGTGTCTACTTGTGAAAGCTAGGCAAGCCGCGTAATATAGAATCACTACCTCTTTTATTTAGCCTTTTTAACAATTTAAATTAACATACGATCAACAATGAAATATTAACGATAAATGAATACATGCGGAAGACTTAATCTGATAACTTAGCCAAAACTAGTACGACAATACCAACATACATCTCTACCCGGAACCGGTGTCACAATATCACGGACCATATACTAATACTACATACAAATATCTGGAAAGAAAGATACAATCTGTCTCTAAAATAAATGAAAACAGAACATAAGGATAGAAGAGAACGTCGGGCATGGAGACACCTACAGGACTACCTCGGGATCTCTAACTGGACTGAAGGCAGCCACCCAAAGCTACGGTCCAAAAGCTACCACTCCGGGATTTGTACATAGTGCAGAGTGTAGTATTAGCACAACCGACCCCATGTGCTGGTAAGTGCCTGGCCTAACCCCCGCGAAGTAGCGACGAGGCTAGGACTAGAATACCAGATAAACCTATGCAGTTATATAATATACAACGGAAAATAAAACAGGAATAAACAAGTAAAATGGGAGGGGTACATGATGCGGGGGAATATCACTACCAACAGTAAATTAAGAGAAAGGCATAAGGGTAATCTAGAATTTACAGTGAAATAATAACTAGTAACCAATCCATAAACACTTTGTATTCTCAATTGTTGCGGCGCACAACCCGATCCCAAAACATAATAATGTTGTTGCGGCGTGCAACCCGATCCATATTATTTATCACTGTTACAGCGTGCAACCCGATCCAATTATATTATTATTGCGGCGTGCAACCCGATCCAATTATATCATTATTGCGGCATTCAACCCGATCCAATTATATCATTATTGCGGCGTTCAACCCGATCCAATTATAATATTGTTGCGGCACGCAACCCGATCCAAATATAATATTGTTGCGGCGTGCAACCCGATCCAAATATAATATTGTTGCAGCGCGCAACCCGATCCACATATATAGTTCAACACCAATCACAATGAAAGTCCCGACAAGGGATCAATAAAGAAACAACACTGTCTCGGTAAGGGAATCGACAGTATAAGTAAATACGTCCGGGCAAGGGAAAATCAGCTATAACCAAACTTATTCCAACATCTAACTACCTCAACTAGCACCAATACTCAATCCTAAGTAATTTCCACGAGAATAATCATAATCCTTGCTCAACATAGAGAATCAACAACATAGGCATTTGTAGTATTTATTAAGAACACAACAATTTCAATTTAAGACTCACGGTCATGCTTGACACCAACGTATAGATACTCGTCACCATGCCTATACGTCGTACTCAACAAGTAACATGTAGCAAATAGGACACAACTCCTAATCCCTCAAGCTAAGGTTAGACCAAACACTTACCTCGAACTTCCGTGGTCAACTCAAGCCTCAAACACCGCTTTTCCTTTAGAATTCGCCTCCAAACAACTCGTATCTAGTCTAAATTAATTTAACAACATCAATAAATGCTAAAAAAAATCATATCCAATGCTCAATTATAGGTTTTCTATCATTTTCCCCAAAAAGTCAAAAATCGACCCCGGGCCCGCTTGGTCAAAATGCGAGGTTCGGACCAAACCCGATCACTAATTCACCCATGAGCCCGAATATGTAATTAGTTCCAAAATCCGACCCCAAAACGAGGTCTAAATCTGAATTATGCAAAAAGCCCTAACTCTAACCAAATCCCTAATTTTCTACCCTTAAGAGCATGATTTAGGCTTAGAAATCTAATGAGTGTTATTGGAAATTGAAGAAAATGAGTCTAAGATTACATACCTATGAATTTGTGGTGAAGTTCTCTTTCTAAAATCGCCCAATTTGGAGTTTGGAAGAAGAAGTTATGAAATGTTGGCGAAATCCCGTTCTTGCTTCTGTTTTAAAATCACTGGGCAGACTTTCATCACATTCGCGATGGGTCGGGCCCAATTAACCATCGCGTTCGCAATCACAGGCTCGCATTCGCTGAGCTTTGACTCCTTGAATCTGCGCGTTCGTGGGCTAGTGGCCGCGTTCGCGATAGCAGGTCCGCGTTCGCGAAGGGAAACACCCCAAAGGCTTCGCGTTCGCGTCTTGTTTCTCGCGTTCGCGTAGAAGGAAAATTTCTTCAGCCTGACTTACCCTTCGCGTTCGCGAGAGTCCTTCCGCGAACGCGAAGAACAACACACCAGAACACCAGAAACTGAAAACCTGCAACTTTTTCTAAGTTCAAAACCTTCTGAAACCCATTCGAAACTCACCCTAGCCTTCAGGGCTCCAAACCAAACATGCATACTAACTCAAAAACATCATATGAACTTATTTGTGCAATCAAATTGCCAAAATAACCTCTTAAACAACGAATTTAGCATAGAAATCTAAGAAAAATCTCAAAACTTTCAAAGTATCAATTTTCACAACTACGGGTCCGAATCACCACAAACGACTTTCGTTTCTTACCAAATTTCACAAACTCATCTTAAATAACATATAAGACCTGTACCAGGCTTCGGAACCAAAATACGGGCCCGATACCATCAAGTTTTAAACACGTTTCATTTCCAAAACTCATAAATAATTTTAGAAAATAATTTTCTTTTAAAAATGCATTTCTCGGGCTTGGGACACCGGAATTCGATTCCGCGCATACGCCCAAGTCCCATAATTTTCCATGGACCTTTAGGGATCGTCAAATCACGCGTCCGTTTACCCAAAATATTGACCGAAGTCAACTTAAATCAATTTTAAAGTCAAAATTCATCATTTTTCACAGATTTTCACATAATGGTTTTCCGGCTATGCGCCCAGACTGCGCACGCAAATTGAGGTGATGCCGAAAGAGGTTTTTAAGGCCTCGGAATGCAGAATTCATTTCTAAAACAAGTGATGACCTTTTGGGTCATTACACGTTTAAATAATATTAATTGTAAATTGAATATTGATATACAAAATGTTCTTGTAAATTATGGCTAATACAAGGTATATAAATAGTGATTTCAAATCTGGAGGTTAATCATACTCTGACAATTTTACGCAAGGCCGAGTTCGATTTTTCTGGAGTGATAGTGAAAAGTTGACAAATAAGTTACCCTTAATGCCACTCTACTGAATCGTACATGAGACTTTCACCTCATATCTTCTCGTTCAATTTTTTTGAATTTATTGGATCATTGTAATTTCTTGATTATTACATGATGATTTTTTAACTTTTCATATATAAAAAAGAAATAGAAAGTCGTTATTTGGTAATTTGATACTCAAAAGTACTTTTTGAAAGGATTGGCCAAACAGAATTTGGTTATCAAATATTGTAAAAAGTATTTCTCAAATGAATCGATCATACACAAACTTTTACTTTACAAAAATATATTTTTTTGAAAAGTACTTCTCAAAAGAAGCAGTTTTTGACAACTTGGTCAAACAAGCTCTATCGAGTACCTGATAAATTTACTATAGCTTTAAATAGGAGTGGCAAACGGGCGGGTCGGGTCGGATATGGTTCAGGTCGAAAACGGGTAATGAAAAAAATGGGTAAATTATCTGACCCGACCCATATTTAATATGAATAAAAAATAGGTTAACCGACGAATAATATGGGTCCATGACTTCTTATATATGATCACTTTTGGGAGAATTTTTAGTCTCCCTAACTTGAGGAACCCCCAATTTGAGGCTTTACAAATGTGAAAGTTAGACCCATTGGTTATCCATTGGTTATCTATTTTCTAAATGGATAATATGATTCTTATCCATATTTGACCCATTTTTAAATAGTTCATTATCCAACCCATTTTTTAATGAATAATATGGATGATTAACTGTTTTCTTTGAACAATGTTGCCACCCCTACTATTAAATCCAAAAGAGAAAAATGAAGGGAAGAAAGAAACAAAAGGAGGAAAAAGATACTACTATGAGTTTTTGTGAAGCCTACTTTTAAAGATTATGATTACGAAAAAATATGAACCTACCATGAAATGAAGTCAAGGTGACAAAAAAATAGAAAAGAATATTATTATGCACTAATAGAATTAGAGAGTACCATAACTATCTATATTTTGCCACTTACGTTTACAATTTAATAAAAGAACAGTAAAAATATGTCAAACTTGTTTGTTTCAATGCAACGTATTGAGAAATTGAAAGTTCATCTCATCATGAATGGTTTAATTCCGTACTAAATTATGCATAAATAGAGAAGTAAGATTTAATTATTAGTATAATGCAGAAGAGAATCACTGAAAGTCGTGTTATAATCTTTGTAGGATAGACAAATGCAGAGAGAGATGATGAAATAGTGAGGAGAAACAGGCATATGAGGAACTAGTTTTCTGAAAGATGATTCTAGACGTGGATTCCGAAGAGACACGGTGGCTTGTTAGATGCCTACATAATTTTGAAAGGCTGCTTTTGTTTTGCTAAAGAGATGCAATTAAGTATTTTAAGCGTTTGGATGAAATGAAGACTTGGAGATTTTGGTTTGAAATGGATGACTTTCGGTTAATTTTGAAACGGTGCAATTTATCTTAGTCCTACAATTGAAGATCAACTATTTTTGGATTAATAATAATTGAGTATTGTATTAAAAATAAAGGGAAAAGCCAAAAACTTGAGAATTTAGATAAATATATTTTTTGGTCAATGGGAAGTGCCACATCATCTCTTAATGGCCCTCATTTATAGATATTTATAGATTCATCAAGCCTTTAACTTATTGTACTAGTTATCAGTCATTACTATATCTAGTATCTAGTATATTGTATTGATCTATTGTTATATCTAAATTTTGACAAATCCACGAATATACTGATCTACGGAAGTATTTACTTTTCCAATCGGTTATTATAAAATGATTGCTTAAAGCTGGAATTTCTAAAATTTAATCATTTACTTTTAATGTATAACTTAAACTCTACTTATATAATTAGTTCCTAAATATAATCAACTTCAAGCTGCAGTAAAAAAGGAGATCGAGTTGCCATAAATTAACGATAATATTTTAGTTATATATGATGAATATATCATTTGGATATGGAATTCAATTCATTAATTGAAACATGCCCACCTAAATAAAATGGTAGGCAAAATGACATAAATAATTCATGTGACCGGTTCAATTAGTTTCACATTGAATTTTGTTGATCGCCTTCTATTCTGTACGTCGGAGTAATTAGCTTTTGACAACGAAGACAGAAATAAAAGTTCCATAGCTTTAAAAGTAGGGGTGTACATATGTCGGGTTGGTTCGGATTTTATGATTATCAAGCCAAATTAATTGTGTCGGGTTATTAAATCTAAAGACCAAACCAAACCAATAAAACTCGGGTTTTTCAATCTCGGTTTTTTTCGGGTTATTCAGATTTTTTTCCGGTATAATCTTTGTAGAACAAAACATATAACTTGTGCTCAAAATATTTCTTTAATCCTAGTAAGATACAACTATATAAAGTATTTTTCAAGAAAATAATACAAAATATGAGATGTGTCATGACATTATCCTAAAATATTCAACAATAAAGACAATAAAATTATGTAATATAAATGTTAATTAAAAAATCATAATAAAAATAAATATAATCTAAAAGTACTAAGTCATGCTAAAGTAAGTAGACTAATAAGGGAGTATTAATTACATGACTAAATGCTAAAGAAAAGATAAAAATTGGTTATGCATTTAAATCTAAATTATTGTAAAACAAAAATAGATATTCAATACATACCCGTTCGTAGTATTGACTATTGAATTGAATGTCCTTTGTTAGCATTAGTATTGATTTGATTTTGATTTGGGCTTTTGTTAGCATTATTTAATTTAAATATTTATAATATTTATGAAATTCTTTAAGAAATATTTATAAATTACATCACAATAAATATATTTATATATTAAATATATCTAAAATTTCTATATATATAATGTCGGGTTGGTTTGGTTTCGGTTTGGCTTTCTTTAGTTAAAACCAAATCAAACCAATTATGGTCGGGTTTTTTTTTCCAATACCAAACCATAATCGGGTTTTTTTTATCGCTTTGACTCGGATTATTGGATTGGTGCGATTTGTCGGTTTCCTTTGTACACCCCTATTTAAAAGTAATCCCATAACTTTTGACAACAAAGAAAAAGAAATAAAAGCCTCATTACATTTTGGTCACCAACTTAAGCAAGCATATTAATTACAAGAGCACAAGAAATGAATGCTTTGTAAGTTCGTCCAATATGTACTATGTAATAATACAACTTGGATGGCACACCAAATTAACGACATAATATTTTGTACCAACAAAATAGCATAAAAAGCGATATGGTTTTCCTCCTTATTCGGACAACAAACTCTCTCTCTATATATATATCCAGCGTAGCATCTGGTTAGCATGAAGAGGCAATCCAATATCCATAACTAGTCTTGGCAACTCCAATGCCTTTCGCTCCACGTTCCTCCACATATATATGTAATTCAAAAAATGCACATAAACACCATATTCTTGTTTCATGAAAAACTTAGTTATCTAATTAGATGTGAGTGAGCTCTGATACCAATTGATGGATTATTATATGCAGCGGAAGCAATCCCAGTATCAAAATCACATGTAATTTAGACAACTAGCATAAACGGGATTTCACGGGTTACCTCTTGAAGCGTGAACATATCTCTTCTACCACGTGAGCCTTCAGTTCCATAACTTCTCAATGGAATCTCCATCACCCGCACAATCGTGATCCTCGAACGTTCCACAGTCTTCTATTGTGTTACCCAAATAATACCCGAAAATAGCAATTTCGTGTGGGCGAAATTTCTAGGAAAACTTGGCTGAAAATTTCAGCCACCATGTACTCATCCCTCTAGGTGGAAAACCTTATGTATTTATAGCACAAGTTTTAAGGGTTAAGACCCTTTTCCAAAACCTGTTAGGTTTTCTTTTCCACCAGAAAAAGGATTCCTTTATTTCCTATTATTTAGGCACAGTGGGGACCACAGAATTTAATTAACAAGGCTTCAATTATGGAATTAATTTCTAATTTTCGAAATTAATATCTACCATAATTAATTACGAATTATTCCACTAAAAATTCGTAATTGCACTCCTTATCCAATTTCGAAATTCATCCATTAAATCTTATTTAACTCCCCATATTAAAATTCAGATACTAATCAAGTAAATTAAATTACTGATGATTTAATTTATTGATTATTTCCTTTAGACTTTCGCTTAACTTATTTCATGTGTCGGATACAAAATCCACCGGCCGGGTTTACACATGCAAACTTATAAGCTTTCATAAAGGTATATCATCAATCTCTAAACCGAGACATGGATTCCATCAACTAACTATTACTTCGCCAATGTATATTATTATTATCCAATTTACCAGGCATATTGACCCACGAAAGAATCTCGCCTTTTAATAAATCAAAACAATAATAATATACACAGCTAATAATAATTATATCAAGATTAAGAGTATAAGTACATTTAATGGCTAGAGAGTAAATTTTATTAAGTCAGTATAAAATACTTATCTCTACCTGGTCCGTTCAATACATACAAAATGTATTAGCACAAGAAGTTGGAATTAAACCATTCCCATAATCAAGATTAATTATATTTAATCTTGTGCTACAATCATTCCTGATGGTTTGTCCAATTCCATCATTAGATTGTGAACTCAAACTTTATACTTATAAGAACTGATGATTTAATCTTCCGTGTATAAGCTAAATTCTATACACTAAATCATCTACTATATAAGCAAAGGACACAGACTATTATATGATCTATTTAAAACTGAATAAACAATTATTTCATAATAAATACTATATCTAAACCAAACTCATGGTTAATAGTATATATCCCAACAATCTCCCACTTAGACTTTTAACCATGATAATTATTAGAATATACTATATCCAAATGCATGGTTAATAGTATATGCCCCAACAATCTCCCACTTAGACTCATAACCATGCATCTACAACTTTCTCAGGCATTCTTTTACATGACTATTAAAAGTCTTCACCAAATAAGGTTTTGTTAAAGAATCTTGCCAAGTTATATCTGATGCAATATTTGTCAGTAGTACTTTGTCGTAATTATCTAGTTTGGTATTAAACTCTTCAGAGATCCTGTTACCGAAACTATCCCAAGAATGAACACCGAACTATAATTTTCTTTAGCTTTCTCCCACTAAGACGAAGTACCACTAATATTACCTTCGTTACCTCACGACATTGAAATATTAGTGACTTCTTACTATAGTGTTCAATGTTCAAACATCACTCCCACTCGATAAAGGCATATTATGTCTATTAACGTTCTCCCACTACTTAAATGCAATGGAACGTCAATTCTGACGTGTGGGTTTTGATGTTCTTGAACATCTAGTTATTTCTTTGCCCAATTCCTGTAAAAATAGTTTACTTCTAGGAACATGTTTTATTAAACAGTCCTTATCTAGAAAAATGCATTTGTTTTAACAATTGCCTTATTTTCTTTAGGACAACAAAATAAAGCTTCATTCGTTTTCTTGGATATTCGATAAACATGCACCTATCCATCCTTAGTTCCAACTTACATATCTGCTTTCCCTTTCAGCACATATGCGGGATAATCCTATATCTGAACATGCCACAGACCAAGCTTACATTCAGTCCACAGTTCTATAGATGTCCCAGATACTAGCTTATAACGAACTAAATTCAGAATGTAATTTGAAGTTTCCAGGAAATATTCCAAAAATAAATAAGACAAATCTGAATAACACATCATTAGTCTATCCATATCCAAAAGAGACTTATTTCTTCTTTCTACTACACGACTCTATTATGGAGTTTACGGTGTAGTCAATTGAGATGTAATCCCTATTCTGATATGTAACTAAAAAACTCTTTAGAGAGATGCTCGCCACTACAATCAAATTGTAGTAATTTAATATATTTCTTTGGTGCTTCTCTATTTCAAGTCTTCAAAACCTTGAATTACTTAATTCATTAAGACTTACAGTGCATCAAATAAATATATTAATATTTTGAGTAATCATTTATGAACGTCATAAAATACTCAAAATCTATCTCTTACGAGTATGTTCATTTAACCATACAGATCAGAAAGGATTCATTCTAGCTTATCACTAGTTTTATTTCCTTTTAAAGGGAAACATCTTTTAGTCAAATTTCCTTCCAAACAGGATCCACAAGTTGGTAGTGCCTCTACTTTCAATGAACCTTAAGGTCCATACTTGACCAACTTGAAATCCTATCCAGATTAATATGACTTAGATAAAAGTGCACAGATAAGTTTTACTCAATTTTGAAGAACATATTCTCTTATGAGGTTGACTAATATTGTTCTGTTCAGGAGAGACATCAATATATAATAACAAGGTCATGCATTCATGTACCACAAGAGATAAAGTGTTTATTAAGCTCAATAACTCAAGAGTTATTCGAAAAATAAAACAAATATCCATATCTTATTTTGCCCAGAAACCGGAATTAAATTCCTTCTAACAAAAGTACATATATTGCATCCTTAAAATTAATGCCTTATCACTAAAAGAAAATTTTAACAAGTAATACGACAAATTGCATAAAATCATTGTGGAGTTGAGATAAAAATATTAAATAGATCATAATAAGTCAAAACACTGAATAGTAAAATTCAGACTGCATTCAATATTTATATACATACATGCATCTGGAATAATAAATTTCGATGGGAAAAGAATTATTCATGCAAAGTATATTATATAATGCAAGAATTATACAATCCAAAAATAAATAGAACCAACTCAGATGGAGAGCATACTATTATTTTCAGTCAATTATATATAACTTTTTAATACAAAAATTTTAAAACACACTACACATATATGTCATGCATCTTGAATAGCAATTTCGATGGGAAAGAACTACTCATGCAACATACATATGCAATGCCAGATTATTCACTCCAATAATTAAAACAGACCCAACTCAGATGGAGAGTATACTGTTAATTTAAGTCAAGTGAACATCATTTTTAATAGCTCTAGTTTCATTGATCCAACATGTATACTCAGATGGAGAGTAAGTACACGATATCAATTACTAGTATTTCACCTAGTGAGCTTACAATAAATTTATCCGATATGGAGGAAGACCTAAAGTCAACGCATAAATTTATTACTCACTTGAAATTAATAGTTGAAGACCATAGAAATATATTTCTATCACCACTTAATCATGATTGTATTGTAGTTACAAAATTGATTCAACCCTTTAAGCTCAGATGGAGAGTTAATACTGATTATCAATAACTAGTAACTATAGCCAGTGGGTTCATAATAAATTTATCCGATATGGAGGAAGACCTAATGTCAACGCATAAATTTATTATCTCACTATAAATAAAAAAATGAAGACCATAGGGGTTTATTCCCATCACCACTTTATCACAACCGCGAACTTTTCTCTGAGGATTAAGTTCTATATTAAAAAAAATGCTCAATACCCATTTAAACAGTCTTAAAATACTAAAATTAATATTTCACACTGTATAGTGGTGATTATTGTTGACTGGACTATTTCTGATAAATCTACCAAATTTCATATCAATCAAAAATTGTGACCAAATTTGGAAAATTATCATTTTAAGCATTTTTTTAAGAATTTAAAATATGACCTACATTTTTTTTATCATATACCAATTCATGTCAAATCAACATGTGTTATCATGTTCCAGATTAGACATATAAAATGATAGAAAGAATGACTTTTCGTATGTAAATCACATTTTAATCCGTCAAACCTCCAACAAACTCACCTAAACGATCCCAAATCGTCAAAATACGATGTGATTCACTGCATAGCAGTGAGTTCTTCTTAAATGATCGTTTCCAATGATCCTACCGAATTTCAGGTCATTCGGAGATCGTGAAATTCATGATCGCCAAAAACTAGACCAAATTCGAATAATTTTTTTTTTGGCGTAGTCAGGATTAAATCCATGTGATTTGCATTCTTGCTATATATCATATCAAGTTAAATCATCATGTTTCAGATTTAACACAAATATAGCCGATATATAAAGAATAATTTTTCATATTTATAACAAATTCAATTTAATAAACTGCTTGAAAACCCATCTAAACGACCTCAAAATGCCAAAAAAAACATGATTCACTGCATAGCAAGGAGTTTTTTTTTTCACTAGATCGTTTTCGATGAACCCACCAAGTTTCAGGTTAATCGGAGTCCGTCAAATTCATGACCACTAGCCTGTAACCAATCTCGGAGAATAACCGTTTTAAGTAGTTTCATGAATTAAAATAAATATGATATTGATTTCCATTCTCCTTATAATTACACTATGAGCTGAAAGCATATATTATTTTCTTCCTATTTCTAGGATATATAATATCTCCTTTTGCAATAAATTATCCTTTTATTAAATACATAAGAACCTGAGATATTATATTTTCTCCCGTTCAGTGAAAACCCCAATATCTCTTCTCATGGGTGGAGTTAGTTTCACTAGTACCCAAAGATAAATACTCTTTTTCTAGTTATGAACCTCCACCATTAATGTAGATTTCTCAAGGATAATTTTCACATGGTATATTAAACATATTTCAATGACTCAAATAAATAAACCATTTTGTGGATCCTACTTATTAATCATAATGCTCAATCCATGAATAGATATAATTTCACATGTACAAATTTACTAAGAATTTTTCATGAGTTCAAATAAATAAACCACTTCAGTGGTAACTATTTATTACTCATAAAATTCTCAATTTACAAGTGAATATATATTTAGCTCATAAAATTATTTTATGGTAGACCATAGCTTAAAAGTCATACCAACATTATAAAACTCATACAACATACCGTCATATTTCACTTAATTAGAACCTCCAATCAGAGAACAAAATTCTTCATCGAAAATCCAAACTAGTAATCACGTAGGGCATGAAAATATAAACATAAATTTGAGAAATTTTTTATGCACAAACATGCCAAACACTCCAATCATTAGTCATCCAGGATATCAAATAGAGAATTTTACTTTCTTACAAAATAATTACATCATTACACAATATGAATTATACCTTGTAAGACCTAGTCAATAAAATCTTACACCTCTATTATTGAATTTAATACAACAACACGTTTATTTGCTAATAGTCAATGTGTAAACCTATTATATGACTAGTATTTAATCATGGGGACCATGGGGAGTCATCCCCAACACCATTGAATTAAAAAAGAATTAAAATTATTAAGAAATAATTTTCAGAAAATAGAAAAACTTCCAACACACAGTCCAAACGACCCCAAAACGCCGAAAAATACCATGATTCACTGCAAAAGCAGTGAGTTTTTCTCATCACGGCGTTTCCGATGGACCCACCAAATTTCAGCTCAATCGGAGTTCGTCAAGTTCGCTGACCTCCGAAAATTCCGGCTATTCGGTCAAAAACAGGTTTTGCGTTTTCTAGGGTTTACCCCAAAAAATTTAGATAATCTCAATCAAATATCAATAAGAAAACATATATCTCATGATTATAAGAATAATCCATAAATTATGCACAGTTAATTCACAAAACAGCAATGCAATTTTTCAGAAAACCACATATATATGTAATTCAAAAAATGCACATAAACACCATATTCTTGTTTCATGAAAAACTTATTTATCTAATTAGATGTGAGTGAGCTCTGATACCAATTGATGGATTATTATATGCAGCGGAAGCAATCCCAATATCAAAATCACATGTAATTTAGACAACTAGCATAAACGGGATTTCACGGGTTACCTCTTGAAGCGTGAACATATCTCTTCTACCACGTGAGCCTTCAGTTCCATAACTTCTCAATGGAATCTCCATCACCCGCACAATCGTGATCCTCGAACGTTCCACGGTCTTCTATTGTGTTACCCAAATAATACCCGAAAATAGCAATTTCGTGTGGGCGAAATTTCTAGGAAAACTTGGCTGATAATTTCAGCCACCATGTACTCATCCCTCTAGGTGGAAAACCTTATATATTTATAGCACAAGTTTTAAGGGTTAAGACCCTTTTCCAAAACCTGTTAGGTTTTCTTTTCCACCAGAAAAAGGATTCCTTTATTTCCTATTATTTAGGCACAGTAGGGACCACAGAATTTAATTAACAAGGCTTCAATTATGGAATTAATTTCTAATTTTCGAAATTAATATCTACCATAATTAATTACGAATTATTCCACTAAAAATTCGTAATTGCACTCCTTATCCAATTTCGAAATTCATCCATTAAATCTTATTTAACTCCCCATATTAAAATTCAGATACTAATCAAGTAAATTAAATTACTGACGATTTAATTTATTGATTATTTCCTTTAGACTTTCGCTTAACTTATTTCATGTGTCGGATACAAAATTCACCGGCCGGGTTTACACATGCAAACTTATAAGCTTTCATAAAGGTATATCATCAATCTCTAAACCGAGACATGGATTCCATCAACTAACTATTACTTCGCCAATGTATATTATTATTATCCAATTTACCAGGCATATTGACCCACGAAAGAATCTCGCCTTTTAATAAATCAAAACAATAATAATATACACAGCTAATAATAATTATATCAAGATTAAGAGTATAAGTACATTTAATATCTAGAGAGTTTATTTTATTAAGTCAGTATAAAATACTTATCTCTACCTGGTCCGTTCAATACATACAAAATGTACTAGCACAAGAAGTTGGAATTAAACCATTCCCATAATCAAGATTAATTATATTTAATCTTGTGCTACAATCATTCCTGATGGTTTGTCCAATTCCATCATTAGATTGTGAACTCAAACTTTATACTTATAAGAACTGATGATTTAATCTTCCGTGTATAAGCTAAACTCTATACACTAAATCATCTACTATATAAGCAAAGGACACAGACTATTATATGATCTATTTAAAACTGAATAAACAATTATTTCATAATAAATACTATATCTAAACCAAACTCATGGTTAATAGTATATATCCCAACAATAAACACAGTCATTAGTTAATTAAAAATAGTTAGAACAGTTAACGAGAAACACTGACCTGCACGTCATGTGTTTACAGCCATCAACCTTCTCCACAAGTGATTTGCAGCTAGGGCAATTGATCCATTTTTTGTTCTCAGCAAGCAGCTTAACTTTTTGATCATCTTCTCTGTCTTTTTCTTCCTTTTGAAACTTGTAACAATCACGGCCAGAGTGCCAAGGGACACGGCACTGCGCACAGAACAGTTTTTGGCACCAAGGACATATGCACTCGTGAAGCATCTTTTTACCATGATCGTAGATGTTCAAAGTTGCTCATTTACTATAGTAATTCTTTCCCATTTCCACTAGCTGACTCCGTCAAGCCCTCCTCCCACCTTGCAATAACATCTACAGGAATGATAGATCAGTTTCAATTACAACAGGGCATTTGTAACCTGGACAAGTTATAGGGAAAATGTTGTCGCGAATCTTGGATTGGACATATAGGCCTATGCAGTGAGAACAGAAAGAATGACGACAGCAGTTTTCGAGTTTGAACATAATTCGATCTGCTCCTTTTATCTTCTGGCAAATCCCACAGAAATCTTGGGATAATTCAGGGGTTTCTTGGTTTGTTGATGACAAATGAGGATGAGAGTTTTCAAAAGAGTTTACAAGAACATGTTGCATCTGCAGTTTGTTTGCATATTCGCGATCTGATATCAGGTAAGGCAGAGACATTATTCGAACTGTCTGATGCGTGCAAAGGATTTATTTTTAGGTATATTGGG
The DNA here is from genome assembly GCF_000715075.1 of Nicotiana tabacum. Classification (NCBI taxonomy): domain Eukaryota; kingdom Viridiplantae; phylum Streptophyta; class Magnoliopsida; order Solanales; family Solanaceae; genus Nicotiana; species Nicotiana tabacum. The sequence continues at coordinate 207,614,665 of NC_134085.1, read as the reverse complement.
AGAACGTCCCGTATTTATACTCAATTATTATAAATACGGACAATGTGACGCAAGCAACTATACGTTAGCAATTAGCTAAGCCATGGTAACTCCTTAAGCTGATAATGACATAAAAGATTATAATACAAAGTATAACAGGGATCAAGAAATGGCGGCCTGAAAAATTATGTGGGATTATTACAGTTAAGGAATCCCCCTTTGAGAATTTGTGAAAGATAACAACCAGCTTTTGAGAAGAAAAAGAACAACGCACTTGAACAGAGGACCCAAAATTTATACAAGTAGGGTTTGAACACTTTTTTTTGTTCTTAAATAATTTAAACAAATGTACCTTCATGTTTTATCAAAATTTAAGAAAGAAACAACCAAAATTCACTTTGAAGATAGGTTAATTTTTGAATTGCAGGTAGAATAATTTTTATTGACTTCAATAAAAAAAATAAAGTGAAATAGAAAAAAAAAATATAAGTAAGAATAATAAATTCATGAGGAACTACGCTCATAACTCTGGCCCATTAGAGATCACAAAACAAAATTTGCAAGCGACACAAGAGGAATTCGATCACAACACCTTCCTTACATTTTGAACCCTCTTTATTACCTCAACAGACAGCGCATTTGATTTCAAGTGGGTTCAAATTTTTATTTCTATATATATTTTCGCTGTTTTAAATATAATTTACCAATATACACAATGTGGTTCAACTAAACTCACTTAACACCGTGTGGGTCCGTCCGTGGAGACCGGACGTTTGGTGCAATAATAGGTCGCAAAAACGAATCTATAAACGTTGGCCAAGCCCAAAAATAAAAGAAATAAAAAAGGAAAATATTGAATGTGGAGCCATTTGCAGCAACTTGTAGATTGTTTGGTTGGGTGAGCGGCAAGTTTCTATCAAAGAATACTGTGGCTTAATCACACCAAACACAGGGGAGTGACTAGGAACAAGAGAGTTAGGAACAGTGAGGAAATCCTACACAAAATCTCACATTACTTTACTTTAATGGTACTATTTTACTCCTTCCGCTATAATTTATATATCATAATTTTTTAACAGTATAAAATTATATATATACTTTTTTATTTTAAAAAAATTAATTTTAAACTATTTCTTTTATTTTTAACTAGATAGTTTATAATCAGACAAATTTATTTGATTTATTTTAGATCATAAATTTTATTTTTACTTAAGTTCCGTGCTAAATAAACACAGCTACATAAACTAGATTGAAGGGAGTATCTTTTATTTTTGTAAATAGAAGCAATGCTCCTACAACTATGTAGTTCTTGCAAAAAACTTGTTTATATATTAATATATCCACTTAACAAAAAAAAACACTTAACCATTAACCAAGGGGAATTCCAGCTTGCCGACTTTGATACATTTTGCCATCTTTTGATATGCTATTTTATTTAGACTCCTACATGTGCCATCAGCTGCCAAGTTAATAATACTGGGCCCACAAGAATTATGGAGTTTATTGACCAGTTTGCATGTACCTTTTTTCTTTTTGGCTATTGATTTAATTCATTAGAAGTTGAACTTCAAAAGTTAAGAGATTTTCAACTTCTGTTAATGGACTATGAAAAAATTATTAACTTTTTGATTCGTTAAGCCTTTTAAATTTATATGCTATATTGCCGTAATTAAACTGTCGTCTCCTTATTTATACTATATGATGGCTAATATTATGAATTCATACAAAAAGTTAATGATAATCATGTGGGTTTAAGTTCCATGAGATTGCATACTTTAACTGTGATTAGGGTCCTCTCTTACAAATTCTGGCAACCAGTCCAAATATAAATAAATAAAAATAATAATAATAATACTTCATTGAAACAATCAACGACTTTTCTATCATTTGCAAACCGTTGTCTAAACAATGGTTCTGGGTGCGTTCTGATGAGTATAGATGGGCAAAACAACCACGAAGCACTTCTGCAGCACTTTTAGCAGATTTTCTCCGTCAGCTTTTAGCTAATTCCGCCTTATCAGTTTGTCCCATCAGCGTGATGAATTTGCTCTCTTTAAGAAAAAGGGACACTATGGGGTATGCAGCACTATAGATGGAATATAGATCAATCCAATTGTCACGATGCGAAATCCCCAACAGCGGATCCGCTTGCTAGGTAAGCCAACATTAGTGCACAACTAATTATTTGTAGACAATTTATTTTTGGGCCACCTGCATTTTAGGTGAGTAACAATTTCCATATTCTAATACTTAAAATTGAGATTTTTTCTTTCCTATACCATATATGAAATCTTATTATAAAAAATGTGCATAGTTTCTAATTTACCCACTCTGTCCATATTTTTTCTACAGTTATTATACCAATCATTAATTACTAATTAATAGTAGCTGAATCTTCTAAAAATTTGGCGTAAATCAGATCAAATCATATCACGGAAATCCTTTATCTTCAATTTATAATCAAATTCTGTTCTTCGATATTCTCACAATCGCTACAAATCAAAATCTCAGTTCGTCGAAATCAGAAGCTCAATTTCAAATTGTAGAAATCAGTTCTGCAAATCTTAGTTTGTCAACTTTTTTCCTCAATCCACTAATCAAAAAAGCGACAAAATATTCAACAAATTCAAGTCAAATTGTAGAAATCAATTCTGCCTGTTCTCTGTTCTTCGTCTTTTTCTCTTAATCCAAAAAATCAAAAAATCGACAAAATATTGAATAATACCTCAGCAACGGCACGCAATCATGTCCAAAATCCCAATCATGCTACATTTAATGGCAATTGGGATAGCTATGGCAGATTTAGAGATTTTCGAGTTGATGGCATTGTGCTTGATGAGGATGCAAGTTATAGTATGTTGATTTCTACAATTGCAAAGCAATTAATGATTGATACTTCGGAAAAAATTGTAGAAATCAAATACATTGTGAATCAAAATTGTCCTCCAATGGAGATTAGGAATAATATGGGGATTAGTGTGTATATGGAGATAAAAAAAGAGAATAAAAACTTAGGATCGTATCCGTTACTCATAAGTGTACGAGATTTCAATATGGAATTGGCTATTACAAATGAGAACACAAGTGCAGGTTTGTTATGTTTCAAATTCTATGGAAGTCTGATTTTACGATAATATCTACAAAATTCCTACATTTATCTACAAATAAACTACAAATCAGTTTTAGGATGTATAAAGCAATATTGTTTTCATGCTTATCAACAAAATTACTACATTTATACTACAATTAAGCTACAATCCATGTTGAAAAGAAATTGACTACAAAATTTTCTATTCATCTACAATTTATCTACAAAGATTCTACAAAATTGTATATGACACTGTTTATCTTTATTTTCATGCAGGTTCGTCTGGAACAATACAGTTACTTGATATGCCAGCCTCTCCTGTCATAGAGGAATATCAAAGTGAAATAATAACTGAAGGTACACAAAGTGTTATCGAAGAAGGACAAGTGTATCAAGACAAGCAAACAATTGCAACTGCAATGAGGCACTATTCTGTCATGCACAAGTTCCAATTCAGAGTTAAAAAATCTAGCCACAGAAGGTATGAAGATATTAATTGTGAAAAGACCTTTATAAACAATATTTTTCTTATGATATGCAGATGAAAAGTAGTTATATTGTATAATGTGTTACGTTATGTTAAAACGGTCATTTTGTTAAATCTACATTGATAACTTGTATTATAAATGTATTTTTTTTGTAGCTACTGGCTCATATGCATTGCAGAAAACTATAATTGGCACTTCAAGGCAACATCAATTAATGATTCTGCAATGTTTAAGATCAAGAGTTTCAACCGACAACACACATGCACCTTAATGGATGATACATTCATACAACGCAAACGTACTGCAGTTGTAGTTGGTAGCATGGTCATGCCAAACTAAGACAATTTACACACCAAATGACATACAAAGTGACATGTTGTCCCAACACGGAGTGAACCTAAGCTACATGCAAGCATGGAGGGCAAAGGAAAAGGCTTTACAGTTATTGAGAGGTCATCCGGCTGACTCCTACAATAAATTACCAAAATATTTTTATATTCTTGAGAAGACATATCCTGGTTCAGTTGTTAAATTGAAGAAGACAACAGATGAATGCTTCTTATATGCATTTGTTGCTCTTTGTACATCAATAAGTGGTTGCGAATATTATAGACCAGTAGTAGTGGTTGATGGGACATTATTAAAGACAACCTACAGGGGGATTATGCTGACAGCAAGCACAATGGATGCAGCAGGTAAAATTGTAGTTATTTTGTAGGCAGTTTATAAATTGTAGATACATTGTAGATATTTTGTATATATAAATTGTAGATATATTGTAGATATTTTGTATATGTATATTGTAGTTTATATGTATTTGTGTTTTCATATGCATTTTCAAATCTGCCAGTTAATTATTTTTTTACTAATAATGTAGGTACAATATTGCCTTTGGCATATGCTGTGGTTGATTCGGAAAACGACGCATCGTGGAAGTGGTTTTTTGAGCAATTCAAGCAAGCATATGGTGAAAGAACTTCAATGTGTGTTGTTTCAGATAGGAATGAGAGTATCCTGAAGGCAACATCAATTGTCTATCCGGGCGTGCCACACTACTCTTGCGTGTGGCATATTTGGACAAATATAAGGGCAAAGTTCAAGAAGGGTCATCTACAATTAAATGAATTGTACTTTGCTACAGCAGGGTCATACACTCTGGATGAATTTAATGAAAGGATGTCGAAGATTGAAGAGATAGACCCGCGTGTTAAATCATACCTCTATGATATTGGCTATTATAGATGGTCAAGAGTACATGCAACGGTGAATAGAACTTGGACTATGACATCAAACATTGCCGAGTCGTTGAATGCTGTAACAAAAGAGGCAAGAGAGCTGTCAATATTTGACCTATTAGAGTATATGAGGACACTTCTTGAACGTTGGACGAAAGAGAAGTTATTGAAGACAAAGGGTACTTTCACATTCCTTGGGTACAAATCCAACAAAGAATTGGAGAAAAATAGTACATTATCTCAGAAACTTAGGGTAAGATCTATTTATTTGGTGCATAAAATTAATTAATTAATATACATTATTTCGAGATTGTAGATAAATTGTAAATAAATTGTAGTTAATTTATAGATTGTAGATAATTTGTAGATATAATTATAGATACATTATAGATAAATTGTAGATAATCTATTTTTATGATTGTAAATATTTTTCTTTCTGTTTGTTATGTAATTGTAGGTGAGGGCTTCAACAGATCATATCCATACTGTGATAGATGGTGTGAAGCGGTACATTGTGTGTCTTGAAAGCAAGAAATGTAGTTGTGGCCAGTTCCAACTTGATGAACTTCCATGTCCGCATGCTTTGGCAGCTCTAAGGCACAGGAATGAAACTTATGAAAACTATTGCTCTCCGTATTACACAAGGGAGAGCCTGCTGCGTACATATGAAATACCAGTAAATCCCCTTCCTGATGAAAGCAAATGGAATATGCCACAACATATATCTGATGAAGTAGTAAATCCACCTACGGGAGAGAAAAAGCAGCCAGGAAGACCTCAAAAGGAAAGATACAAAACATATGACGAACTAAAGTCAAAGAAGTACAAGGTGTCATGTGGCAAATGTGGAGGTGAAGGGCCATAACAAAAGATCTTGCAAGAATGCACCCAAAAAGAAATAAATATCGTGTAGTTAGAATAGTATTTCAAAATAATTGTTAGTGTGTTCAAGTTAACAAAATTTTGTGTGTAATCGTTTAAGTTTTGAAAGATCATAATGTAGTTAACTTCAATTTGTTTCTGTGTTTGTTAACATGTTTTTCTGTATTGTGTCAATCATCTACCTCCATTTTTTACATTCTGTACATAGCAGTTAATATTTATTATCTACAATATAACTACAAGTTAAAAAAATTAATGTAACTTGAACTGACAGTTATATACAGAAAGTAAATACAACTGGAGGTATTCCCTACAAATTATATACATATTCAACTATAAAATTATATACAATCTCAACATTCAGTGTTTCCAGATTGTGGATAATTTGAAGTTTTTTTGTAGATAATTTGTATTCTAACAACATAATAACTATTTTTAAGATAATGAAGAACAAGTGCTGTAAATATTAAACAACTGGAGATAAAACCACCAAGTTATTTTCAAGTGAACTACTAAACTAGATAGAAATTAACAAAACAAAAGGTATGCTACAATAAAAACACAAAAGAATGTTCAGAAAGTTGTGTACTATACTTCTCCTACAAACTAGCATCAACTAAATTACATATACATGACACTACTTCATCTTTCTCTGGACTCTTGTTTTCTCATTCAATGCAGGTGCACCCTTCCTCCTTGCTAGTCTGCTTGTAACTTCACTTTCACTGATTGACCCATCTTCCTGCTTCTTTGTAGCATAGCCCCATAGGAGCGCTCCATAGCGTCTACGATGTTGGTCAATATCAGAAAAGTCTTCTGCGGGAATTGACAAATCTCCAAGGCTAACATACTCCGCAAATGCATCAACAAATACACCACAATCGCTGCAGAAACACAATTTTTTTAAATATTTACTAAATAATTAGAAATAAAAAAAGAATTAAATGTATAGAAAGAAAGAATAGATCCTTTACGGTGACCCTTCTTTTTGTTGTGGAATCTTTGCAACCATCCACCGAATGTTAAGAGGGTCGGTAACAGGTTTCTCGATGTATGCCTTTGTATTCATAAAGTTAATGTCCTTATGCTTTCCATAGAAACCAGTGCATGACAAATACAAAGGGATGATAACAGAAAATTTTTCGACACATGATTTAACAATATAATGGTTGTGTGAAGAGACCATGGAATCATATGCATAAAGTTACGTGTCTGCAATGTCGAAAACGACCAACACCCAATGGAATTTTTCTTTAATATTGACGGGCATGATGACATAGTCAAATTCATCCCATGCAATATTGGCAAGTAGTCTATACCCCAAAATATATTCTGCGACAACATCTTGGGGTTTAACAATCGAATACTTCTCTTGTGGAGGTGAATTTATGAACTTTTCATAAATTTGTTCTATCTTGGTCTTGAACACACAATTCGTTGTGGTAAACCTGGTTTTGTTATTGGGGCCATACTTGCCTATTTTCCTCAAGTAATACATTATTACATTAATGTGTTGCACCCAAAAATAGTTGGCATATAAACAGCAACTCAACTTCAAATAATCTACATGAAACCTATATTATAACTACAATTAACTACAAAAACAGAAACAAAAAATATCTACAATGATGTCTAAAAACAGCTCTACAATTTAAACAAATTTACCTACAATTTACCTAGAGTAAGTGTATAATTTACCTACAGTTAAGTACCTAATCTAAAAATAACTATAATTTACCTACAGTTATTGGGCAAACACGTAACACAGCATCTACAATCATGTCTACATTATATCTACATTTTAGACTACAATTAATCTTGTAATGTTCTACATAAACTACAAAATAACTACAATTACACTACAAACAGTAAATACTGCAATAAAACTATTCTGTCCACAAAATACATATAGAATTTATACTATATATAATCTTCAAATATGATACATAACATGAAACCTAAATATTAATTACACTACATACAAGAAAGACAACATTTACAATCATGTCTACATCATATCTACACTTTATACTATAAGTCATCTTCATATATTATCTACAAAACAGAAGACAAAATAACTACAAATCATATCTTGGGAATAGACTCCTTAATACTTACCGAGTCATTGGGGACTTGTCCGGGGTAAGCCAGCGAAAAGAACCATTCCTTCTTATCAACCTTTTCCACTCCAAGGTCTAACCAAAGTTTAATTTGGTTATCCTTTATGGAAAACGGAGCCTTCCTCCTGTAACAACAAATAAATGAAAAAAAATAAATTGTAGATTGAATTAGATATGTAAAAGATAAATGCTGAAATGAAAGTGTCAAATTATGCATTCATACCTCTTTGAACCTTTATCGCTAGACTGGTATAACCACTTGTTGAAGTTTTCTAAAACATTCGGATCTACATTTTCACCAATAACAGTAGTAAAAGGGTGCTTGAGGTAGAAAATTTTAGGTCCAATCGAGCTGCTGCCCCCAGAACTGTATAGAGGAATAAATGGTGATCGGGTATGCTTTCCCGGATGCCTTGTTCTCCCCGGATGCATAGGTGTTGCATGATCTTGTATGGGATCGCCAAACATAACCAACTGGGATAATTTGTCGGGAAACTCAAAATCATCTAGTGTGACCCCATTCTTCTCAACTCCTGGTCCTTCTGAATCACCTAGATCCACATACTGTGCATCTGCACCTTCATTGTCATGTTCCTTAATGACCTGTTCTGACTGAGCTGCTACTATCACTCCGTGAATTTGGGACTGTGCATTGATATCTTCCGTAACTATAACATAATTCATATCAATTTTAACAAGAATGTTAAAATTTATAAATAGCAAGAAAATATCTCTGAGTGACAGTATGATACCCGCTTTGTCTTCATCAGCTGCAACTTGAAAATGTGTATATAAATCACCATGTGCTGAAAGATTTTCTTGACCAACTACCTTCAACATGTTCTGTTTTATAATTAAAAATGGTAAATAATACTGGATAATGGTGGCTTGAAAGGTGTAGCATATGTGTAGCAAAATTGTAGATATTTTGTGGATAAGTGTAGATATGTTAATTATACACTAACACAAATTGTAGATATTTTGTAGGTATTTTGTAGATGCCTGTTTTGCTGGTGCTTTCCTGCACTTGTTACCCAATATTGAACTGAAAATGCTGATTGTTCAAGCCTTTTTGTTGATCATTGTTTTTTGTTGAACTGCCAGCAAACTGAATGTTTTATGTTAGTTTGTATATATTTTTTCATTGTCTAAATTGTTTTGCTATAAAAATAAAAGTCAGATCTTACCTTTGCATCATCTTGCACATTTCTAATGTTTATCATTTGAAAAACAGACTGCACAGAATCATTTATAAACACTCGAAGGCTATCAAGTTCTACAAAGACAGCTTTCCTAAAATCTTCAAGCTTTCTATCAACCTACAAGTTACAATATAGTAAGTTGTTAACTTCATAATATGACCTAAAATACAATACAAAAACATATGCAATTATATAAAGATATATATCAGAATTTACAAATTTGTAGATATTTGGTAGACAGTTTATGAAATGTAGATAAATAGTAGATAAAATGTAGATATATTGTAGTTTATATGTATTACCTGCTCAATTTCTTTTTCTAATTTACTGATCTTCTCAAAAATAGACTCCTTGTCCTCTTCTCCATCTGTATGTTTGGGTTCCAACATAGGAGGATCAGCATTGGGAACCTCAGATGTTTGTTCACCTTCTTGAACTTTGTACTCAATTTGTCAGGCAAAATCAGCACTGCAATCTCTTCTCCAGATTCAGCTATGTTGGTAAACTGAATGAGGAAAAATAAATTAGTTTGATCAAGGCAGAAAATGTAGAATACTTATAGATATGTTGAAGGTAAATGTATAATCGTAATAAAAGAAACTATACCTTTATCCACTCAGGCTTTATCATCTTCTCTTCAAAGGCAGCTAACCAAATCTTCCCCTTAGTAGTTGACCATCTTAGTATGCGAGGTATTGAGTTAGAACACCTTGTAGCTAGATCAGTGCTGACAGTAGAGAAACACTTATAAAGCCATACTTGCAATGCTAGTGAGGATCCCCGTATGAGATAAGAATGTACATACGGATTTAGTCTTTGCCTAACAGATTCCATCATCTGGGTGAATGATTTAATACCCCATGGGTATGACTCATACTGCCCAGATTCTACCAAATAGAACCTAAAGTGATCTACAAAAGAATCATGATCTTTGTCTGAATGACAAATGAAAAATTCTAAAAGATAAAGGATGCACAACTTCACCACATCCTCATCGTTTACCCAGGATCTAGTGGTTACTATCTGTTTCAAATAAGACTTCTCCACTCCTAATTTGTTAGGAAAATAACTGCTCATTATTTTGCTAATATAAGTGGGAGTATAACCAAAATCAGTAACATGGGTAACAATCTTAGACCAGTAATTAATGCAAACTTACGCAATCCAAAATTTAATGTTTCACCTTTTGACTGTACAGAAAAATATGTTTCATTGGATTTGGTCAATTCATACTTCATCAGAAGATGAATGACTTGGTTTTGCATGCATATGGTGGGAAGAGACAGTAAGTATCCAAAACATGTCTTTTTGAAAAGATTCAAACCATTTGAGGATACAAGCTCTTTAATGTGGCTAGGAATGCTAGGATTACACAAAGTGTGGAATCTAAGCATCCCATAATCAACATTATGTGGGGCAAAAAACTGTCCATTCTGCACAAATAATAAATTAATTCACATTAATAAAATGCATAAAAAGGATAAATTCATCTATATTTTATCTACAACATAAGTACAAATGATTACATAATATCTACAATTTAAAGCATTTTCTACAAAAAGGCAGCAACAAAAGATAACTACAATTCTGCTTCAAATATTACAAGTTACCTACCAGTATAATTACAAAAAAACTACACAATATCTAAAACTATAAAAGCAGAACATTACAACTACAAATAATCTTCAAAATTAAGACAATTAATCTACACTTGTCTAAAACACGTAGAACACAGATTTAACAACATAACTACAAATGATTACATAATATATACAATTTAAAGTATTTTCTACAAAAAGGCAGCAACGAAAGATAACTACAATTCTGCTTCAAATAGTACATGTTACCTAACAGTATAACTACAAAAAAACTACAAAATATCAAAAACTATAAAGGCAAACATCACAACTACAATTAATTTTCAAAATTAAGACAATTAATCTACACTTGTCTAAAACACGTAGAACACAGATTTTACCATCCTAAACCAAACAAAAAAATTAGAAACGAAACTAATAAATGTTTACCTTCGCCAATGATTGGTTCCGAACAATTTTAGGGTGTTTTTTTTAATGTTTCTTCATTTTTAGATTTTTCGAACCAGGAGACGCCTTTGCTTTCTTTCCTGTTTGAAGATTAGGGACCTCTTCTACAAAGTCGTCGTCTATAGAAATCTCTTTTCCTTTTCGTTTGACTTGTTTGACTGGTGTAGAAGTTTCTCCAGCATCTACATCGTGTTTTTGTTTGGTTCTCATCTCGGCTCTGATTTGTCGCGGATAGGAACTATGAGTAGTCTTTGCAGTTGCATGTGGAGATTTGCCTTGCTCTTTGGGTGATTTTGGGGATAAAACACTCAAATCAAAGGAGGGTATATCAGCTATTGCTGATTTTTTAGGACTCTTTTTCGAAGCTTTGTTGTTCTTCATTGATGAACTTCAACTGGAGTAAAATGGGGAACCAATTTGTTTGAAGGGTTTCTTCAATTTTCTGTGATTTTAGAGGGAGATTGGGTGGTTTTAGAAGATGGAAAATGGTAAAAAGAACGTGGGTATGGGTAAAAAGAATGTGGGTACGGGGCAGAGGGTTTAGGAGAGAGAAAGTAAGGGATGAGTGGAGATACTGGAATTAAACGGAAATCCTTTAATTAAGGAGTAAAAAACATCTCATTAATTATACCCTTAATTAATTATGGTATAGAAATGGTAATTTGCAATACTAAGTGTAATTAAGTCAAACCTTAAACAATGAGGGTAAAAAGGTTTCCTATGTGGCATAGGAATGTAAAAATTCCTTAAAATTAGGGGTGTTAAATAGGCGAGTTAGGCCAATTTTGAGCGGATTAAAATAGTTTGGGTCAGTAAATTGGCCGGGTTATTGACCTGCAAAAGTCACTTGGGCTGAGATGAGCTAAGTCGAGATGAGATAAAGTTTGGATCATGACCCAACTCTTACCAAACTTTAATTAATATATGTTCTTTTCTTATAATTTGTATAATTACTAAATAAGATATTTTTTTCTTTTGTCATGATCATATATAACATATCAAGTAAAAAATAATTATTTCTAAGATACTTTGGCAAAGTTACCCAAGGATCAATTTGGGCTAAAAATTAACTCAACTTTAAATGACTTGAGATGAATTGAGTCAAAATTGGCTGAATTCAATAAATGAGCATGTCAATAACCAGTCCAACCTTGAGCAGGTTAGGTGAGTCATTTAGGCTCAGGTTAAATTCCACGGCCCTTCTTAAAAGTTGGTGTAAGATATTATTACTTACTCAACTATGCTTACCATCATTAGCTAAAATATATTTGACTTTTCAAAATCTCTCCTTTTTTTCCCCATAAAAGTAAAATGGCAAATAACTCCATTAGTCCACGGGCGGAGCTAGCATATATTTACGTGTTCGCCGACCGAGTAGTTTTAATATCTTGTATTTTGTGACAACACTAGATGACTGGCGCCCGCACTATGCACGGGCCTGGCAGACTACTCATTTGTTGCTAAAAGTGGATAAAGTTTGTATAAAAAATTCTAGACGTGTTGTGATTCCTAGTAATAATAATAGTACAACATATACAAAGGTAGGATGAATTTGTATTTGATTCCGAGCAATTCGGTATTGTAAAGTTGCCATTGCTCTTCCAATGGATGACTGAGAATGAAATATTACATAATACTATGATTTGGTAATAGAATACATCTCCATCAACTACTCTCTGCATATTGGCTCAAAGAATGAAACAGATGGTACTTGAAATGTTTCTCATATCAAAATGAATTCTATGCTTTATACTTAGACAATATTCTGCCCCTCCCCCTCCCCATATATGAAGGTGAAATTATAGCTTTGTATATATACCAACTTTCTGGTCTTCTCAATTGGTCTTTTGTGATCTGGCCATGCTATGCAATCCCTATCATGTATTCAAACTTGGGTTGACTATGTTTTGTAAAGCCCACATTAGCTTTCTTTCACCAGCTACATTTAAAAAATGGAGAATAACATTAACAAAAAATAAAATTAAAAAATAGTGAAGAAATAAAGAAGAGTTGGATCACCAATAGCGTAGATTTCCTAGTTTATCTATGCAAAGCCCTTGGCTTCTTCGACATGACCATTTAAATAAAAGTTCTCACGGTCCATACAGACTGTTCGTTAAATTAACACTTATGAAATATAATCTATAGTCAACGTAAACCATCCAGAAGATTTAATTATCTTTAAATATTACTTAAAGAAGATACTTGAAGAAAGCAACATATATTCAATTATACCTGAAGAAATAATTTGCGATGAAATCAGACCAAGAAACACAAACTGGTGGTGAGGTCTATAAATCAAGCAAGTCGTAGTTTGGAAGAACAAACACAAAATTTTTCTTTCTTTGTTAATTAAACTTCCACCATACTTTCCTAATGTTGTGAATCATATTATTTAGACTTTGTTAAATGAATAAATAAAAAATTCTGGCAACAAAAATGCATCATATCCTGGCTACCAAAGACCACTGATTTGTCACGACCTAAGTTCGCTCTCCGTGAACTGTCGTGACAACACCTAGTCTCTATGACTAGGTAAGCCTAACAATTTCGGAAAAAGAAACAAAATGCGGAAATAAAACTAATAAAAACTGAAGATAAACAATATAGAAGCGTTTAAGATGTCGTTCAGCATATACTAATACAAGATCTCAAAATCTGAACAACTTCCCAAAACCCGAAATCTCATGAAACCACAAGCTAAGGATACTACATAGTGCTCTAACTCTAGAATGTCTAAAATAAAGTAAATGCAGAAGGGCTGTAACTACAAGAGAGAATGGAGAGGGACTCCTCTGGGATCTACCGGAATTCCGATCCGTAGTCCCCAAATGTAAATACCCAATACTGGGGGAATCTACCGGGTGCAATCCCCTAGTTCCATATAATTGTATAGGGGGATCTACCGGAATATCAATCTGTAGTCCCAAATAAACAGGCAAGGGGGATCTACCGGAAAATTACCCGTAGCCCCCAAATAAACACACAGCAACAACACAAATAATATCCCATTCAATCCAATTTCATGCCAAAGTAAACAAATAATTCTAACCTAGCATGCTGCACAGAATTCAGATAAAGCAGTTTGAGCAAGTACATCAATTAAGTCACCTAGACATGCTTTCCTAAGCTAACATTAAGCTTAAATTGCAAGTAGTATAAGCAGGTAAGAAAACACAATTATAGTTACTTAAGGAAAAATAGGATTTTTAACAATTAGCACATGTACGCACTCGTCACCTCACGTACAAGGCAGTTCATATATCAACAATACCAAATCCTAAGGGGAGTTCCCCCACACAAGGTTAGGCAAGCCACTTACCTCGAACCGACTTAAAAATCAACCCGAAACCACACTCTTGCATAATGTAAATATAACTTTAAGTAACTAATTTCACTAATTAATTCGAAGCTAACACGCGATATTAAGAAAATTGCCCAAAAAGTCCCACAGGCCCACATCTCAGAATCGGGTAAAAGTTACGGATAATGAACCTCCATTCACTCACGAGTCTAACCATATGAAAATTATCCAAATCCGATGTCAAATCCCCAATCAAAACTCAAAAATTATGTCTAAGAACTTTTTCAAATTTCCCCCCAATTGCTCACCCCAAATCCAAAATTAGATGATGAATTCACGTTTAGATTAATGGGTTATAAGCAAAAAGGAGTTAAGAATTATTACCCACAAACTCCCTCCGAAAATCTCTCCAAAATTCGTCTCCTACTGTGCTCCCAATTCAATTTTGTGATATGAACTCAAAACCCTCGATTTTGAACTTTATGTTCTGCCCAGACGCGACCTTAATCATGATCGCGGAAACTTCCATGCGATCGCGAAGAGCAACTTTGCTGGCCCCCAAATGTTGCACTGCTCAGCTCTACGCGTTCGCGGTTGACCTCACGCAATCGCAAAGAAAAAAATCTTCCACTCCTCAGCTGTTTCACTTCTTCCTCTTCGCGAACGCGGTGTAGCCCACGCGTTCGTGATTCAACTCCTGCCAATACTACGCGTTCGCACTCCCTTTCCCGCGATCGCGTAGAACAAAATCCCCTATGCCTAATCTAAGCCTTAGTGATTGTGAGCCTCCTCACGTGATCGTGATGAAGAACAGTCTGCAACAAAAACCAGCAAAAATCTTATCCTTCTCCAAGTCCAAAAATGGTCCGTTGAGCATCTGAAACACACCCGAGGCCCCCCGGGACCTCAACTAAATATGAAAACCAATTATAAAACATCATTCAAACTTGTTCCAACCTTCGAAACGCTCAAAACAACATTAAAACACCAATTTAACATTGGATTCAAGCCTAAGAACTCCAAAAACTCTCAAATTACGCTTCCGATCAAAAAGTCTATCAAACCTCGTCCGAATGACTTGTAATTTTGCAAGAACATCACATTCAACACTATGGAGATACTCCAACTTCTAGAATTTCATTCCGACCCATCAAAATCTCACTATCGAACCAGAAACTTCAAAAATTCAACTTTCGGCATTCCAAGCCTAAATAAGCTATGGACCTCCAAAACACAATCCGAACACGCCCCTAAGCCCAAAATCATCCAACAGAGCTAACGGAACCAACAGAATTCTATTCCAAGGCCGTCTTCACACTTCTCCGACTACAGTCTAAATTCTAAAGCTTAAGCTCTTTTTTAGGGACTAATAGCCCGTTTGGCCAAGCTGCAAAAATCAGCTTATTTTAAGAAGTGCTTTTCTCAAAAGTACTTTTGGTGAGAAGAAATTTGTGTTTGACTAATTAGTTTGAAAAGCACTTCTAAGCAGCAATTAGTGTTTGGCCAAGCTTTAAAAAATTGCTTCTAAGTGTATTTTTCTCAAAAGTACTTCTCAAAAAAGTGCTTTTGGAGAGAAGCTACTCTTTTCTACTTCTCCAAAACTACTTCTGCTTCTCCTCAAAAGCACTTTTTTTCTTCCAGAAGCTTGACCAAACACCTTAATTTTTGGCCAAAAGTACTTTTGACCAAAAATAAGCTTGGCCAAACAGGCTATAAGTGTCCCAAAATACTCCGAAACTCAAAACCAAACACCCGGCAAATCAAAATAGTAGAAAAAACACGGGGAAATAGTTAATAGGGGATCAAAGCATTAATTCTTAAAATGACCGGTCAGGTCGTTACATCCTCTTACACTTAAACATTCGTTCGTCCTCAAAAGAGCATAGAGACATACCTGAAATAGTGAAAAGATGAGGGTAACGACTGTGCATATCCTGCTCAGTCTCCCAGGTCGCCTTCTCGACCGACTGACCCCTCCACTGAACCTTCACTGATGCAATGTTCTTTGACCTCAACTTTCGAACCTACTTGTCCAATATTGCCACTAGATCCTCAACATAAGATAAATCCTTGTCCAACTGAACTGAACTGAAATCCAACACGTGTGACGGATCACTATGATACTTCCGGAGCATCAAAACATGAAATATCGGATAAACTCCTGCCAAGCTGGGAGGTAAGGCAAGCTCATAAGAAACCTCCCCAACACGCCGCAATATCTCAGAGGGACCAATAAATCTCGAACTCAATTTCTCTTTCTTCCCAAATCTCATAACGCCTTTCATAGGCGAAACCTAAAGCAAAACCTGCTCTCCAACCATATAGGAAACATCAAGAACCTTCCGGTCCGCATAACTCTTCTGTCTGAACTGGGCTGTATGGAGTCTATACTGAATCACCTTAACCTTCTCCAAAGCATCCTGAACCAAGTTTGTGCCCAATAATCTAGCCTCACTCGACTCAAACCAACCCACCTGGGATCTACACCGCCTAACATATAAATCCTCGTACGATGTCATTTGAATGCTGGACTGATAGTTGTTGTTGTAGGCAAACTCCGACAGTGGAAAGAACTGATCCCAAGAACCTCCAAAATCTATCACACATGCACGGAGCATATCCTTAAGAATCTGAATAGTGTGCTCAGACTGTTCATTCGTCTGGGGTGTAATGCTGTACTCAACTCCACCCGAGTACCCAACTCCTATTGTACGACCTGCTAGAACCGTGATGTGAACTGAGTACCTCTATTTGAAATGATGGAAACTAGAATACCATGTAGACGAACAATCTCCCAGATATATATCTCCGCCAACCGCTCCAAAGGATAGGTAGTACACATAGGAATGAAATGCGCGGACTTGGTCAGCCGATCCACAATCACCCAAATGGCATCAAACTTCCTCAAAGTCCGTAGGAGTCCAACTACTAAGTCCATAGTGATCCGCTCCCACTTCCACTCCAGAATCTTTGTCTGCTGAAGCAACCCACCAGGTCTCTAGTGCTCATACTTCACCTGCTGAAAATTGAGGCACCGAGCTACAAACCCAACTATATCTTTCTTTATCCGCCTCCACCAATAGTGCTGCCTCAAATCCTGGTACATCTTCGTGGCGCCCGGATTAATGGAATACCGCGAGCTATAGGCCTCCTCTAGAATCAATTCCCGAAGCCCATCAACATTGGGTACACATACCTGACCCTGCATCCTCAATACCCCATCATCACCAATAGTCACATCTCTGGAATCATCGTGCAGAACCTTGTCCTTGAGGACAAGCAAATGAGGGTCATCAAACTGACGCTCTCTGACAATCGAATAAGGAAGACCGAGAGACCACACAAGCTAAAACCCGACTGGGCTCCGAAAGATCCAATCTCACAAACTGGCTGGCTAAGGCCTGAACATCCATCGCCATGGGCCTCTCTGCTGCTAGTAAATAATCCAATCTCCCCAAACTCTCCGCCCGGCGACTCAAAGCATCGGCCACCACATTGTCCTTGCCCGAGTGATACAAAATAGTGATATCATAGTCCTTCAGCAGCTCTAATCACCTCATCTGACACAAATTAAGGTCCTTCTACTTGAACAGATAATGACGCCAGATCTTCAAGTCGTGAACAATAGCAGCTAACTCGAGATCATGGACAAGATAATTCTTCTCATGTACCTTTAACTGTCAGGACGCGTAGGCAATCACCCTACTGTCCTGCATCAATACCTCTTCAAGGCCAATCATCGAGGCATCACAATGGACAGTATAAAACCCCAAACCTTCAGGCAATATAAAAATTGGGGTTGTAGTCAAAGCTGTCTTGAGTTTTTGAAAGATCGCCTCAAACTCTTCCATCCGCTGGAATGGAGCACCCTCCTGAGTCAGCCTGGCCATATGTGCTGCAATAGATGAAAAACCCTCAACAAATCGACGGTAATAACGCGCCAAGCCAAGAAAACTATGGATCTCTGTAGCTGAGGATGGTTTGTGCCAACTCTGCACTACTTCCACTTTTTTTGGATCCACCTGAATACCCTCACTCGATACCACATGGCCTAAAAATGCCCCGAAATCCAATCAAAACTCACATTTCGAGAACTTTGCATATAACTTCTTTTCCCTCAAAGTCTGAAGCACTGTCCTCGGGTGTTGCTCATAATCTTCCCGACTTCGGGAGTATACCAGAATATCATCAATAAAGACAATGACTAATGAGTCAAGATATGGTTGGAACACACTGTGCATCAAATGCATGAAGGTTGTTGGGGCATTGGTCAGCCCAAATGATATAACAAGGAACTCGTAATGACCATACTGAGTCCTAAAAATTCTTCGGAATATCTGGCTCCCGAATTTTCAACTGATGGTAACCTAAACACAAGTCAATCTTAGAAAACACTCATGCACCCTGTAGCTGGTTAAACAAATCATCAATATGGGGCAATGGATAATGGTTCTTTACTGTAATTTTGTTCAACTGGCAATAATCATTGCACATACGCATAGAACCATCCTTTTTCTTTACAAACAAAATAGGAGCACCCCAAGGTGATACACTGGCCGAATAAAACCCTTATCAAGCAATCCTTATAACTGATCCTTTAACTCCTTCAACTCAAGAGGGGCTATACGATACGGAGGAATAGAAATGGGCTGAGTGCCCGACAACAGGTCAATGCCAAAATCAATATCTCTATCGGGTGGCATGCCCGGAAGATTAGCTCGAAACACATCAGAAAATCCCGTACTACTGGTACTGAATCAACTGTAGGGGTATCAATAATGACATGTCTCACATAAGCTAGCTACAAGTCATACCCCTTTTCAACCATACACTGAGCCTTAAGGAATGAAATAACTCTACTGGAAGTATGATCTAAGGTACCCCTCCACTCTACTCGCGGTACACCTGGCATAGCCAGCATCACGGTTTTGGTAAGGGTGGGCATATATCGGGTAAAACCGATAACCCGAACCGTTAATTATTTATTGGAATATCGGTATTGGGTTATTAGGTTAACGATTCGGTAACGGGTTAAATTATTTTTATTGATTTATCGGTTCGGACTCGGTTTGGCAATTCTGTTATTGGGTAAAACCGATAACCCAATAAGGATTAACTAATTTACTAATTTACCCTTAAGTATATACATACTAGGGTTTCATAATTCATAGTTCACTCTTTGATTTCTCTATGCTTTCTCAGTTTCTCCGCCTCACACCCTCACTAGTCAGCCCGTCAAGACTCGGGCCGGTGTCAATCGCATTTCTCAGCTTCTTTCTTCTACTCTTCAGTCGCATCTTCACTTTATTTCTCAGATTCTTCACTCTTCAGTCGCATTTCTCAACCGCATTCTTCAGCTTCATCTTGATTCTTCGTGTAAGTTTTTAGTTGCTTCATCTTCATCTTTTTCTTAGTATGTTTGAAAGCATTCTCGCTTTGGATTTTACTTAGTTTATTTGAAAGTTGAAGTGAGATTTGTCGTGTGCTTTAATTGTTGAGCTGTTACAAAGTTATCTTGTGTCAATTGTTTTAAAATTTGTATTTCATAACTAATAAACTTTTTAATCTATATACATAATTTTGTACTAGAGCAAAAAAGTTGATATCAATGTACAAAAAGTTACTACTAGTCGTTTGAACAAAGAAGATCTTAAGAACACTGATTTTACCGAAATTGTTGTATACATTGCAAATCTTATAAAACTGTTTTATACATTGTGAAACAGTTTTATACATTACGGAATTGTTTTAGTTATATTATCCGAAACTGTTTTATTTATTTTATCTTATCGGGTAAACCGATAACCGAACTGATAATGATCGATAACCGATTAACCGATAACTGAAAACCAATATCTTATCGATTTGGTTATCGGGTTATGATATTTGTAAACCGATAACCGATGTGCAAAACTGATAATATTCATAACCGAACCGAACCGACCGATGCCCACCCCTAGGTTTTGGTGTGACAATCAGGAATAGCATAATGGGGCGACAACCAGTCCATGCCCAAGATAACATCAAAATCTACCATGCTAAGCAATAATAAATCGGCTCTGGTCTCAAAACCACTAAAAGCATCCACACATGACCGATAAACGCGGTCCACAACAAGAGAATCTCTCACAAGAATAGAAACATAAACAGGAGAACTCAAAGAATCCTGAGATACACCCAAATGTAGGGAAAAATAAAAAGACACATAAGAATAGGTGGAGCCTTGATCGAATAAAACCGATGACAAACTAGGACAATACTTGTGATGATAGAATCAGAGGCGATAACCTTGGTACGGGCAGGAAGGGCATAATATCTGGCCTGGCCTTCCCCTCTAGGGCGACCTCTACCTCCCCGACCTCTACCTCTGGCTGGCTGAGTAGATGGTGCTGTAATCATAGCTTGAGAACTATACGGGGCACGCTGTGGCTGAGAAGTTTGTGGAGGTGCACCCCTCCCTAGTCTCAGGCAATACCTCACCACAAGGCGTATGTCACCACACTCAAAACAACTTCGCGGCTGATGTGCCAGTAGGAACTGTACGGTACAGGTACTCTGAGACCCCTGAACACCTGAAACATTGTGTGAAGCCTGAGACGCAAACTAAGCTGGCTGACCCACAAAACCTCTACCATGACGTACTCTTCCTCCAAAATAAGGACTAGTGGGTCTCTCCGATCTACGAGGTCTCCTCGCTTCCCTATACTCTCTTTCCTGACATCGTTTGTCCTTTGTCTCCTGGACCCACCTGTTCTCTACTCGGCGAGGGATCCTCATAGCCGCTGAAGTGGGACCACAGGCTGTGTCTCCATGACACCTGGAACCTGACCAATGTGAACTCGCTGCTCTGGAGTGGGGGCAACAGATGTTTGGGTCCCTTCCCAAATCTGTGAAGTAGTCGGTACAACCTAAATCAATCCCTCCTGAACCAATGTACAAAACATGCTTAGGAACTGTGTTAAGGTCTCCTGAAGTGCTGGAATAGTAGTAGCAGTAGGCGTATCAGGTGTCTGGGTTCCAACTGGAACTGCTGGTGGCTCCTCTGTAGCAGCTCGCGGGGGTGCCTTGGCTGCACCGTATGCGCGTCCTCGACCTCTACCTCGGCCCCGACCTCTGAAGTCTCTCGCAGGGGCCATGAGTGCCTGGTCACCTCCGGTAGCATGTGTCCTCACCATCTATGAGAGAGTGAAAGACAAATGTTTAGGATTGTGATGTCAAATCTTGCACGATAGGGAAATGAAGTGGAATTTTCCTAATGGTTACATAGCCTCTCGTAGATAAGTACAGACGTTTCAATACCGATCCGCGAGACTCTAATAAACCGGCTTGTGATTCGTGACTCCTATGAACCTAAAGCTCTGATACCAACTTGTCACGAGCCAAGTTCGCCCTCCGTGAACTGTCGTGACAGCACTTAGTCTCTACGAATAGGTAATACTAACAATTTTGGATAAAGAAATAAAATGCGGAAAAACTAATAAAAAATGAAGATAAACAATATAGAAGCGTTTAAGATGTCGCTCGGCATACACTAATACAAGTTCTCAAAAATGAACAACTTCCCAAAACTCGAAATCTCATGAAATCACAAGCTAAGGATACTACATAGTGCTCTAACTCTAGAATGTCTAAAACAAAGTAAATACAGAAGGGCTATAACTATAAGAGAGAATAGAAAGGGACTCCTCGGTTTGCGGACGTGACAGATATACCTCGAAGTCTCTGACGGATCGCCTCGCCTAAAAAATGGTAGGGCTAAGCCGAAGAACCTGGATCTACACATGAAAAACATACACAGAAAGGGCCTGAGTACACCACAGCGGTACTCAGTAAGTGCCGAGCCTAACCTCGGTCGAGTAGTGAACAGAAAGATTGGGGCCCTACTGATTATAGCTAAAAAACGAGGTAAAACAGTATAGAGTACGACAATATAATTAAATGTTAACAGTATGAAGTAACACACGATAATAAGAATAACAACAAATACAATAGAGAAAAACATCACAGAAAGAATGCAGCTCAACACAGAGATAGCAATCGGGGATATACTAGGATACCATCCTATAGCCCCCAAATGTTAATATCCAGCAAACAGGGAATCTACCAGGATACCGTCCTGTAGCCCCCAAATGTAAATGTCTAGTGGATCTCCCGGGTGTCATCCCGTAGTCAAACTCATAGTGCTCCGGGGATCTACTGGAATCCCGATCCGTAGTCCACAAATATAAATACCCAGTACTAGGGAAATTTACCGGGTGCAGTCTCGTAGTTCCATATAAATGTGCAGGGGGATCTACCGAAATATCAATCTTTAGTCTGATAACTAGGAATTATGATGTATTTTACACTCCTTCATGCTCAAGATTTGATTAGAAATATGTACAAAATATGCCCAAAGGCTCACAAGTTGTACTTGATTGCAGGTTTGATCAACAAGGTGACAAGATGTCAAAGATCAGCTCAAAAAGGAGTGAAACTTGCACAAGTACCAAGACAAGACAAAGCTCAGTCAAACAGGGCCAGTGCGGCCGCACACCATGCTGTGTGGTCCGCACAGGTGAAGTTCAGAGAGGTTGTCATTCAGGCCAAAAAGCAATGCAGCCGCAAGAGATTTTGTGCGGTTCGCATTGGGATCATTGTGGCTGCACTCGATTTAGTGCGGTCCGCGGAGCCAGGGTCCAGAGAGGTGGTTTTTGGAGGATGAAAGTCAATGCGGTCCGCATTCCTTTTTGTGCGGACCGCACTAGTAGCCACCGCGGCCGCACTCAATTTCGTGCGGTCTATATGAAATTCAAGTCTAGAGCCTTAGTGCGGTCGCACTTGATTTTGTGCGGTCCGCACTAGCCCCGCAGGGGTATTTTTGTCTAGGATTGTCAGCTTAGTATAAATAGCTTCTTTTCCCATTTTTAGGTCATCAGATAGTTTGTACTCAGAGCTGCACTCGTGACTTCGTTTATTTTTCCTATTTTGAGTAATTTTAGCTTCATTTCTACATTGAATCTTTAAGTTTAATTTAGCAATTAATTAATATGAATTTTCTTCATCTATTTCTTTGTTTTTTTCTCTAATTATAAGTAGCTAGACCCATAAGCTAGGGTTGTGGCTCAACCCTAGTGTGGGTAATTGATGGGTCTTGTATTCTGATGCTTGATTGTCTATAGGTGTTTGATATTTGGACTAATTTCATATTTAATTGCTGAATTAGTAGTTGCAAACACTAGTTTGTGTTTAGTTGACTTTGGCTCTTCTTGAGAAAGAGAGCCTAAGTCTCTGAAATTGGTCCAACAAGGAATTGGGGCGTACTCAAGAGATTGATAGCCTCAATTAAAGGGTTAAACCTAGAAATAGTAATATCCGACTTGAACCTTGATTGCTTGTGCAAATTTGCATACCCAATTGGTCTTGAGAAAGTCAATTCGGGCAAAATCACTCGAGCTACCGAGAGGTATAGAAGTGAGTAGAATCGTGCAATGGTTAAATCTTACTCCCCAAATGTGACAATTATGCCTTAGACTCAAGTATTCATCAGTTGATCACCTAGGCGAAAGTCACTACCCTAGTGCCTTTTAATCATTTGAACAACTTGAAATAGTTTAACCTTAGCTTATTTTAGTTAAATTGAGCATTGTAGTTTTATAAAGTTAGAATCATAATCAAAACCAAAAATGTGTAGAAGTGCAATTTGGAGCAAGTACACAACTTCACTTTAGATAGACACCCGACTCCAATATCTAGCTCCCTATGGAAATCGATCCCGGCCTTAATCGAGTAAAAGTTGCTTCGACCTCTCTCGCTACTCAATAGTAGTGCAGGGTTGGCACCGATCATTGTCCTAAATAAACAGGCAAGGGGGATCTACCGGAAAATCGCCCGTAGTCCCAAAGTAAACACACAACAACACGAATAATATCCAACTCAATCCAATTTCATGCCAAAGTAAACAGGTAATTCTAACCTAGCATGCTGCACAAAATTCAGATAAAGCAGTTTGAGCAAGTAAAACAATTAAGTCAACTAGACATGCTTTCCTAAGCTAACAGTAGGCTTAAATTGCAAGTAGTATAAGCAGGTAAGAAAACACAGTTATAGTTACTTAAGGAAAAACAAGATTTTCAACAATTAGCACATGTACGCACTCGTCACCTCACGAACAAGGCAGTTCACATATCAATAATACCAAATCCTAAGGGGAGTTCCCCCATATAAGGTTAGGCAAGCCACTTACCTCGAACCGGCTCAAAAATTAACCTGAAACCACGCTCTTACCACGAGTACTCGACTCCAAATGGCCCAAATCTTTTCAAATCAATTGCATAATTTAAATATAAGTTCAAGTAACTAATTTCACTAATTAATTCAAATCTAACACGTGAAATTAAGAAAATTGCCCAAAAGGTTCCCCGGGCCCACGTCTCGGAATCAGGTAAAAGTTACAGATTATGAACCTTCATTCACTCACGAGTCTAACCATACCAAAATTATCCAAATCTGATGTCAAATCCCCAATCCAAACTCAAAAATTAGGTCTAAGAACTTCTCCAAAATTTTCCCAAATTCCTCACCCCAAATCCGAAATGAGATGATGAATTCACGTTTAGATTAATAAGTTATAAGCAAAAAGGAGTTAAGAATCATTACCCGCAAACTCCCTCCAAAAATCTCTCCAAAATTCATCTCCTACCGAGCTCCCAATTCAATTTTGTGATATGAAATCAAAACCCTCAATTTTTAACTTTATTTCAGCCTAGACGCGTCCTTAATCGCGATCGCGGAAACTCCCACGTGATCGCGAAGAGCACTTCGCTGACCCCCAAAATAACCCTACGCGAACACGATAAACCCTATGCGATCGCGATGTTGCACTGCTCAGCTCTATGCGATCGCGATTGACCTCACGCGATCGCGAAGAGAAGAATCTTCCACTCCTCAGCTGCCTCACTTCTTCCTCTTCGCGAACGCGGCGTAGCCCACGCGTTCGCAATTCAACTCCTGCCAATACTACGCGTTCACATTCCCTTTCCCGTGAACGCGTAGAACAAAATCGCCTCTACCTCATCTAAGGCTTCGCGATCGCGAACCTCCTGACACGATCGCGATGAAGAACAGTCTGCAACAAAAACCAACAAAAATTCTGATCCTTCTCTAAGTCCAAAAATGGTCTGTTGAGCATCTGAAACACACCTGAGGCCCCCGGGACCTCAACCAAACATGCCTACCAATTCTAAAACATAATTCAAACTTGTTCCAACCTTCAAAATGCTCAAACCAACATCAAAACACCAATTTAATATCGGATTCAAGCCTAAGAACTCCAAAAACTCTCAAATTACGCTTTCGATCAAAAAATCTATCAAACCTCGTTCGAATGACCTGAAATTTTGCAAGAACGTCACATTGAATAATACGGAGCTACTCCAACTTTCAGAATTTCATTCCGATCCCGATATCAAAATTTCACTATCAAACCAAAAACTTAAAAAATTCAACTTTCGACATTTCAAGCCTAAATAATCTACGGACCTCCAAAACACAATCCGAACATGCCCTTAAGCCCGAAATCACCCAACGGAGCTAAAGAAATCGACGGAATTCCATTCCAAGGCCATCTTTGCACTGCTCCAACTACGGTCCAAATTCTAAAGCTTAAGCTCTCTTTTAGGGACTAAGTGTCCCAAAACACTCCGAAACTCAAAACCAAACATCCCGGCAAATCAAAATAGTAGAAAAAAATACGGAGAAATCAGTTAATAGGGGATCGGGCGTTAATTCTTAAAACGACCGGCCGGGTCGTTACATGGTTAGAAATATGGAAGATAGAGTACAAGTTTTAATTTTTAACATAGTTTGTAATGGGAAACGTATTAACATATTTAACAGACAAATATAATCTCGATTCTACTTTAAATACCGAATATTCAAAATTATACCTATCGTACAACCTCGAGCATCCTAATGACCACAAATTTCATGGCAAGTATGCTCTATGAAAGCAAAAGAGCCCTATGAAGCATCGCTATTTTGAAAATAATAGAGTTGCTTTTTTGTGATGACCCAAAAGGTCATCAGTTGTTTTACAAGTCAATTTTGTGTTTCGAGGCCTTAAAAGCCTCCTTTTGTCTTACCTCGATTTACGTGCGTAGTCCGGGCGTGTATCCGGAAAGTCGTTATGTGAAAATAGTAAATTTTGCTTTTAAAATGAATTTAAGTTGATTTCGGTCAATATTTTGGGTAAACAGATCCGAACCCGTGATTTGACGGTCCTAGAGGGTCCGTAGGAAAATATGGGACTTGGGCGTATGCCCGAAATTGAATTCCGATGTCCTAAGCCTGAGAAATGAATTTTTGAAGAAAATTATTTAACTGAAATTATAAAAGTTTTTAGAAATTGGAATGTGTTTGAATTTGATGGTATCAGAACCGTATTTTGGTTCCGTAGCCCGGTACAGGTCTTATATGGCGTTTAAGTTGAGCTTGTAAAATTTGGGAAGAAACGGACTTGATATGACGTGAATCAGACCATTGGTTGTTAAAAATGGAACTTAAGAGTTCATGAGATTTTTCTTTGATTTTGATGCTAAATCCATAGTTATTGATGTTATTTTGATGATTTGATCGCACAAGCAAGTTCATATGATGTTTTTGGACTTGCGTGCATGTTTGGTTTGGAGCCCCGAGGACTCGGGTGAGTTTTGGATAGGCCGCATAGTGTTTTAAACTTAGGAAAAACTGTTGTGTGTTGCAAGTCTGCAGGCTTTGCAATTGCGAAGCCTGGCTCGCAATTGCGAAGCTTATGCCGCAATTGCGACCTTAGCAGGCATCGCATTTGCGAAGAAAGCAGAGATAGGCATCCATCGCAATTGTGAGTTCGCATTTGCGTACATATCATCGCAATTGCGATATCTGCGCCTGTGTAAATCATAACTTAGCCGAAAATCTTTCATTTTTCAAACTCTTTCAAAACCTAAACATCTTTGGGCGATTTTTCAAAGGCAACTACTCTTCCAAATCGATTGTAAGTCATTTCTAACTCAATTTCTTTAATTTTTAACATCTTTTCACATGATTTCAACTCAAAATCAAAGGGTTTTCATGGGGGAAATTAAGTGTTTTGGGTAGAACTTAGGTTTTTTAAATTTTGGGGATTTGGACCTCGATTTGAGGTCTGATTTCAAAATAAATTATATACTTGGGTTCGTGGGTGAATGAGTAATCGGGTTTTGGTTCGAACCTCGGCTTTTGACCATGTGGGCTCGGGGTCAATTTTTGACTTTTGGGAAAATCTTTATAAAACTTATTTTCATGCATTGGCATTGATTCATTTAGCATTTATTGATATTGTTAAGTAAATTATTGCTAGATACAAACGAATTGGTGGTGGAAACAAGAGGTAAAGCGGTAGTTGAGGCTTGAATTGTGTTCGTAGCATCGAGGTAAGTGTTTAGTCTAACCTTAGCTTGAGGGATTATGAGTTGTGTCCTATTTGCTATGTGTTAATTGTAGAGTATGACGTATAGGTATGGTGACGAGTATCTATACGTTGGTGTCAAGCATGCCCGTGAGTCTCGTATTGTAATTGTTGTGAATCCGTTGTGATTTACTCATGCTTAATATGATGATTTTCATTATTTTCTCCCTTGTCGGGATGTTATTGTTAAAGATATTGTCTCCCTTGTCGGGATGTTATTATTTATGATATTGTCTCCCTTGCCAGGATGTTATTGTTTATGAAATTGTCTCTCTTGCCGGGATGTTATTGTTTATGAAATTGTCTCCCTTGCCGGGATGTTGTTATACTCTTATTCCATTGCCGGGATTCCTTTATGATTGATGTTGTATTGTATATGGGATCGGGTGGCACGCCACCACGGTAATATATGAAATGGGAGCGGGTGGCACGCTGCCACGAAATATATGAAATGGGAGCGGGTGGCAAGCCGCCATGGTAATATATGAAATGGGAGCAGGTGGCACGCCGCTACAGTAATATATGAAATGGGATCGGGTGGCACACCGTCACGGTAATATATGAAATGGGATTGAGTGGCACGCCTCCACGGTATTATATGATTTGGGATCGGGTTGCACGCCTGCAACAAGAAAGAAATGAAAGTGAATATTGTGCTTGTTTTTCTTATTCATGTTGGCAATTGAATTTTGGTTTCTTTACATTCCTCTTTTGGTATTTTGTTGTTATCTGATATTCCCCGCAGCATGTTTTTCCCCTCCCATCTTCAACCGTAAACATCTACTTTTATTTTTCCGTTATATATGATTTAACTGCACAGGTTTATTTGGTAATCTGGTCCCAGCCTCGTCACTACTTCATCGAGGTTAGGCTAGGCACTTACCAACACATGGGGTCGGTTGTGCTGATACTACACTCTGCACTGTGTGCAGATCCCGGTGCTGCAGCTTTTGGACCACAATGAGGTTGTTGCCTTTAGTCCAACAGGCGATCTGAGGTAGTCCTGCAGGCGTCCGCAGGCCTTGGCGTCTCCTTCTATCTTTCCATTCTATTTCTTTTATGTATTTTAAAGACAACTTTGTATTTATATTTCAGACCTCTGTTTGTAGTATTCGTAGATAGTCCGTGACTTTGTGACACCAAATTTTGGGTAGTGTTGTATTTCGGATTCATGTAACAATGTTTGGTTAAACTATTAAGTTTTCGTCTTCCCCATTTCTGGTTATTTTAATTATTCCGTTGTTTGATCCCCTATTATATTGAACTATTGAAAATGCTTAATAAAAAGGGTAATGAATTTATAACACTCGACTTGCCTAGCTTTCACGAGTAGGCTCCATCATGACTCCCGAGGGTGGAAAATTTGGGTCATGAAAAGTTGGTGTCAGGTTCCTAGGTTACTTAGGTCTCACAATTCAAGGACAAGCTTAGTAGAGTCTGAAGGATCGGTACGGAGACGTTTGTAGTTATCCCCCGAAGGCTACAGAGTTAGGAAAACCTTTACATATATTCTTTTCTCTCGTGCGGTTTGGTTTTTTAGTGCTAATTGAATTTCTACTCTATTCTTTCGCAGATGACAAAAACACGCGCTTCCTCATCCACTGATCAGCAGCCCGAGCCCCCAGCATCAGCTTCCACGAGGGCAAAGGCCGAGGCCGTGCTAGAGGGCGAGGCCGAGGCCGTGCTAGAGGGCTAGGCCGAGGCCGTGCTAGAGGCCGAGGCAGGGGAAGAGCTCAACCCAGAGCAGCAGCACCAGCGACGAAGCCTCAGGTTGACTTTGATGATGAGGTTCCAGCCGAGATAGTTCCGGTGGGCCCAACTCAGGTCCTAGAGGGTTTTATTGCTACCCCAGTACTCCAGGATGCTCTGGTCTGTCTAGTGGGCCTTATGGAGAGTGTCAACCGGGCAGGCTTGCTTCCTGTAGTACCAACCGTCTCTCATGCTGGAGGAGGAGTCCAAACTCCTGCTACTCGCACTCCGAAGCAGATGGCTCCCCAATTCCAGACTCCATTAGCTCAGCCAGTTAGAGCAATTCAGTCGGGTATGGTAGCTCAGACCGGTAATGGAGTAGTTATTTTGTCGATGCCTTGTGGAGATTGGATAGGTTCACCAAGCTCTTCACTACTACTTTCAGCGGTGCATCTTCTAAGGATCCCTAGGATTATCTAGACAGCTATCATAAGGTTCTCACGAACATGGGGATAGTGGAGACCAATGGGGTCGACTTTGCTATTTTCCGCTTGTCTGGATCTTCGAAGACTTGGTGGAGAGATTATTGTTTGGCTAGATCAACCGGATCACCAGCTTTGACTTGGGAGCAGTTTTCTCAGCTATTTCTGGAGAAGTTTCTTCCTATTACTCAAAGGGAGAACTATTGGAGGCAGTTTGAGCGTCTCCAGTAGGGTTCTATGACTGTTACTCAGTACGAGACCAGATTTATTGACTTGGCCCGTCATGCTCTTCTTATACTTCCCACTGAGAGAGAGAGTGAGGAGGTTCATTGAGGGGCTCGTTCAGCCTATTCGATTGTAGATGGCTAAGGAGACGGGGAGTGATATTTCTTTTCAGGATGCAGCCAATGTGGCTAGGAGAGTTGAGATGGTTCTATCACAAGGAAGTGGTCAGGGGTCTGACAAGAGGCCTCGTCATTTGGGCAGGTTTAGTGGTGCCTCATCTGGAGGCAAGATTCTTTTGGTAGGGGCCATCTTCCCAGACCATTTCATTCAGCACTTCAGACTTCTCACGGTGCCCCAGGTGGTCGTGGTTCTCATATGCAGTATTCTGATCAGCAGTCCTATAGTGCATCGCCAGCTCCTATCAGTGCACCTCCGCTTTAGAGTTTTCAGGGTCGTCAGCCCCAGCAGCCGAGGGCTTGTTTTACTAGTGGCGACACGAGGCATATTGCTAGATTTTGACCTCGAGCACCGAGCAGTTCTCAGCACCAGGGTTCCCGTTCCATGGTTCAGGCACCGAGTGTTCCACAGCCCGCTCAGCCAGCTAGAGGTAGAGGTGATAGAGGTGGAGGTAGAGGTATTAGAGGTGGAGCTCAGGCCTCTAGAGGTGGAGGCCAGCCAGCAAGAGGTTGTCCTAGAGATGTAGTTCAGAGTGGTGGGGCTCAGCCTCGATGTTATGCTTTTCTAGCCAAGCCTGAGGCTGAGGCTTCCGATGTAGTTATCACAGGTACTGTTCTGGTTTGTAGTAAGGATGCTTCAGTACTATTTGTTCCAGGGTCTATATACTCCTATGTGTCATCTTATTTTGCACTGTATCTGGTCATGCCTAGTGATTCTTTGAGTGCTCCTATATATGTGTCTACACCGGTAGGTGATGCTATTGTGGTAGATCGTGTCCATCATTCATGTATAGTTGTGATTGGGGTCTTGAGACTCGAGTAGATTTGTTACTTTTGGACATGGTTGATTTTGATGTCATATTGGGATGGACTAGTTATCACCTTACCACACTATCTTGGACTGTCATGCCAAGACTATGACCTTAGCCTTGCCAGGGTTGCCTTGTTTAGAGTGGAGAGGGACTCCTGGTCATTCTACCCATAGTGTTATCTCATATATGAAGGCTCGGCGAATGGTCGAGAAGGGGTGTTTGGCATATTTTGCATATGTTCGTGATTCTAGTGCTGAGGTTCCTTCTATGGATTCTGTGCCTATTGTTCGTAAGTTTCTTGAGGTATTTCCTTCAACCTGCTGGGTATGCCACCCGACAGAGATATTGACTTCTGCATTGATTTGGCTCCGGGCAATCAGGCCATTTTTATTCTGCCGTATCATATGGCCCACTTGAGTTGAAGGAATTAAAGGAGCAGTTGTAAGACTTGCTCGATAAATGCTTCATTAGTCCTAGTGTCTCGCCTTGGGGTACGCCGGTGTTGTTTGTTAAGAATAAGGACGGATCGATGAGAATGTGTATAGATTACCGGCAGTTGAACAAGGTTACAATCAAGAATAAGTATCCATTGCCGAGGATTGATGATTTGTTTGATCAGCTTTAGGGTGCCAAGGTATTTTTGAAGATTGACTTGAGATCTGGCTACCATCAGTTGAGGGTTAGAGCATACAGATGTCCCTAAGATAGCTTTCCGCACTCGGTACGGGCATTATAAGTTCTTGGTGATGTCATTTGGGTTGACAAATGCCCCATCAATTTTTATGGATTTGATTAACCGAGTGTTCAAGCCTTACTTGGATTTGTTCGTGATAGTCTTCATTGATGATATTTTGATCTATTGCCGCAGCCGGGAGGAGCATGAGCAGCATCTGAGAATGGTTCTTCAGACTTTGAAGATAGTCAGTTGTATGCTAAGTTTTCGAAGTGTGAGTTCTGGTTGAGTTCAGTTGCATTCTTGGGTCATGTTGTATCAGTAGAGGGTATTTAGGTAGATCCGAAGAAGATAGAGGCAGTCAAGAATTGGCCTAGACCAGCATCAGCTACAGAGATCCGGAGTATCTTGGGTTTGGCGGGTTATTACCATCGGTTTGTGGAGGGGTTTTCATCTATCGCAACCCCGATGACCAGGTTGACCTAGAAAGGTGCCTAGTTCAAATGGTCGGATGAGTGTGAGGCGAGCTTTTAGAAGCTCAAGATAGCTTTGACTACGACATCGGTTTTGTTTTACCCACAGGTTCAGGGCAATATACAGTTTATTGTGATGCATCTCGTATTGGACTTGGTGCGGTGTTGAAGTAGGATGGCAAGGTCATTGCTTATGCTTCACATCAGTTGAAGATTCATGAAAAGAATTATCCAATTCATGATTTGGAGTTAGCAGCCACTGTTCACACATTGAAGATTTGGAGGCATTATTTGTACGGCATGTCATGTGAGGTGTTCACGGATCACAAGAGTTTGCAATAATTGTTCAAGCAGAAGGAGCTAAATTTGAGGCAGAGAAGGTGGTTGGAGCTATTAATTATGATATCACCATCTTATATTATCCGGGAAAAGCCAATGTGGTGGTTGATGCTTTGAGTAGGAAGTCAGCCAGTATGGGCAGTCTTGCGTATATTCCGATCGGTGAGAGACCGCATGCTTTAGATGTTTACGCTTTGGCCAATCAGTTTGTAAGGTTGGATGTTTCTGAGCCCAATCGTGTGTTAGCTTACACAATCGCTCGTTCTTCTTTATTAGAGTGTATCCGAGATCGGCAGTATGATGATCCTCATTTGTGTGTCCTTAGGGACACAATGCAACACGGTGGTGCCAAGCAGGTTACCTTAGGAGATGATGGAGTTTTGAGGCTGCAGGGTCGTGTTTGTGTGCCTAATATGGATGGATTTTAAGAGTTTATTTTAGAGGAGACCCACAGTTCCCAATACTCTATTCATCCGGGCACCGCTAAGATGTATCAGGATCTGCGGCAGCATTATTGGTGGAAGAGGATGAAGAAGGATATTGTTGCATATGTGGCTTGGTGTTTGAATTGTCAGCAGGTAAAGTACGAGCATCAGAGACCTGGTGGTTTGTTTCAAAAGATTGAGATTCCTGAGTGGAAGTGGGAGTGTATCACTATGAACTTCGTTGTTGGACTCCCACGGACTTAGAGGAAGTTCGATGCAGTGTGGGTTATTATTGATAGGCTGACCAAGTCAGCGCATTTTATTCATGTGACAGTCTCTTATTCTTTCGAGAGGTTAACTGATATGTATATCTGGGAGATTGTTCGTCTTCATGGTGTGTCTGTGTCTATCATTTCGGACCGAGGTACGCAGTTTACTTCTCATTTCTGGAGAGCAGTTCATCATGAGTTGGGCATACGGGTCGAGTTGAGCACAATGTTTCATCCTCAGACGGACGGGCAGTCCGAGCATACTATTTAGATTTTGGAGGATATGCTCCGAGCTTGTGTTATTGACTTTGGAGGCTCGTGGGATCAGTTTCTGCCTTTAGCGGAATTTGCCTACAACAATAGTTACTAGTCGAGCATCCAGATGGCTCCTTATGAGGCTTATATGGTAGGCGGTGTCGGTCACCGGTTGGATAGTTTGAGCTGGGAGAAGATCGGTTGTTGGGTACGGATCTAGTACATGAGGCCTTGGACAAGGTCAGGATCATTCAGGATAGGCTTCGTATAGCTCAGTCCAGACAAAAGAGTTATGCTGACCGTAAGGTTCGTGATGTGGCATTTATGGTCGGCGAACGGGTATTACTTCGGGTGTCGCCTATGAAGGGTGTGATGAGATTTGGGAAGAGGGGCAAGCTTAGCCCTAGGTTCATTGGTCCTTTTGAGATTCTTGATCGAGTGAGAGAGGTGGCTTACAGACTTGCGTTGCCGCCGAACTTATCAGTCGTGCATCTAGTGTTTCATGTGTCCATGCTTCGGAAGTATCACTACGATCCATCCCACGTGTTAGACTTTAGCACTGTCTAATTGGACAAGGACTTGTCCTATGAGGAGGAGCCGGTAGCTATTCTAGACCGGCAGGTTTGTCAGTTGAAATTGAAGAGTTTCCCTTATGTTCGTGTTCAGTGGAGAGGTCAGCCTGTTGAGGCAGCAACCTGGGAGTTCGAGTTCGATATGCGGAGCCGATATCCCCATCTTTTCTCTGACTCAGGTACTTCCTTCTTATGTCCGTTCGAGGACGAACGATTATTTTAGAGGTGGAGAATGTGATGAGGTCATCACATTACAAGTCGATTCTGTATTCCTAAGGCCTTAAAAACCTCTTTTTGTCTCACCTCAATTTTGGTGCACAGTCTGGGAGTGTATCCGGAAAGTCGTTATGTGAAAATCTATGGAAAATGATAAATTTTGCTTTTAAAATAAATTTAAATTGACTTCGATCAACATTTTGGGTAAACAGATCCGGACCCATGCTTTGACGGTTCCGGAGGGTCCGTAGGAAATATGGGACTTGGGCGTATGCTCGGAATTGAATTCCGAGGTCCCAAGCCCGAGAAATAAATTTTTGAAGAAAATTGTTTAACTAAAATTATAAGAGTTTTTAGAAATTGGAATGTGTTTGAATTTGATGAAATTATATGGCATTTAAGTTGAGCCTGTAAAATTTAGTAAGAAACGGACTTGATATGACGTGAATCGGACCATCGGTTGTTAAAATTGGACCTTAAGAGGTCATGAGATTTTTCTTTAATTTTGATGCTAAATCCATAGTTATTGATGTTATTTTGATGATTTGATCGCACGAGCAAGTCTGTATGATGTTTTTGGACTTGCGTGCATGTTTGGTTTGGAGCCCCGATGGCTCGGGGTGAGTTTTGGTTAGGCCCCGGGGTGTTTTGAACTTAGGAAAAGTTGTTGTGTGTTACAGGTCTGCAGGCTTTGCTCGCAATTGCGAGCTCGCATTTGCGAAGAGTGGGCTGGGTAGGAAACCTTCGCAGTTGCGAAGCTTATGTCGCAATTGCGGCCTTAGCAGGCATCGTATTTGCGAACAATGGTTCGCATTTGCGAAGAAAGCAGAGATAGCATCCATCGCAATTGTGAAGCTTTTGCCGAATGCGAACATATCATCGCAATTGCGATATCTGCGCCTGTGTAAATCATAACTTAGTCGAAAATCTTTCATTTTTCAAACTCTTTCAAAACCTAAACATCTTTGGGTGATTTTTCAAAGGCAACTACTCTTCTAAATCGATTGTAAGTCATTTCTAACTCATTTTCTTTAATCTTTAACATCGTTTCACATGATTTCAACTCAAAATCAAGGGCTTTCATGTGGGAAATTGGGTGTTTTGGATGAACTTAGGTTTTTCAAATTTTGGGAATTTGGACCTCGATTTGAGGCCCGATTTCAAAATAAATTATATATTTGGGTTCATGGGTGAATGGGTAATCGAGTTTTGGTTCGAACCTCGAGTTTTGACCATGTGGGCCTGAGGTCAATTTTTGACTTTTGGGGAAATTTTTATAAAACCTATTTTCATGCATTGGTATTGATTCACTTAGCATTTATTGATATCGTTAAGTAAATTATTGCTAGATACAAGTGAATTGGTGGTGGAAACAAGAGGTAAACTGGTAGTTGAGGCTTGAATTGTGTTCGTGGCATCGAGGTAAGTGTTTGGTCTAACCTTAGCTTGAGGGATTAGGAGTTGTGTCCTATTTGCTATGTGTTAATTGTAGAGTATGACGTATAGGTTTGGTGACGAGTATCTATACGTTGGTGTCAAGCATGCCCGTGAATCTCGTATTATAATTGTTGTGAATCCGTTGTGATTTACTCATGCTTAATATGATGATTTTCATTATTGTCTCCCTTGTCGGGATGTTATTGTTAAAGATATTGTCTCCTTTGCCGGGATGTTATTGTTTATGATATTGTCTCCCTTGTCGAGATTTAAATGTTTATAAAATTGTCTCCCTTGCCGGGATGTTATTGTTTATAAAATTGTCTCCCTTACCGGGATATTATTGCTATACTCTTGTTTCCTTGCAGGGATTCCTTTATGATTGATGTTGTATTGTATATGGATCCGGTGGCACGCCTCCACGGTAATATATGAAATGGGAGCGGGTGGCATGCCGCCACTGTAATATATGAAATGGGAGCCGGTGGCACGCCGCCACGCCGCCACGGTAATATATGAAATGGGAGCAGGTGGCACGCCGCCACGATAATATATGAAATGGTATCGGGTGGCTTGCCGCCACGGTAATATATGAAATGGGATCGGGTGGCACGCCGCCATGATCTTATATGATTTGGGATCGGGTTGCACGCCTGCAACAAGAAAGAAATGAAAGTGAATAGTGTGTTTGTTTTTCTTATTCTTGGTGACAATTGAATTTTGGTTTCTTTAGATTCCTCTTTTGGTATTCTGTTGTTATTTGATATTCCCCACAACATGCTTTCCCCCTCCCATCTTTAACTGTAAACATCTACTTTTATTTTTCCACTGTATATAATTTAACTGCACAGGTTTATTTGGTAGTCTGGTCCTAGCCTCGTCATTACTTCGTCGATGTTAGGCTAGGCACTTACTAGCACATGAGATCGGTTGTACTGATACTACACTCTGCACTGTGTGCAGATCCCGGTGCTGCAGCATTTGGACCGCAGTGAGGTTGCTGCATTCGGTCCAACAGGCGACCCGAGGTAGTCCTGCAGGCATCCGCAGACCTTGGCGTCTCCTTCTATCTTTCCATTTTGTTTCTTTTATGTATTTCAGAGACAGCTTTGTATTTATCTTTCAAACCTCTGTTTGTAGTATTCATAGATAGTCCGTGACTTTGTGACACCAAATTATGGGTAGTGTTGTATTTCGGATTCATGTAACAATGTTTGATTAAACTATAGTTTTCGTCTTCCGCATTTCTGATTATTTTAATTATTCCGCTGTTTGATCCCCTATTATATTGAACTGTTGAAAATGCTTAATAAAAAGAGTAATGAATTTATAACACTCGGCTTGCCTAGCTTTCACGAGTAAGCGCCATCACGACTCTCGAGTGTAGGAAATCCAGATCGTGACATTTTTGTATAAATTTCCAAGTATCTATATGTAGAAATATCCTATGGCTCGTAAGAAATATTTATAAGTGAGCATTTCATTTGAATCATATTAGACATGACAGATAACTTAATACACAAGACAAATATTACCGGGGAAAGATAAGAACAAAACAAAATAAAAATTCAACCACCACATTACTCAAAGGTTTTATTCCAAAATATTTCTTCATTACCTGTCTGTTTCTGTTTGCCACATTACTCAAAGGTTTAGACGCTATACATACGTTAGGTAAAAAATAAGTTAGATCAAGCAGAGTGTCTGCTATCTTGGCAGGCTATAGTGCAAACATGTTATTACTTGTAAAGTGCATTAGAGAACAATATTTCTACTTATTAAATAGGTTTAAAATGCTATATTATAGCATCTTGTTTAATATCGACATATCATTTCAACTTTGTGGCAGCAAATGTGATACCCTATCAAAATAAAATCTCAATTTGTTTGACAACAGATAATTCTCAGTAAGGAACAATATAATAAAATGTGCTCACCCCCTGAAGTAGGATTTATAAAGAGCATATTTTTCTCCTATGGGGGCACAAGAGGAAGAGAAGTATCAATTTTCATTAATCTATAAGAAAAGATCTGCAACAAAGAAAGTAGTTTCAGCTCAATAAATTATGTTTGAGAAGAATATATAAAATGGTGAAAAGGATAAGCAATATCTATTTCAAATTTCAAGAGACTTTCCGATAAAAGAATACAACAATTTATGGCAGCAGGTGATTCTGCAGCCATAGCATTCCTGGGTATGGGTTCTCCATTGGTCAAAACAAAGCCTACAGTATCCCCACTATTTTCATCATCTCAATCTCGACCTCGTCTATCATTCTTCGTCAAAGAAATGAAAAACTCAAATCTTACAGTTACCACATTCTAGGAGTTCTTCCTGAGCTAAGAATCCGAATGGTATTCTTGATAGGATAAGAGGAAACTTAGAAGCATACAAATCTATGAAAAGCCGGAGAATACAGGGACCATCAGCAGCAATAGCAACCAAAGTCGAAATCCAGTACATGCAATATGATTGCACACCAAAATACCAAATGAAGCAGCAAACATTGACAAATACCTAACCAATTGGAAAAAAATCAACAAAACAGCACCCAAAAATTAGGAAAACAATGCAGCATAAACTGACCTCACTTGCAAATAATCAAATCGGTCTTCGTTGGAATTCTTTTTCACATTTATGTTCACGTCAAATTTGATACTTTTGAAGTTGTCAATGGAGAGTTTGGCAGAGAACTTTTGAAGTTTTCTTTTGTTTGATAGAGAGAACAAGATTTTTGGAACTTTTTGGTGGAAGAGAAACGGTTGCAGAACCTGAACCATTGATGAAAAGAGCAGGAAAAGAAAAAAAAAGATACTGATGAAAAAGAAATAGGCAAAACAGAACCAAAGAGCAATATGACGTGAGAAACTTAATATAAAATGTCAAAATCAACCAAACTGACATCCATTAACATTACAGGGAAGATTAGGTCTCAGATTTTACTGCAATTGAAGAAGATGACCACACTATTACATACCGAAACCTTGAAATTTTCTAGAAAAAAATTAAAAAGGAATAAAATCAATTACCTCCAACAGATGCATCAAAATCTTAGAAGATGTTGCAATTTTCTCTGTCTAGACTTAGAGAAAAAAGCATCCAAATTCGAAACAGGAAAAATTAAACAAAATCCCACCTGCAACACCTGGAATA
Organism: Nicotiana tabacum; assembly: GCF_000715075.1. Taxonomy (NCBI): domain Eukaryota; kingdom Viridiplantae; phylum Streptophyta; class Magnoliopsida; order Solanales; family Solanaceae; genus Nicotiana; species Nicotiana tabacum. The sequence continues at coordinate 207,575,660 of NC_134085.1, read as the reverse complement.
AGTGGGAGGGATAGAAAAATTAAATTTGAATGACTTGAAGAAGGCGAGCCTCAAGTGGTAGACAATGAAAAAGAAACAGAGTGATGAAGAAGAAGAAATGGCAAAATGGGTTTCTTATCCCGTTGAAGGCTTATGAATCGTTTTCCCCAAAAGATCGAGCTTACCTCATCTCAGTTCAACTTTCCCATGAACCTGAATCATTTGTTGAAGCCTCCAATCATGCTGAAGCCTCCAATCATTCTTGCTGGAGAGATGCTATACAGGAAGAAATCAATGCCGAGGAAAAAAATAATAAGACTTAGTCTCATTGCCTGCGGAAAGAAGCCATTGCCTGCAAGTGGATTTACAAGATCAAGCATAAATCACATGGCTCGGTAGATAGTTCCAAGGCTAGATTAGTAGCTAAAGGATTCCTTCAAGAATATTGAGTCGAACCCCTTTAGAGATAGGGAAAAATTTGCTTCAGGGTGCTAAACAATTAGGCATAAATACATTCAAAGTATAGTAACAACAACAACAACAACCCAGTATAATCCTACTTAGTGGGGTCTAGGGAAGGTAGTGTGTACGCAGACCTTACCCCTACCCTGGGGTAGGGAGGCTGTTTCCAAATAGACCCTCGGCATCCTTCCCTCCAAGAACTTCCCACCTTGCTCTTGGGGAGACTCGAACTCACAACCTCTCGGTTGGAAGTGGAGGTTGCTTACCATCAGAGCAACCCCTCTTGTCTTCATTCAAAGTATAGTATTAGAGTGTAAAATACAACCAAAATAAGGGTTCTTAGCCTACCATCAACACCCCACACTTAAATCATTGCTCGTCCTCGAGCAATCAAACTATACTTCACATAGGGACGACCTTTTCATCAACAACTTCCCTAATGCATTATGCCAAGAATATTTAAAACAGACTAAGAATCCTATCATAACATCCTAGCCTCAAAACTCGACTCAAAAGCACCACGTATTTTTCTCAATTTGCTCACGTACTCTAACTCAGAGGCCAAAGACATTACTTTTCCTTCACAAATCATGTGCCCTCACACCAAAGATAGAGAGTAGTTCCACACACAATAACATTCAAGAAAACATAGGAACTCAAGATAAAATGAATTTACTCATCTCAGAATAAAAATTCGCGTGCCATAGAAGACGCACCATATGCTTTCCCTACTGTAATACTCTACTAATTGAGCTCATTCAGTCAAAGATTAACGCGACATTAATTGGTTGTAATATAGGTTGCGAGATGGGTAGGATACATTTGGATATAGTGACTATACCTCCCTGAGCACTTTAATACATATATATTAATAATTCAAGCCTCACCCTTATGTTGAACCAAACCCCAACCTTCACAATATAATAAACATCAAGCTACAAATTTCTTTAAGCACAACCTAGATTAGAACTTCTACTAGCAAGGAATATTTTTTTTCTCTTCTATGTTCTGACTTTTTTTTCAAGCAAACTCACTTTTTTCTTTCAATTCCCTACAAATGGCTCTCACAACTTTTCAAACAATCACCTTTCTCCTTTTTCAATAGTTCCACTCAAAAACTCGATCATATATACCTCAACTTAACTTTTACAAGCTGATAACAATTCAAATACTCATGAGAGGTAAAAGGTTCAAACAAATGGTCAATTCAACAAGGCTTGTAGTATTGTTTCAAAAGAAATTGGATTACAAGCTCAATAGAGCAAACTAAGATACACATTAATTAGGCCGGTCACAGATATATAATTGACTCAGCATAAAAATGCCTATATCACTTCCTAGACTGAACAAGACTGCTATTTCGCTTTGTAAATACACAGGGCAAGTTCTACACACCAACTGGCATGCACAGAATATCAACAAAAATCTCACTCATACATTGGCACATAACTCACTTAGGACCGGATCTATCCCGACTATCTAGTCAAAGCAGTTAAGTATAGTCGATATCAAACAAATTAAGGTACTTATACATGAGTCAAGAACTGAGCCTAGGCGTCATAAATAAGGCACTCACCACTCTCAAGTTACGACAAAGTTAAGAAATATTGTCTTCAAGAAGCACAATGACACAAGATTCTCTTTATTCGTTCAAAGGAAAATCTAACTACACCTGCTTCAAGTAAAAACCCTTAAAAGAACCACGGCAAAAAGAAAATCAATGGGGAATTTTTACACTATCTAAGAAAATAAAACAAAATAAAACTCTTCTTTTATTGCTTCATAATCAACCAAAGCCTCATCTTCAATTATCTCAATTAAATCAGAGTCCTCTTGCAGAGTGGCCAGTTCTCTCTATGGATGCTCATCCTCTTGGGTAGGCTCATTCTCATAGGGTATCTCCTTCATATATTCACCATTACAATGCAATGAGATTTCTGAAAGTATACCTACTAATTGACTCATTTGTGTTGTTAGGGTCTTAATGGCTTCATCATTTTGTATAAATCCTTCTTCAACACTATTCATGAACTTATACATAAGCTCTTTTAAACTATCATTCTCCTCTTGAGGTGGATGCCTCACTTCTCTCTCATTCCAGTCATAATAAGAGTATTCATCCCAACCAGAGTCAAGATTGTGCCCATATGAAATCTTATACCTGTACGGATTAGAAATAGAGTGAGACTGTTCAAAAGACAAACCATAAGACATGCTTGATAGTCAACCCATAGATGATTTCAACCATATTTAAAACAAATAGCAGACTTGTGATAATGTTCAGCTGCTAACTCTTCAATCGTTTTCTTAGGCTAGTTGTGCTCCATCTTCGTAGTATTCAAAGTTCAATATCAGGAATATTTTCTTCAAGTTTTCTCCCTAGCACTTATTAGGTACTACAAAGAAATCTTGAAGAGAAGGTAACTAATACAAAAAATACTAATAATAAGAAGAAAAAAATTAATTCCTGAAGTAGCACCAAAAATTATTTTAAACACTATTAATTACCAATCCCTGGCAACGACGCTAAAATTTGACGAGCGCAAAACACAAAACGAAATTGATGTTCACTAGACAAAGATAGTATAATTTAATTATCCTCCCCACAGGGATTGGATTTAAACAATGCTCTAGTAATTTCTGATTTAATTGCTATTCAGGATGATCAAAACTTAAGTTGGAATGATTACGAACTACGATTAACTACTAAAGTAAAGCAATTGACAATTGATTGCAAAAAACTAGAGATTAGCAGGGTTGGTTTTTTATCAATATGAAAAATAAGGGTCATGACAGGATAGATGTAAGATCGCTATTTAGGATTCAACTCTTGTTTAATTCACTCTAATATTCTAGTGATCTCACGAGTTCACTTGATTATTAGTTTAAATGTGTAGTAAGAACTCCTCCCTCGATTAAATATTAACTCTACGAGGTGAACTAATATAAGCACTATAAAAACATACAAACATGCGTTAATGGATTAGTCTTCAGGAAAACGTCTCTCGAATATTCTCCTAACTTGATTTTATCAAAAATTCAACAAACTCTTTCTATTACTCAAGAGAATCACTGAATTAAACCAAACAAAATAATGCAAATACTTATGGGATATGTTCCACTTCTCTAGGAATGGTAGAAACTCAGAAGGGATGAGGTCTTCTATTTTCATGTGAATGAACATCCCTTGCCATCCTCGATCTCGGTCCTCGTAGATGCTTGAGAATGGATCTTTGCTTGCTCGACGGACGAGCTTGATCAAGCTCCCTCGAAAGATTCAGGGACTATATAGGCGAAGCAGATGGTCGAGGGTGAACCGAGGGGCTTCAGTATTGTTCACGAAATGTCGTAAGAGGATCACGATCCTCTAAAAGGAGGGGTGGATTTGCCCAAGGCACATCTCATACCTTTTGCAGAAGGTAAAGACTATGGGGTCCACCAGGGTAAGCATGAAGGGATAAGTGTAAACACGTAAGTACCCCTCCACGTGAGTAGTGATGTCGGCATTGGGCTGGGGGACGACACTTCCTTACGCTCCAGTTACAGTCCGCTCGGACAATGGGTAGGGTTTCTTCAGTGACGGAGCATATGTATCTCCATGCTCCCTCTCCTCAGTCTTGTTGACTAGAGGCTTTCTCAACGTGGAATTGTTCCCGATAGAGCAGCCCTCAGGTATGAAGCTCTTCAAGGGGGGCTTTTGAGCTACCTCGGGAATGGCCACCTCGGCATCTATGACCAGGTGGGAAGATGAATGAATAGTTTGCTAAGGCACTGACTTGGAGGTTTTTACCATCGTAATCTAGGAAATATGAAGGTTTGAAGAAAAATATGAAGATTTGAAGATGGTATGAAGGTATGAAGGTCTGGGTTAAGGATCCAAAGAGAATGTATGAGGATTGAAGATGAAGATATGAATGTTTAAGGAGCAATCAGTAAAGCTTTGGAGGAGTTAAGAGCAATTAGAGAGTTCGAGGGTAAATTCTGGAATTGAAAAATGGAAGAAGTGAAAAAGGGTTTGAGCCTTTTATAGAGGAAGAACAATCAATATGCATCGTTTCGCATTCGAAGACAGTCAACCGGCGGTTGACACGTATCTGAGGTCAGATCGACGCGGCTGATGGGACATTTCGATTGACCCGTCATCTCGATTGTAACATACGAAGGAATAAATTGGGTTCATCTATCACTTTCCATCATTTCGATAAACCTACCGTCCGAAAAATGAGGGGGCTATCTGCGTGTGGGTAAAATCGGGGGTAATGCCTATCCCGATTTCCTGGTGAGAAAATCGAGTAAGGGTACAGATGCACGAGATTGTAATCGAGGTTAAAGACACTCCATTTTGAGATCCAGGGAGAATAAACGATGTGCTTGTCATCGGGTATTGTAAAGTGACGCACCCCGGGCCAAGAATGAGTTCTAAGACTTCGGAAAACACGGTAAATGGTTACGCATGACAGATAAAGGGTCGTGATATTCGCACCCACCTAGATATCACAGCGCGGAACTCGCTCAATGTCGATTATAGATCAGTAATTACTCGGAAGGGACTATCTTTACCTTTTTTTAGACTTATACTAGGGATGAAACTCTCCTACTATATAAAGGAAAAGTTTTTCTTTTGTAAGACACATTATGACACGCGAATCAAAGCAATACAAATTTATTTTCTGCCTTTTAGCTATTGTTAAAGTTTTGCTCATTTGTTCTGTTCTTTATTGACGGTCGAGCTTGAACCGGGGGTCCAACCAAGGACAAAGTCATTGGTCAGTCTAAATTCAGGCTTGACCATAATATTGCAATTGGTTTGAACGTTTATTTCATTTCTAACTCACTTATTTGATATTCTTAATTGTTTGTATTGGATTAAATTACATATTTTTAAAATCGCGTATAATTCAATTGTTACCTAATTTTAGGGTAAACACTTGTAAATAGGAAAATACTAGTATATGATTTCAAGTATACTATATTGAATGTTGTAAAAACAGACGTAGCACTAGGATAGATGATGGTTCTTTTTCTTTTTGTGTTCCAAGAATAATGTCGGTGTTCAAATAAAATACATCAATTAATTAAATAAAAATAAATTAAACTAACCCGTTTAGAGACGAAATCCTTGACGTCATCTTCAGTGATGGCAGATCCATTTGACCTAACAACAAAAGTGTATACGGTCGAAGTCGAGGACTTTAATTTGGTAGATTTGGCTTAGAACGTGGCGACCACGAATTGGAGATTGACCTCGAGTCTCGTCGAGCTAGAACTTAAGGCCAGAAGACCCGCCTTCAAGGAACGTTGAGTCCGGTACCAACTTTAGCCACGATTGAATAGGAAATAACAAACGGAAGACCGAAATATTCGCGATCGGGCGGATATTATGGCAGAATTCTCGGTGCATATCGGCAAGGAACCAACAATTAGCAAATTAAGAGATTTTTATAGAAAGTACGTAGGGTAGGACTCATCTACTATATAAATTTAAGGGGAGTCTGATAATTCATGAAACACATTGTAACACGCATCCCAAAGCATTATAATATTATTTTCTTTTTGCAAGCTATTGTTCTTCTGTATTTGACATTATTTGAATCACATTCAGTTTGAATGAGATCTATTTTCTCAAAGCCACAACTGTTCAAGTCACACGGTTTGAATTTATTTTATTATTGTTTGATTTATTTATAATTCAATCTATCGATTTGTGTCAAATTAATCCATGTATCCTTAAACCCACTTATAAATTCAATTATTATCTGATTTTTAAGGTAAACAATAAGCAAGTGGAACTTCTCCCGCTTGCTCATCTTTCATGCTGCACAACACAGATTTAACAAATAATGAGAATTTGAACATTTTCCAGCTGCATGGTACATTAGGCTGTTACAGTAAATCTAACCGGCTATTTATGTAACTTACGGGACAACAGCAGCATCAGAAATGTTGGGATGGTTGAGGAGAAGGTAAATACGATTCAAACTCATCTACTTCACATAATTTTTCACTCCTTTCTCTTATAATAGAATAGTAGATTATTTTCAATAAATCAAAATAGTTGCATTAGCTCTCCTCGAAAGGAGAAGAAGCTATAGTGTCAACATGCATGAGTTATCGAATTCACACGTTGACGTTTTTGCTTTTATAATTAATTTTGCTATAAGAAAGTGTTTCTTATAAAATTTAATCATTTACTTTTATTATGTACCTTCAACTTTAATGATATTGAGTTTCTCAAAACACAATCAATCTCAAGCTTTGAATAAATAAGAGAAAATTACATTAAGTTAAGGTTAACTTGAAGTGTTTTATTATAATGAATCTCAAGGCATACTTAATTGGTAAAATTGCTCACCCATATACATATGAAACCAAAAAGTCGGAGGCCATGCAGGCGAAATATTACATTGATAACAAACAATAATAACCCAGTAAAATCTCATAAGTGGGGTATGGGGAGGGTAATGTGTACGCAGACCTTACCCCTACCCTAAAGGGGTAGGGAAGGTATTTCCGAAAGACCCTCGGCTCAAGATAATAAAAAGACAAAAGAAAAAAATATTAGATTCACCACGGAGATCATAGGAAAAATAGGAACATAAAATACAGAAGAAGAAAAAAATGCAAAGCAAAAACGATGGCTAGTAAATGGATCATGCGCCGAAAATAGAAAATAGTAAGAGACGACATTGCCCCTAGCTATCTTAGACAAAACCCTAGTGGACTAGGCTCACAAAGGTACAAAGTAACGCAAGACTCACTACCTCCTAGCCTACAACCGTAATACTCGACCTCCACAACTTCCTATCAAGTGTCATGTCCTCGAAAATCTGAAGCCTCGCCATATCTTGCCTGATCACCTCTCCCCAATACTTCTTAGGCCGTCCTCTACCTCTTCTCGTGTCTTCCACAACCAGCCGCTCACACCTCCTTACTGGAGCATCTGGGCTTCTCCTTTGTACATGCCCGAACCATCTGAGCCTCGCTTCCCGCATCTTGTCATCAATGGGAGCCACATACACCTTCTCCCGAATATCATTATTCCTAATCTTATCCATCCTAGTCTGCCCGCACATCCACCTCAACATCCTCAGTTCTGCTACTTTCATCTTTTGGATATGTGAGTTCTTAACAGGCCAACACTCAGCCCCATACATCGTGGCCAATCTAACCACTGCTTTATAGAACTTACCTTTAAGTATCGTTGACACTCTCTTGTCACACAAGACTCCAGATGCTAACCTTCACTTCATCCATCCTACCCCAATACGGTGTGTGACATCTTCGTCGTTCTCCCTTCCCCCGTGGATAACCAAACCAAGATACTTGAAGCTGCCTCTACTTGGGATAACATGTGACTCAAGCCTCACATTCCGTCTTCGTTCTGCTTAGCTTGAAACCCTTAGACTCACGAGTCTGTCTCCAAACTTCCAATCTCTCATTAACACCGGCTCGTGACTCATCAATCAGAACTATGTCATCGGCGAATAGCATGCACCATGGCACCTCCCCTTGAATATGGTTATTATCGCATCCATCACCAGGGTGAATAAGAACGGACTGAGCGCAGAGACTTGGTGTAACCCCATTTCAACCGAAAAATGCTCAGAGTCGCCTCCTACTGTCCTAACCCAAGTCTTAGCCCTATTACACATGTCATTAATTGCCATAATATAAGGAACCGACACACTTTTTGCCTCCAAGCATCTCCGGAGAACTTCTCTAAAGAAAACTAAAAAAAAAGTCTCATATAGCTGCTTGGTCTCCAACTCGATCATATTATAACCAACATCAAGTGAATGTTATGCAAGGACCAACTCGTACTATATATAATATAATAGTCCTAATACAAACCATGGACACCAAATTAAAAACATAATACTACAAACTAAACAATGTTATAAATATATTATATTATGGATGTTCATTTAGTACTCCGTTGTAAATTATCTTCCTGAAGAAGCTTATCCATATGCGACTCCACCATAAATATGTTTATCTATTTAGTACTCTATTGGAAATAAGCTTCCTGAAGAAGCTTATCACTTCGGTACCCAGTTATGAATAAACATTACCCTAGGTAGAAGATTATCCATACCGGGTATAATAAGCTTATCCATTCAGTACTCCGTTATGGATAAACATTGCTCTCAGTAGAAGATTATCCATATCTGGTATAGTAGCAGCTTGCACAACATTTTGCAGTAGCAGCTTACACAGCAGCTTGTAGTAGCAGCTTGCGTAGCAGCTTACACAGCAGCTTGTAATAGCAGCTTACACATCAGCTTGTAGTAGCAGCTTATACAGCAGCTTCCTTTCTTCTATAAATAAAAGAGATTTCAGTTCATTATGTACATCAGTTTGAATTCGAATAATATATCAGTTTCTCTCTATACTTGTCTTTACTTTACGGTCTTTGTTTTATAACAAACAACATAATTTTATTCTGACAACAAAATATTCAGCATCCGATTGGTATGAAGAGGCAATCCAATAGTATATCATAACTAGTCTTGGCAACTCCAATGCCTTCCGCTCCACGTTCCTCCACATACGTAGCAAAATTCCATTTTACACCTGAATCCACAATTTATAGGATATAGAAGAATTCGCCCAAAAAAGGTCCACCTAATATCTTAATCTAAAAGAAGAATTAACCCAAATAGCCATCCACTTAACTGCTTATACTAAAAATAAGCAGCTAATGTATAATATATATATATATATATAATATATGTATTATTTTGTATTTTTCCCATGGGGTTTTCCTTATAAAGGCACCTATCAATGCGTATTACTAATGTGTACTCTTTTTCCTTCACTAAGATTTTTTTCCCACGTGGTTTTTCCTAGTAAGGTTTTAATGAGACACATTATCTTTTAATGAGCATCCAAGGGGGAGTATTATAAATATATTATATTATGGATGTTCATTTAGTACTCCGTTGTAAATTATCTTCCTGAAGAAGCTTATCCATATGGGATTTCACCGTAAATATGTTTATCTATTTAGTACTCTATTGGAAATAAGCTTCCTGAAGAAGCTTATCACTTCGGTACCCGGTTACGGATAAACATTACCCTAGGTAGAAGATTATCCATACCGGGTATAATAAGCTTATCCATTCAGTACTCCGTTATGGATAAACATTGCTCTCAGTAGAAGATTATCCATATCTGGTATAGTAGCAGCTTGCACAACATTTTGCAGTAGCAGCTTACATAGCAGCTTGTAGTAGCAGCTTGCGTAGCAGCTTGTAATAGCAGCTTACACAACAGCTTGTAGTAGCAGCTTACACAACAGCTTGCGTAGTAGCTTACACAACAGCTTCCTTTCTTCTATAAATAGAAAAGATTTCAGTTCATTATGTACATCAATTTGAATTCGAATAATATATCAGTTTCTCTCTATACTTGTCTTTACTTTACAGTCTTTATTTTATAACACATTATCAACACGAGACTCTGCCATCTCGAGCAAATACTTTGAAAGTATCAAAGGTACGAACTTTCTTTTTGTAAATAATGCCAAATCTTTCTAAACGTGAATTTGTAGTATTGGATATATCGGGCAAAAGCTACGTCTCTTGGGTGCTTGATGCTAAAATTCATCTTGATATGATGGTTCTAGCAGACACCATCAAAGATAAGTTATGCGTTTTACTTGCTATGTGTGCTACTGCCATAGAAATAAAATAAAAAAGGTACTTAGGAACCTAGTAAGTGAGCCATAATCATTGGACGAGATTCTCGAGCATTTTATGAATTTTAAAACACTATAATTTGTATATCTTTATGTTTCATTTTTCAAGAAATATAAAGTGGATGACATTGTTAGATCCACTTATACTCCAGCAGAGTTTGCAAGAAATATACAACCACCAGAAGTGGTTATGTTTCGCATATCTCGTTGTAACTAAATTTTTGTTAACCAACAGAAGTGGTATATGCATATGGCCACTAGAAGTGATAATTTAGGCTTTCTGTGGTTACAATTGAAGATAAACTAGAGAAATATTCTCTATAGTACATGCATGCCTCGATTTGCTCCTGAAGTAGCATTATCGTAAAATAGCTTCTAAGACATCACACGATTTGGTGTGATTAATGCACGTTCAAATAATTATGTTCTGTTCCCTGAAGGATGAGAACTTTTGATAAATATTAGCCCATTCCTGAAGTAAATGTGACAATATTAATAAAGGGCGTAAATAGGAACACGTTTTTGATGTGAATATATTACAATTCACCTCCAGAAGAGGTAATATGATTGAAGGAATATATACTCAATATTTCGTATTTTAAATTTGCTCCTGAAGAAGTAACACAATTGAAATTTTCTCCTGAAGCAGGAAAATATTATGAAACTGTGTCTTTCTGTGCTTAAACAAAATAATAAGCTATTCAAAGTTATTTTTGAAGCACATTTTCATTCCATGGAGTGAATGAAGAAATACCACAACTCACCTCCTGAAGAGGTAGAATAACAAAGGATATAAATTTTGTTTTTGTGGCATAAAGATCATTACTGCACGTACCCGTTGTATGTAAAATATCTTGAATAGTTTTATTAAATATCATTCTAAGGCAAAAAGCATTCTTGTAGAATGCTTTGTACTACAACCACATTAATATTTTATGGTTAGTTATAGAGTTCCCCGAAGGAAATAACAACTCATGTATCTTTCCCTGAAGGATGTAATGATTATGTGGTTGTCGCTTTGATATAAAATATTCAGATGTTAATGGCGTTTCTCCCTGAAGGAGATATTTGTCACAAAGTTGGTGGTAAAAATACTGAAATTTTTAATTTCTTACATTTATAAATTTATAATGTCTTTATAATGTTCATTTTATTAAGAATTTCTCTCATGATACCAGAAGTGTCTGAGCAATATTTGATAGTACAAAATATATCAACAACTCCTGAAGAGCTAACTGTTTGTCTAGAAGACATATGACACCAGTAGTGTCTGATAAATATTAAATTGTGGATAATAAATGAAGGCTCTCGAAGAGTTTATATACAAATATGTCATTCATATTATATGGTTATGGTCAAAACATATGTTGTAGTAAACCTGAAGTTTACTAATACAAATGACTATCATATTGAGACTACAAATGATTGGAAGATTAAAAATCTTCATGTTTCCACAATCATAGGGGGTAAAATAATATGTATGTGCGAAGTTACCCGCCTTATTCTTCAATTTTGTACTATATCATGTATCAGAGTAAACCAGAAGTTTACTAATGCAAAAGCAGTCATAGTAAATCAGAAGTTTACTAATGCAAAAGTTTACGCCATAGTAAACCAGAAGTTTATTAAGGGATAGCACATGACATGATAAACTTGAAGTTTTTATTTGCCATTTTTAAATGAGCTATTTGAGAATTCAGATAAGCATATACTAAATAACTAGAAGATTCTTCAGGAATTCTCATGTGTTGCTTGTTCTCATAATGAATTGATTATACCAGCTAAAGTTGGGATTAAGACCCCTGATTCTGAAATATAAAAGGTGAATATGGGCTCGTTCACCTATCATGTGAACCACTTATAAGTGCATATATGAGATGGTTACATGTGTAATTATTGTCAACCTGCAGTTTGGCATTTGAAATTGCTTTTCTCAATTAAGAGCATAATTTTCAGATTATGAAATCAAGACAGTTCATCTTGATAATGCTGGTTTATATCCAAGCTGGTTTAGCATTGAATACCTCCTATTAATGGCTAAACCATTGCTTATGAGAACAAAGCTTCATGTGTTGGTCTAAGATTTTCTAAATTGCATATAACAGCACTTGTATGCATCAGATCAATAATATATGATAAGTCCTCCCTTCACAATTGGTTTAGGATCAGAAACCAAATATTTTTACTCTCTTTTGTTGTTTGGTATATGATTAATTTCTCTACTATAATACACAAAGATATGTTTCCCAAAGATGATTGGGGATATATGTTAGTTTTTCTAACATTTGGGGGATGGAATAAACAGTTGAAAAATATGCTATATGAATCGAATTATCATGATCCTCACTTAGAAGATAATTCAAGTCGAATGCCAGAAGCATTTGCTGATCCAAAATTAAATATCATATTTCAGCTGCAAATGCTCCTATTAAAATTAAAGTCCCTGAAGGATAGAGTCTACTGTACGCATGAAGCGTGGTAGACTAATCAGTTCCAAAGGTAACAATCCTTGAAAAATAGTAGGAGCTAATGATCAAAATGAGGAGGAAATAAGCTCTAGAAGATCCCACGACATAACATTTCATGAAACTCCCGAAAAAGTTCAGGTACCTGAAAATAAAGAAAGTGATGAGATCTCCACAAGTTATGTCGCTTCGGAACTGTGAGCACGTGATTTTTGCCCTACAAGAACTACTCCCAAAAATTCAAAATAAAATAGTTTTGTGTTGCTTGTGATTTATTTGTACTTGTCTGTGCATGTTTATTTTTACTTTAATTAAGAAAAATACAAAAATATGTGTTGCATGTGCATTTAGGATTTAATTTTACAATTAGGAATTAATTAAACAATATTTGGATTTGCGAGAATGAAAATTACAAAAATAAGTACTTTGCATTTAATCTCCAATTGTGTGATTTTATTTTAGTTGGTATTGTGTGTGATAATTGTTATTATGAATTAATTAGTATTTTTAATTTGGTTTATAATTCAATTTAGAATTTTAGTTTTATTAATTAGGAAAAAAAAGAAAAAAAAAAGAAAAAGAAACAAAATGGGAACCGGACCGGGCCAAATTGGCCACAGCCCAGTTCTTACCCAAAAATCAGCCCAATACCCGTCCCAAATCCAGTCCACCTGCAACCAACCCAGAACGACATCGTTTGGGCATTGTGAATCTGGACCGTCAATCTCATACGATCAAACGGACCAGTCCGTCTCCAGAATTATCCAAACAACGTCGTTTTTAGTTAGTCAATCTCAACCATTCGCTTGATTGGATCGAACGGTCCAGATCAACTCCTCCGTCACCCGACCCATTTCCACCAAAGACTAACCCGGTCTCAAGACAAACTAAACGACGCCGTTCCGTTTAGTGATTTGATCCAAGCCGTCGATCTTAATTGATCCAACGACCTCGATCTAATTTCGCCCCCAGTATATATTTTGCCAAACAGACCCCACTCCCCTCATACCCCCCCCCCCTCGTCTCTTCAGAGACCAAAACACACACCACCGCCTTCCGCCCGTCGGAAATCGTCCACGGCGGCGGACGGTGGCCAAACAACCCCAGAAATACACTCCTGAACCACCCTGTTCCCCTCTATCCGATTCCACACTCCATTAGCCTCGAATCATACTATAACTCCTCGAATATTCGATCGAAGATCCCCGTCCCAAACCCTAGCCTGTCCATTTAACCCCAAAATCACACCCAATAATCCCCTTGACTTCCTCGTCGCTAATCACTAACCAAATTGGCTCGAATCCGAGTAAAACTCATCGAATTACGGATCTAGGGTTCAATGGTTCGAGACTGTTTCGAAGCTGTCAGGGTTGAACGGGTTCTAGTTAGTATTATGAGCCTATTTCTGACGAAATAGACGTATAATACTAACTGGAACTCAAGTTCGAAAGGGCATGTTGGTGGGATCCGAGAAAAGAACAGTAAGGTCTTCTTAGCTTTTTTTTTTTATGTTTATTTGTCTGTGTTAAGTTGTAATTAGTCGCTGCTTCAGGTTTTCATCATTTTTGTCAAGTAATTCGTCTGTGTTAACTTGTAATTCATCATTTTGTCAAGTAATTCTTCCTCCTCTTTCGGACCTTTTTCTTGGTCCAGTTTGCTTCTGTTGATTAGCATATGCTATAAATTGTTGGGTCGATTAAATAGTTTCGTCAATTGGTCCGTTCATGTCTATAGTTCAGTTGTTCTCTTCAAGTTATTGGATGTTGTTTTATCTTCTGACCTTTGTATTCTCAGCCTCAGGGCTCATAGCTAGTATACTTGTTGTTCCAACATTTTGTTCGAGGTTAATTTGGAGTTATATTTGTTCCTAATATAGATAGCTTATTCTCATGCATCTGTGTGAATCAATTTTTGACCTTAATAGTCCAGTCTGACTATTGCCCTGAATCATTGAATCTCCATCTTGGTTGAAATGCTGTTAGATTTGATCTGAGTTCAATTGGTGATTGAGTTTAATGATTCGAATCTACTTGTTTATTCTATTAAGTTTGTTCTGATATAAATATGACCTTGTTGAATTGTCCTAATGTTGTTGATTGGGAGTTAGTTCATTAGTCAATTGATAGGCTTAAATTGGTTATAGTTGAGGTTTCATACAGGTTTAAAAGGATTGGGGTAGGATAGTAATCACAGGGGTTTCAGGGGATAATTTGGGACTTAAAAGTTTTAAAATGGTTAGTTTAAGTGTTCTGTCCAATAAGTACTAATGTAGCATTAAACTAATGCATTTGTTTAGTAGTAGTGAGGAACAAAACATAATAGCATGGAGAGGCCTGATGGGAATGAAATTAAAGTATGTATTACCCATAACCATTGAATTAAATAAAGAAAAGACAAGGGTTAGTGGTGAACAAGTGAATCAAAAACAGAACAAAACATACTCTAGTGGAGTTCTAAAGAATATCATGGGCAGAATTAGTTTCTTAATTCTGACTGAGTGCTCTTACGAGCTGGCAGGGTCAGTGTTTGGGTATAAAGGGAGGAGTCCGGGATCAGTCTTGGAGAGTGAGGAAGTTTTGGAGAGTTTTTTTAAAAGGCAGTCTTAGACAGCATTTTAAAAGCTAAGGCATTCAGCTTTTTAGAGTTCTGGAGAGTTTAAGAACAGAAAACCAAAAATATATTGTTTCATTGCATTCATAGGTGTAATTCGAATTCTGGACAGAGTTAAAGGGGGTTGGCTTTTGAAATTAGACTCAAAGGTGACACAAAAAGAATATCAAGAAATATAGAGAAAAAAAAAGCAATTAGTCCTCTTAGGTTCTGCATTTGATCCTTCTTTAAGCAGTAAAAAATAGCATTGCAAGCTTGAAGTAAAGTGCCTGATTTTCAATTGTTGGGGTGTAGTTTCCAGTTTCAAGTCTGTTTACTGGAGTGTTTGAGGTTCACTGGTTGGTTTTCTTGTTGAGTTTGAGGTCCAATTAGTTGCCCGGAGTTATTTGTTGTTTCTGTTTGGTTTCACAACTGGTTATGAGCTATGGTCAAGTGTTTTCCTGATTTGAAACTGGGTTTGGAGCTATTTCTGAATTCCAATTTGCTGTCTGCTGGTGTTATTTGCTGTTGTTGTTGTTTGTCGTGCTGTACTGCTGCTGACTTCCTCTTTATTCTTCTATTCACTCCAATCCAGGTACACAACTAAGCTCAATTTGATGTAACCTTGAGATGTAAACATGAAATGGAAGTGCTCGGGCCCTTAATTATTTGATGTTGTATCTGTAGCTCAGTAGATATAGATGATAAGTAGTTGTATAGTCCAATTTGATCTATAACTCAATGAAATGTAGACTGTGAAGTTTGTACCTAATTAGGACTGTTTAAACTGTTAATTCATGTTCATTAGTTGTAGACTTAGTATAGTTTAGTACTGATTTCAGTTAACATTTAGTTAAAAATCGGATATCAGTATTGTTTGGACCTACAATTAATTCAGAAGTCAACATGTGGTGCTTATTCCGATTTCAGGTTAAACGCGTTTTTAAAACAGCCCAACATGCTAGTTATTGATGTCCTCTCCTTTGTTCGTTAAGCTCACTATTTCGACGTAGGAACAAGTAATTGCATGTTAATGGTTAATATCAATAGTCTACTTGAATTTGAATCAGTTAACTTATTCATGAATGTTAGCAGAATCAAATAACCGAGTCGTGTAGTTCAAAACTCGATCCAGCATATGGATTGGGTTCTTTGGACCTAAAGTTGAAATGACATTTGGTCTACTAATTTTCAATTGATAGACTATAGGATTTTCTAATATTAACTAATTAGGGCCCCCTTTTACTTATTTCTTTAGAGACAAATAAATAGAAGAATAATAGTCATTTTAGGATTAGCCTTTAAATAATAAATGAGACGAGTCTCGCCAAGTAAAACGCATAAGTTGCGGGACCCTCAATAAATATTGCATTAAAATACTTTAGATTTCGGGACGGACCGTCTAATGAATTTCACGGCTTTCCTCAAAATAATAACGTGCTAGTCATTTTAGACGCGCTTTTAATAATTTACTTTCTTAAACTCGGGTGCACATTTATGTGACCCAAATCCAAATCTCAACGGAGTCAAAATGTGTCAATAACCACGGGTGCATTGATGTGACGTGGTTCGAGATGTGTTTTCACGACGTTGCAATTCTCGTTAAAAATAATAATAATAAAAGCGATAAAAAGTTAAAATTTGCACATAGGTTCAACATGTATTAAAATCAGATAAATAAGCCGAATATGACATTTGAGCGACCGTGCTAGAACCACGGAACTCAGGAATGCCTAACACCTTCTCCCGGGTTAACAGAATTCCTTATCCGGATTTTTGGTTCGCGGACTGTAATATAGAGTCAATCTTTTCATCGATTCGGGATTCAACCGGTGACTTGGGACACCATAAATCTCCCAAGTGGCAACTCTGAATTGAATAATAAATCTCGTTTCGCTTGTCCTTTAATTGAAAAAACTCCCCTACGCCCCTGCGGGCGCAGGTAAAAAGTAGGTGTGACAGGAACTACCACAAAATGATCGTCGACAATATATTTAATACAATATAGTGCACAATATTAAAAAAGATTGTGAGGATCGGACTAGCAGTCCAGACACTTGAAGATGTCATACCATTTAGATACAAGTCTTAACCTATATGACTTATTTGGCTAAATCTATATGAAGATCCTTGAAGGATTGAAAATGCCCGAAGCATATAATTCAAAGTCTTGAGAAATGTACTCGATCAAATTATAAAGATCTTTGTACGGTTTAAAGCAATCTGTGCGCGTGTGGTATAATCACCACAGTAAATATTTGCTGAAAGAAAGTTACATAAATTATGTTATTTGGCCATGTATTTTTATAAAGAAAATGTCATCAAAATTTGTTATACTTGCTGTTTATGTTGGTGACATAAATCTTATTGGAACTCCGGAAGAGCTCCAAGAGGGTCTTAAAAATACTTTTACATGGACAAAGTGTACCCATTAAGTACACCAATGAATATTCAATCACTTGAAGTGAATAAGCATCCGTTCCAACCTCTAGAAGAGGATGAGGAGCTCCTTGGTCCTGAAATACTCTATCTCGGTGTAGATGGTGCACTTATTTATCTTGCTAATGCTAACAAAAGTGGTGCAGATCGTATTGGTAATGCAGATGCAGTTATTTATCTGATACCCATAAAGCTCGATTTCAAACCGGCAAGCAGGGAGTGCATATGATTGAGATCAGTGATTCATTCGAGAAACATGTGGGTTGGAATGTGATAAAAGACCCACAATATTATACGGAGACAATGTTTCATGTATAGCACTATTAAAGGGAGGATTTATAAAAGGAGATAGAACGAAGAACATTTCACCAGAATTATTCTACACACACGATCTTCAGAAAAGTGGTGACATTGATGTGCAACAAATCCGTTCAAGTGATAATCCAATAGATTTATTCACTAAATCTTTGCCAACTTCAACTTTTGAGAAGATGGTATACAAGATTGGAATGCGGAGACTCAAATATTTGAAACAAGGTTTTCATCAGGGGGAGTAAAATACGCGATGCACTCTTTTTCCCTTACTAAGGTTTTTTCCCATGGGGTTTTCCTTATAAAGGCACCTATCAATGCGTATTACTAATGTGTACTCTTTTTCCTTCACTAAGATTTTTTTCCCACGTGGTTTTTCCTAGTAAGGTTTTAATGAGACACATTATCTTTTAATGAGCATCCAAGGGGGAGTATTATAAATATATTATATTATGGATGTTCATTTAGTACTCCGTTGTAAATTATCTTCCTGAAGAAGCTTATCCATATGGGATTTCACCGTAAATATGTTTATCTATTTAGTACTCTATTGGAAATAAGCTTCCTGAAGAAGCTTATCACTTCGGTACCCGGTTACGGATAAACATTACCCTAGGTAGAAGATTATCCATACCGGGTATAATAAGCTTATCCATTCAGTACTCCGTTATGGATAAACATTGCTCTCAGTAGAAGATTATCCATATCTGGTATAGTAGCAGCTTTTACAACATTTTGCAGTAGCAGCTTACACAGCAGCTTGTAGTAGCAGCTTGCGTAGCAGCTTACACAGCAGCTTGTAATAGCAGCTTACACAACAGCTTGTAGTAGCAGCTTATACAGCAGCTTCCTTTCTTCTATAAATAAAAGAGATTTCAGTTCATTATGTACATCAGTTTGAATTCGAATAATATATCAGTTTCTCTCTATACTTGTCTTTACTTTACGGTCTTTGTTTTATAACAAACACCATAATTTTATTCTGACAACAAAATATTCAGCATCCGATTGGTATGAAGAGGCAATCCAATAGTATATCATAACTAGTCTCGGCAACTCCAATGCCTTCCGCTCCACGTTCCTCCACATACGTAGCAAAATTCCATTTTACACCTGAATCCACAATTTATAGGATATAGAAGAATTCGCCCAAAAAAGGTCCACCTAATATCTTAATCTAAAAGAAGAATTAACCCAAATAGCCATCCACTTAACTGCTTATACTAAAAATAAGCAGCTAATGTATAATATATATATATATATATAATATATGTATTATTTTGTATAATTAACCTGCACGTCATGTGTATTCCGCCATCAACCTTCTCCACAATGGATTTGCACTTAGGGCATTCCTTCCATTTTTTGTTCTCAGCAAGCAGCTTAAGTTTTAGTTCATCTTCTCTGTTTTTTTCTTCTATTTGAAACTTGTCACAATCACGCCCAGTGTGCCAAGGGACTCGGCACTTGGCACAGAACAGTTTTTTGCACAGAGGACAAATGCATTCAATGACCTCTTCATGATTATCATGAATGAACAGCCCAGAACATCTTTTATAAGGACAATAGAATTTTTCACTATTAGGAATAGCTGACTCGGTCGAGCCTTCTTCCCACCTTGCAAAAGCATTTACTGGAATAATAGACCTACAAGATTCAGGTTGAATTACGACACCACATCTCAAACCTGGACAAGTTATAGGGAAAATGTTGTCGCGAATCTTGGATTGGACATATAGACCTATACAGTGAGAACAGAAAGAATGACGAGAGCAGTACTTTTTCGAGGTTGAACATTCGATGTGCTCCCTTTTTGTTTTTCCAAATTCCACAGAAACCTTGGGAACTTTCATAAGAGGCTCCAAGAACATGTTGCATCTGCAGTTTCTCTGCAAATTCCATATCTGATATCATGAGAGCCAAGTCATCAATACGATCTGACATTGAGTATATTAATAATGTACTGATTGGTTTAAAAGGCTTAATTTGTTGGATATATTTGCCGATTTAGCCGGACTATTGATGTATACGCAAAGGGTTTAATTTCTATATTGTGTTTCTATTAGGTAGAGAACGTCCGTTATTTATATTAAGTCTTTGTCCATTAGAAGAGTTATCCAGAAAGTTCTTGGAAGGGAACAATCAATTTCCCACGTAAAAAGAATATCTCTAGATGATGCAAACAACTAGACGTTAGCAATTTAGCTAAGCTATGTTAACTTCTTATGCTGATCATGACATATGTGGGACAAAGAAATGGCGGTTTGAAAAATTATGTGGGATTATTAACTCAGCTGAGGAATCCCCCTTTGAAAATTTGTGAAAGATAATAACCCGCTTTTGAAATTTAAAAAAGGCAAAATACATAAGTAGCCATCTGAACTTTACATCAAATCCCTGTTACACACTTTCTGAGGACGAATATCATATTACACACGAAACCTTTCAAAATTGTGTCTAGTACACACTACTTTTTTCTTGACCAATTTCTCAGAATATGTGTAGTGTCACGCACCAATAACATCATGACACGTGTTAATAATTTTTTTTAAATAAAAAAATGCTTAAATTTATGTTGACCAGTTTCTCTTTCATAGTCTTTTTCTCTTCCAGAAAAAACCAGAGGCACCATACCATACTTCAATTCTTCTCTTTATGTGAAGACCCACTTTCTTCATCATCTTTGTTCTTATTCACCACTATTTCTCCTTACTCTAAAAATTTATTACCATTTTTTGGTTTCTAGGTTTTGTTTGCTATAGAAATACCATTTTTACCGATGGGTATTGCCACTGTAACAGTGGGCAGAAAATAGAGGTCACCATCGTTTGCAATTTTAACAAAACGAGACCAGATCTGAATGAAGAACCACCAACTTATCGAAAAGATCTGAGAGCTTTACCCCGTCGGAGAAAATCTGACCTCGTCGGCCATGAACTGACAGTGAAAGTAACGACCTGGCAATAGAGGTCTCGGCGTTGCTTGAGGTCGCCGCCGGCATTATGAGTTATGATCGAGATCTACTTAAAGGAGATGAAAGGGGGAGGAGATGGGAGGCGTGGGAGAGAAAATGGTGTTGTGGTTGTCGCCGTATGCCCAAGACGGCAGGGGGGCTCCAAATGGGGAAGAAGGCCGGGACATCTTTATCTTTTCTTTTAACTAATAATTTAAGAAAAATAAGGAGAACAAATAAGATTTGGACACATGTGCGTATATAAGGATTTGGACAGATAATGCATAGGTTTTACGCGTTCAGTGTCTTTTGTTAAACACACGCGTGCCATCTGGCAAAAGTAGTGTATGCTAGACACAATTTTGAAAGGTTGCGTGCGTAAATTGATATTCGTCCTCAGAAAGTGTGTAATAGGGATTTGGTGTATAGTTCAGGTGGCTACTTATATATTTTGCTTTTAAAAAACAATGTACTTGAACAGTTTTTAAATTAGAAAATACTTGGAAAGGGAGATCCCGGAAAAAAAGAGCATACTTATTAGAAAAGTATCATCTGTATGTTCTTTTTTCACAACATTCCCTATCAAAAATTTAGAATGTTTTAACACTCTTTGATATATTCTCAATGTTTAAGCTGATGCCGTAAATTTGATATGCGTCACGCGTACTCTATTGTGAGTATATATTTATAAGTTAAATATAAATTTTTAAATATTAGGACTTTATGCATAGTAGTCCATATAGATAAAAACGAAGGGCGAGAACAATGAGTTATGTACCTTATTGACGCAGCGGAAACCGTTGAACTCACCACCTAAAGAATTGCCTCAAGTCGAACTTTGAATCACCAGGAAACAAATCTTAATCTCTGATCCTCGAAAGAGGTGAACTCGATTTCATATTTAACTTTATATTCATAATTACATTTGATACCCTCATGGTAAATGTAATGGTCGGCCTATGAATACAAGTTAAATTACAAAAAAAAATTATTTATTTGTCTTCCCTTTCTACTCGAATATTTCCATTCCAAATCAACTGCTTTCCTAGACATGCACTTGCATTGCCGAATCACTCATGGCTATTAGTAACATGCTAAAGTAGCAACATTGATTGGCACTTCAAGAAACAGTAAAAGGTCAAAGGGTATTCCAATAAAGGCTAATGTAACTTCTTTGGGATCTCACACAATGAAGAAGTAGGGACTCATTCTTCCATTATCCTATTGGTCGATAGCACACGTGGTATGAAACACATACTACGGTGTTGTCACCTTATATTGGCGTGTGTGTCTTATTCGTTTAATCATCCAACAACGTACAGATCTTGGTCTAGATACCTTCAAGTATCTAACCCGAGTTTTTCACTTCAATAATCCTCAAACCATTTTCTTAGAGAAACTCATATCTGGCTTACAAAATAAGCCATAATCGAATAGTGAAATTCGTAAGCTGTCAAGAACGACCTCTACAAGTAAATATAACCCCCCATTATCCAAGGTTCTATAAGGTCTCATCTCTTTACGATTCTTAACGTAAGAGGCGATTGCTCGTGTGAGAGAGCCAATCTCGCGACTTGTTCGGTACACTTTATTAACAAAATATTCGTCACATGCATACGAGATATAAGCAAAATTCAATAGTCAAATATTGATGAGCATATTATAATACTAAAGTTATTTTACAATACATAAATATGTTCATATCCTTCGCAGACCTAGAGCCATAACATGTTTCTCAAATAGGTCTCCAGGTATAGCCTTTTGTAAAAGGATCAGCTATCATGCTTCGCGTAGGAATGTACTGTAAATTTATCTCTCCACTTGCTACTATGTCTCTTACAAAGTTATACTTGATGTCAATGTGTATGGTTTTGATGTGTTGCTTAGGATCTTTTGTATATGCAGTAGCCGCTTGACTATCACAATATAGAGTCGTGGGACCCTGAGAGTTCTTTGTAATATTCAAATGCTGAAAGAATTTCTTCAACCAAACAACTTCTTGTACTGCAGACGTACAAGCCACGAACTCAGCTTCCATTGTTGAAAGGGTTGTACAGGTTTGTTTCTTACTTTTCCATGATATAGCACCACCATTAAGTAAGAAGGCATAACCAGATGTTGATTTTCTATCATTTCGATCACCAGCCCAATCAGCATCTGTACATCCTCTCAAGTATAAATCATTTCCACTATAACATAGTGAATAATCTGCAATTCCCTTCAGGTATCTGAAAATTCTCTTCACAACTTTCCAATGATCTCTTCCATTGATACCTGCTAACTAGACCTACGGCATAACAAATGTCTGGGCGAGTACACATCATAACGTACATGAAGCTCCCGACAGCACTTGAATATGGAACTCGAGACATGTCTTCCTTTTCATTTTCATTCTTGGGACACATTTCAAGGCTTAAAGTTTCACCTCTCGCTATAGGAGTATCCATGGATTTGCAATCATTCATGCGAAAACGTTCCAAAATTTTCTTTATATAAGTTTCTTGAGATAGGCTCAATAACTTTTTGGAACGGTCTCTTTGGATCTTAACTCCAAGAATATAGTGTTCCTCGACCATATCTTTCATGTCAAATGACCTTGAAAGCCATTGACTTGATAGTTTTCAAATACTCCAAATTGTTTCAGGCCAATAAAATATCGTTCACATAAAGAGAAAGAATTACAAACATCCCATTGGACTTCTTCACATAAATGCAATGGTCTTCATTGATCATGGTAAAATCATATGAGATCACCTCCTTGTGAAATCTCAAATACCATTGCCTTGAAGATTGCTTCAGACCATAAATAAATCTTTTCTTTTACAGACCTTCTTTTCTTGGCCTTTAACGATGAAGCCTACAGGTTGTTCCATGTAGATTTCTTTGTTCAGTTCACCATTAAGAAAAGTTGTCTTCACGTCCATTTGATGCAATTCCAAATCCAAACGTGCAACAATAGCCAAAAGTAAGTGTATTAAGGTAAACTAAACAACTGGTGAACATATTTCCTCATAATCTATTCTAGCTTCTTGAGTAAAGCCTTTTGCCACCAATCATGCCTTGTATCTTTCTATTGACCCATCCGCTTTGCATTTAACTTTGAGAACCCATTTGTTCCCAATGGCTCTATGCCCAGGCAGAAGGTCAACTAGATCCCAGACTTTGTTGGTTTTCATGGACTTTAATTCTTCTTTCGTTTCTTTCATCCACTCATCTTTTCCAGGGCTCGATAAGGCCTCAGTCACAGACTTTGGCTCATCCATTTCTATGGGAGATACCAAGAAAATATAATCTTCAATTTCATAAGTACATTTGGGTATATTTTTACTGGCACTCTTTTGTAGTTGAAATTTAGGTTCGTTAGAAGGATTTTGGGATTGAGAGTTCCCACTCCCACTAGGATCAAGAATAAGATCTTGATCAATTTGATTATCAACTGTGTCAAAAGACACTTGCTGACTATATGAGTTCAACATTTCATAAAGAGGCTCTCTATTCTTTACCTCGCCCTTCTTTGGAAAATTATTTTCCAGAAATGTGACATCTCGTGATTCAATCTCACTAACACTTCCATTCTCTAATTCACCAATGAACACATACCCTTTGGAGTGTTCTAAATATCTTATGAAGATACATTTCTTGCCTTTGGACCTAATTTACCAAACTTGCTAAAAGATTCTTTTACATATGCAGCACAACCCCAAGGTCATAAATCCTTTAAGTTTGGTTTATGACCAATCAATAGCTCATAAGGAGTGGAAGAAACTGATTTAGAAGGCACTTTGTTCAATATGTAAGTTGCAGTCAATAACGCATCTCCCCAAAAGGAGATAGGTAAATTTGCCTGCGCCATTATGGACCGTATCATGTCCAGTAGTGTTTTATTCCTCCTTTCCGCTACACCATTTTATTGAGGTATGTACGGAATACTTAATTGTCTGGTGATTCCCTTTTCATTGCACAATTCTTCAAATTCTTTTGAAAGATATTCACTCCCTCTATCGGTTCTTAGAGTCTTAATACTTTTGTCTAATTGATTCTTAACTTCATTCAAATATTTCTTAAAGCATTCAAGTGCTTCAGTTTTATGAGAAATCAAATATACATAACCAAAGCGTGTGAAATCATCAATGAACATAATGAAATATAAAGCACCAGACCTAGCCCTCACATTCATTAGACCACAGATAGCAGAATGAATTAATTGCAATGGAAAATCATCACTCTTAGCCTTTCTAAATGGTTTACGTGTAATCTTTCCGGCAAGACAATTTTCACAAGTTAGCATTTCAATTTTAGAAAAAGAACCTAGATGTCCTTCTTTAGCCAATCTATTCATTCAATCCTGCTATATGTGACCTAATCTTGCATCCCATGTAATAACATCTATCATTGCTACTAGAATAACATGCCATAACACAACGGTCAACATAATAGTTATACATAGAAGGATTACAATCTAACACAATAATCATCATAACGATGTCCAAAACATTAAAAACAATGTCTTGAGTAATTCTAAGACCACTACGACTAAAGTTCAAATTGAAATCTAAATCTAGAAGAACAAACACAGAGACTAAGTTTCGTCGAATCTCTAGAACATACAGGACGTCATGCAACATCAAAGATCAGGCACCACGCATGTCCATTCTGCAAGTGCCTATCCTTTTGACTTCAAGCTTTGCATTATTTCCCACATATACATGCTTTGATCCAGGTGAAACTCAACGAAACTCTATGAACTCTTCTTTATCACAACTCACATGGTCGGTGGTCGTTGAGTCTGCAATCCACACAGGATAAGATTCAGTTAGTAAACAGTGCTAGAAACGTATATAGCACTAAGAGATGCATTTTGAAATGCTACCTTTTTCGGCTCAGTGCACTCACGAGCAAAATACCCTGGGACTTGGCAATTGTAGCACTTCATCTTGCTCTTGTCTTTCTTCTTCTTATAGAACTGTTTTCCTTTATTTGAATTAGGCTTGTTTCTTTTCTTGGAGGATCCTTCTCCGGTCTCCTTACCCTTTTCGTCGTTTTTCCAGTTTCTATTGCGCTTGAAGCTTGATCTCTTTGTACCACTTGATTCTGCTACAAAGTCATTAGGTACAGCTTTAGCAGCACCAAGCCGCTTGTCTTCAAGCTCTACATGACGGGCAACATCAGAAAAAGTTTTGATGCTGTCATTATGGGTCAAGTTAACCTTCAGATGTTCCCAATTATTCGGAAGAGATAGAATCGCTGCCTGAACCTGCTGCTCATCAGAGAGAACATGGCCAGCATTTTTGAGTTGAGCATTCATATTTGACATTACCCTTAGATGTTGTTTGACAGTGTGATCATGACGTTTTTTGTACGTGTCAAACTTGATTGTTAGTTGTCGAAGGCGAGTCACAGTCGTAACCCTATATGCCTCTCTTAAATGTGACCACATGGCTTGAGCAGTAGGATATTGCTCACATTCGTGGATGAGATCATCAACAACTGAACTTACAATAATTCCACGTGCAGTGGAATCTTTCTTCTTCCAAATATTGTAAGTTTCCAGATCCCTCCTGTGTTGGGCACTGTTACCCTCCTCTGGGTGATAGAATGGTTAATGCTTTCAAGAGCATCTTGCACTTCGAGTACATACCATATCTTACAAC
Source organism: Nicotiana tabacum (assembly GCF_000715075.1). NCBI lineage: Eukaryota > Viridiplantae > Streptophyta > Magnoliopsida > Solanales > Solanaceae > Nicotiana > Nicotiana tabacum. Next base: position 207,549,110 of record NC_134085.1, on the reverse strand, counting down.
TCCATATATCGTAATTTTTACCATTTAGTTTGTCACCTTTTTTCAAGTCAGTAATGATACTTTTTGATGTCATGTCTGTTTTTAGAGATAATATTACAAGTTTAACTCATCAATATATACTTCAGTCAATTTATGCATGTGATTACACACTCAAGTAAATTAATTATAATATTAACTCTACATTTAGTATAAAATCGAACGGACACTACGTTTTTATTCATCATCTATATCTAAAATTTTTAAGTAATATTAAAATCAATTCTTAGTGTGTACATTATATCAAGTCTCGATCCATTACAAAAAATAAAACAAACAATGTATGTAACTGGTGAGACAAATAATATAATTTAAATTTCATTAAGATAAAACACATAATAACAATGTACATGTTTGCTAGGACATACATGTACCAATCAAACATTAACTCTTGCTCATATACGCTAAAAGGTGCACTAGGCCAAATATCATGATAAATCTCAGTTAAAATTTCACCCCAAGGCTCTCGAAGAGAGTCTGCTAAAATAGATTATGCTTCCCAATCAGTAATTTCTATGTAATTAGCCAATTCAACTCTTTTTAACCTAAAAAGGTGTACATGTTCAGGAATGGAAGTATCAGGACCCATTTTAAATTCCTTAAACTCCCTAAATTTCTTTTCCCCTTCCCTTCGTTCAGCCCTTCGATCCCTTAACTCATTTTGCCTCGCTCTTGGGACATTCCTGATGACTTCAGGCTCCGAGTCTAAATCATTATAGAAATAAGTCCTGCGACGGCGTATTCTTCTACGTTGTCCCCTTCCTTGATTTTAAGGACTCCCACTTGGAGTAATTCAAACTTGTCCCTATTCAGCCATATCTAAACTAGTACCAAGGAAACACTTAGAACGGCTATAACCATTCAATGTGACAACATATGTCACTATTACTTGTAGAAGAGAAATTTAATTTAGAGAAATTTTCATAAAGCACTATCTTTTAGTGGTAATTAGCTATCTATAGATACCTTTTTGCTATATTATGGATTGTAGATACGTTTTCTATTGTTATAAGATGTATTAGATGTATTTAAGCTACTGTATTCATGAATACAGTAGCAAAAATAGGCGTGAATCAAGGAAGTCCAGCAAATCAGTTGTTGTATTCGAGTGTATTCGACTGTATTCATGGCATGAAACATGGGATTATAGCTGGACAGATTATTGTATTCGACTGTATTAACGGCATGAAATAGGGGATTACACTGCTTTTAAACGGAAAGTGAATCAATTAACATAATAGAGTCCTAATATAACTCAACAAACTCAATTATAACACACAAATTTTGTATTTCCTTGTATAAAAAAAATTCTCAACCGAAAAATACCCCAAAAATATAGCAATCTTCAGAGAAATTATATAATACATCTGAATACATAAATTATATTATTAAAAAAAATATATGAATACCTTCATGGCATATAGTGAGACAGTGAATACAATAAAATACATAGAATACATCGGGATACATTGAAATATAATGAAAAAAAGACAGTGAATACAATGAAATACATGGAATACATTGAGATACATTGAATTACAATGAAAAAAAGACAATGAATACAATGAAATACATGAAAATACATCGTAATACGTTAAAAATACATTGAAATATATTAACAGAAAATCAAGTTGCTCAGCCCCAAACTCCGTCGTCTTTGTTCAAGAACAAACCTAATTTCCGACGAATCCGCCTTCGAGCAAAAACCCTGAATCTCACCAAAAAGACCCTTTGTATTCAATCAAGTGCCCTTCGTATTTGATCAAATCATAAGGGCTGGGTTTCAGTCTCATGGAAAGTTGCTTGTTTCTTCCCCGGAATTGCTTTCTTCAAAGGGCCCTTCCTTACAGAAAATCAAGTTATTTTTGTCCCTTTGTATTCAATCAAGTGCCTTTGTTCTTTTGTGAGCACGTGATTTTCGCCCTATATGAGAATCACTCCCAAAAATTCAAAATAAAATAATTTTCCTTTGTGTGTAATGTTTGTATTTTTGTGGTATTTTTGTATAATTATTTGTATTTTTGTCTGTGCATGCTTATTTGTTTAAATTAATAAAAATATAAAATATGTTGCATTTTCATTTAGTATTTATTTAAGTTTGTTTTACAAAAATGAGAAAATCATAAAAAATAATGTACGTTGCATTTTTAGCATTTAACGTCTAAATTGTGCGATTTTATCGTTAATTGCTATTTAAATGTGCGATAATAGTTATTTGGAATTAATTAGTATTTTTGATAAGATAATTTAGTTTATAATTTAATTTAGAATTTTAGTTTTATTAACTAGGAAGTAAAAGAAAAAAACAACAAAGAAAATCGAAATTAGGCTTCTTCTTCAATTTTGAACCACAGGCCCAAATATACCCAACCTTTCCCTACGACCAGGTCCATTTCAAACCGGGTCGACCCAGTCCATAACCCCAAAGACCCAACACCCCTATTTCCCTATCTTTCATTTCAAAAACAAAACCCTAAAAAATTTCACTGTTGAAAAATCCCATCTGCCCCCTCTCTTACCTTCTTCTTCTTCAAACCTCCAAGTCCTCTCCCATGGCTGCCTTTCCCCTCGCGCAATGACCACCCCCTCCAGCCCTTCCCCTCACCCCGTCACACTCACACACACACGTCCACATACACACACATACACAGCACACACACATCAAACATACGAAGCAAACGACCACCCTCGAAGCTCGGCCATGGACGATGCAAAGCAGCTCCCATGGCTGCCCCATCTTCATCTTCTTTGTCTTCACCTTCTTTGTCGTCGTCACGTCGCCGGAAAGCCTTCGTCGAAACCCATCTCCATCCCGTCGCCCGCTGCTGCTTCTCCTCCTTCACTGCTGCGTTGCGTCTTCTTCTTCGTCGCTACTGCTGCTCCATCGTGCTGCTGCTGCGTCTTCTTCTCCAGCTTCGCACGGTCATGGCTGCTTTGTTGCTGCTGCTCGATGCTTCTTCTTCTCCAGCTTCGCGCGGCCATGGCTGCTTTGTTGCTGCTACTTCAGTTCTCGTCGTTGCCAAACACCCCTCCATCGAGCTTCATCTATTGTTTAAGTTTTCGGGCGGATTCGAGTGATTTTGGTGCAATAATTGTCTCCGGACAGATTTGCTTTCATTCAAGTTCTTCGTCATTTCGATCCAGTTAGTGGGTTTGAGTTTCATTTTGTCCGTATTTTTTTTATATTCTCGGATCTAAAATCGGTGAATGTTTGATTCTTGTTTTGTTCGTGTTCATCGTTTAATTAATTAGTTTTTCAGTTTGTTCATGTGTTTTATTTATTAAAAGAAATTGTCAGTTTAATTTTGATGTTATTAGATTCAAATTGAAATTTAATTAATTAGTTTTTCAGTTTGTTCATGTGTTTTATTTATTAAAAGAAATTGATATTTTAATTTTAATGTTATTAGATTCAAATTGAAATTTAATTAATTATTTCTTCAGTTTGTTTCATGTATTTTTATGTATTTTTTTAGAAATTTTTAATGTTGTTAGATTCAAGTTGAAATTCAATTAATTATTTCTTCTTCGGTTGTTTTTATTCGTTTAAAAGAATTTAGTTGTAATATAGAAATATGTCAGTTTAATCGCTTGAATCATCCATGTTTGTTGTTTAATATAGATTTAATTCATGTTCATTTTTTGTTTGAAGTTCGTTTTTAATCTAGTGATTTAATGTGAGTTTATGTTTTGGTTTTTTAATTTTTTGGTTTAGTTTGAATCATGTATCTTTGTTATAATTTTGTTGGATTTAATTTGAAGATCAATTGATTATTTGAGTTTAGTGATTTGAATCTGTTTATTTATTTTGTTTAAGTTTAATTTGATTTTGAGTTCATGCTTTAATATATTTGTTTGTTATTGTTGATGAATCTGAAAATAGGTTTGTTGTTTAAAAAAAATTGTTCAGTCAAAATAATTCAAGTTGTTTCTTTGTTGTTCATCATTTAGTTTGAATTTGTTCATAAAATTTGATTAGGAATTGGTTATAGCTACTATATTTTGGTTAGAATTGATTAGCTGAATTGGTTATAGCTGACGGATTAGATTGGTAAAATGCAGTATTTTCAGGGGTAAAATGGTAATTTCAGTAAGGGCGGAGGGGTATTTTTGGAATTAAAAATCTGAACAATTTTATTTTGAGTGCTTTGTCCATTAAGATTAAATAATTTTTTTTAGTAATATTAAAATAGTACATGGTGGGGGACAAGACATAATGGTGGAGAATAATGCATTTGTTTAATATAAGCATGGGGAACAAGATATAATGGTGGGGAATAATGCAATTGTTTAATATAAGCATGGGGAACAAGATATAATGGGGGGAGGATAATGTATTTGTTTAATATAATGGGGGACAAAACATTAGGTAGTGGGATTAAAAGGGGGATAAGTGGAAGATAGTGGTTTTTTTTAATTTTTAAAAAATTGCTGAAAGATGGTAATAAATAGGGGGACTTGGACAGATTTGAAGAGAAAAAAAGATAGAGGAAAAAAGGAGAGAGCTGAATATTGAAGAGAGAGAAAAATTCCGAAAATATTAAAACTTCCAAAAATACAAATAAAAACATTCTGGAAATTAAAAGAGAGAGTAGTATACACCTGATATACAATCTAAATATTCTGATATATAGATTCAGAAATTAAGGGTTAAACATTAATTAGTCTTTCAAATCTAAAAAGATTCCCTTGGCTTCTGTCCGTTGATTGTTGTCGGTGTTTCTGGATTTTTTATCTTGGTTTTCAAATCTGTCACTGGGTGTTCCGTTGACTGGTTATTGCTGGTTATTGTTGTTGTTGTTGTGTTACATACTACGTTGCTGACTTTCTTCTTCTTATATTGCCAGTACCAGGTACATAACTGTAATTTTGGCATTTTGTAAGCTGAAATGTGAAAGTACGAATACATATGAATGAAATTTTAAAATTCTAATTTAGCTTTTTCTTTGTTTTTTTTATTAATTGTATTTAGGCTATTTCATGCATTATTATTCTGTAAATTGCTGTCGTTTTGCATAACTAGACCTATTGTAGTGATGTATTAAATAACGCTTCGCTCTAACTTGTGACGACCCAAAGAGTCATCACCGTAGTTCTTCCTTGTTCCGCGCTTTCGAGGCCTTGAAAACCTCGCTTTTAGTTGCCTCGATTGGCGTGCGCAGTTCACGTAGCCGGAAAGATTTTATGTTAGAATATGTGAATTATGTGAAACATTTGATGAATTTTGGTATTAATATGCATAATGTTGACTTCGGGCAACATTTTGGGTAAACGGACCCGGACCTGTGATTCGACTGTCCCGGAGGATCCGTAGAAAAATATGGGACTTGGGCGTGTGCCCGGAATTAAATTCCGAGGTCCCAAGCCCGAGAAATGAATTTTTGTGTGAAATTGTTTTCTGAAATTAACTAAGGAAAATGAAGAAGAAAATTGATCAGAAAACTGTGGTATCGGGCTCGTATTTTGGCTCCGACGCCTAGTACGAGTCTTAAATATGTTTTAAGCACTATCTGTAAAGTTTGGCTAAAAATGGACGTCATATGACGTGTTTCGGACTTAAAATGGGGAATATGAGTTTTTATGAAAGTTGAAAGAAAATCATGTGTTTGAGGCTTGATCCTATGTATATGATGTTATTTTGGCGATTTGATCGCACGAGTAAGTCCGTAAGATGTTTTAAGGTTGTGTGCATGTTTGGTTTGGAGCCCCGAGGGCTCGGGTGAGTTTTGAATGGGGCCCGGGAGGTCTTGCACTTAGAAAAAATATACAAGTTCAGATGTTGCAGGCCCAGCGCGGCCGCGGCCGTTTCCGCGCGGTCCGCGCTGGCAGCCACGCGGTCACGGTGCTTTTCTGTGCGGTCCGCGTGGTGGGGTTTAGAGGGTCGACCAGCACGGCCGCGCACCAAATCAGTGCGGTCCGCGCTGGGTAGGTTGATAGAGAGCCCACTTTTCCCCTCCCTCGGCGCGGCCGCGGTGCATTTCTGTGCGGTCCGCGCCAGCCCCCAGAAAAATGTATAAATTTGGGATTTTTAGTCATTTTTCCACTTTTCAAAAACCCAAAACCTAAGAGGCGATTTTCCAAACAACTTTTCTTCTTCAAAACGATTGGTAAGTGATTTCTAACTTAATTTCTTTATTCCTTAATATCTTTTAACATAATTTCAACTTCAAATCAAAGATTTTCATGGGGAAAATTGGGTGTTTTGGGTAGAACCTAGGTTTTCTACAAATTGAGAAGTTGGACCTCAATTTGGGGTCCGATTTAAAAACAAATCATATATTTGGATTCATGGGGGAATGGGTAACCGGTTTTTGGTCCGAACCTCGAGTTTCGACCACGTGGGTCCAGGGGTATTTTTGACATTTTTGGGAAAAACCTTGAAAAATCTATTTTCATGCATTGGGGATGATTTATTTAGTAATTATTAATGTGATTAAGTAACTTATGACTAGATTCGAGCGGATTGGTGGTGGAATCAAGAGGTAAAGCTGTACTAGAAGCGTGAGTTGAGTTTGGAGCATTCGAGGTAAGTGTTTGTTCTAACTTTGGCGTGAGGGAATATGATTAGGATGATATTTGCTACTTGCTAATGTGGAGTACGGTGTATAGGCATGGTGACGGTTATCTATGCACCGGAGTCTAGCATGACTGTGAGTCTTGATTGCTTTTAATTCGAATAATGTAACACAAGCTCCTTGTTTATTTGATAAGTTTCATATAATGTGAATGGTTGAGGAAGAATGATTTAAAAAGGAGAATGTGTTGTGAATATTCCCTTGCCGGGATGTGTAGACTGATATATATATATATTCTCCCTTGTCGGGATATTTTGGGCTGTTAGTTGTACCCTTGCCGGGTTAAAGGTATTGAGTTGTTATTCTCCCCTGAAGGGGTCTACTATATGAAGTCAGATATTATGAACTATATTATGGGATCGTGTGGCACGCCGTCCACTTATATATGATATTATGGGATCGTGTGGCACGCCGTCCACTTATATATGATATTATGGGATCGTGTGGCACGCCGTCCACTTATATATGATATTATGGGATCGTGTGGCACGCCGTCCACTTATATATGATATTATGGGATCGTGTGGCACGCCGTCCACTTATATATGATATTATGGGATCGTGTGGCACGCCGTCCACTTATATATGATATTATGGGATCGTGTGGCACGCCGTCCACTTATATATATGATATTATGGGATCGTGTGGCACGCCGTCCACTTGGTTATTGGCCTCTGTTGCCGGTGACATATTGTGCACTGTGATAAAGATGAATTGGGATCGTGTGGCACGCCGTCCACTTATATATGATATTATGGGATCGTGTGGCACGCCGTCCACGTATATATGATATTATGGGATCGTGTGGCACGCCGTCCACTTATATATGATATTATGGGATCGTGTGGCACGCCGTCCACTTATATATATATATATATATATATATATATATATATATATATATATATATATATATATCATGGGAACCAGAGTCTCTTCTGCTTATTTCCGATATTTCATTTTTATCTGTTACTCCCCGCTAGCATGTCCCCTCCCAGTTTTACTTTGTATTATCTTGTTATTGTTTTCTTGCACGTGTTGTATATATATATATATATCTGTATAGGTTAATTGTGGTAGGTACTGTCTAGCCTCGTCACTACTTCGCCGGGGTTAGACCAGGCACTTACCAGCACATGGGGTCGATTGTGCTGATGCTACACTCTGTGCATTTTTGGTGCACATATCAGGGAGCAGCTTACGGACCGCAGCAGTAGGACTTCCGGGAGCTATCTTCAGTCCAGGGACTCTCGAGGTAGCCTAGCTGGCGTTCGCAGGCCGAAGTCCCTTTCCATGTTTTTCTTTGTTTGTTTATCTCGCATCAGACAAACATAATGTATTTTCCTTTCAGACATTGGTTGTAGTATTCTGTAGTAGTCCGCGAGTTAGTGACACCAGACCTTGGGTAGTGATGTGTATTAAACTTCCGCACTTTTGGTTTTCAGTTGCTTTAGATTTAAAGTCTTCCGCTTAGATTTTGTCTCGTTTATTATATTGTTTGAAAGAAAGCAGGAAAGGTGTTTTAAATATTTGGCTTGCCTAGCTCCGATAGTAGGCGCCATCATGACACCCGATGGTGGGAAATCCGGGTCGTGACATAACTTGATTATTAGGTAGTATATATTTAAGCATGATCATTACTGTCAAACTGTCTAATAATTAGAATAAGAGGAAAATAACGTAAATAGGACTTTATTAAACCAGCTTGGGAAAATTGATTAGGTTCACTATTTATGAAGGTTTTAATATTGTCAACATTAAGTTAATCGAAAACACGTAACTAAATTTAGTTAAAGCATGAATTTAATTTAATTTTGCGAATTAGGCATTATGGTGATTTGAGTTAAAACAAGGCGAGTTAAGGTTAAATTAAATAAATTCTAGAAATATGTATTAGTAATTAAGATTGTTTCTAATTTTCAGTAGTTGAAAATAATTAATTTCAATAGCTCAAGTCACCTAACAATGTAAGTTTAATCCAGTTAGGGGATAATTAGTTTTTTTAAATATTATTTGACAATTCCATATTGTATTTATAATTACAATTTTAGTAATATTTCTTTCCGTTAATATTTGTCTTAAACTAGTATTTAATATGTTATTTTTAAGTATGTAAAAAATTGATTTTTGTATTTATAGACAAATTTAATAAAAAATGTAGTCATTTTAGGATACTCATAAAAATAAAAGAGGCTTTTCGCAAAATAAAATATAAAAAAAACAATACAAAAATTGCAGTGCCCTCAAGTATTATTTATTTTTCTTTAAAAAAAATACTTAGATTCTGGGATGGGCCGTTTAGTAAATTTCACGGTCCTACCTAAAAGTATAATAACGCGTAGTCTTTTGGTGCATATTTAATAAGGTTATTTTCTTAAATATGGGTGTGCATTTATGTAACCCAAATCCCGATCTTGACGGAGTCAAAATGCGTCAACAAATCACGTGTACATTGGTTGTGACGTGGTTCGAGATGAGTTTTCACGACGTTGCAATTCTTGTATAAAATAATAATAAGAATATTGATAAAAGCGATTTAAAGCTAAATTTGCATATAAGTTCTTATTTGTTTAAAAAATCAGATAAATAAGCCAAATATAACAGTTGAGTGACGGTGCTAGAACCACGGAATTTGGGAATGCCTAACACCTTCTCCCGGGTTAACAGAATTCCTTATCCGGATTTCTGATTCGCGGACTGTTAAACAGAGTCATTCTTTCCTCGATTCGGGATTCAACCGGTGACTTGGGACACCATAAATCTCCCAAGTGGCGACTCTGAAATAAATAAATAAATTCCATTTCGATTGTCCTTTAATTGGAAAAAACTCCTTTCTTGTATCCTCGCGGGGCAGAAAAAAGAGGTGTGACAACTCTGGCGACTCTGCTAGGGAATTATTTACTTACCCAGAATCTCTGGTTCAGGGTTCAAGAATTCGAGCTTAGAATAATTGTTATTATTTGGCTTTAATTATTATTTGATTTTATTACATGTTTTGGCTTAAATGCGCAAAATGTTGCTTTTATCGCTTTGATATTATCTGAACTGTATATAAACTGTGCTGAAACTCTTCTCTTCTCATCTTCGGGGATGTGCTCGCTAGCCGAGACTCTCTATTCTGTTAGTGTCATACCCTAAACTAAGAAAGAGGCCGGACAAGTTATAAAGCCGGACGATCTCGCGGGTCCCCGGTACGTAGCCCCTCCTCGACTCGAGTTGTCCACTCGGGTACACAGTCTAGAACAAATACCTAGGTTATGAACCTAGAATAACTCAGCTTCATGTCGGATCCCTAGTAGGAACACTTATCTGCATCATGTAGCATTTGACTTAAGGGACTCAACACAGGGGTTGGGTCCGTCTAGGACTAGCAACCTGAAATGAAAAGACCATCCTGCTACATCCTGTTTGCTTTATGCATTTATTTGCTTTAGACTTGCATGCTGACCAGCTTTGGAAAATCAGCAATATTGAAAAATTGTGAAAAAAAACGATGTAACAGTGTAGAGAATTAATTGCCTATTTTAGAAAGAGAAAAAAAATAGTTTGTATTGCCATGAAAAAAAAAGTCTTGTTTTTAAAATAGTTTTTTTTTATTTATTTGTCTACGAAAATGCCAAAAATAAAAATAAAAAGAGTCGTGCGGTGAACGTGGTTTTATTATTTGTTGCAAATATATATATAAATCCAAAAAGTATTTTTCTTTATTTCCTTTCTAGAAAAGTTTTTTTTAAGCCCCCAATTTTCAAAAAAAAATCCAAAAATATTTTCCACTATTGATTTCTTTAGAAAGTCTTTTTAATTGTTTTTTTTAAAATATAAAAATAAAATAAAAATATTTTCTTTAAATTTCTTCCAAAAAATCCAAAAAAAAAATATTTTCATTCTTCTTTCAAAAAAATTGAAAAGAAAATTCAAAATTCAAAAATATTTTTTGGAAGCATTTCTTTCATAAATTGAAAGTAAAATTCCAAAAAATATTTTCTTTCTTCTTTAGAAGTTTTTCTTTCAAAATTCAAAAAAAAAAAAAATTCTTTAGAAATCCTTCTTTGCAAAAATGCTCTTTTTCTTCTTTATAAGTTTTTCCTTCAACCCGAACTACGCCGGTTTGATTCTCACAGGGTGTGAGATACGTATGCAACCCTCATCGGGTCCAACTTCCCATTTTGCAAAAACGACCAGAAAAGAAAAAATGACAAAATGTTGCCACTTTTATAAAAGAGTCAGGCGATGCCATGTTGCAAAAATAGCCGAACATTCCCTAAAGGGGCGCTGGAAGGCTGACTTTGCATAAGCATCCACCTTTGGTCATTCTTTTACCTTTCGGCTGGTTAAATCCCTACAGCCTTAAAATCTTCATCCCTGAAGAGTCAAAAGGCCGTATTTGGAGAATCAGTCTTTCTTTTCCTCAAAAATTAGGGAAAAATAGGAAAATTAGTTTATGAGTCAAATAAAGATTTTGCTTTTTGTCTAAATCACCTTAATAAATGTGCAGAATGAGCACGAGTAGGAATTCATCTAAGGCCATTATAAATGGGATCCCCTTGGGCTTACGCATGTGGTGGAACGACTTAGAAGAATCAGGGCGAGATACAGTCAAAATGTACTTAGGAAACTTAGTTGGGTTACTGGACATTGTTCCGAGAGGGGACATTATAAGGGCGCTAATTTCATTCTGGGACCCAACACACAATGTATTTCATTTCTCAGACTTTGAGCTCACACCAACACTGGAAGAACTGGCAGGGTACATCGGGAGTCCCAAAGTCCCTATGAGAGAGCAGTATCTTATTGCACCAAGGACCGTGACCATACACAGATTTTTAGACACCGTGAAGATCCGCAGAGTTATACACAACCCAGAATTATCTGAAGGTTTTTGTAGTTTGGCATTCCTGTACGACAGATACGGTCATTTTGGAGGGTTCAACAATCCCGAGGGAAAGATCTGCAGCGGGGAAAACCAGCTGAAATGGGAAAGACATAGGTGCATTGCTTTCATGGTAGCCTTTCTGGGCCTTCTGGTATTCCCGAGAAAAGACGCGAATATTAACATACAAGTCGCTGGGGTCGTCAGCACTTTGCTCAAGCAAAACAACAGCACTCTGGCACCAATGATAATAGCAGACATCTTCCGCGCTCTCACTGTTTGCAAAACCGGAGGAGGTTTCTTTGAGGGTTGCAATGTACTACTGCAAATGTGGATGATAGAACACCTATGTCATCGCCCTCAGTTTCTGAAATATGAGTCGTCACAAAAGACTTGTATAGAAGAGTTTTCCACAAGGGTCAACGGGTTTAGCCTGCCAGAAGGGGTCGCTGAATGGGTCGCTCTGTTGCGTTCCGTCTCAGCAAACTAGATAGAATGGGAATTTGGGTGGCTACCCATAGATGAAATCATACACATGTCAGCCACCGAATCTCATTTGTTGTTGATGGGTCTCCAAAGTATCCAGCCCTACGCGCCATACAGAGTGTTGAGACAGTTGGGGCGATACCAAATAGTCCCAAAGGAAGAGGATCTCAATGGCCAGGTGGTCGAAATTGGGCCTGGTGGGCAGTTCCCTGAAGCAGTCGTTCGGAGAATCTGGAATGAATGTCAAACCCTGAAAGTAGATACTCGTGTACAAGACCGGGCCAAAGGCGAAGTGTCGCCAAAATACCTCACATGGTACAGAAGAGAGCTTGAGCACCAGAGACCAACTAAGAGAGCTCACGTCCAAGACTTTGTAGAATCATCGCAAGCACAATGGGGTTGGCTAGCAAAAGAGATTGGCAAGTTAAAACAGCAAATTGAGGGGCTAAAATACCAAAGCAGCTTGCAAATTGATGCTGATACAGGAGAGAAAAGCAAGTTGATTCAAGAGAACAAGGCCCTGAGAGCCCGAATCTGCCAAGATAGAAAGAATGCCGGTGACCAACAGAAAAGTCGGTCCAATGAGAGGTTGATAGCAAAGTTGAGGAGTCAGGTCAGCAAAAGCCAAGAGGATTTGGAGAGATCCGAGGTTTGCATAGCGAGAATGCGGTTCAGATGGGCAAAAGGTACAATGACACGGAGAAAACATCTACAACAAGTCATAAGGGATTCTGAAATAAGCATTGGACTATTAAGAGAAACAAACTCCACTCTTCAGGAGTGGATCTTTAAACAAATCTGAGATGCCCAAGCAGACAGAAGGCGTTGTTATGATGTGATGGCCAGAATGGAAGAACAAATGGAGAGGTTTCAGGATCAACTCGCCGACAATGCTCAAGTACTGGGACTAAAGAACCGGCGAATAGAGCAACTGCTAGGGGAAAGGGATAACATCTGGGGTAGGATTGATGAGATTGGGCACTACATCTACATGAGATGCCTAGCATGTGAGCAAATACCTCGTGATACCCTTCTTGCCTCCATCATGGGCTACGTCCACCGGATCATGAATGAGTTGAAAAGCTTACAAAGGGATCTTACACCAAAGCCCGCGGAAAGGCCGAACAATGCCTCGCGGGCACCAAAATTCAAGGCTTTAATGTATCCCTAGTTCAAGTCTGCACTTGTTTGTTTTTCAGAGTCTGTTGTCTACCCCTATGTTCTCTTCAAGAATTGTTAATAGTATGGAGTCTGTATTTTGTTTGTTTTCGTTCAAATAACAGTTTGTAATAGCATATTTGGGTAATAAAATGTAAAATTGGGTCTTTATTTTACGGATGCATGAACTACGCCTGGTCTGATTCGTGCGGGGTCACGATACGTAGGCAATCTCTATAGGATTCGACCTTAATTAAAAAAAAGGAAAAAGAGAGAGAGAAGAAGAAGAAAAGAAAGGTCCCTAAAACACTCGAAAGAGGTACAAATAAAATAAGTCGGGATGATGCATGCGGTCAGAGCAAAAGCATGTTAGAAATGGTTAACTGCCTAAGAACATGGCATCCCCCAACGTGCAATTACAATATTTGTTAAGATTCTAACACTGACAAGTTTGTTGTTTTTCCAATCTATATCAGTTAGTTTGTTAAAGCGTACTGGCACCATACCATTATCAAACAAGATCAAAAGGGCCCATACCAGAAAGCATGACTGGTTCAGACAACAGTGTTGAGTTAGAAAAGACGGCAAATCAGATGCTGAAGGAAGCCATGGAAAAAATGGAAAAGATGAGGCTGGAAATGAATGAAATGCAGATAGCCTTAGCTAGAGCCCAAAAGGGGCATGAATTACCTGTTACTCCTACTCTCCAACCAGGACACACGTCAGAATACCCCTCTCCTGGTCCTTCAACGAGTTTCCCAATCCATCACTACTATCAAGGAAGAGAGGCCTATGATCCCCAAGCTCCACCACCCAATCAGAATCCTCCTCCACCAAATGTTCCCGTCTTTGTGGCGCCTGCCCCAGCCCCATTGCACAGATCGTCTAGTGAGCCATTGATTCAGGCTCACGATACACAATATCACCCCCCCGAACTCACATTCAAAGCACCCAAACCACATACCTATAATCCCCACTTTGAGGTCCCGGTGAAGATTGAAAAGCCGGCTAAGAGCCCAGAGCAGGACGAGGTGATGCGGAAGTTTAAAAGCCTGGAGCAATCCTTCAGGAACATGCACGGGTTAGGAAAACAGGTCAGCGTGGCTTACAAGGATCTATGCCCTTTCCCTGGCGTCCAATTACCAGCAGGGTTCAAGATGCCCAAATTCGATTTATACGAAGGGCATGGCGATCCTATGGCACATCTACGGGGCTTTTGTAGCAAAATGAGGGGAGCGGGGGGAAAAGATGAGCTACTGATAGCTTACTTTGGCCAGTGTTTGAGCGGGTCGGCATTAGAGTGGTATACAAGACAAGATCCAAGTAGGTGGTACACCTGGGATGATCTGGCACAGGCTTTCGCAGGACACTTCCAATACAACCTTGAGATAGTCCCAGACCGTCTCACATTGCTAAAGCTTGAGAAGAAACCCGGAGAGAGCTTCCGGGAATTTGGGTTCCGATGGAGAGAACAGGCAGCCAGAGTTGATCCCCCAATGAGAGAGGGAGAAATGGTAGATTACTTTCTACAAACTCTAGAGCCGACTTACTTCGGTCACTTGGTGACGTCAGTTGGCAAATCCTTCAATGAAGTGGTGAAAATGGGAGGTATGATAGAAGAGGGACTTAAGTCCAATAAGATCCTGAGTTACTCGGCAATTAAGGCAATGACTCAGGCCATTCAGAGCGGCACGGGAGGTGCGCTCGGAAAGAAAAAGAGAGAAGAGGTCACGACAATAGAGGCAGGCAATTGGTCCAGATCTAGAGGTCCTTCCCCTCATTACCAACCCAGACCCCATCATCTAAACTACCCACACATTCCAAATTACCCTCCACAACCCTACTACCCACCACAAGAACAACATTTCCCCGTCCATCAAGCCCAGACATATACTCAACCTCCGGCTCGCCCACAATGGCGCGCGCCAGCTCCCCACAATACATACCTACCTCCACATAATACCTACCCACCACCACAAAACACCTATCCACCGCCAAAAGCCTACAGGAACCCTCCAGGGATAGGTTTCAGGGGGAATCCGGCTTCCAGAAATGAAAGACTGCAGAGGCAAAGAACCTTTACTGAGTTGGGAGAAACTTATACTGCTTTGTTCCACAAATTAAGGCATTTGAGATTATTAAATCCTGTTGAGCTTAGGTTGCCAAATCCCTTACCCCAAAATATGGATCACTCGGTAAGATGTGAATATTGTTCAGGAGCTCCTAGACATGATACCGAGAAATGTTGGAGGCTGAAAAATGCGATACAAGATCTTATTGATACCAACAAGATCGAGTTACAGGCACCGGAGGCACCCAATATTAACCAGAACCCATTGTCAAAGCACCACGAAGCCCACATGATCGAGCTTGTCCAAGAAGGAGGGGAGCCAAAGAAACTCTCACAGACAGTGATGATGATCCGTGCCACTCCGAAAGAAAAATTGACCGGTGGGGAAGTAGGGGTACAGTTGAAGGGGGAAGATGTCAAGCCAGTGGTGATATTAGGGAAGAATCCATCCACCGCTACAAAGAAACCAGAGCCAGCCAAGTTGGTAGTATCGGGAGCATCATCTGCACCCGTAGTTGTTGTGAAAGGGGTCTACAGGGAACCGGTCATCATAAAGCCGGTAGTCCAATTGCCAGTGATTGATAGCAAGGCGGTGCCTTGGAAGTATGAAAAGGCAGTGGTAATGTACAAGGGAAAGCAAGTGGAGGAGGATAGTTGTGAGGCGCAGGGACTGACTCGATCGGGACGGTGTTTTACTCCCGTGGAGTTGAGAAGGTCCAACCCAGCAGTAACAAAGAAACCCGTGTCAGAAGAAGAGGCGGAGGAATTCCTGAAAAAGATGAAAGTGCAGGATTACTCCGTTGTTGAACAATTGAAGAAAACACCGGCCCAGATCTCGTTGTTATCACTATTGATCCATTCGGACGAGCATCGCCGGGCCCTGATGAAGATACTAAATGAAGCTCATGTGCCCAATGAAATTTCAGTGAACCACCTTGAAACGATTGCCAACAAAATTTTTGAGGTAAACAGGGTAACGTTCTCTGATGACGATTTGCCAGTGGAGGGCACGGAACATAATAAAGCTCTCTACTTGACTGTCAAATGTGAACATTCGGCAGTTACTCGGGCGTTGGTGGATAACGGTTCAAGTTCCAATATTTGTCTGTTATCCACACTGAACCAATTGAATATTGACCATGATAGAATCCACAAGAACAGCGTTTGCGTCCGAGGGTTTGACGGAAGTGGAACAGATACCGTGGGGGATATTATACTCGAGTTGACCATCGGCCCGGTCGATTTTACTATGGAGTTCCAGGTATTGGATGTCGCGGTATCTTATAACCTTTTGTTGGGATGACCGTGGATCCACGCGGCCAAAGCAATGCCATCCACATTGCATCAAATGGTCAAGTTTGAATGGGACAGACAAGATGTCGTGTTGCATGGGGAAGACACTGCGTGCACCATGGGAGGTGCCATTGTGCCATTCATAGAAACCAACGATGACAAAGGTCCCTGGGTTTACCAGATTTTTGATGCAGTATCAGCAAACAAGATTCCCGAGGGTAAAAGCATTCCACACCCCAGGATAGCTTCCGCAACCGTCATGATAGTTTCGGAGATGCTAAGTAATGGGTTCGTGTTAGGAAAAGGTCTGGGGACTGAGCTCCAGGGAATTGTTCAACCTGTCTCTTTGCCCAAGAATTTAGAGACTTTCGGATTGGGGTTCAAACCAACTGCAGCAGATATAAAGCGAGCTCGGAAAATGAAGAAGAAAGTTTGGGTTCTTCCCAAGCCAGTTCCGCGTCTCTCTAGATCTTTTGTTAGAGCAGGTGTCACAAGGTCGTCAGTCCCGAAAATTCGTGGACCATTGATTGGGCCAGATGGAGATTTGGATGAGGGCTTAGAAAGAATGTTCGTAGATGTCAACACAATAGAAGCTGGAGAGGGTTCCAGTAAGGCAGACATATAGTTTGTGGGGCCTAGGGCCAATGTCAACAATTGGACAGCTACTCATCTTCCTACTCGGAGGGAGACCTGGTAGTTGGCTCTGATTTTCCTTTTTGTTTCTGGATTATTCCAAGGTTGTAATCCAGATTTCTTTTTATTTTTATTACTGCTCAACAAAGTGTGAAACCTTGTTATCCCATAATTTAATAAAACGAAAATGTTTCTTCTTTATTCCTTATTTTATATGTTATTTTTAATTTTGTTTCCTTCGTTTCTTTTTCTGAACAGTTCTTTTCATACTGGTTCTAATGACATGGCATGCACAACGGATCTTCAACCTAGTCTAAAAGATCAATCTGATTCTGAACTAACTATACAAGAGGTCGATTATGATAATGAATCAGAATATGATGAGGATGAAGCCTTCGAGGAGATAAACAGGGAGTTAAGTCAGTTTGAAGAAAAAGCCAAGCCCAACTTAAATGACACAGAAGCCATCAATTTAGGGGATGCCGACAATATCAGAGAAACTAAAATAAGCATCCACATTGCACCAAATATCAGGGAGGAATTGATCAAAACACTTATTGAGTTCAAAGATATTTTTGCCTGGTCATATGATGACATGCCGGGGTTAAGCACAGATTTAGTGGTTCATAAATTGCCCACTGACCCGGCATGCCCTCCCGTCAAGCAGAAATTGAGGAAGTTCAAAACGGATATGAGTGTGAAGATTAAAGAAGAAGTAACCAAGCAGCTGCAAGCAAAGGTTATTCGTGTCACTCAATATCCTGATTGGTTGGCTAATGTGGTGCCGGTGCCAAAGAAAGATGGGAAGATCAGGGTGTGTGTCGATTACCGTAATCTGAACAGGGAAAGCCCAAAGGACAACTTTCCTTTACCCAACATCCATATCTTGATTGACAATTGTGCCGGACGTGAGATCGGATCTTTTGTAGATTGCTATGCTGGGTATCATCAGATTTTGATGGATGAGGAAGATGCGGAAAAGACAGCCTTCATTACACCGTGGGGAGCTTATTGTTAGCGGGTGATGCCATTTGGTTTGAAGAATGCTGGGGCTACGTACATGAGAGCAATGACTACTGTGTTTCATGACATGATCCATAAAGAAATCAGGGTGTACATGGACGATGTGATCATAAAGTCTAAGCATCAGGAAGACCATGTAGCAGACCTAAGGAAGTTCTTTCAAAGACTTAGAAGGTATGATATTAAGCTTAACCCGGCTAAATGTGCCTTTGGTGTTCCATCTGGAAAGATGTTGGGATTCATCGTCAGTCGGCGAGGTATTGAACTGGACCCGTCAAAGATCAAATCTATCCAAGATTTGCCACCACCGAAGAATAAGACAGAAGTAATGAGTCCGTTGGGAAGGTTGAACTACATCAGCAGATTTATTGCCAACTCACAGCAACCTGTGAACCCATTTTTCGGTTACTGAAGAAAGATGTCGCGATAGGATGGACGGCAGAATGTCAGGAGGCATTTGACCAGATCAAAGGATATTTATCAAATCCACCTGTATTGGTTCCACCTGAGTCGGGGAGACCATTAATCCTTTATCTAACGGTCTTGGAGAATTTGTTTGGCTGCGTATTGGGGCAACACGACATCACAGGAAGAAAAGAGCAAGCCATCTATTATCTTAGTAAGAAGTTTACAGTCTATGAGAATAAATACACTCAACTTGAGAAGACATGTTGTGCTCTAACTTGGGTAGCACAGAATTTTAAGCATTACCTGTCGTCACATACTACTTACCTTATTTCACGCCTAGATCCATTGAAATATATTTTCCAGAAGCAAATGCCCACAGGAAGATTGGCAAAATGGCAGATATTACTCACAGAGTTCGACATTGTCTATGTGACGAGGACGGCCATGAAAGCCCAAGCATTGGCCGATCACTTTGCTGAGAATCCTATTGATGAAGAATACGAGCCTTTGAGGACGTATTTTCCAGATGAAGAAGTGATGCATATAGAGGAGTTAGAACTGACTGAGGAACCAGGGTGGAAGCTTTTCTTCGATGGGGCTGCGAATGCAAAAGGAGTTGGAATAGGAGCAGTACTTATTTCGGAAACAGGACATCACTATCCTGTTACAGCTCAGCTACGTTTCTATTGTACCAACAACATGGCTGAATATGAGGCATGTATTCTGGGCTTACGTTTAGCTGCATACATGGATGTCCAGGATGTCTTGGTCTTGGGAGACTCGGACCTTCTGGTACATCATATCCAGGGTGAATGGGAAACTCGGGATTTAAAGCTTATACCATATCGACAATGTTTGCACGATCTGAGCAAGCGATTTCGATCAGTGGAGTTCAGACACATCCCGAGAGTTCACAATGAGGTTGTCGATGCCTTGGCCACTTTAGCATCGATGTTGCACCATCCAAACAAGATCCATGTTGACCCGTTGCATATTCAGGTTTGTGATCAACATGCTTATTGCAACATGATAGAGGAAGAAGTGGATGGCGAGCTATGGTTTTATGACGTCAAGGAATACCTCAGGATGGGGATATACCCGGAGCAGGCCACCGGAGATCAAAAAAGAGCCATTCGGTGACTGTCAAAAGGATTCTTCCTCAGTGGAGGAGTGCTGTACAAAAGAACCCCAGATTTGGGATTGCTGAGATGTATAGATACTAGTCAAGCCACGACAGTGATGACAAAGGTACATGCTGGAGTCTGTGGGGCCCATATGAGCGGATATGTATTAGCAAAGAAGATCCTTCGAGCAGGGTATTATTGGCTCACCATGGAGCATGATTGTATCAGTTTCGTGCGAAAATGTCATCAGTGTCAGATACACGGAGATTTGATTCATTCTCCGCCGACAGAATTGCATACAATGTCAGCGCCATGACCATTTGTTGCGTGGGGAATGGATGTCATTGGACCCATTGAGCCGGCAGCTTCAAACGGTAACAGGTTCATTCTGGTAACCATCGATTATTTCACCAAATGGGTGGAGGCCAAGACTTTCAAGTCAGTGACCAAAAAGGCGGTGGTGGATTTTGTTCATTCCCATATCATCTGCAGATTTGGGATCCCTAAAGTGATCATCACGGACAATGGTGCTAATCTTAACAGCAATTTAATGAAAGAAGTATGTCAACAGTTCAAGATTACACATCGTAATTCCACCCCGTATCGTCCCAAGGCGAATGGTGCAGTTGAGGCAGCCAACAAAAACATAAAAAAGATTTTAAGGAAGATGGTAGAAGGGTCCAGACAGTGGCATGAAAAGTTACTGTTTGCATTGTTGGGTTATCACACTACTGTTCGTACATCAGTAGGTGCAACTCCTTATTCGTTGGTATACGGAACTGAAGCAGTGATACCAGCAGAAGTTGAGATTCCATCCTTCGGATTGTCGCTGAGGCCGGGATTGATGATGATGAATGGGTCAAAGCCCGACTAGAGTAGTTAAGTTTAATTGATGAAAAAAGATTGGCAGCAGTATGCCATGGCCAGTTATATCAGAAGAGAATGGCAAGAGCATACAATAAGAAGGTGCGCCCTAGGAAATTTGAAGTAGGGCAGCAAGTATTGAAACGGATCCTCCCACATCAGATCGAGGCAAAAAGCAAGTTCGCCCCGAATTGGCAAGGGCCGTATACTGTGACCAGAGTATTATCCAACGGCGCTTTACGTTGACAGATGTCGAAGGAAGATGCATCGACATGGCTATCAATTCTGATGCAGTCAAAAGATATTATGTGTAATTTTTTTTGTTGTTTATTTTATTTGTACTTGGTGCTTATCGGATAATGAAATGACGGAGGCAATTCTTTCTTCTATCCAAACACTTTTAACCTTTGCTTTACCCCTTTGAGCCTTACTTATCCTTTTATACCCCTCTCTTGGAATCATTAATGAAAAAGAAAAAATGAAAAAAGAGAAAATAATAATAATACTAATAAAAAAAGAGGAAGGTCGCAAGAAAAACTAAGGAATCGAGTGAACTACGTTCGACCTGATTCCTCAAAGAAGATACGTAGGCGCCTCACGACTTGGTCATAATGTAACAAAAAAAAAATCCCCAAGCAAGAAAACTGGGGCAGAAGTTATGTTTTTAAATTTTGAAGAAAAAAAAGAGTTTGATTCCAAGAGTTGTAATGTTTTACCCATCAAAGTTATTTTGAATTTTATATCCTTTTCTTCTAAAACCCATATTGATGTCCAAAAAAGACCTCCAGATCAGTATCCGAGGGGTGCTAAGACAGGCAAATGAAAGCCGAGAATAACACGCCGGTCCCCGACTGAATGAGGATCATGAGCTGAAAGAATTGATAGCCATAAGAATTCCCAGTAGAGAGGATCTTACCGGCAACACTCCAATCCCCAGCTAAGAGAAGTGAAATGAGAGAGTCTTATCGGTGAAAACCTTCACAGGCACCATAAGGCGACGTAAGCTGAGAGAAGCAAAATGAGAGAGTCTTATCGGTGAAAACCTTCACAGGCGCCATAAGATGACGTAAGCTGAGAGAAGAAAAATGAGAGAGTCTTATCGGTGAAAACCTTCACAGGCACCATAAGGCGACGGGAACTGAGAGAAATGAGAGAGTCTTATTAGTGAAAACCCCGCGAAGGGCACTATGAGACGGCAAGATAGATTGGCGGAAAGGATCCGCATTTTGCAAAGAGGAGGGCACCTATTTATCCCCAGCAAGTGAAGACATCAGAAAGATTGATCGACACAAATAGACTGGGTTGATTAATCCGGAATGCACAACATGATCGTTGGAATCGGTTATACCACCCAGATAAGTTCATTTCTTTTCTTTTCCCCATCATTTGCTCAGAAAGATTTTATCTTTTTCTATCTTTTCATTTCTTTGTTTAAAAGACTTTTTCCAGAAATTTATTTTTGAGAAAGGTATTTCAGAGCTTACTACCAGTTGCCAAAATGGTACAACGTAAAATGTGAAGAGGGCAGGCCAGAGACAAGGCAATAAGACAAAAGACGTTGGTTGCCAGGCCGAATAATATTGGTCTAAAATGGCAAGGAAAGTACGGGGAAGAACCGGAAAAACATGTTGAGGAAATTGTGGGTCAAGTTCCAAGAGGATCCCCAGCAGGACTCCGACCGAATATCGACCAAGTTCCGAGGTGGTCGGACAACACAGAGTGGGAAAGGAAGAAAGGAAAATCCATCTTCAACAAAATAACCCCCAGCAAGTTTTGAGATACAGAACGAGGAAGGGATAAATGGAAAACCAATCCCCAGTAGAATGTTATCCCCAGCGAATAACATCATCACCAGCAAGTTTCGGGAATGCCAAACATGAATAAGGGGAAGGGAACAATCATCCCCATCAGGAGTGACATGACCACTCGCCATATTTTAAAAAAAAACTAACTAAATTTTCTTTGATTTGAATAGGAAAATAAAGTGGTGATGATGGCCGAAAGACACGCCATAAGAAAGATCGCCAGAACTGGGGCAGAAAATTTTCTGCCATAAGTGAAAATTTTCTCGGAGAATCGAGGAAATAAATTCCATGTCTTTACCATTAGGCGCCCACCTGTATAACACGGGAATAAATTTCATGTCTTTACCATTAGGCGCCCACCTGTATAACAAGGGAATACATTTCATGTCTTTACCATTAGGAGCCCACCTGTATAACAAGGGAATACATTTCATGTCTTTATCATTAGGTGCCCACCTGTATAACAAGGGAATACATTTCTATTTTTTCATTTCATGTCCTAGGCGCCCACCAGTATAATGCGGGAATACATTTCTGTTTTTCATTTCTAGGCCGCCCACCAGTATAATGCGGGCATACATTTCTGTTTTTTCATTTCTAGGTCGCCCACCAGTATAATGCGGGCATACTTTCCTGTTTTCATTTCATGTTCTAGGTCGCCCACCAGTATAATGCGGGCATACTTTTCTGTTTTCATTTCATGTTCTAGGTCGCCCACCAGTATAATGCGGGCATACGTTTCTGTTTTCATTTCATGTTCTAGGCCGCCCACCAGTATAATGCGGGCATACGTTTCTGTTTTCATTTCATGTTCTAGGTCGCCCACCAGTATAATGCGGGCATACATTTCTGTTCTTTCATTTTCTAGGTCGCCCACTAGTATAATGCGGGCATACATTTCTATTTTTCATTTCATGTCCTAGGTCGCCCACCAGTATAACGAGGGAATACATTTCATATTTTTGCATTCAGGTGCCCACCTGTATAATGAGAGGAATACTTTTCAGTCTTATACTGCAGATCTTGAAATCAGTAACCCACCAGAAGGCAAAAGGTTACAACAAGAATCCCCAGCAGGAAACAATAAAAATCCCCAGCACCAGAAAGTAGAAGGTTGCAACAAGAGGTCCCAGCACAAATTCAAGCGCATGAGTCAAAAGGAAGAAAAGACGCATCTTGAAAGAAGCGGCTGGTAAACATTAAATTATGCCCAGCATAACAAATCTGATGAAGAAAGCCGTATCCCCAGAGGAACCACCGAAAAGATTAATGAAGGAAGCCATATCCCCAGCGGACCGAACAAAATGATGAAAACTGGTATTCAGAAAAGCAAAAGGCCGGTGTCATCCCCGTCAGTTCTCAGAAGAAAAGCACCGGAAGAAACACAAGCCGACAAGAAAGCAAGGCATCAGGAACAAATGGAAGATAGATGAGATCTTGTAATCCGTAGTCTAGCATAACTTCTTGATTTTTCTTTTAAGCATGGTGTAATAAGGAGGTCAGCAAACAGTAAAAGTAGCATACAATAGCAGTAACATTGCAGTCTCATGGTAGTCCCAGCTACCAAAACTTGCCGAACTATATTGACCTGATTACTGTTTAGCCCAGGATATGTAGGAAACCTCCGAAGCAAAGGTTCGGCCAAATCTTTCAAAAAATGCTTCACACGAAGTACTCGAACGGGCAAAAATCGCTCGTATCCGCTCACTTTATCTTTGCACGAAAACCCATCGTGTTTTCGGACTAAGAGGGGCAGCTGTGAGCACGTGATTTTCGTCCTATATGAGAATCACTCCCAAAAATTCAAAATAAAACAATTTTCCTTTGTGTGCAATGTTTGTATTTTTGTGGTATTTTTGTATAATTATTTGTATTTTTGCCTGTGCATGTTTATTTGTTTAAATTAATAAAAATATAAAATATGTCGCATTTTCATTTAGTATTTATTTAAGTTTGTTTTACAAAAATGAGAAAATCATAAAAAAATAATGTACGTTGCATTTTTAGCATTTAACGTCTAAATTGTGCGATTTTATCGTTAATTGCTATTTAAATGTGCGTTAATAGTTATTTGGAATTAATTAGTATTTTTGATAAGATATTTTAGTTTATAATTTAATTTAGAATTTTAGTTTTATAAACTAGGAAGTAAAAGAAAAAAAACAAAGAAAATCGGAATTAGGCCTCTTCTTCAATTTTGAACCACAGGCCCAAATATACCCAACATTTCCCTACGACCCGGTTCATTTCAAACCGGGTCGACCCAGTCCATAACCCCAAAGACCCAACACCCCTATTTTCCTATCTTTCATTTCAAAAACAAAACCCTAAAAAATTTCACTGTTGAAAAATCCCATCCGCCCCCTCTCTTACCTTCTTCTTCTTCAAACCTCCAAGTCCTCTCCCATGGCTGCCCTTCCCCTCGCCCAACGACCACCCCCTCCAGCCCTTCCCCATCACCCCGTCACACTCACACACACACATACACAGCACACACACATACACAGCACACACACATACACAGCACACACACATCAAACATACGAAGCAAACGACCACCCTCGAAACTCGGCCATGGACGATGCGAAGCAGCTCCCATAGCTGCCCCATCTTCATATTCTTCGTCTTCGCCTTCTTTGTCGTCGTCACGTCGCCGGAAAGCCTTCGTCGAAACCCAGCTCCACCCCGTCGCCCGCTGCTGCTTCTCCTCCTTCACTGCTGCGTTGCGTCTTCTTCTTCGTTGCTACTGCTGCTCCATCGTGCTGCTGCTGCGCCTTCTTCTCCAGCTTTGCGCGGCCATGGCTGCTTTGTTGTTGTTGCTCGATGCTTCTTCTTCTCCAGCTTCGCGCGGCCATGGCTGCTTTGTTGCTGCTGCTCGATGCTTCTTCTTCTCCAGCTTCGCACGGCCATGGCTGCTTTGTTGCTGCTGCTTCAGTTCTCGTCATCGCCAAACACCCCTCCATTGAGCTTCGTCTATTGTTTAAGTTTCCGGGCAGATTCGAGTGATTTTGGTGCAATAATTGTCTTCGGACAGATTTTCTTTCATTCAAGTTCTTCGTCATTTCGATCCGGTTAGTGGGTTTGAGTTTCATTTTGTCCGTATTTTTGTTTTGATATTCTCGGATAGTATGTAAAAAATTGATTTTTGTATTTATAGACAAATTTAATAAAAAATGTAGTCATTTTAGGATACTCATAAAAATAAAAGAGGCTTTTCGCAAAATAAAATTAAAAAAAAACAATACAAAAATTGCAGTGCCCTCAAGTATTATTTATTTTTTCTTTAAAAAAAGAAAACTTAGATTCCGGGATGGGCCGTTTAGTAAATTTCACGGTCCTACCTAAAAGTATAATAACGCGTAGTCTTTTGGCGCATATTTAATAAGGTTATTTTCTTAAATATGGGTGTGCATTTATGTAACCCAAATCCCGATCTTGACGGAGTCAAAATGCGTCAACAAATCGCGTGTACACTGGTTGTGACGTGGTTCGAGATGCGTTTTCACGACGTTGCAATTCTTGTATAAAATAATAATAAGAATATTGATAAAATCGGTTTAGATGTTCCGGGAGAGAGCTTTTGTAGTGGGGCAATGCTTGGGCTTTCATATCGGCCATGTGGATCGTATGCATTTTTAGAAAATAAAACCTTCTCCCGGGTTAACAGAATTCCTTATCCGGATTTCTGATTCGCGGACTGTTAAACAGAGTCATTCTTTCCTCGATTCGGGATTCAACCAGTGACTTGGGACACCATAAATCTCTCAAGTGGCGACTCTGAAATAAATAAACAAATCCCGTTTCGATTGTCCTTTAATTGGAAAAAACTTTCTTCCTGTACCCTCGCGGGGCGGAAAAATGAGGTGTGACAGCAGCAAAAAAATATCTGAGCTTTTCCCAAAAAACTCATTTTTGCCAAAAAGAGAAACTTTATGAGTTAGTTAGGGTTCTGATAGAGTGAAGGATGGCGGAACCGGTGAGTCCAGGCGGCGACGGTAGAAGCCATTAGTGGCGGCGAGTGGAGCCCTCAGTGGTGTTTTCGGGGAATGGAGAAGAGAATGGCATGTATCAAAATGGAGAGAGAAAGAAAATAGTATAATTGAATAGCGTATTTAGTGGCTTAGGGGTAGAAGGTAACCAAAATTAGATATTTTGCTACAAATATTAAAAGGTATCTATAGAATATATATTTTTTTTAAATAGTATTTATTTAAAATAAATAAGGTGTTACCCTTTGCTATAGCAGGTAAAATTTCCTTTAATTTAAGGGTCATATGCTTATTAAATTTCGACCCTTTTAGGACTGCTAACGAATCAGTAAAGAATGATTAAGACTTTCTATGATACTTCACTTAAGAACATTATTATTATATGTTTGAACACTAATTATCAAAATTACATATTGTTTAACCAAAAAATAAAATTTTAGTCAAAGCTAGAATTTAAAAGAACACGGGTTACTGATAATCAAAAGAGTGCATAAAAGGAAGTAATTTCGGTAACAAGAGAGTAATCAAGAGAAAAACAAGTAAACCAAAGTTTATATCAATAGTATTTTGTGTCCTTACAATTGATCAGATGTCCCCCTTTTATAGATATCTCGGGAATATACGTTTTGCCCAAATCATAATGAGGCTATTATGAGTAACTAAATACATTTAATGCTACGTTACATAATCATTATATTTAATACAAATTCTCTAACGTATTCCACATTAATGCCTATTAATGTCGTATCTGCACTCTTTTCTATTGTCAGATTCATTCCTTTTGATTCTTAGACATAAATGACTTAGATAGGTACGATGCTGGGTTATTTGTATTCCTGCCCGTGCCTCTTCCTCTGTCATTTGCTTGTATCTGTTGCAACTCGTGCCTCTTGGCTAGTTGTAATTCTTTGACCATTTGACCAGTCTACGTGTTTCGACCCGTCACCTTTATATTTAAATACAATTTTTCCCAATACAGATAGTCCCCCCACTTTCCATTTATTCATCAGTTAAATATTTGGGAAGTGGATTTCGTTAAAAGAGAATTTTTGTCACCATTAATGCTATGACAAAATACGCTTCAATTGTCGCTTCCATTTAATGCTCTGTACACGTGTCTTTTTGTTATTAGTTCTGCAGTTTTGTAGCCCTTTTCAAGGCTTTTTACGGCTCCATTATTCATGAAGTGCCAGTTATCATTATTATGGTCCTTCCATCACTGCACTTTTACCTTTGTCGGTGGCGTACTAATATAAATATAACTTCTCTCCTTATCTTTTACCACATAAAGCTTATTGAACACTTAATCCCTCACATTCTTCTCCTTCGCCATGTCTTCACCAAATCCTAACCCTAGGAGAGTTCCCATTATTGATACCTTCCCTAATGCTCCCATTAGACATATAAGGGGAGGTAGACTTTGTAGCTTAGGGTCTACTCGCGGTGGTGGTTCGTCTATACCTTCTCCTAGTTCTGGTCCTTCTTCCAGAATCAGAGATTCCCTTTCTCACAGATCTTCTTCTAGGGATAAAGAACCTTCTGAACCATTACGTGAACCTTTAGTAGAGGAGATAGTCCCTACAGAATTATCTTTTTACCATGATAGGGAATCTCTTAAAAACCAGGTTTCCGCCTTAGACCGTGCTGACGCTTACCGCACTCAAATTACAGAAGTTTTGACTCATGTAGTTCGCAAAGACTGCCATTGGAGTAATGATTTTTCCATTATTATCCCTAATCCAAATCAGAGAATTACTTCTTACTTGACTCGGTTCTCTTTTGTTTATACATACCCTTTCACTTTAGGATTCAAACCAGCTATTGACCCAGTTATTCTTGAATTTTGCCGTTTCTTTATTGTCTGTTTGGGTCAAATTGGCACAATAATATGGAGGGGTGTTGCCTGTTTGAGGCATCTAACCAATTTGGTTGACGTTTCCTTTACTTTCCCTCACCTGATTCATCTTTACTCCCCTAGACTTTTCCGTAATGGCATTTTTACCCTAGTGGCCAGGAGTAAGAGGGTTTTAGTGAGCCTTGAAGATGACAAAGACCGTGGCTGGTACGCCCGATTTGTTGCTGCCCCCACTGTTGGTTTAGTGGGTGAGAATAACGTTCCCTTCCCTGAGAAATGGAATTTTGCACGTAAGTCTTTTATCCTTCCCGTACCTTTTTCCTTCAAGTTTATCAACTTCTCTAATTTTTGCTCCTCCTTTTTTTTAGCAACCATGGGAGTGGTGGAAAATATTCCCAATTTTCGTGGTTGGGTAGATAAATTGCTGAAGGCCGCACAAAAGATGGTAGGTCTTGGAAAACACTTTCTAACCATTACGGTTGGAAAGTAAAGACTCATGGTAAGAGTTTTATATCATCTTTCACGCATGTATATATTTTTCTTTATGGTTCTAACTTCCATCCTTCTTTTTATCAGGATTTGCTATTAGAGGAGTTACTATTGAAATAGTTGCAGCCTCTCGTGTCTCTTCGGGAACCCGTACTACTTCGGGAACTTGTATCTCTTTAGAAAGAGCCCGAGAAATAGTCTTGGGTTCTTCTTATACAAAAAGGAAAACTATTGAAGAAGGATACTCTGAAGAAGAGGAAGATGGGGGTTCCCTGGTGACGAGGCCACGAGCTAGGAGACGCATCGTCTCTGATGACGAAGTTGAAGTTTCCCCTCATCTTTTTGTTCCTCTTACCCAACCTGTTGAAACCCCAGTAATAATTCCTAACGATGACGTCACTCCCCATGATACCCATGAATCTATTGATCAACTTTTCTTCAGTGGTTTTGGCAGTGGAAGTTTAGGGTCTGTTTTAACAAAATACCCTTATCTTCTTTCTCAACTTCTGTGCCTATGATTCCTTCCTTACTAGCCCCACCTATTTCTGTTCCTTCTTCTACTGTTTTCACTTCCTCTACCGCTCCTCCTTCAACAACTCCCCCTCCTATCGTTCACCATACGGAAGCGGGCTCTTCAAGTAGAAGTGCCGCTATGAGGAGGGTAACCATTGAAGTTCCTACTGATAGCAACCTTTTGAGGAAGTTAGGTCAGGCAGACGTATGGCTGGAACCTTTAATCAGTCCAATTGAAAAAAGCAAAGCTGGAGAGCCATAGTTCCCTGACTCTAATGAATGATATCGTACATGCCACTTTGAAGGTACTTTCCTTCTCTCCCTTCATTATCTTAAAAAAAATTATCTTTGGGATTCTTATATTCTTATTTCCTTTCCTTTTTCTTAGGTCAATCTTATCGGCACAGAAATGATGAGCAGAATCCCTCTCTTGGAGAAGGTAGCACATGATTCTCAATTGGAGGCGATCAATTGGAAGGAATAATTTGAGAGTGCATAAATTGATATGGAAGATTTACAAGAAGGCAAGAGTACCCTAGAACAGCAGGTGTGGGCTTTAACTTCAGAGCTAGCGGTTGCAAAAGCTTCCTCAATCCAAGAAGAAAAAGACAAAGAACGTCTCGAATCTTCCTTCTCAGAGCAACTATCTAAAGCCAGAAAAGAGAACATAGAATTGAAGGCTCTTTTGAGTCAAAAAGAAGTTTACGCTGGGGAGCTCGTGCAAAGCTTAACTCAAGCACAAGAAGACCTTCGAGTCTCGGCTGACAAGGTTTGTGCTTTAGAGAGCTCTCATGCCTCTCTTCAAGCTTCTTACAACTCCACCTTGGCTGAAAATGAAAAGCTAAAGAATGAGATTGCTGATTGGGAAAAGGATTATGAGACCCTTGAAGAAAAATCTGTTGTTGAGGTAAGTTGGGCATTTTTGAATTCATGTCGAGATACCCTAATTGAAGCTGGCCAAGAAAACTTCAACCTGGAGTTGGAGTTAGCTAAGATCAATGAAACCATTGAAAAAGTTCAACAAACTCAGAACTTCCCTTCTCCCGTGGTTGAACCTCCCGTAAATGTTGAAGCTGATAAGGGTATCCCGACTCTTTCAAGCCCAATCGAGCCTGTTGTTGCAAGCCAAGTTGAAACCGTGTATGTTGATGCGCCTGCCCAAATTGAGCCCACTGCTATTGATGCTCTTGCTTTAGTTCCACACACTTCTCAGTGACCAGTTTTAATCATTTGAATAATTTTTTTTTTGTTTTTATTTTGGATAATTGCAATCAAACCTTTAGCTTCATTTGAGGGTTGGATTTGGAAACGTAAGTCCCCAAGTCTTTTATGGGGCAATTTGTATAAACAATTTCATAGCTTTATGACTAAGTTCGTACACAGTCTTCAGTTTTTAGATATTAAGAAGTTTTTCATGTTATTATCTTAAACATCTAGCTGCTTTATTCTTGCCTTTATTTTTAAGGACTTATAGAATAATTCGCATTTTTGTTCTTCGAAAATGCTTCTGTTAATCTCATGACTAACTAATTAAACATGAGTTTTATAAAAGAGGACCCTTTTATATTTCAACACTTAATGAAGAAGACGTCTCAACCTCATAATGGTGTTACCATACGATAAAAGAAATAGAAACACACATGTTTCTTTGAAATAACTTTGACAAGTTTTGAATAACACTTTACATGTATTTGAATTACATCTATAACTTTCTCGTAATTATTTTTCTTGTAATAGATTTTTTCAAAAGAAGAATAATAGACACATGGTTTTTTCTTATAACCCATTTTAGTACATAGCCTTTACCCTAACTATAGTGAGGTTTTTCTTTGGCCTTAGCTCGTGGCTTCATCTCGTGACCTTGTGACTTTTACTCTGCACTTGACTCTTTTAGACTTGATTTTTCTTAATCTTCTTTGCCTTCTTTATACACATATCTGTGTATATTATGTAGTCTCCCAAGTGTTTGAGTGTTGAATTATGAAGCCTCGAGCACTTGATAGATTCTCTCATTTGGTCCTTTTCCTGAAAAGGAAAAACATACGAGACTTGGAGATGCGATTTTAGATGAAGACTGCTTAACCCGTATGAATTTTTATCAGAATAATTGTAACCCTAGGCCAGTAATTTTAGGTTATTCTGTGTGCCTTACAGGTTGTGACTCATCATTTAGTACGGGTTAGCTTTTTGCCTATCATCTAAAATTATTAGTAAAATTTTAACAATTCAAAAATTAAATTTGAAATAGTGATACCTGACCGTGGGTATTTCTTAGAAATAGTATCTCTTCAAATGAATAGCATTCCAATGTGAAGGTATTATCTTGCCATCCATTGTCTCCAACTCATATGCTCCCTTGCCTGCAATATCACGAACTCTATAGGGTTTTTCCCATGTTGAACTTAATTTACCCGCGTTAGCTGCCTTTGTGGATTGAAAAACCTTTTTAAGCACGAAGTCCCCCACTTTGAAGAATCTGAGGCGTGCTTTTCGGTTGTAATATCGTTCTATGACTTGCTTTTGTGCTGCCATTCTTATCAATGCAGCTTCTCTCCTCCCCTCGAGTAAATCTAGATTGACCCGCATCTCCTCGTCATTAGATTTTTGTGTCGCCTGTGTGAACCGCGTACTTGGTTCCCCTATCTCAACTGGAATTAAAGCCTCAGCTCCATAAACCAACGAAAACGGTGTTTCTCCTGTACTTGTTTTTGCAGTTGTGTGATATGCCCATAAAACTCCAGGTAACACTTCGGGCCAGTTACCTTTTGATTCCTCTAATCGTTTCTTTAAATTATTGATAATAACCTTGTTCGTTGATTCTGCTTGCCCATTACCCTCCGGATGATAAGGTGTTGACGTAATCCTTTTAATTTTCCAACTTTGAAAGAATTCTATGATTTGTGCTCCAATAAATTGAGGACCATTATCACACACAATCTCCTTTGGTACACCGAATCGACATATGATATT
The DNA here is from genome assembly GCF_000715075.1 of Nicotiana tabacum. Lineage (NCBI taxonomy): Eukaryota > Viridiplantae > Streptophyta > Magnoliopsida > Solanales > Solanaceae > Nicotiana > Nicotiana tabacum. The sequence goes on along the minus strand of NC_134085.1, from coordinate 207,516,947 downwards.
CTGCCAAAGAAAATCTTTGACTTCCTTTTCTTGCACCTGTTTAAATGCTCCTGCCTCCACCCATTTAGTAAAATAATCAGTGAGTACGAGCAGAAATTTTACTAGTCCTTTTGCTTGTGGTAATGGACCCACGATATCCATTCCCCATTTCATAAATGGTCATGGGGCAATGACCGGATGTAATAATTCTGCAGGTCTATGCATATTGTTACCGTATCTTTGACATTTATCACATTTGGCCACAAAAGTTTCTGTTTCTTTTTCCATTTTAGGCCAGTAATAACCTGCCCTAATTAAGGTTCTTACCAATGGCCTTCCTCCTGCGTGATTCCCGCAATATCCCTCGTATATTTCTTTCATTACATACTCCGTTTGTAAAGGTCCGAAGCATCTTGCTAGGGGACCACCGACCATTTTACGATACAAATTGCCTTGCTTTAAGCAGTACCGAGCAGCCTTCTTTCGAAGCGCATGAGCTTTCTTCTTATCATCAGGGACGGTACCATACTGCAAAAAAGCAACAATCTCGTTCCTCCAATCCCAAGTTAAATTATTAAAATTTATACCATTCTTATCAGGATCGAAAACTGAATGAAACAAATATATAATTGAGGCGTTTGCATCGCTTGCCACATCAGCTGCAGATGCGAGATTAGCTAGGGCATCTGCTTCAACATTTTCATCCCTTGGTATTTGTATAACTTTTCAGGTTTGAAATTGCTTTATCAATTCCCGTACCTTTTTTAAGTATTGTTGCATCCTTGCTTCCCTAGCTATATAAGTCCCCAACATTTGATTACCCACGAGTTGCGAATCACTCTTAATTATAATCTGATTTATGCCAAGCTCTCGTGCCAATTCTAGACCTACAATCATAGCCTCATACTCCGCTTCATTATTAGTTATAAAGTGACATTTAATAGCTTGTCGAATGGTCTCACCCGTAGGTGTTACCAAGTCAATCCCTAAACCTGCACCTTTTACATTAGATGAGCCATCAGTAAATAAAGTCCAAGTTCTCGGGTTATCCCCATTGAATACCTGTAATTCTTTTTCTGCTTCTAATTGCATCTCTTGGCTAAAATCGGCCACGAAATCAGCTAACACTTGTGATATTATAGCAGTTCTAGGTTGGTACGTGATTTCGTATTCACTCAACTCTATTGCCCACTTAGCTAACCTACCTAATAGTTCATGCTTATGTAATATATTACGTAAAGGGTAGGCAGTTACTACGGCGATAGGATGACACTGAAAGTAAGGTCTTCTAGATGCCATGATTAATGCAAGTGCAAGTTTTTCTAACTGAGGATATCGCGTCTCCACATCTAACAAATATTTACTAACATAGCAGATAGGGGATTGTTTACCTTGTTCTTCTCGGACCAAAACAGCGCTTACCACAACTTCCGAAACAACAAGGTAAATGAGTAGTCTTTCCCCAGCCTTTGGTTTTGCCAGCAAAGGTGGATTTGATAAGTACATTTTCAAATTCCTGAGTGCCTGTTGACATTCCTCATTCCATTCGAAATGATCCTGCTTCTTAAGGGCTGAGAAGAATTTGAAACACTTCTCTGATGATTTAGAAATGAATCTTCCCAAGGCTGCAATTCTCCCTGTTAATCTTTGAACTTCTTTCTTGTTTGAAAGTATATCAGGGATTTCCTCAATGGCCTTGATCTGTACAGGATTTACTTCAATACCACGGTTAGAAACGAGAAAAGTTAAAAACTTGTCTGATGCAACACCAAACGCACATTTTTTGGGATTTAACTTCATATTAAATTTGCGCAAAATTGAAAATGTGTCAGATAAGTGTGATATGTGATCTTTTGAATACTGAGTTTTAACAAGCATATCATCTATATATACCTCTATAGTCTTTCCTAAATACTCTTGAAACATTTTGGTAACTAACCTCTGATACGTTACACATGCATTCTTCAGACCAAAGGGCATTACTTAATAACAATAAGTCCCCCTGTCTGTTATGAATGAAGTTTTTTCTTCATTTCCCGGATCCATTTTAATCTGATTATAACCTGAATATGCATCTAAAAAACTTAATAGTTCGTGACCTGCAGTTGCATTAATCAATTAATCTATGTGTGGTAGTGGAAAAGAATCTTTAGAGCAGGCTTTATTAAGATCTGTGTAATCTACACAAACCCGTCACTTACCATTCTTCTTTGGAACTACAACAGCGTTAGCTAACTAGTTAGGATATTTTACCTCACAAATAGAACCACTTTTTAGCAATTTTTGGACTTCTTCCAGAATCACCTGATTCTTGAAAGTTCCTTGCTTTCTTTTCTTTTGCTTGACAGGAGGGTACGATGGATCTTCATTTAGTTTATGGGTCATCACCTCCGGGGTATTCCTGTCATGTCAGAATGGGACCAAGCAAAGCAATCCACGTTAGTTTTCAGAAATTCAATCAACTTACCTCTCATACCTTGGCTAAGATTGGCTCCAACATAGACTTTTTTATCAGGCCATTGAGCAAATAACACGACAGGCTCTAATTCCTCTATTGTTGTTTTGATATTTTCATTCTCTTCTGGTTCTTGAATGGTATCAGGCCTTGAATCTACATCTGTTTGCCCTTGTTCAGTTGAGGTTTGTGTTGTGGTGATCTCAACTGTCTTCTGTGATTGCTATTTACCTTTATCTCTCGTGCTTGTATCTGCAACAGAGTTGATAGCCCTGGCTATATGTTGATCTCCACGAATTTGACAGATTCCCCATGGCAATGGAAATTTAATAACTTGATGCAAGGTTGAAGTATCCATTTCGTGGATCCATGGTCTCCTAAGAATCATGTTGTAAGTCATCTCCATATCTACCACCTGGAACTTTGTATCTTTAACGACTCCTTCAGCGAATGTGGTGAGTGTTACATCTTCTTTCGTGAGGACACTAGAATTATCAAATCTAGATAGAGTATGCACCTTTGGTATCACTTTATCCTCAGATTGCATCTCACGTAATACTCTCAGTAAAATAATGTTCACGGAACTACCTAGATCAATTAAAACTCGTTTCACATTAGTATCATATATAATTAAAGATATTACCAATGTGTCGTTATGAGGGGTTAATACGCCATCTACATCTGCATCATTGAATGTAATGTTGTCTTCCTCTAAAACATGCCTCACCCGTTTCCCTTGGGTAATTGTTACTTTGGAAATTTTGTTAGCTGCAGTATATGATATACCCTTGACGTCTTCACCCCCACTTATAACGTTGACAGTTCTTTTGGGAAAAGATGGTTTTGGAGGCTCCTGCCTGTTCTTCATGTAAGCTTGCTTGCCTTTCTCACTGAACAACTCAGTAAGGTACCCTTGTTTTAATAAATGATCAACTTCACTTTGTAAAAACCTGCAATCTGCTGTTTTATGTCCGTGGTCATTATGAAACTCGCACCAATGGTCAGGTTGCGCCTGTTTGGGTTCGATCTCATTTGCTTTGGCCATCGAACCTTATCTCCCATGCTTCTCAAAACAGCTACGAGCTCGGAGGTGCTGACATTGAAGTTGTAACCACCGAATTTCGCTTTTAAATTTTTATCATCATCTCGTGACTCATAGTTATTTCGCTCGTTCCTGAATCTTGATGAAGATCCTGATTCTCTGTTTCTTGATCTGTGATCGTACCTTTGATTATCCTGCTTTGACCGTGAATCCTTTGTCGCAGGTCCCATGTAAGGCTCGTACTTGTTCTTACCGGATTTTTTTTGGTCTCCGCATGCCTCAAACTTACCTTTTCTTCTTTTTGAAATCGTGGAACAGTATCTTCCTCAATCCTCAATTTCGTGCTATACTTGTTATAAACATCATTCCACGTTGTAGTTGGGAATTCTCGAAGGCTTTCCTTGAGCCTCCTTGTAGCTTCCAAGCTTTTTTCGTTCAAATTACTTGTGAAAGCTATAGCTAGCCAGTTGTCAGGTACACGCGGCAATGTCATTCTTTCTAGGTGAAATCTATCCACGAATTCTCTAAGCAGTTCTGAGTCCCCTTGCTTGATATTGAAAATATCCTCCATTCTTTTCTCTACTTTTTGAGCTCCCGAGTGTGCTTTGATGAAAAAATCTACAAGCTCAGCAAAAGAATTTATAGAATTTTCGGGTAAAAGAGAATACCATGTTAGCGCTCCTTTGGTGAGCATTTCACCAAATTTTTTGACCAATACTGATTCAATCTCCTGCTTAGTCAAATCGTTGCCTTTTACACCCGTTGTGAATGCAGTCATGTGATCTCATGGGTCTGTCGTTCCATCATATTGTGGAATATCAGGCATTTTGAACTTTTTGGAATTGGGAGTGGAGCAGCACTAGGCTTCCAGGGTTGCTGTGAATATCTATCCATATCTACCCCTTTGATTATGGGCGGCACCCCGGGTATCTGCTCTATGCGCTCACTTTGCTCCTTGAGCTGTTTCTGCAAGGTTAGTACCAAATTTTGTAAATTTGAATTAACTAAATTACCTGGTTCTCCATCCTACGATTCACTGGAGGTTCCACCGCTGCCTGAATTAACAAGCCCGGAACGAGGGTTCTCCAGAGTATTGTTATTTGGAGTAGGTGTGGGGGTGCAGCAGGTTACTGGCTAACCAAGGCATGAACGGCTTTATTGACCTGTGCGGTAATATGTTTTTGCAAAGCCTCATCCATAGCTTCAACATTTTCGAATTGAGCCTGTCCATCAGTATGAGATCCCTCAGGAGTGCCTTCACGAGATCGCCGAGGAGAGCCTTGTGGAGAAATAATCAGTGCGTTATTATCCTGAGGGCCTCTCTAAAGTTGTTAGTTTATTTGATTTTCTTGGTTTCCTTGGATGTTGTCATTGTTGTTCGACATAGTTGATGCAACAAGGAAAGTTAAGCGAAAAGAAAATAGATTATCAGATTTCCGGTAACGGAACCAATTTGTTTAACCAAAAAATAAAATTTTAGTCAAATCTAGAATTTAGAAGAACACAAGTTACTGATAATCAAAAGAGTATATAAAAGGAAGTAATTTAGGTAACAAGAGAGTAATCAAGAGAAAAATACGTAAACCAAAGTTTATATCAATAGTATTTTGTGTCCTTACAATTGATCAGATGTCCCCCTTTTATAGATATCTTGGAGATATACGTTTTGCCCAAATCATAATGAGACTATTATGAGTAATTAAAGATATTTAATGCTATGTTACATAATCATTATATTTAATACAAATTCTCTAACGTATTCCACATTTAATGCCTATTAAATATCGTATCTGCACTCTTTTCTATTGCCAGATTCATTCCTTTTGATTCTCAAACATAAATGACTTAGATAGGTATGGGTGCTGGGTTATTTGTATTCCTGCCCGTGCCTCTTCCTCTGCCATTTGCTCGTATCTGTTGTAACTCGTGCCTCTTGGCTAGTTGTAATTCTTTGACCATTTGACCAGTCTACGTGTTTCGACACGTATTCGACACTTCACCTCTATATTTAAATACAATTTTTCCCAATACACATATATATTCAGCAATAGAAATAAACACACAGCAAATTCTTTCACCAGAAAATACCAACTGGTCCCTTTTATAATACGGTAAATTCATGACACCAACACTAAAATAGGTAAAGGCTTCTTAACCAGCTAGGTTCCATCTTCTTCTCTTTTGACTAATGAACTAAACTTTCAGTTTAATCAAAAGAAAAAAAATAACCTCTGCTATTTGCTTACGGACAGTGAATGTCTTTTTTGCAGAAAAGTGGACTTTTGCCTATCTTATTGAATCAAAAAGAATACTATCACAAAATAAAGTTTTCTACTTCCATTTTTAACTTTTTCAATCACGATTCATAATGGGTAACAGCCTTCAGATCCTTATAACAAACAACATGCTTTCACTACTAAGTTTGTGTCATCAACAATATAGTAGGAATTAAATTCATAAATTATTGTACTCTCGCAAACCAACGATCGACTTTAACACCAAATAAGATCATAATATTGCAGTAGGAGAACACATAATATCAAGATTTTTTTTTTTTTAGTTTTCGACCCTTTCAATAGTACTTTAATTTTCAAGAATCCAAGATCAAGATGTGTGTTCTAATCAAAAGAACACAACCATGGCTCTGATACCATTGTAGGATAAAAACGAGGGGCAAGAACAACGAGTTGTGTACCTTATTGACGCAGCGGAAACCGTTGAACTCACCACCAAAAGAATTGTCTCAAGTCGAACTTTGAATCACTAGGAAACAAAGTTTAATTCACAAACTAAAAGCCTTCCTTTCTGTGTATGTGATTTTGGTTGGGAGAAGAAGAGAAAGTTTTTCGCACTCTGTTTTGATAGTTCTTCTGTAGAACAGATATATAGAAGATGATTAGAGGAAAAACTACTGATGAAAACCATCACTCCACGTTCTCACGTCTCTCAAAATAATGTGTGGTGGTTTTAGGAGTAATAAAACATACGTTTGTAATCTCCTTAAGTTTTATCTCTTTTAAAACGAGTCGGGTCAGTTCGCACGGGCGACTCACTACCCAAACCTTATATCCAACCGTTCAAATAAGAAAAAAATTAATATATAAGATTTTAGTTATTTTAAAATTTTACATATAAAAAAATAATTAAATAAAATATTGTCAAATGTGCAATCAATAAAAAAAAATGTCGATCAACGATTCGTTATAAAGTTTTGTGCTTTCGTAATACTATAGCTTATAAATTTTTTAAAAGAGCCAGGGAGGCCAGGTATACATAGCGGTTAACATGTATACTTTCTTATCCAAGGAGTATATGAGTAATTTTTATTAGGTTTATATTTGATATGTCTTTTCATATGGTCTATCCTTACGGCTACATTAAGAAAGAATCTTTGAACCAAGATCCACAATTATAGATTCTAAATTATTTTTTTGTTTTGACTTTATCAAATATGATCTCTTACTCTTATTTGTATGTCTTTTAATTTTTAATTTTTAATTTTTTTATTAAAAGTTTGTGCTTTGCTTGCATGTTCTTTTATGCCGGACTACTTGGACCTCATAACATGTATACTGATTTCGTCCTTCTTATTATGAAAACTATATATGGATGTTCATGGTTCTGATTTTTTCTAATTAAATTAAACAAAAGTAATTAAGTTGATTTTAAATATTTAAATCAAACCAAACAAATATATAGACATTTGATGGGTATGTTTGATTATCTACGATAGGATGAGCGCACAAAAACGACTCTTTTACCGTGATGCAAGTATTTATTTTTATTTTTATTATTTTGGGGGGGGGGGGGGAGGAAACAAACGACGATTAGGGTTATAACGGTTACATTTTCTATCTTTTGGAGGAAAACAAGAGAGTTCATTAATGTACTGAGATTCTAACAACCGATAATTGAAGTCGTGGTTGATTCAGATTTGTTTCCGCAAGATAAACCTATAAGTCTCATAAACTAGTATTTATATGGAAATTGTTCATGAACAATAACATTGTATGTGAACTCATACTCTCGATATAATACTTTTTCCACAAAAATTAAGATACTTGGTACCGTATTTATCACATAAACAATGTCAAAAGATGAATAAAGAAGTCTTATAAATTAATTTACAGACATTTCGCCCGTTGCCAAACTGGAAATTATACCGTTAGGTGAAGGTAAAATTTAAAGAACATATAATATCTTCAATGGTGGACTTGTTTAGTTTGTTACCACCATCAAATACCAAGCCAAAAGGAATTAATTTGGAACACCAGCAGCCAGTCTAGCTCTCAAGTCCTTTCTAAGAATTTTTCCCGACGGAGATTTGGGTACCGTCTCCACGAAAAATACACGCTTTACTCTCTTATAAAATATCACCTGAAATTTTTTAAAAAAGGAAACAATCACTTCTTGTTCTGCATCAGAAATTTAAAATATACTAGTATAACAAAAAAATAAAAAGCTGCATTAACTTTTGCCCTCGTGATTCTATTTCCAGTATATCACGTGCTAAAAGTAGCATGGACCTCACTCACATGATTAAGATCTTGTAAATAGGAAACTACTGTATATAAATTCAACTATTCTATAGGAGTATTAAATGTTGTAAAAACAGATAAGTATAGTACGTAGTACTAGGATATATTCAATGTAAGTAGATGCTGCTTTTTGTGTTCCAGGAATAATGTCAGTGTTACAAATATAATACATCAATTAATTAAATAAAAAGAAATTAAACTAACCTGTTTAGAGATGAAATCCTTGACTTCATCCTCAGTGATGGCAGATCCATTTGACCTAACAACAAAAGCCACTGGAACTTCTCCTGCTTGCTCATCTTTCATGCTGCGCAACACAGATTTAACAAATGATGAAAATTTGGACATTTTTTAGCTGCATGGTACATTAGGCCGTTACAGTGAATCCAACCGGCTATTTGTGTAACTTACGGGACAACAGCAGCATCAGAAATGTTGGGATGGTTGAGAAGAAGGGCTTCAATTTCTGCAGGTGCCACTTGAAATCCTTTGTATTTGATCAATTCCTTCAATCGATCCACAATGAAAAGCTCGTCATCCTCGTCAATGAACCCAATGTCGCCAGTGTGTAACCATCCTTCTTTGTCTATTGTTCTCGTTGTGGCCTCGGGATCATTCAGGTAACCTACAATATAATATTTGTTTAGTTTCATTATTTTATTTCACGTCAATAAATAAAGTATATACCTAGTCAATTTTAGTTTAGAGAGAAATAAATACCATTAATTTAATACAATAGGGTTTGGTGACTTGTTGAGCCAGAGAATTGGCAGTGGTAGGTAAAGCTTTTAAGACCAAAGGCTAATAAGTTGTTGGTGGGTAGGTGAATAGTTCCACAATGTTGAGTTCAATTATTTTATGGTAAGTCCCCCACAAGTTTCCAATAATCGGTAAAAAGGCGCTCCTAGATTAGAGTTACTACAGAACTGGTCCTCTTTTGTCGATTTAGGAATGCATAGATGCCTGAATATGGCTCTCTACTACATACTGAATGATAAGTGATATTAGAAAAAGATACCAATCAATTGTACTCATTACCCGTCAATATCATCAACTATATCGATTTGAGTATAACAACAATAACCCAATATAATTCCACTTAGTGGGTCTGGGGAGGGTAGTGTATACGCAAATATTACCTCTACTTGAGGTAGAGAGGCTGTTTCCAAATAGACCCCCCGACATCCTTCCCTCCAAAAACTTCTCACCTTGCTCTTGGAGAGACTCGAACTCACAACCTCTTGGTTGAAAGTGGAGCTTGCTTACCATCAGAGCAAGTCCTATTGTCTTAAATAATATAAAAAATTTATAAATTTTTCATTCTGTTCTTATTCATTTCCTTAAAATACATAATAATTCATTTTACAAGATGAATTAGATGTTCTCTACCCAAATTAATAATACGAACCATACTTTTAATAAGTTAAGATATTTTGCTTTATTTGAGTGGGTGAGGGAGAAGGTAGGTGGTGATCTGATGTTTGCTAATTTTGGTGGCATTGGTATTAATCAAACGCTGTGTCCTAAACAGGCTGTCAGCTCTGTGGCCAAAACAAAAGGCTGAAAACTTGAAAAGTATGCAAAATAATCTTCCGCCTATTGCATATTGGTCTGGGTCTACTAGTTGGTAGATTTGTTCTTAAACTCGCTGAGGTGCCCAAAATAATTGGAAAAGATAAAAACGTGTAATTTGGAACTATGTGTGGTCACCTAACATAGGTTACCAATGGAACACTTGGTTGACATCTAGTGCCTATACGAATAATTATCATGAAAATAATATACGTATGAAAATGCGAATACCAACAATTACCAGACGTGAGACATTATTCAAACTTAGGTCGTTTTGTAGAGTGCATAACACAAAATATTGCTTGCATTAGTTTTGTGTGTCCAAATTGTCCTTAAAGTCTCTTAAAACTAAAGAATATAGGGGGCATTTTTGTAAACAACTAATTTTTTAAAAAATTGTGCAATGCATTTTAATTTTTAATATATCACACCAAACAATGTATAAAAAATAATCTCTACATACTAACACATGCATTACTAATCCCTACATTACTAATACACCATATTCAGCATTATTCTTATACACTCTACCAAACGAGCCCTTAGTGTTAATAAAGAAAATGATAGTTCCACAATGACATTAACAAACCGGATCCACAAAAATCACTTTTGTAGAAAATCTTACATTAATTATGCCTTTAATTAGTACAGCAATATGTATTTTAGATTATAATTACAATTACACGTTGTTAAACTTATATTAAAACAATGTTAGTATACAGAAATTAAAACTTGAAAGTAATAAAAGACGCACCTTTCATGATCTGGTCACCTCTAATGCAAATCTCACCGGGTTGGTTACGAGGAAGAGAGCAACCCGTATCCGGATCTACAATTTTCATCTCGGCGTTCCTCACAACAGTACCACATGCCCCTGATTTAATATCAAAGGGTTCTTTTGCAAATGCCAAACACATTGCCAACACCGGCCCAGCTTCCGTCATTCCATAACCCTATTAAACAATTAATTTAATTACTTAGTTAATGAATTTATATTTTAAAATTTATTCTAAAATATAGTAAAAAAATTACTTAGAAATAATATAATATCGTATTCTGGCTGGATAGTTTCAATCAAGTAGTCGCTCGTTTCAATTTATGTGAAACTTTTTCCTTTTCAATTAGTGCCAAGACAATAATATCTTTCTATAGTTACTAAGTAATAATTTAACCTTAAAATTTTAATGAGAGTAATTTATAATCACACAAATATTTATGATTCATTTAAGACCATAAGTATTAAAAATTTATTTTATTTCTTAAACTTCTTGCTTAGAAAAATACCGTACATATAATTAGGATTGAGGCAGTACTATAAAGCAAATGTGTGGTGTCAAAAAGTCCAACTATAATGTCCACAAAGGTGTGCAGTATTTGTATAGTTGTAACAAGTGGAAATTGCTACATTACAAGATTTTCAGACAGATTATCTGTCTCACCAATTTACAAATAGACGTTTACCAACTACGTGCAATTTACTCAGTCAAACAAAATCCATTTGTTATTTCAAAAAAATAGAAAATATATTAAGTGCAATTAAAATTTTGAGTAGTTTTAGAGGATCTTTCAAAAATATTCTTTTTTGGAAATGGCAAAACTATTCAAAGGGAAAAAAAACTCAGATGATTGTATACAAAACGGCTGTTAAATTCTAGATCATCAACTTTCATGTGCATTAAAATCCGGACTTTGATTGAGTAAAAATTAAGATAATCAGCACGTAGCTCGAATTTCATGATAAGAACATAAAGATAACATAATGAAATACAAAAATAAGAAATTTACCTGGCCAAGTTTAGCGTTAGGGAATTTGGTTCTCACAGCGTCTTCGAGTTCTTTTCCTAATGGTGCAGCCCCAGACATGACAGTCCTTACTGAGGAAAGATCATAGCTATCAACAATTGGACTCTTAGCAATAGCCAGAACAATAGGCGGCACAAATGGCCCAATTGACACCTTATACTTCTGTATTAACTCCAGGAACGGAGCAATGTCAAATTTCTGCATAATCAAAATCGCTGCACCGACTCTCAATCCACAAAGCAAAATGGAATTGAGTGAGTATATATGGAACAAAGGCAACACACACATCAATACATCCTCACTGTGCATATACAAATTCGCATTTTCACCGTCAACTTGTTGTGCAACGCTCGTGACTAATCCCTTGTGCGTCAACATCACACCTTTCGGCAGCCCTGTAGTACCAGAGGAATACGGCAGCGCAACGACGTCGTCTGGCTGGATTTTCACCTCAGGAATTTCATGCTCATCGGATTGTGTCAATTCTGAGAAATGAAGACAACCTTCCGGTGCAGAGTCAATACAAATGACCTTCACATCATTTTCACTTGCGTAATCCTTCACTTTGCCCACAAAGCACGATTGAGTTATAATAATCTTAGCACTTGAGGCTTTGGCTTGTTTTACAACCTCTGCAGGTGTAAACAGAGGATTGGCCATTGTAGAAATGGCTCCTAAATATGAAGCGCCCATAAAAGCAAACACAAATTCAGGGGAATTCGGCAAAAGGATCATAATCGTGTCCTTTTGTTGGATCCCTAACTTGTTAAGACCAACTGCAACTTTTCTGCAAGTGAGCTCAACCTCAGCATAAGTATAAATTTGATCGTTGGCTCCATTAATCAAACAGGGACGAGAACTGAACTCCGAAATGTTTTCAAAACAATAAGAATGTAAAGGTAAATGTTTAGGGATGTAAATATCAGGGAGTTTTGATCGGAAAATTAAATCTCCTGATTGCTTTGTTTCTGTAGTAGTCTCCATTGGCATTGTGGCTATGGTTTAAGTAGATTTAGAGAGACAAAAGAGAAAAAGTTGGAACACGCTAAAAGGAAATAGATTTTTAGCTATGTGTCCTGAAGATGAATGTTCAAAGATGGAGGAATATAAATACGAGCCAAGATACATAGTGTGGTTGGTGAAAGGGAGTTAATGGGTATTTAGGGTTGTTAAGGGGCAATTTTTGGAAACTTGATTTTCTATTTATTTTTTGAGATATTAGAAATATGGGAGTTTGTGGTTGGTGAGTAGTTCAGGGAATGAGGCTTTGAGGTCTTATGGTTAGGTGATGGGTAATTTGGGATTCAACTTTTTTATTTTTTATTTTTTATTTTTTGTCAAAATTGTGGTTCAAAGTTGACCTTTTGAAATTCAGCAATTTCCACGTAAGCTTTTCACCTACCGCGACATGCCGGAACGGGGTTGCTGACGGCCAGTGGACGGAACCCTTTCACCTACTGATATGTACTAACCTACAGGCTACAACAACGGGAATTGGTCATTAGCAAAAAAATAAAAATAAAAATAAGGGAAGGCTTGAAAAATTAATTTCACAAAGTTGGACACTTACGAATTTCACCAGTCACAACCTATTAAATATATACTTATTAATTTAATAGAGAATATGCTATTAAAAGTATTAGTAACCGTTGCCTTGTACATTAATTATAATAATAATCCTTCCTAACTAGATCTCAATGATGATGATTTTGTTACCTAATTAATTGGTGAGTATAAAAACTATTTGGATTGTTTATTATCCATTTGTAACTTTAATTATAAAGAGATGGATTTCTTGGACTGGTAGTAAGTTAGAAGGATAATATAGATAAAAATACATTTTAACGTGAGGTTAAAAGAGAAAATGAGATGTAAAAAATAATATTACTAACCGCTGTCCTATTCATCAATAGTTGTTCTCCCTGGTAAGATCTCATTGGTAATTATTTGTTGCCTTTGTAGTAAATGGAAAGTAATCAAACTAGCTGGATTATTTAATGTTTATTATCCATTTTGGTGACTCTAATTATGGATAGATGGATAGGATTTCTTGGAATACTGAGTAAATTGAAAGAATAATATATAGAAAGGTACAATTTGACATGGGTTTAAGTAGGGAATATATCTATAACTCTTCCGATCCTAACTTTTCTCATTGATGAATTTACTTTAATTCCTTAATAGCTTGTTTGGATGGTTGTTACGTATTGTATCGTATCGTATTGTTACTTTAAATACAATGTTTGTTTTGATTGTTACTTAAATTTTATTGTATCGTATCGTTAAATTCGTCGTTACATAACGACGGAATGTGCCACTTTATGTAACGACCGATTTGGTGTGGTCGCGTCGTTACCTTGTCTTTTTCTCTCAATCTCACCCTTTATTATTATTAAATTATTTTATTTTATCATTTACCATATCTTTTTATATAGTAATTTTACCTTGGATCATAATTTTTCTTTATAATATTGCAAGTTTATTCTTCATAATATTGGTACGTGATATCATAAAACGATGGCAAACGACACAATCTATCCAAATATTGTAATTATTAAACGATACAGTACAATACAATACAGTACGATACGATACATTATGAAACGATGCGTAACAACCATCCAAACAAGCTGTAAGTGCCTTTTGTTTTTATTTGGATTTGAGTGTTCGGTTTATTTGGTGTTCACATTTAGAGAGGGGAAAAAAATCACTTGCATACTGTAAGAAATTAAACTTTAATTTGAAATCTCATGAGAATTACTAGTTAACGGTACGCCTCTTTTATTAAAGAACAACGTTAAGTGAACAAATAAAGAACTAAAAAAGTATTAATTCTCAATTACAAGTTGTGGCGATGAAGATGAAACTGAGATAAGTTTATTTGGATGAAAGAAATTAATATCTCTATTGATTATTTCAATATACTTTTTTTAAATTCTAGAATTGTGAATAATTTGATTATCAATAAGAAATAATGAGAATATGTTTATTCTGATAAAAGTATTTTGTTATATATGATAGTTGCTATAAAGTAATCTTTCGAATATTAAGTTGACCTTCAAACTCTTTGATACATGAACCAAATTCTCAAAAATTATGGAGTAACATTAACATATAATAAAAATTACCACGCCACAGCTGATTGCAGTGGGTTTATATAAATCCGAAACGTATCTCCATTTGTCCTAATTTATATGTCATAATATTTCTTTTTAAATTGCCAAGAAAATATCATCCTTTTTTTTAAGCCTTTAATGAAATGATTTATAGTTGTTTATCCGTAAAACGGTACAGTTGAATTTGTACGTGGTTTCTAAACAAATGAATTAATTCGATCCTGAGATAATAAGATAATTGAAGAAATATATAACACTTAGCCTTGATATGAAGACGAAATTACATAAATAAAGATTCCGATAGCGAAGCCTCTGGGCGCAACAGTAATAAAAACAGAAACTAAGAAGATAAAATTGTATAGAGTTTTGAATATATTGTAGTATCAGTTTGTCAGAAAATTCATGTCCTGAAAATGATAACAGAGCTCATTATTTATAGCTACGTCTATAAACAAGGTCCTAGGATCATGCCCTTCTTTAATGTCAATTATGAGGGTCATTGATGTAGATAAAATGGTGAATGACAAATTCTTTGTAACGGACAGTGCGCTTAATGTCGTGGAATATTATTCATTAATGCCATCGGGGAGAAAGTATTTATTACTTCTTTATGAGTCTCATTCCCCATGGTGCCAAATGGGATACTTATTTTCGGTTTCACGTATCATTCTTTTAAACAGCCACCTGGCATAGCATATTTTACCCTATACAGATAGTCCCTCTACTTTTCGGTGACATAGTTATGTCACCGGGAAGTTGGTAGAAACACTCTTTTGGCGGGAATTACTATGATTCCCTCTGAAGGCTTCTGACGGTTGATTAGACGCACGTCTCTCCGCATTTAATGCCCCGAACACGCATCAGCTCACGATTCAATATAGATTTTACCGTGTTATCAAGGTAATTATGGCCCAGAATTTAGCCGCCAAAATTTTTACATATACGCATCAACCTTCTCCCCTTATACTCCATAATTTTCCAATCCTTCCAAAATCTTCTTTACCGTTAGTTAACATTTTTTTAACTCCCTTTAAACGAAAAAGTTTTTTTTTGCATCCAAATAGCTTCTTCTTAAAAGAGCGTCAGCTCTTCAAAGGGCAAGAGCAAAGTTGAGGACGCTGTTTATCCAACGGTGGATTCTATCACTCCTAAAAGTCTTGTTACAACATAAGACTTCGAAGAGAAATTCCGTTCTACGCTCCCTCGCACGTGGGTTGTTGGAAGATACCCTTCTTACATCCGTCCTTCCAATATTCCTGTTTTAAAGAAAGACTGTCACTGCCATGATTTGGACATTGTTTCTCCTGACCTAACAGTGCGAGTAACCCTATCCAAGGAGAGTTTTACATATTTTTACACGTATCCCTTTATTTTGAGTGAGTTCTCTTTGAGTGGAAAGTTTGACTCCATTATTGCGGAGTTCTGCCTCCGCTACCAGGTGTGTTTAGCACAAGTAAGTCCTTCTGTGTGGAGGACGATTGCTTATCTTCGGCGCTTGTGCCAAGAGACGGGAGAGGAGATATCTTTAGCTCATGTGATGAATCTCTATTCCCCCAAATCTTCCAGGGGAATGATAAATTGCAATAAACGTGGTCACCATGACCTGTTATCTAAAATGGATGATGACAACGACCGTGGGTGGATAGAATGATTTGTTGCAGTTGCCACCAACGACATCATTTTGGTGACGGCTTCATCCTTTTCGGAAGCGTGGAACCACACTCGTAAGCTTCTTGTTTAATATTTCATATTTCTCTTATTAGGGACTCTTCCATATCCGTATTGATTCTCCATCCTTTACTTGTTTCAGAACCTCGACGGGTTTCGCCTATGGTTGAAGGCTTGGACCAGTGGGTTCATAAAATCATGGATGTCACTATGCCCGAAACCCGCACGTGGAAAGAACTGGCTCTCAAATACGGGTGAAAGGCCAAAAATCATGGTAACTCAAACTCTACTTGTTTCAGCTTTTTTCGTGAAGAAATTGATTGATCCTTTCTATCTTTTCTTTGAAATCAGGTCTACCCGCTGGCTCAGTTGATGTGCCGGAGGAGCATGTTTTGGATGACTCTATTGATGCGGCAAGGCTGCTTTGGGAGGCACTAACTCGAACAGGTGTCTTCGAGCCTACTTCGGGTACAAGTGTTTCATTACGGAGTCCCCGACCGGGCAACAAGCAACCAAAAAGAAGGCGTTCTTCCGCGGCCGGGGGAAAGAATAAGAGGGCAAAGACTATTGCCCCAGATTCATCTCCGAAAGTTGTGATGACTAGCCCTCCTCCCAAGATAGTTATAGACACTGTGATGATCGATGATGATGGAGAATAGTGATGGGGGAGCTTCTCTACATAGAAGGCGATGATCCTTATCAACTCAACAGAATGCTCAATTTGTTGAGTTAGTTACACCAACTGAGGATGATGTCACAGCACTTTAGATGAATTTTATATTGTAGAAAATGCATATTCCTATTTCCGAGCCCCAGTTGTTGTGCTCGGTACTGCAGGTCTAAGTACCGGGGGGGCCTTCCGTCTTCGATTGGCGAGCACCTAACAATCAGCACTGCATTTTTTGCGGCTACTTCTCATTCTTCATCGCCATCAGCTCCATCTCCTTCTACCCCAGCTCTTCCATCAGCAACTGCTACATCATCTCCACCGGTCGCACCTGATCAAAAAGAAGGTGTTCCTCTTCCCTAGTCCCCAGTTCATGGGAATTTGGGGCAAAATTATGTTGCCCCCTCTGAAGATCCGCAAGGGAGGAGGAACATTACTCTTTCGGTCTTCATCGGATGCAACTTGTTATCCTGGTTGCTAATGATCTAAAGTTTTTAGCTTCAGAGAAAGATTGGGAAAAGATTCAGGCTCTCGAGAGAGAGTGCTTGTTGAACAACGCTATGCACAATGCTGCAGCGGTATATTCCTTACTTCCTTTATCATTTCTTCTTTTTTTTCCTAAACATATCCTGAGTTTTGCCCTTCTTGATTTATAGGCCAATTTTCTTGCTTTCGAGGGCTTTCAGAGATTGATTCGTGAGAAGGAAGAAATTTCCTTCGCACGGGATCAACTTTTGGCAGAGTGGGAACGAAGTGTCGCTCGCCTCTCAGAACTGGAAGCCAAAGCCACTGAGGTCTTTGTACTAGAGGCTTGTTTGCAGCAAAACGAGCAAGAGGTGGAAACCCTTAGCCAAGAGATCGCGCTGCTGAGGGTTATTTGAAGAGGCTAAAGCCAAATGGGTTGAAGTTCATAATGTTGTTCTTGCTGCATCTGATCGTGAGGCTGCCTCTTCTGAAAGATTGACCAATTTAAAGGCAACCTTGAATTCCAAGACTGAAGAGCTTGCTGCTGTTAGGGTGAAATATGCCCGATTGGAAGAGAAGTATAAGAAGACCCTTGAGCACAATAAAATTTTTAGCTCTACTGTCCGCGATCTTAATATTAGCCTCAAGTCCATTAGATCTGCCCGGAAAAACCTTTCTGCCAAGGCAACTCAACTCAAAGAAGAACTTAAGCGCTGAGCGGATTCCCTTGTTGTTGAGAAAACTTACACCATGTACAGCATGGGGAGAAGAGGCCAAAGCTGGTATCATTGATTTTGATGTTGAAATTGCTAAGGCCCATGAGCTTGAGTTGGCTGCTAAAAATAGTCTTTCGGGGGTCTCTCGGTAGAGCCTGATGCTCCTGGTTCTTCTGGTTCTGGTTCTGAATTTTTGGGAACTAAAGAGGAACCGAAAGGTGATGATTTTGAGGGCCAAACTACTAAGGCATCGACGAATCTACCTACTTCCCCTTGGGGCGCGGACATTTCTCTTCCTCCGGGCTCCGGAGAGGCAGCAGCTTAGCTTTTCCTTTCTTTTCCCAACTTTTATACTTTTGCTATTTTGGCACGTTTATTGTAAACAAAAATATCTTTTGCTCAAGTATTGCATGAGTCTTTTTGCGTTCTTTCATTTGAACATTTATGCAAGTTTTAACCTTTGCATTCTTTTTTGCTTAAGTGTTTTGCGCAAGTTTTCCTGTTTACGTCTGATTATGCAAGGCCTTGGGTGTATCTTTCCCCCAAAAGCATCTGTATTTCGGGCACAAACTCGTCCGAAATCAACCTTTATCATGAGGGTTTTTGTAAGTATTTGCGCAAGTTTGCTTTTTGCGTCTTTTTATGCAAGGCTTCAGGTGTATTTTTTCCCCGAAGGCATTTTGATTCCAGGCATAAGTTCTTCCGAAATTACCCCTTTAATGTGAGGATTTTCATACGAGATGGCCCACTTATATTTACGGTGCTCTTGAAGAGGACGTCTCCTATTTATTACGGCACTGGCACTTGTTTAACTTTCAAATGACAAAGTTAATTCATTGTTTAGACAAGAAATAAGATAAAATAAAAGGACTTCATTTTATTCTTCCATTTTCAAAAAGTACATAAGCATTTGTTATGCTAAAAAAGAAATTGCCATTACTTGTGGCTAACTTGTACAGCTTATTTTTACGGGACTGGCCGCGCAGTCCCAGGTCTCGATGACAAAACTATGTTTTCGGTTTTCATTTTTTGGTCGGCGTGGCATTCACTATTGATGTATCCTCATATCATCCCCCCACCCCGAGTGTTCAAATGCGAAGAATGCGAATTAGAACGCTGGAAGTCTTGTACATTCAAGGATCCCACTAATGAGTTGCTAGATAATCCTTAACTCGGTAACACATTTTATTTCCCCTCACGAACCTATGCTATCGAGCGAAGGACTAGCTAACAACCCTCTAGTGGTTTGCACCTGTGAATGATCGGGTAACCTTTGTCCGATAGCAAACTAACTTCCCGGTGGAAAATTTGCTATAGAGCCAAAGATTATCTAACCGTCCTAGAGTGTCTTTTTGCTTGTGTGCCTTGTTATTAAAAGTCTTATTGCTGTTGTTGAAACTTTTTTCGTAGTATGCTTTCTATTGCTGCCTCGTTAAGAACCTTGCTAGAAAAATCCAATTGGGACAAAAACTGGATGAAAGGAAAAAGAGTGGAGCACATACTTTCAATTCAGGTGATGCTCATCAGCAATAATATCTTTTAAGGTGTGTCACGTTCCAGTTGCTAGGCAACTTTTCTCCATCTTGATTCTCCAATTCATACGAACATTTCCCGGTGACAGCTGAAATCCGGTAGGGGCCTTCCCACCTTGGACCTAGCTTCCTTGCATTGAGCTCCGGGTGTTTTGAGTTACTTTTTTTAGGCCCAAGTCTCCTACTTTGAAATAATGGAGGTTAGATCTTCGATTATAATATCGCTCCATTCTATGATTTTGGGCCGTCATTCTTACATGCGCCAAGTTCATGCGCTCATGTTACGCCCCGCAATATTACGTCGATATTACGTCCAGTAATATTAAATTACCACGATATTGTACCCTATAATATGGTACGTTGAATTTGTCGTAAGGTGATTGACATCAGTCTAAGGAAAATATTATTTGAAGATTATAAGGACTATGTTATTTCAAAAAAGTGGTGAGTAAATTTGTGAAGGTGAAAGGGGAAGCAAGTCAAAAAAATAAATTTCCGTCCAAGTTTGGCATGTTGGAATAAAATTCGGGCCAAGCGTTAATACCCGATATTTATGGACTAGTACCATATAAGGTACCATGATAGGATATTAAAAAAAAAGTAAAATTTTAAGTAATTTGAGACAATTCTTAATTATGCGGGTAATTGATTAATTATCGGATTATGGGACATTACCTAATTACTTAATAAGTGGATGAAGATTATAATTTTCCACCCCACCCCCACGTGGCAGCAAGCCACTCCTTGAGCAAATGACTCTTAGTCATCTCTCATTAGGTGGCAACTTAATTCATTATATACAAGACACCTTAACTCTAAGTCTTTCCATACAAAACCATATAGGCAATCAAATGTGAGGTTTGAAGATTTGTAAGGTGACTTTGTAAGTAATTGTTACCAATTTCGTGGAAATTACTACAAAACGGTAGCAACATGATTATTCAACCAATTCCTACTCCAAATAATTCCAACGAGAATTATTAGCACATTAGCAACATGAGATTTTGCGATTCTAATTGAGTGTGGTGCAATCTTTCTCAAGAATATCATACGGATTTTTTGCTACTCCGATCTTGCCGTTACGTGTTGTCGCAATTGATATGTGTTAGAGGGATTTTCAAGAAAATCAACTCAGGTATGTTAAGGCTATCCCTTCTTTCTTATGGCATGATCCATACGATGCAAACGAAACGTGCAAATGCACAAATTCTATAAATAACTCTATTCATAGAAATGCTAGAGATGCTTATGTTCTTGATTTTCCCTGTGTCATATTATTCTATCGTTTGTTCAGAAAAATGGGTAAGTTGAAAAAGTTTACTTCATGATATTATTCAAAGGCATAATGGTCTTATGACAATCCAAGAGATTTTATTGACATATTTCTCATGCATTGCATTCATGTACATTGACCCACGATCAGATGGAGTTATATACGCGTATATATGTATATTATATATGGGATATGAAAAAAGGTTACGGTGTTATATACATACCGCCACCTAATCAGCTGGTATACGTTGATGATTTTCCACAGTGGCCGAGATGATATGATGGGGTGCCCTCAGAGGCTTGATGATGTTATGAACATATATACCCATGCACGGTTTGATATTATATACATATGCATGACATTATAAAAATGAAATGATTTACAGAGCTATGCAAACGTACATGTTGAGTCTTTTACTCCATGTCTCTCTCATGTCTATTATTTATTAATTTTCATTCCTTACATACTCGGTACATTATTTGTGCTGACGTCCCTTTTGCCTAGGGATGCTGCATTTCATGCCCGCAGGTCCCGATAGACAGGTCGAGAGCCCTCCAAGTAGGCTATCAGCTCAGCGGAAGATGTTGGTGCACTCCATTTACTTCGGAGTTGCTTGTTTGGTTAGTATGATTTAGATTTGTATTCTTAGAAGCTTGTAGACAAATGTCATGCACGAAAAGGTTTGTATGGCTTTGTCGGCCCATGTTCAGTATACGAGTGGTTATTTTGGCCTTATAGGACCGTATGTCTTATGTATAAGTTGGTTTCACATATTGTATTCTGCTTATCTCACGGCAGCCTTCCGGCTCAGTTATCCATAATAGTATGACATAAAAAGATATGTTATGTTGGTACTCGGTTGAGTAAGGTACCGGGTGTCGGTCTCGCCCCCTGATTCGCGGCGTGACAGCTCATCTAGTAGCTCTAAGTTGACTAACACTGCTTCATTGTTTGATTCTTCATTTGGTTGGAAATATCTCAAGTTGGTTCCCCTAATTCTACCGGGATTAAGGGTTTTCCCCATACACAAGGGCAAAAGGAGTTTCTCTGTGCTCGATTTGGTCGTTATTTGGTATGCCCATAAAACTCCGGGTAATTCCTAGGGCCATTTACCTTTAGCTGCTTCCAACCTTTTCTTGAGGTTTTATATAATCACTTTATTCGTTGACTCCGCTTGACCATTTGCACTCAGATGGTTGGGAGAAATGTGATCTTATTTATTTTCAAATCTTCGAGGAACTTTGTGACTTATGCACCGATATATTGTGGCCCATTATCGCATGCTATCTCTTTTGGTATTCCGAACCTACAAATTATGTTTTCCCACAAAAAATCCACCACCTCACACTCGCCGATCTTCTGATAAGGACCTATTTCCATCCACTTATAAAAATAGTCAGTCAAAATCAAAAGAAATCTTACCTTACCAGCAGCCGGTGGCAATGGTCCGATGATGTCCATCCCCCAATTCATGAATGACCATGGGGCAGAATCGAATGCAGTGGTTCTGCCGGTTGATGTACTAGTGGTGCATAGCGTTGGCATTTATCACATTTCTGTACGAAGGCTTTGGCGTCTTGTTCCATGTGTTGCCAATAATATCCTGCCCTTATCAGTTTTAGCACCAAGGAATCTGCGCTCGAATGGTTTTCGCATATCCCTCCGAGGACTTCTTGCATAATATAGTTAGCTTCGGATGCTCCAGTTGGCCTTTTTTAAAGCTATATCATATTGTTTTAGCGTGCAACGACCGGGATGCCTTGGAGTCTTCGGGTAGCTTCCCGTGCTTGAGATAATCGATGATTTCATTCCTCCAGTCCCAGACCAAATTAGTCGAATTAACCTCATAATAGTTATCTGCATCCATGATTGAGTTCATCAGTTGTACTACCGTCCCGAACTCTGATCCTTTTATTTTCGTCGATGAACCTAGGTTAGCCAATGTGTATGCTTCTGCATTTTCTTCCCTTGGTATATGAGTAATCGACCCCTCCTGAAATCAAGCCAACAGAGCCTGGACTTTTATCACGTATTGTTGCATGCGCTCTTATTTGGTTTCGAAGATCCCGTAGACCTGATTCACCACCAGCTGTTAATCGCATTTGATTTCTATGACCTCAGATTCCAATCCCTGAGCCAGTTCGAGCCCTACAATAAAAGCCTAATACTCTGCTTCATTGTTAGTTAAAGGAACCGTTCTGATGTCTTGCCTTAGGGTTTCCCCCTAAGGCGTGATTAATACTATACCAATCCCGGACATTTTTACATTGGAAGCTTCATCCGTAAATAAGGTTTAAACCCCCGATGTCAATTCTGACACCATTACTACCTCTTTGGTTGCCAGAGGCAGCAATCCCGGGCTGAAATTGGCCATAAAGTCAGCCAAAACTTGTGATTTAATCGCAGTCCTTGGTTTATGTTCTAGTTCGAACTCACTCAAATTGAATGGCCTATTTGGCTAACCTACCGGAGAGCTCGAGTTTATGGAGAATTTTCCATAGAAGAAAAGTGGTCACACAGCTATCAGATGACATTGGAAGTAGGACCTCAACTTTCGAGTGGCGACTACGAGAGCTAGGGCCAGCTTCTCCAAATGTGGGTAGTGAGTTTATGCTCCCGTTAAAATTGTACTAACGTAATAAATGGGAGATTGCGTACCTTCGTCCTCACGGACTAAAATTGTACTTACCACAACTTTCGAGACCGCGAGGTAGACTAACAGTGTTTCACCTTCCTTTGGTTTCAAAGTAGCAGAGGGCTTGACAAATACCTTTTCAAATCTCTCAAAGGCTGGCTCTCCGAAGTCCATTCGAAGTTGTTTTTCTTTTTGAGCAGTGCAAAGAAATAGTGACATTTTTCTGATGACCGGGAAATGAATATGCTCAAAACTGCCAATCTCCTCGTGAACCTTTGGACTTCCTTCATGCTTGACAGTTGGTCCGGGATGTCTTTGATGGACTTGATCTTATTGGGGTTTAACCACAAACCTCCTTTTTGATACCAAAAATCCCGGGAATGTGCTAGAATTGACCCCGAACGTGCATTTATCAGAGTTCAGCTTCATGTTATGCTTCCTTAGGATGTCAAAAGTTTCTTGCATATACTTAAGGTGATCACCTGCAACGAGCATATCGTCTTTATAAACTTCCATAGTTTTTCCTATTTATTTTTCAAATATCTTGTTCACAAGCCGCTGATAATTGGCTCCGGCATTCTTCAACCCGAAGGGCATCACATTATAGCAACATATGCCAAAGTTCGTTAGGAACGAAGTTTTTTCCTGATCCTCCGGGTTTATCTTAATTTTGTTGTATCCGAAATAAGCGTTAAGGAAACTTATTAACTCGTGTCTGGTCGTCGCATCGATCATTTGATCGATGCTTGGCAGTGGGAGCCAGTCTTTCGGGCATGCCTTCTTCAAGTTCTTATTATCTACACACATGCGAAATTTATTGTTCTTCTTAGGAACTACAACTACATTAGCTAGCCAGTATGGATACTTTACCTCTCGGATTGAACCGATATAAAGTAAGCGAGTTACCTCTTATTTGGCTAATTTATTCCTGGCTTCCGCAATAGGATGTTTCTTTGTCCTGCAACGGTCTATTGTTCCGACAGCGATCAGACCTTCTATCGGTAATGAATCTATACGCTGACTGAAACCTCTGCTTCGGCCTTCTGTCCATTCGTAGGGCAAAAACAGGCCCCTCGAAGACCGTATGTCCGTGTCGAAGTTGTCTTTTGATTTTTCTTTATTCTTTTCCGTCCTTTTGCTGACGACGGGGAACCGACCTGATCATCTTTGATCCTTATCTTTGACTCGTACCGGTTGTGTACATCAGCCCAAGTAGTTGCTTAAAACTCAAGAAAACTTTCCTTTAGCTTCCGGAAAGCGTCTGAACTTCTCGGATTCAATCCCTTGGCGAATGCTTCAGCCGCCCATTCGTCTGGAACAGTCGGGAGCAACATCCTCTCCTTTGGGAATCGGGTAACGAATTCTTGCAGCAACTCAAATTCTCCTTGTGCAATTTTGAATATGTCGGCCTTTCGGGCCTGCACCTTTCTGGCCCCGGCATGAGCCTTAATAAAATAACTACGAGCATCTCAAAGAAATCTATGGAATACTCGGGTAACAGTGAGTACCACGTCAAGGCTCCCTTCACGAGAGTCTCTCCAAATTTCTTCATCAAAACAGATTCAATCTCGTGAGGAGCTAAATCATTCCCCTTTACCGTCGTCGTATAGGTGGTAATATGTTCCTGAGAGTCTGAAGTTTCATCATACTTTGGCACGTTGGGCATTATAAACTGCTTCGTGATTAACTTTGGTCCCACGCTCGGTTTGTATGGCAACTGAGTATATTTCTTTGAGTCCGGTCCTTTCAGCACTAGTGGTGCGCCCGGGTTTTGGTCCATGCGGGCGTTCACCTCTCTCATAAACCGTAAAAGTTCATTTTTGAAGGGGTCATTTTCGCTATTGGGGCAGGATCCACTTCAGCATCATCAGAAGTTGTTTCCCGAACATGCTGAGGATATCGCCTGTCGTGTACTGGCGTGGCATCGTTCCCCTCATTGTGGGTGTCACTGATTAAATCCTCGAAATGAGGCTGATCTTCTCGAACCTCAGGATTGTGTCTGTTATTAACACCGTTACCTGCCATTTCTTATGACTAAATGAGACAAAATAATCAAAACACATTAGTAAAAAGGCAGGGATCAACTTAATTATACGGCTATCTAGGCCCTACGGTGGGCGCTAAACTGTTTACCCGTAAAATGGTACAGTTGAATTTGTACGTGATTTCTAAACAAGTGAATTAATTCGATCTTGAGATAATAAAATAATGGAAGAAATATATAACACTTAGCCTTGATATGAAGACGAAATGATAGAAATAAAGGTTCCAGTAACGAAGCCTCCGGGTGCAACAGTAATAAGAATAGAAAATAGGAAGATAAAATTGTATAGAGCTTTGAATAGATTGTAGTATCAGTTTGTGAGAAACTTTGTGTCCTTACAATGATAACAGAGCTCACAACTTATATCTACGTCTAGGGAACAATATCCTAGGATCATACCCTTCTTTAATGTCAATTATGAGGGCCATTGATGGAGACATAACAGTGAGCATAAATGATAAATTCTTTGTAACGGGTAGTGCACTTAATGTCGTGGAATATTCTTCATTAATACCACCGGGCGGAAAGTATTTATTGCTTCTTTATGAGTCTCATTCCCCACGATGCCAAACGGGATAGTTATCTTCGGTTCCACGTGTCATTCTTCTAAGCAGCCATCTGGCATAGCATATTTACCTATACAATAGTCACACAAAATTTTATGGTTGTTTTAGACCACAAATTTCAGGAAAAAAAAAAATTAAAACTCCGTGCTTAATCTTACACTACCATATGAATTTGGACGGGGAAGTACTAATATACATTAACTAAATGCAGGATCAAGCTTCAATTAATAGTGATCCTTGAATTTTAGTACAAGACGAAGATCTGGCAAAGAAAAATATGCAAAGCAGCGTATGGGTTTCAATTAATAGTAATGTTACCTAGAGTTTTATAGCCCAGTTAAACAAATCAACTAACGAACAAGATTTTAAGCTAGATGTGAGACCAGCTCAAAATGCAAGAGGAGAATGATACTAAAACCCAGAATTGAGTCATTCTATTGTAATTAATCATTCTGCTGATCGTGAACGTTTCAGCATAAACCGAGTACATTGGGGGATGAGCACTTGATTAATTAATCGCAAAAGAAGATTTTGTTTCATTCAACTAATGCTATAGTATAATTTATCATTTTAAAAAAAAAATATCAAAAGAAAGCGTAATCTACGATTTTCGTCCCTTTTTTATTCAGACTGTTCGCAGACAGGGTCACATTCTTTTAATCACAATTACTAAAACGTGTTTGCTTGTTGTACTATACTAACTAGTTATGCTTTATGCTGTTAACCGTGACTGTTTCAACAAAATGACGTATTAGTACGACTTGAAATAAACTAAGGAGTCGTTTGGTAGAATGCATTAGAAAAAAATAATGTATGTATTAATTTTGTGTATTTATATACTTTGTTTGGTATACTTTTTGAATCTATGCATTAATTATGTAAGCATTTGTTATATATCCTATTTGGTAATGCATAAGAAACAATGACATTAACAATGCAATGAGTTTTAATGCATGCATGTTTATATAAAAACATTCCTCAACATATGTTTCTTTTAAAAAAATAAAGTGATGGACTAGTTATGAGGGTATTTTTATAAACAAACAATTCTTTTAAAAATTGTGCAATGTTTTAATACATCAAACCAAATAAGGATAAGAAATACGTCAGCATAACTAATGCAAATATAACTAATATCAACATTACTAATACACTATATTCAGCATTATTCTAATAAAGCCTGCCAAACATACATAAGTCTTAGAAGTAATACACGTTTACCGTGTTAAGTCCGCCAACTCAATTTGATCTTATTCTTATTGGAATTCAATAACTCACAGAAACTTCACTTATTTCTTCGTAGCAGTTCTACTGCTGTTTGTAATTTCTGAGCATCTTCTATAAGTTTACATAACATAATCAAATCTGATGGATCAGTGGAGAAACCACCAAGTACGAAACACAAAATAATAAATAAATAAATAAATAACAAAATGTGGAATATAGGACTGAATCTTGTCTAAAAGAGAAGAAAATGTGTTTCTGGTGTCTAATACCCCCTGTTCTAATATTCCCTTTGTCCCGCTTTATGTTATGGCGTTACTATTTAGAGAATTAAAAAAGTTTTTTTCTTCATCGCGATTTCTTTATGTTCAATTGTTAATTATTACTTAGAGAATTTTTTGTTGCAAAAATATTGGATTATGGAGAATGAGATTTAGCTTGAGGTGTGTAAAGGACATTGTCCTTACGGATATTTTATCCACACCATGATGAATAAAATTATGCGTATCCCCTAGGATTCAACAAGCTCTTCTAATATAACTAGGAACATAAACAACAAAGATTAATCACAAGAAAACCCAGCATAATAAAAGAAATTGAGAAGAAAAATTTTTGCTTTTTGAAAATATTGGATTATGGAGAATGAGATTTAGCTTGAGGCGTGTCAATGACATTATTCTTAAAAATATTTCTATGCTATTACTATAGAGAATATCAATTCTGGAATCACGAGAGAAGTAAATGAAAGGTGAACAAATATTATTATTATTATAAGGTATCATATATTGTTGTTGATGGTTATACTGTGGCATGCATTCTTGGCAAGTTGTTATTTTAATTTTGCACATTATCGCATTATGAAGATCAATATGCACCACAAAATTAAGGTAAACTTTTTCTAGTATTTAAATGCGCCTAACCCTACATAAATGTAGACTTTTTCGTTATCCATTTTTTAAAATCTTGATAGCTCTAAGATAGTGGGTTTAAATTGATTCTTTAATTTCAACAAATTTGAGTTTTGAATTTGGAGTGTTATAAATAAAAGCACGATTGATTTCTATACCCAAATCGTATAAGTTCTTTGTTAATTTTATGAGAATGAAAGAGCGAATTATTTTACTATACATGATAATCATTCATGTCAAATAGAATTTGACAGATCTTTTTTATGGAAGGGAAGATGATGATTAATGTGTTAGATTTTGTGAATCTCCTCTCACTATATTTGAATGTTTTACATATAGTGGCTAAAGCATTTCACAATATATTTAACAGCTTTTTGAGCTCTTGAATTTTGATGAATTTGCATTTATCTTTACAAATAATTTGTATCTACTGAATTATCTTAATTAGTGAGCCATGATTTTTAAGAATTCAGCTTGAGTATGTGTGTTCCTAGATCAGTGTGAGTCTCCTCCGTATTAGTTTGATAGAAATAATAGATAAAGATAAGACATTCGTGCTCTTGTGACATTTTGGGTGAAGCTATATTATTAGCTTGTTGTTTATAAATTGGTAAACTCTTTATGAGTTGTGAAAAGGTTATTTCCTTAGGATATCTCCAACCTTGCCCCTATCCTCCATAATGGGAAAAATATTTGGGGGAATTTAGCTCCAACCCTCTCCCATATTTGTCCCCAAAATGGGGGATGAATAGTGTCCCCTCAAATATGGGGGTACATTATTCATTTCCCCCATTACTATTCATCAATTTTTTTTTATTTAATCTTTTAATTTATCTCTTTATATATACCTAATTATATTTATGTAATGTCTTTATAATATTAATATTATATCTTAACTTTGGTGTATAATTTTGATAAATTAATTTTCGTGCATTTATTATTTTTATGTAGAAATGGCAATAGATGAAAATCAACGATTTCAAGAATTTTTATTTCAACATAGAAGAATTAAGGACAAAGATGCTCATTTTGCACTTCGTAATGCATTAATAGATCATTTATGGGAGAATACTAGAGGTTGAAGTTGAATATTTATCTAGTATTTCGTATGAATTTTATCGTTATGTAATATGTATTTAACTAATCTTGTATCGCAATGATTTCACTTTTATTTGAATTATTAGTTAATCTATAATAATTGCTTGCAAATTATATTATTTAAAATTTATGGAATTTTTTTAATTATGAAAATTACAAATTAATAAAAATAAAAGATGGAATTTATTTAATGGGAATTAAAAAATAAAATTAAAATGAAAGATAATAATATAATATAGAAGAATTAGAAGAATATAAAAAAGTTTGGGAAAAAAATGGGGGAATAGTTGGAGTAAGTTGTCCCTAAAATGGGAAAATCCCCATTTTGGGAACCAAAAATGGGGTAAAGGTTGGAGATGTCCTTACTCTGAAATTTTCGAAAATGTGGGGAACCGTAGTGTCCAGAATTATATAGCCTGATCCTAAGAAGGAAAAATATGAGAAAAATGCTTATTAATATTATAACAAAGCCTTACAAAATTGAGATTTGTTGTGGCAAAAAAATTGTATTTGAATATAAAAAATATATGTTATATTTTTGGCTTTGAAAAGTGATGTTGCTTCGAGTCGCTTAGTCATTTGGGTGAAGAAATCGTTGAATTATGACCCGTTTTCTATTGATTTGAGATATTTCTGTAAAAGTTAAAGTTGCTTCTATATTTAGAAAATTTTACTTTGGTATTATAGTATGGAAGATACCAAAAAGAAAACTAAATTCTTATGTGTTGAAAGATGTTTCAAAAGGCACTTGTACTGAAGTCAAGTTTTATTCATTTGGGATGATTTTATGCTTTATTTGAGAAATACTATGAGTTAGTATTTTGTATGTAAATTTTTTACTGTATTAGAAGGATATATTGATGATATTGAATCTCTGATTCATATGAGAAAAATTCACTAGTGATTGTGTGATCACCTTCTTATGGGGTGTTATGATATTGGAATTGTCTGGCAATGAGGTTGATTAAGCAACCTTTTGGTGAATATTCTACTAGGGATTAAGTCGATAATATTTGTGTCGATAAATTGTGATTGCCAAAGTGCAATAGTTATTGTAAGAAAATAAATCTTTCAATGGGAAGAGTAGACACATTCTCTTGAGACAATTTTGTCATAAAGCAATTGCTTAGATATAAGAATTTTTTATACCTATTAAGTGTAGTCAAAAGAGGATTTGGCTGATCCTTTGACTTATATGAAACATCGAAGAGTTGAAACTTTTGCCAATTTGAGATATATCAACAATGATGGTAACCCAACCTATATGATTGGAGATCCCATGAAATAAGTTCATATGGGTAATAACAAGTCATTAATTGATAAAAAATAAACTATTAAATTATGTCTCTTCCTATGTTGTGTGTATATAGTGCAAGACTGCAAGGAATGTGAGGTTGAGTTATTAAACTCTTAATCCAATAATCCATAGTCTATTGTAGGTAGTGTATTGTGTTGCATAATATACTTGATGGATGGACCTATATGAGTGTGGAGTGGGGTCGCTCCTATGAAATTTGTGGCAAAATTTCTAGAGCACTCATGAAAACCAGGCGCGCGCATGGCCTATGTCATGCAAAATTGCGACAAACAACAAAGTGTGTGGGAGTATAATGTGATAGATAAGACACTAACTTACAAAAGAATTCTTGATTCGTAGAAGTTGTAAACTTCACAATTGTTCTGTAAGTTTAATCTTATTTTATCTAGGTCTGGTTCATAGTCCAAGAGACACCAGATTCGATGCATTATGCTCATTTGT
Source organism: Nicotiana tabacum (assembly GCF_000715075.1). Taxonomy (NCBI): domain Eukaryota; kingdom Viridiplantae; phylum Streptophyta; class Magnoliopsida; order Solanales; family Solanaceae; genus Nicotiana; species Nicotiana tabacum. The sequence continues at coordinate 207,485,887 of NC_134085.1, read as the reverse complement.
GAAAACCTAGCAAAACATTTTATTTCACTTTATTACTTAATATTCTTTTTGAGTTATCAAAATTATTTTTCTAACACTTTTTACGTAACTTATAAATATGTAACTTTTATTTAAAAAATTTAGATTCAAATTTACACCTAAAATTAAATAGTTTGACTTTTCGAATCGCATCACATATAGTGGGATGGAAGAAGAAACAGAAAACGTCTATACGCGAAATACAGTTACATAAATTACTTATGGTACAAACATCTACTGAGGTTATGTTTTTCCCGTCCCATCTGCTCGTAGAAAACAAAAGAAAAGCCCCTTTCGCTCTCCCCAAAAAAGAAAAGGGGAAGAAGAAAGGGTCAATGTTTCACCAACCAAATGGGGCAACAGTAGCTACGTAATTATTGTCATGTGGTTTTAAATGAATGATCTTATTGAATTTTGTGAAAGATGGTTAAAGTAGTGGACTAATCGGCTAGAGTTATTCTCTTTTACTGTATACTAACTATAAAAGGCAAAGCAAGTCAACTTTATTGAGACAAGGAAGTAATTATAAAAATAAAATTTACATGTGCAAACGTTAGACAAAAGGTGCGTTAATCATTTAGGCTCATTGTCCTCGTAGGGTAATCACTAATTAGTTATCTCGACGTTCAAACTTCAACTAATGCCCGAAGAAATGGCGTTTAGTACTCAAGTCTTGTGTAGGCTACGATCTGAGAATTTCTCTCTTAAATTCCTTCAATGGCCCATCTTCCGCTTTTGTTTCTGTATACAAATAAACCTGAGTCCATTAAACACTTCGGTTTTCGGGTAAGGTGAACGGAGCAGGGACATGATCGTAAGGAATCGGAATTTGGGTGAGGAGCCCCTCGTATCGGGATTCGAGCAAAACACCTACCCTTGGAGGCATCGGAACCACGTCCTTCGGGTCCGGTTCGAGCCTCAAGACTTCAGAGAACATTATCAAATGGTTGCACACGACTAACGAAGGGCCGTGATATCCGTGCCCAACCGAATATCACGGCTCGAACGGCCCGTATCGACAGAACATCAGTGACTAGCGAAACGGAAGATTTTTACCTTTCTTAGAATTGTACTTAGGATAAAATCTATATAAAGGGGAAAACTTATTATTCATACCGGACATTGTAACACACATTCCAAGGAAATTTACTCTTATTCTCTCTGTTATTCAAAGTTCTTATATTTGTTCATCAGTTCTCCGCAAGGATAAGCTCGGGATCGAAGGCAGACTCTTCATTAAACCGTTTATCGAGCTCGGGATCACTCTTATTATTGGTTTGACAATTTATTACGTCTTTTATTTTGTTTAATTTAACGTCATTAACCACTTGTATTGAATTAATCCACATATCCCTAAAACCGCGTATAAATTCAATTGTTATCCGTTTTTTTAGGATAAACCGTTTGGCATCAATGTAGAGCTAAGGATAATAGTGGCAATTTGATACAAATTCCCATAACACACTCTGCGTTACGCCTATTCTTTGAGATTTTAATTTCAGGTAAATTTAATAATGTCAAACTCTCAATCTACTCACTTGAATGTTGATGCTGAGTTTGGCCACCATGGCGAGAACAACAATATGGTACCCAGCAAAGAGGTCTCTTTGTTGACCCAAATGGAGTCCCAGTCGCGGACCCAATCGATGCCAACTCACATGTGATTATCGACGCAAACTTGCCTACCGACCTAGAGAACATCATTCATGGAGGATCCAGATCGGTAGCCCGGGGTGAGCATGACGGTGAAGGCGATGGGATCAATTTGCGAGTAATCTTCAAAATGTTACAAGCTTAATAAGTGGCGATAGACCAGTTACAGAACCAAAGTCGCGCCCTCAGCAGAGTTGAGCCCGAACCATCCAGAGAGAACACCCGAAGAAATGAACGAACCTCGGAAAGGCTAGGTGAAGCTGAAGCCGGGACCAACCCCAAAATAATAAAGATGCTCGAGGGATTGACAAAGCGGGTGGAATCTGAGGAAAAGAAGATCGAAGGCAATGACAAAAAAGTAGAAACCTATAACTCCAGGGTTGATCAAATCATAGAGGCACCTCCAATATTGAAAGGCCTGGATTACAAGAAATTTGTCCAAAAGCCTTTCCTTCCGAGTGCAGCACCAAAGCCAATCCCGAAGAAGTTCCGTATGCCCGAAATTCCAAAGTATAATAGAACAACGGATCCAAATGAACATGTGACCTCCTACACATGTGCCATCAAGGGGAATGACTTAGAAGATGACGAAATCGAGTCTGTTTTGCTGAAAATTTTTTGGAGAAACCTTGTCAAAAGGAGCTATGATAGGGTATAACAACTTACCCCCTAATTTTATTGATTCGTTTGCTATGCTTGCATATGCCTTTGTAAAAGCGCACGTCGGGGCCATCAAGGTCGAGACCAGGAAGTTGGAACTTTTCAAAGTAAAGCAAAGTGATAACGAGATGCTCAGGGAATTCGTGTCGAGGTTTCAAATGGAACGAATGGATCTGCCTCTTGTCGTAGACGATTGGGCCGTTCAGGAATTCACTCAAGGACTCAACCCCCAAAGCTCATTGTCTTCGCAACAGTTAAAACAGAATTTGATAGAGTACCCGGCAGTAACTTGGGCCAATGTCCATAACATGTACCAATCTAAAATAAAAGTCGATGAAGATCAGCTCGTGGCCCCCTCCGGGTCCATGTATCCCGTCAGAGCTAGTAACATATCTAAGAGAGTCATCGATCATGAACCAAGACCGAACAGAGATCGATATCAACCATATAGTGGGGATCGAAGGGGTAATGGATCCAGATGCAACCCTGCTAGGAGTGAAAAAAAGAGCGATCCAGACCAATAGTCAGGGACTCATGACTAAACACGATTTCGACAAGCCACTCGAAGCCAAGGAGGCACCGAGATTATCGGAATATAATTTTAGTATTGATGCCGCCGGCATCGTATCTGCCATCAAACGCATTAAAGATACCAAGTGGCCTCGACCATTGCAATTTGATCCTGCCCAAAGGGACCCTAGCCTGATGTGTAAATATCATGCCACTCACGGCCACTTGACCGAAGACTGCAGGCAAATAAGGGAAGAAGTGGCCCGGCTATTCATTAATGAATACCTCCAAGAATTTCTGAGTGATCGAGACAAAACTCAATTCAGGAATAGGGACTCCGTCAAGTAGACCGAGAAAGAGGAACTTCAGCGCGTCATCAACATGATCATTAGTGGGGTCGACGTCCCCCGGGAGCCAATGCTAAAACACACTAAAGTGTCCATTACAGGGGAAAAATGAACTCGAGATTACATGCCTGAGGGGACCATGTCTTTCAATGATGAGGACGTTGAAGGCCTCGTGCAACCACATAATGATGCACTGATAATATCTGTACTCATAAATAAATCTCAAGTTAAGTGTGTGTTAATTGATCCAGGTAGCTCGGCCAATATCATCAGATCGAGAGTCGTGGAATAACTGGGTCTACAAGACCAAATAATGCCTACAGTCCAGGTTTTAAATGGATTCAACATGGCATGTGAAACTACTAAAGGGGAAACCCTGCTAGTGAAAACCGCCGGGACCATTCAGGAAATAAAGTCCTATTTCATTGAAGGGGACATAAGATATAATGCTCTATGTGGAAGGCCATGGATTCACAACATGAGGGCAGTACCCTCGACACTACACCAGGCATTGAAGTTCCCCATACCGGGAGGGATCAAGATGGTTTACTAAGAGCAGCCAGCCGTAAAAGAAATGTTCGCAGTTAATAAGGTGATCCCGATTTCCGCACTCTCGACATCAAAGCACCCGGAGCCGGTTTGGAAGGAAGAAGCTAAATAGCAATCATCGACATTGGCCCCGCCATACCAAAGGAGCGAGAAATGGGCGAGGATGATGATTACGGAGTTCCTAGGTCATTCATCGCCCATCCGATGCCACTAAATTGACGGTCGAAGAGCTAGAGCAGTTCATACTGATCGAACACTTGCCCGATCGAAAGGTATACCTAGCACGGTGTTAATACCCAAGCTCACAAAAAAACTCACTAATTTCCTTACAACTTGTTGACATCCAATTTTCTCCCTCTTTTCTTCCAAATTGTTTATTTGAGCTTCTAATATCACTAATAATGTAAGAATAGTTATTTTACCATTTTTAGCACAAACTAGACCTAATTATTATTATTATTTACCTAATATCACTATTACTAGTATTATTAATATTACCACTACTATCATTGAAATTAGTACTAGCATTAATACATTATGACTACTACTAAGTACTATTCTTATTAGTATTAATATTAATTCGATATTAGTATTAGTGTTACTATTATTACTACGCCTACGACCAATATTTTATTAGTAGTATTGTCACACCTCCTTTTTCCGCACCCGAGAGGGCGCAATGGAGTTTTTTCCAATTAAAGGACAATCGAAACGGGATTTGTTTATTTATTTCAGAGTCGCCACTTGGGAGATTTAGGGTGTCCCAAGTCACCAATTTTAATCCCGAATTGAGGAAAAGAATGACTCCATATTACAGTCTGCGTACCAGAAATCCGGATAAGGAATTCTGTTAACCCGGGAGAAGGTGTTAGGCATTCCCGAGTTCCGTGGTTCTAGCACGATCGCTCAACTGTTATATTCGGCTTGGTTATCTGATTTTATACAAGTGTGAACTTATGTGCCTATTTTATCTTTTAACCGCTTTTATCATTTAATGTTATTATTTTACGAGAATTGCAACGTCGTGGAAACACACCTCGAACCACGTTACAATCAATGTACCCGTGGTTAGAGCTACGTTTCAACTCTGTTGAGATTGGGATTTGGGTCACATAAATGTGCACCCGAGTTTAGGAAGATAACATTATTAAATACGCGCCTAAAGCAACTAGTGTATTATTATGTTGGGAAAAGGCCGTGAAATTCGCTAAACGGCCTGTCCCGAATTCTAAGTATTTTAATATATACATTTAGAGGGCCCCGCAGCTTGTGCATTTTTTGTTTGTCGAGGCTCGTCTCATTCATTATTATTTTTTTAAAAGGAATTCGCAACGTCATGGAAATGCATCTCAAACCACGTCACAATCAATGTACCCGCGATTGGAGACACATTTCGACTCCGTTGAGATTTGGATTTGGGTCACATAAATGTGCACCCGAGTTTAAGGAAGTAATTTAATTAAATCGCGTCTAAAGAGGCTAACGCGTTATTATCTTTGGGGAAGGCAGTGAAATTCACTAAACGGTCCATCCCAAATTCTAAGTATTTATTATGACTAATTATTGAGGGCCCCGTGATTTGCATTTTTATTTGGCGAGGCTCGTCTCTTTTTTATTTTTAAGGATAAACCTACAGTGACTACATTTCTCTATTAAGTTCGTCTCTAAAAAGAAAATCCTAATTTATTAATCAAACAATGGAAGCTAGTAGGATACACGGCTAATGAAGAGTATCTCGAGCTTGACGAATTATAATTAAACATGAACTTACATTTAGAACTAACCCATATGGTAAACAACAGAACAATGACTAATAAAATTATGATAGAACTTATTAAATCAATCCGACTACCAATTCGGCGAGCTAGTCACGAACATGAAGACTTTTGTACAACTTTCGTCTAGCATGCCAATTTGAGATAGCAATAACGTAAGCACAAAACTAAAACTCGACAGATTTAAACAAGATCTTTAACATAACATTTATTCAAGCTCGGACACTATAGTGACCGATAGCAACTCAAACAAAGATTAGAAAACGAACCTCTAATGATAAACACTACTGGGGATTTACAACTCATTCGTCAAACCGAAATGGAGCCATAGTCGGCGAAATGAAGCAACGAGACCAACGAACTGGAACCTCCCATCGGCACTCGAACGGACTTCAAACGGGAAACCATGGAAACAGTCATCACAGCTCAAACGGAATAGCTTACGCCAAAAACTCGAACACGAACGGGCTGAGCATGAACCATGGCTGCTACTGGTTTTTCCCGGTGTGTTACTGGTGGTTTGCTGGAGGGGTCGTGGTCTGGTGGTCGTTTGGACGTGGTGTTCAGTGGTCGTTTGATCCGCTGCTGGGCGTGAGGAAACGACGGGGAGACTGGTGGTGGCGTGAGGTCGAGCTGGAGGTTTGGTAGGCGATAAGGCAGTAATGGAGGTTGCTAATGGCGGGCTGTTTGGACAGAAAAGATGGAGCAGTGGTGGCGGGTCGTTGATGCTGCAGCGGTTCGTGGTGGATGGTGGTTTTGGGGGTGGTTTTGGGTTAGGTTTGAGGATGAAGAAGAACGTGAAACAGCAGCAGCAGCGCCAGTTGCTGCTCGACGGGGGTCCGGCGGTTCAGGCGTCGGGGGAAGCTGGTTCGTGTAGGTGTTTGGACGTGGTGTTTGGGTGGTGGTGATGGCTGGCGACGAGCCTGTTTGGTTGTTTGACGGAGGTGGCGAGACGGAGAGGGGTCAGCTGGACGGGACGGAGGGAATGGTGGTTTTGCGGTGGGAAGGTGATGGTTCCGGCGTCGGGAGGATAGGGTCTGTTCGGTTTTGGGTGAGGGTACTTACCGTTTAGGTTTTCTTCTTCTTTTGAAGAAGAAAGATGAACAGTGCATGTGGGTTTTCCAAAATTTTCCAAAGTCCCCCCCTGCCAAGTCCAAGTCTCGTGCCTTTGTAGCTTTGGCCAAGACAATGGACCCCACGTGTGTAGGGGTCCAAGATTCATGTCCCCCATGCGCGGTGGGGTTCCCCGTGTACGGTGTTCCGTCCGTGTTCCCCACGCGTGTCTCCCACATGTGGTGGACTCAGATTATTGTGGGCTAGGTCCGAAAATTAGGCCTAAAACCGGATAGTTTGAACCCGAATATTATTCTTTTGCCCGGATCCGAGAATAAGAACACGGCGTTGCTTAACTAATAACTACCAAAAATAAGACTAATATTTAAAACGAAACTATATCTTTTTTAATATTTTTCAAGATTAAAATAGCTACAAAAATATTAATAAAACTATTTTTTGTAATTTTCGTTTTTTAATAAAGATAAAATATAAAGTAATATATTTTTTTTGTATTTTTCCAAAATTAAAATGACTATAAAATATTAATAGAATTATATTTTTTTGTAATTTTTGAATTTATATAAAGTACCAAAATAAAGTACAATTTTTGTATTTTTTCAAGTTTATGAGAAATACATAAACTAAAATTTATATATATATTTTTGTAATTTTTCTTTTTGCAACGAAATACAGTAAAAATAGTTAAAATGGCTATATTAGACCCAATTTCACATATTCACGCTAAAAATATGAAAATTCTCGGGGAGGGTAAAAAATCAGGTGTCTACAGCTACCCCTCTTTGACTGGAAACACAAAGAGTTTTCTGACAAAGAACGACTAGACATGTTTTTGACCCGACCATTACTTGGACGGACTACACTAAGGAAAGGAAGGGAATGTGACCGAGCCCTGGTATCTGAGCTGCCTACATATCCTTGGTTATACAGGAATCAGGCCACGTGTAGTTCGAAAATGAGAGAGATGGTAAAGTGTACCGAGGTGAAGAGCCGATCGAGGTGCCGTTCCGTTGAGGTTCCGGTCTGCGGTCCTGTCATTACATTAAAAATGAAAACTGAAAAGACTAACTAAGCCTATCAGCTACTAGTTACAAGGATTCCTATCTTTAAGTCTTCTGAAACTTGATCTTGAGTCTTGAATGGTGCTTCATACAGACTTTGGATTTGAACCTTGATACTTGCTAGTTGTAGGTGCTAGTTCTTGAGCAGACCACATCTGTTCTCCACTTCCGTATTTTGGGTTCTTTTTTTGTGTGTGTGCTTGCCTTTTTTTCTCTTCTTGTTTTTGTTTATGTGACCAGCTTCTGTTGATCATCCCAGACTATTGACTCGCATTCTTGAGGCGAGCTTCTACTATTTCTAACTTGGATTGAATGCTGGGGATTTCTGTTGTAACCTTCTGCTTTCCAGTGGGTCACTGCTTGATCTTGAAAAATGTTCCTCTGTTCTACAGGCGGACTCCTGACTTCATCATCTTGAATTTAACCACCTCCGTTCTACAGGCGGGCTCCTGGATTCTTCAACTTAAATTTAACAACCTCCGTTCTCCAAGCGGGCTCCTGACAACCAAAACAAACAAAATTTCCTAACCCAGTTTGTACTGGGAAGAGTTGTGAGTCGTTAGCAAAATTGTAACTCACTTACACTACTGATGCAATGATGAGAGTAAACTAAAGACTAGGCTAGGATGTGCATCTCCTACGAGTAAAACTAAAACTCTTGCTAGCAAATGTGTCTGCTAAAATAAAAACCTCAATGACTCAAACTAGAAAGTGCTTCTTCTATGGTTGAATGGGAATGAGCTAAACTAGGAAGTGCGTCTCCTAAGGGTGAAAACTTCAGTGACTAGAACTAGGAAGTGCGTCTCCTATGAATAAAATCTCGATTTAGGAAGTGCGTCTCCTAAAAAACTTGAAAGACCTTGATTGGGAAGTGCGTCTCCTACGGGTAAACTTCAAAGAACTGGACTAGGAATTGTGTCTCCTATGGTCGAACTTAAAATGAATCAAACTAGGAAGTGCATCTCCTAAGGGTGAAATCTCAATTCCGGAAGTGCGTCTCCTGAAATAAAATATAATCTGAAAAGCCAAACTCAAGAAGTGCGTCTCCTAATAAAGAAAACTTAATTCAGGAAGTATGTTTCCTATGCACGAAATTAAACTTAGGAAGTGCGTCTCCTAGGAGTAAAACTAAACTGAGGAAGTGCGTCTCCTAATGGTAAAACTGAACTCAGGAAGTGCGTCTCCTATGGTAAAACTGAACTTAGGAAGTGCGTCTCCTATTGGTAGAACTGAACTTAGGAAGTGTGTCTCCTATGGGTAAAATAAACTTAGGAAGTGCGTCTCCTATGGGTACGATAAACTTAGGAAGTGCGTCTCCTATTGGGAAAAACTAAACTTAGGAAGTGCGTCTCCTATTGGTAAAACTTACTTAGGAAGTGCATCTCCTATGGGTACAACTATACTTAGGAAGTGCGTCTCCTGTTGGTGAAATAAACTTAGGAAATGCGTCTCCTATTGGGTGAAATAACTTAGGAAGTGCGTCTCCTATTGGTGAAACTTTTCTTAGGAAGTGCGTCTCCTATTGGGTAAAACTAACTTAGGAAGTGCGTCTCCTATTGGGTGAAATAACTTAGGAAGTACGTCTCCTATTGGGTGAAATAACTTAGGAAGTGCGTCTCCTATTGGTACAACTAAACTTAGGAAGTGCGTCTCCTATTGGTGAAACTATTCTTAGGAAGTGCGTCTCCTACTGGTAAAACTTGGCTTAGGATGTGCGTCTCCTGTTTGTGAAACTAACTTAGGATGTGCGTCTCCTCTTGGTGAAACTATTCTTAGGAAGTGCGTCTCCTCTTGGTGAAACTTACTTAGGAAGTGTGTCTCCTATTGGTGAAACTATTCTTAGGAAGTGCGTCTCCTATTGGTGAAACTAACTTAGGATGTGCGTCTCCTCTTGGTGAAACTAACTTAGGATGTGCGTCTCCTATTGGTGGAACTATTCTTAGGAAGTGCGTCTCCTATTGGTGAAACTATTCTTAGGAAGTGCGTCTCCTTAGGATGTGCGTCTCCTATTGGTGAAACTTAACTTAGGATGTGCGTCTCCTGTTGGTGAAACTAACTTAGGATGTGCGTCTCCTATTGGTGAAACTAACTTAGGAAGTGCGTCTCCTATTGGTGAAACTATTCTTAGGAAGTGCGTCTCCTATTGGTGAAACTATTCTTAGGAAGTGCGTCTCCTTAGGATGTGCGTCTCCTATTGGTGAAACTTAGCTTAGGAAGTGCGTCTCCTATTGGTGAAACTTAGCTTAGGAAGTGCGTCTCCTATTGGTGAAACTATTCTTAGGAAGTGCGTCTCCTATTGATGAAACTATTCTTAGGATGTGCGTCTCCTATTGGTGAAACTGACTTAGGATGTGCGTCTCCTCTTGGTGAAACTTACTTAGGAGGAAATACATCTCCTATGGATAAAATAACTTAGGAAGTGCGTCTCCTATGGGTAAAACTTAGACTCAGGAAATGCGTCTCCTATTGGTAACGGCGTGGAATGTATTCCCTTGTTATACAGGTGGGCGCCTGGCATGAAATGGACAGACAAAAGAGTATTCCTCTTGTTATACAGGTGGGCGCCTGGTATGAAATTTAAAGACTGAAATGTATTCCTCTCGTTATACAGGTGGGCGCCTGGTAAGAAATTTAATGATTGAAATGTATTCCTCTCATTATACAGGTGGGCGCCTGGCTTCATCACTTGAAATAAAAAGACTGGTCCTGTATTCCTCTCGTTATACAGGTGGGCGCCTGGAATATGAAATGAACAGACAAAAAAGTATTCCTCTCGTTATTCAGGTGGGCGCCTGTCTTCAACAACAACTTTGAAAATAAAATCCTATTTGAGGGCGGATGAACCCGACATATCCTGCTTTGAGGGCGGATGAACCCAACATATCCTGTTTTGAGGGCGGATGATCCCAACATATCCTATTCGAGGGCGGATGAACCCAAAATATCCTTAAAACTTGAAAATGTCTTACCTCAATACTTGCTGGGGATTATTTACTTACCTACTGGGGGATAAGTGTTATGAGCTGGGCATAACGCTGTTGAGGATAACACTGCTGGGGGGATTTGCATTCCTTCAAAATTGGTGCTCCACTCTTCTGAAGCCTGCTGGGAGCGACACTGGCCCTTTGCCTTTCCAAACACAAGTTTCAATCTTTTTGTTCGGTCTGTTGAGGATTCAGCTTCCTTTATTAAAACTTGGGGGTAACACTGGTTCAAAGATCAGCTCCCTTGAGACTGGTGTTATCTTTCTTCTTCCCCAAATGGGCACCCGCCTTCAAGAAAATTTTCACAAGGAGAAAATTTTCTGCCCCGGTTTGATGATTTTCTTTATGGCATGTCTTTCCGCCATCAATAACGTTCATTTTCCCTGTTTCTAAATCAAAGAAAATTTTGTTAGTTTAAAAACATGGTAAGCGGTCATGCCACTCTTGTTGTGGATGGTTTCCTCTTTCTCCTTTCCCAGCTTTGTGTTCCATTATGCTATCAAAACTTGCTGGGGATGATATTAATTGCTGACACTGGCCCATTCCTTTTATCATTCTCATCTTGATGGGGATACCCTTCTTGACACGGGTTTTACGCCTGTTCCTTGTACCACTTGGGTGTACTAGTTGATGGCCTATTTTGAAGTCATTTCCCACTGGTTCTGACCAAACAGACTCTACTAGGGAATTTTTCTATGAAAGGAAAAAGATAAAAAGAAACAAAATATAAGACAAAGGAAACGATGACTCTTTTACAAAAGAAACTATAAATAAAAATCTATCAAACGCAGATATCGACTCTATTGGTCATGACATGCACATGTGGCCTATCTTCTGTTGTCAATCATCTTTCAAGATCTTCAATTGGCAATTCCCCATCTGATTCTCAATCTTATTCGACTTGTAGTGCCCGAAGGGTTTTCACTATCAAGCCTCTCTCATTTTGGTTCTCTCAGCTTTCATCGCCTTATGGTGCCTCTGAAGGTTTTCACCGATAAGACTCTCTCATTTGTATCACTTTCCAGCTGGGGATTTGGAGTGTTGCCGGTATGACTCTCTCTGCTGGAGATTAGAGTCCTTTCTGCTGTGGAACAGAATGTTAGGTTTGCCGGTAAGACTCTTCATTTGTCTGACTTGACATCTTTTGAAGACTGATCAGAAGGTCTTTCTTTGGACCGTAATGTGGGTTTTGGATAGGGTTAGAAAGAAAGGGTATAAAAGGCTCAAAAATTCAAAATAAATTCTGGGTTAAAAATTACAACCTCCGGAACTAGATTTATTTACAACAAACGCAACCTCTGCCCTAGTTTCTTGCTTGGGGATATCCTAATTGATTTTTTTTTTCATTTTTTTCAAAACTATGACCGAGCCGTGAAACGCCTACGTATCCTCTTTGAGGAATCAGGTCAAACGTAGTTCCCAATTCCTCTGTTTTCATTTGACTTTCCTTTGTTTTGTTTTTTTATCATTTTTCTTTTCTTTTCTTTTCTTTTTTTTTGCCTTTTCTCGTTTTGTTGTTTTCTTTCTTTCTCTTTTTTTTTTCTTCGTTGCTACTGATTCCGAACGAGGGGTATGAAAGAAAATAAATAAAGCTCAAAAGGGGTAACGAAGGATAAAGTGTTTAGGTAGCAGAACAAAATGCCTTCGTCATTCCAGTCTTCAAGACATGCCAAGTGCAAACAACATAATCAAACAATAGATTTATAGTCTCTTCCGATGGTGCTAGACTTGACAATTATGTTAAACATTTGCTTTTTCCGTTGTCATTTCTAAAGCACCGTTGGGCGACACTCTCATTATCATGAATGAACCTCATGCCAATTTGGCGAATCTTGCTTTTAACGGTTTTATTTGTGTTTTCCTTGCCCTAGTTCCACATGACTCGGGATCCAAATAATCTCAAACCGTTCTTATTTCCTTTAAATACTTTGATCACCTTCCCAGGGTTTTATGATTAACTTTTAAGATTAGGCCCAAACTGGGTGCGAATGCCATGTCCCTAGAATCGGCATTGAACGAAATGATAAAAGGACTAAACAAAAAGACGACTGGAAATAACAAAAGACTGGCTTTGTATTAGACTACCAGCGAAATGGTTTGAATGATAAAACAAACAAAACAACCAGAATAAAATCCTAACACAAACTGGACAAAATTTAAAACAAACTGCTATGACAAAATGGAAAGATAAGAAGGTTTGACATAGGACAAAATCCAAATTACAACCTTAATAATCCGGACAACAGAAATGACAACAAAATAAGCCACCAAATGTTTCTTTCTTGTTAACCAAGGAACAGAGCATCCTTCCACTTTATCAAGACTGGCATCTTAGCCACTGAGCTTTGCATCGATACTACCAGGACCATTACCAGCTTCAATATCATCAACATCGGACAACAAGTTCTCAAGAGGATTCGCGTGCTCCCTGTCACTGTCATCGATCACAATTGCCCCTTCCTGAATCATTCTTTCTATTTCCTTTTTCAAAGAACGACAGTCTTCAATGCTATGTCCTTGGACATTAGAGTGATACATGCATCGTACAGCAGGATCGAATCCTTTTGCATATGGGTCTGGAGTATAGCCAAGTAGCGGCTCAATCAGTCCTGAAAGCTTTAGCTTTTCAAACAAACTTGCGTAGGACTCCCCAATTGGCGTGAAATTGTTTCCTTGCCTTTGTTTTCCCTCATGCCCCTGTTTTCTAGGGTCGTTGGGTGCTTGGAAACGTTGTGAAGGCAATAATGCATTACGTGGTGCTGGCTCTCGCCAGCGGGGGTGACCTGATGGTTGATCCTGCGACCGGACCTTGTTCGGAGGATAATATTGAGGCGGATTATATGGAGCTCGGGGGCAGGCTTGGGCATGATGGGCTGAAAAGAGTGGCTCTGAATAGTGGGTAGTAGGGTTGTGGAAGGTTGTATGGAGTGTGTGGATAATTTGGATGACTGGGCCTGGGCTGGTAGTGAGGGGAAGGACCTCTGAATTTGGACCCAGTACCTGCTTCGACTGATGCGACCTCGAGCGCACCTCCCGCGCCGCTCTGAATAGCCTGGGTCGTTGCCTTAAGCGCTGAGTAATTTAGGATTTTGTCAGACCTTAAACCCTCCTCTATCATGACCCCTATCTTTACCACTTCATTGAAGGATTTCCCAACCGTTGTCACCAAGTGACCAAAGTAAGTTGGATCCAATGTTTGCAAGAAGTAGTCCACCATTTCTCCCTCTTTCATGGGAGGATCAACTCTGGCCGCTTGTTCTCTCCAGCGGAACCCAAACTCACGAAAACTTTCCCCAGGCTTCTTTCCAGTCCTCAGCAATGTGAGATGGTCAGGGACTATCTCGCGATTGTATTGAAAATGACCTGCGAAAGCCTGCGCCAGATCATCCCAAGTGTACCATCTGCTGGAATCCTGCCTGGTATACCATTCTAATGCCGATCCACTCAGACTTTGGCCGAAATAAGCTATCAGCAGCTCATCTTTGCCACCTGCCCCTCTCATTTTGCTACAGAATCCCCGCAAATGCGCCATGGGATCACCGTGCCCTTCATATAAATCAAACTTAGGCATCTTGAACCCAGCCGGGAGTTGGACGTCCGGGAAAGGGCATAGATCCTTGTAGGCCACGCTGACCTGGTTGCCCAATCCGTGCAGGTTCCTGAAGGTCTGCTCCAGGCTCTTGAACTTCCTCGTCACCTCATCTTATTCGGGGATTTTAACCGGCTTTTCAATCTCTGCCGGTGTCTCTAAGTGCAGGTTATAGGTATGGGGTTCTGGTGCATGAAATGTGGGCTCAGGGGGATAGTATTGCGTATCAGGAGCCTGAAACAATGGTTCGCTGGTCGTTCTTTGCAGGGTGGCTGATGTGGGTCCCAAAAAAGTGGGAACATTTGGTGTTGGGAGAGGTTGATGGGGTGGTGGAGCTTGGGAATCATGGGGGCTTCTCTCCTGATGATAACGGTGATTCGGGAGGCTTGTTGAAGGGCCGGAGTGAGGGTATTCCGGCATGTGCCCTAATGGCTCAGGGCTCTTTTGTGCTTTGGCTAGAGCTAGCTGCATTGCATCCATCTCTAGTCCCATCCTTCCTATCTTTTCCATCGCTTCCTTTAACAACTGGCTCATAGGCATTTCTTCCTCGGTACTATTCTCTGAAGTAGTCATGCTTGTTGTTATCGGTCCTTTGGATCTAGTTTGGTAAGGGTGTGTTGCCAGAATTCTTTAACAACTAACTGTTTGAGATTCGCAAAACAACAAACTTGTTAGCGTTTAGAGTTTCACAGATTTGATAACAACACATTGAGGATACAATGCCCCTAGGCAGTTAACCGTTTCTAACACGCTTTGCTTCAAACAACATGCGTCATCCCGGCTTGCTTATTTGCCCCTTTGAAGTACTTTGGGAACCCCTGTATTTTATTCTATTTTGTATTTTCTTTTCCTTTCGATTTTTTCATTTTTTCCTTTTCTCTTTTTCCTTTTTTTCAAATTTTTTTTGTTGTGGTCGAATCTTATGGAGATTGTCTACGTATCATGACCCCGCATGAATCAGACCTTGCGTAGTTCGTGACCAATAAAAGATAAACAATACTAATCATTTTTTCAATTTACATATTAAAATAAACTGAAAAAATCAAACAAACCACATATTCTAATTAAAGATTTATAAACTCAAAAACAAAAGGCTAGCTCCCTTTCTCTGTTCGACAAATGCAACCAAATGGTTATTTTTGCAAATGTGGCCCCTTCCAAATTTCACATGAATTTTGAGGCCGGGGAGGGTTATTTTATAACACTTTGCAAACTTGTCCGTTCTTTTACGAAAATAACCTTTCGACAACTGAAAGATACTCTAAGGCTATTTCGGCAAGAACGGTTTAAGACGCGGCCGAAGCTGACTCGGCTTATCATGACAAAATTCAAACAGTATTTTTTCTATTCAAATTATAATAAAACCTGGTGTTGCAAACACGGCCCTTCAGCGCCTCGGGGACGAAGATTTTTAAGGTTGTGTGGGTCAACTGGACCAAACTCCTAAACATGACCCCAAAAGGTGGCTGTTTATGCAAAGTCAGCCTTCCGGCGTCCCTTTCGGGAACATTCGGCTATTTATGACAAACAACATCACCTGATTTATTTATGACTCTTTTTATCAATTTTCAAAAATAGAAAACTCAATATTGCAAATACGGCCTTTCAACGTCTCGGGGACGAAGATTTTTAAGGCTTTGTGGGTCAACTGGACCAAATCTTAAACATGACCTAAAAGTGGCCGTTTGTGCAAAGTCAGCCTTCCGGCGTCTCTTTCGGGAACATTCGGCTATTTTTGACAAAACAGCATCACCCGACTTATTTATGACAAAAATTAAAATTTTGACATGTTTTTATTTATTTGTTTTTGGTTATTTTAGCAAAGGGTGGGGTTAGACCGGATGAGGGTTGCCTACGTATCTCACATCCGGTGAGAATCAAACCCGCGTAGTTCGGGCAAATAAATTATTTTTGAGAAGACCTTTTTCCATTTTCTATTCTTTTTTTATATATATAACAAACAAACAAACTATTATTTTTCATTCATAACAAACAAACTAACTAACGTAAAACATAAAACATAAAACATTCCTTCTTTTTTCAACATACAAAATCTTTTTGAATTTTTCAATGCTCTTTTTTATTTATTATTATTTTGTTATTATTTTCAAAAATGTGGCATGGGGACATGGGGAATTCCAAGACTTCTTGGATTCCACAAATGTTCCCCATGTGCTTTTTCCCAAAAATGAAGCGTGGGGGAAATGTGGAATTCCAAGACTTCTTGGATTCCACAAATGTTCCCCATGTGCTTTTCCCAAAAATGAAGCGTGGGGGACATGTGGAATTCCAAGACTTCTTGAATTCCACAATGTTCCCCATGTGCTTAATTAATATAATAGCATGCTTATCAAAAATCGTGCAACTTTCTTATTTAACGTGATCAGCATGATAAGGAGCGTTATTTGTCCTCAACTATCATTGGTCCGCCAAATGACCCATTCACCCTTGAATAAATACAACATGTAGCACATAGGATGCCAAAAGATGGTCTATTATTTTCAGGTTGCTTGTCCTAGACGGACCCAACCCCTGTGTTGAGTCCCCTAAGTCAAATGCACATGATGCAAATAAACGCTCCTACTAGGGATCCGGCATGAAGTCACGTTATTCTATGTTCAAAAACCTGGGTCAGTGTTCTAGACAGTGTACCCGAGCGGACAACTCGAGTCGAGGAGGGGGCAACTTACCGGGAACCAAAAGGCCGTCCAACTTCGTAACTTATCCGTCCTCTTTCTTGTTTCGGGTATTGACACTAACAGAATAGGGAGCCTCGACCATCGAGCTTCTCCCCGGAGGTAAGAAGAGAAGGGTTTCGGCACAGTTTATATACAGTTCAAATAATCAAAGCGGTAAAAGCAGCATTTAGCACAATAGGCTCAAACATGTAAAAATCAGATAAAACCAAATATAACAGTTTATCTAAGCTCGAATTTCTAACCCTGAACCAGTGGTTCTGGGTCTAATCCCCAGCAGAGTCGCCAGAGCTGTCACACCTCCTTTTTCCGCACCCGAGAGGGCGCAATGGAGTTTTTTCCAATTAAAGGACAATCGAAACGGGATTTGTTTATTTATTTCAGAGTCGCCACTTGGGAGATTTAGGGTGTCCCAAGTCACCAATTTTAATCCCGAATTGAGGAAAAGAATGACTCCATATTACAGTCTGCGTACCAGAAATCCGGATAAGGAATTCTGTTAACCCGGGAGAAGGTGTTAGGCATTCCCGAGTTCCGTGGTTCTAGCACGGTCGCTCAACTGTTATATTCGACTTGGTTATCTGATTTTATACAAGTGTGAACTTATGTGCCTATTTTATCTTTTAACCGCTTTTATCATTTAATGTTATTATTTTACGAGAATTGCAACGTCGTGGAAACACACCTCGAACCACGTTACAATCAATGTACCCGTGGTTAGAGCTATGTTTCAACTCTGTTGAGATTGGGATTTGGGTCACATAAATGTGCACCCGAGTTTAGGAAGATAACATTATTAAATACGCGCCTAAAGCAACTAGTGTATTATTATGTTGGGAAAAGGCCGTGAAATTCGCTAAACGGCCTGTCCCGAATTCTAAGTATTTTAATATATACATTTAGAGGGCCCCGCAGCTTGTGCATTTTTTGTTTGTCGAGGCTCGTCTCATTCATTATTATTTTTTTAAAAGGAATTCGCAACGTCATGGAAATGCATCTCAAACCACGTCACAATCAATGTACCCGCGATTGGAGACACATTTCGACTCCGTTGAGATTTGGATTTGGGTCACATAAATGTGCACCCGAGTTTAAGGAAGTAATTTAATTAAATCGCGTCTAAAGAGGCTAACGCGTTATTATCTTTGGGGAAGGCAGTGAAATTCACTAAACGGTCCATCCCAAATTCTAAGTATTTATTATGACTAATTATTGAGGGCACCGCGATTTGCATTTTTATTTGGCGAGGCTCGTCTCTTTTTTATTTTTAAGGATAAACCTACAGTGACTACATTTCTCTATTAAGTTCGTCTCTAAAAAGAAAATCCTAATTTATTAATCAAACAATGGAAGCTAGTAGGATACACGGCTAATGAAGACTATCTCGAGCTTGACGAATTATAATTAAACATGAACTTACATTTAGAACTAACCCATATGGTAAACAACAGAACAATGACTAATAAAATTATGATAGAACTTATTAAATCAATCCGACTACCAATTCGGCGAGCTAGTCACGAACATGAAGACTTTTGTACAACTTTCGTCTAGCATGCCAATTTGAGATAGCAATAACGTAAGCACAAAACTAAAACTCGACAGATTTAAACAAGATCTTTAACATAACATTTATTCAAGCTCGGACACTATAGTGACCGATAGCAACTCAAACAAAGATTAGAAAACGAACCTCTAATGATAAACACTACTGGGGATTTACAACTCATTCGTCAAACCGAAATGGAGCCATAGTCGGCGAAATGAAGCAACGAGACCAACGAACTGGAACCTCCCATCGGCACTCGAACGGACTTCAAACGGGAAACCATGAAAACAGTCATCACAGCTCAAACGGAATAGCTTGCGCCAAAAACTCGAACACGAACGGGCTGAGCATGAACCATGGCTGCTACTGGTTTTTCCCGGTGTGTTACTGGTGGTTTGCTGGAGGGGTCGTGGTCTGGTGGTCGTTTGGACGTGGTGTTCAGTGGTCGTTTGATCCGCTGCTGGGCGTGAGGAAATGACGGGGAGACTGGTGGTGGCGTGAGGTCGAGCTGGAGGTTTGGTGGGCGATAAGGCAGTAATGGAGGTTGCTAATGGCGGGCTGTTTGGACAGAAAAGATGGAGCAGTGGTGGCGGGTCGTTGATGCTGCAGCGGTTCGTGGTGGATGGTGGTTTTGGGGGTGGTTTTGGGTTAGGTTTGAGGATGAAGAAGAACGTGAAACAGCAGCAGCAGCCCCAGCTGCTGCTCGACGGGGGTCCGGCGGTTCAGGCGTCGGGAGAAGCTGGTTCGGGTAGGTGTTTGGACGTGGTGTTTGGGTGGTGGCGATGGCTGGCGACGAGCCTGTTTGGTTGTTTGACAGAGGTGGCGAGACGGAGAGGGGTCAGCTGGACGGGACGGAGGGAATGGTGGTTTTGCGGTGGGAAGGTGATGTTTCCGGCGTCGGGAGGATAGGGTCTGTTCGGTTTTGGGTGAGGGTACTTACCGTTTAGGTTTTCTTCTTCTTTTGAAGAAGAAAGATGAACAGTGTATGTGGGTTTTCCAAGGTTTTCCAAAATTTTCCAAAGTCCCCCCCCTGCCAAGTCCAAGTCTCGTGCCTTTGTAGCTTTGGCCAAGACAATGGACCCCACGTGTGTAGGGGTCCAAGATTCATGTCCCCCATGCGCGGTGGGGTTCCCCGTGTACGGTGTTCCGTTCGTGTTCCCCACGCGTGTCTCCCACGTGTGGTGGACTCGGATTATTGTGGGCTAGGTCCGAAAATTAAGCCTAAAACCGGATAGTTTGAACCTGAATATTATTCTTTTGCCCGGATCCGAGAATAAGAACACGACGTTGCTTAACTAATAACTACCAAAAATAAGACTAATATTTAAAACGAAACTATATCTTTTTTAATATTTTTCAAGATTAAAATAGCTACAAAAATATTAATAAAACTATTTTTTTGTAATTTTCGTTTTTTAATAAAGATAAAATATAAAGTAATATATTTTTTTTTTATTTTTCCAAAATTAAAATGACTATAAAATATTAATAGAATTATATTTTTTTGTAATTTTCGAATTTATATAAAGTACCAAAATAAAGTACAATTTTTGTATTTTTTCAAGTTTATAAGAAATACATAAACTAAAATTTATTATATATATTTTTGTAATTTTTCTTTTTGCAACGAAATACAGTAAAAATAGTTAAAATGGCTATATTAGACCCAATTTCACATATTCACGCTAAAAATGTGAAAATTCTCGGGGAGGGTCAAAAATCCGGTGTCTACAAGTATTATTATTTTATCATGAAATTATTAGTGTTACAATTTCATTATACTAATACTATTGTTGCTGCTACTACTACTACTACTAATTATTATTATTGTTGTTATTGTTGTTGTTATTATTATTAGTATTAGTATTAGTATTATTATTACTACGTTTACTTCTATTAGTAGTACCGTAAATAATATTGTTATTACTTTGCTTTTTTTATCAACATCTATTTAATATCATACCTACACCTTTGTCCTCTTCTTCACTTTTTCACAAAAAGTCAAAAGATATTTTCTTTCACCAAGAAAATAAACGTCCACCTTCCCTTTCCATCCTTTTCAATCCTTACCTCCTTTTTCTCTCATCTTGACTTTTCCTCCATTTTTTGGCCAATTCTTAACTTTCAAATCCCTGTGTACAAGTAGGGTTGTTCACGGTTTGACGGAAAATCGATCCAAACCAAAAACCAAACCAAATCGATTAAGTAAACCGATATTTTTTTTGATTTGGATTGGTTTTGGTTTTAAATTTTAAAAACCGATAATATTTGGTTTGGTTTTGGTTCTATTATAAAAAATCGAAAATTAAACCGAACCAAACCGATTAATTATATACAAAATTTAATAATTATTTATATACAATATAATATCTTTTTCTAATAATTTTAAATATTTTATGTAATTTAATTGTTATTTTGAATTTTGGTTTATCCTACTTATATCTTAAAAGATTGTCTAAGCCCAAAACAATAGGAATCAACCAATTTTCTTTTCCTTAAGAGACTTTAATTCTCTAACCCTCCGCACATACTTTTGCCTAATAGAAGAGTTAAAAAAATCCTACCATAAGAGTAAAGAAAGCAAACTCAAATTGCAGGACTACAGTGGCTAAAGCTTGAGAAAGCAAACTTTTAGTTATATTTTTGTTCATTCTTTTTATATAAAGAGGTAAATAAACTTTAAGTTCCGAAAGAAATATATAAAAAAGTATAAATTTAGTAAATTATTTTCAGATTATTGTCTAGTGTTGTTTCACTATTATCGACTTATTATTAGCTTACTACGAACCGAAAAATCGAACCAAACCGAACAAAACCAATGATAACCAAACTGATGGTTTGTATTTAATTTGGTTTGGTTTTGGTAATAAAATTTTAAAAACCGATTAAATTGATTTGGTTTTGGTTTTAATCAAAAACCGATCAAACCGAACCGTGAACACCCCTACGCACAAGAGCACATCCCAACCATTTTGGGTATTAATTTGAAATAAATCTGCTCAAAGTCTCATGCAAATCTGAAACAAATTTGCTCAAATCTCGCTCATTAAATGATGAACGACTATTTTACCGTTCAAATCCCCAATGTCCAAATTCAAACGGATATATTGACCGAAATTAAAGATCTGAATTTCAAAATCTCGCCCAAGTCAAGAACCCTAGATTTTCACCTATAAAAACCAGCACTTGGAGTCCATCTGAACAGGGTTTTTAGCCGCACCTTTACCCCTCAAAATGGTGGGAGCCTCCTCCTTTTCCGAAACTCACTAATTTTTTTGAAATCATAGCTCGACCAACTCTTTCTCTATTTGGTTTGCAATTTCCAAGCAGAGGCTCTTGTCTTTTGCTCAGCCGAGGTAGTGAGTTTGAGGTCGAAGTGCGATAGTTGATCGACGACGCTCTTAGCTCACTGCCCCGCAAAAGGTCGGTATCTTTCTTTTTGTTTCGTTTTTGGAATTTTTAGTGTTTTAATATTTCAGCATCTAATTGGCAATGAGCTCTTAATTTTCTGTTATTTGATTAAGTATTTGGGACGCTTCTTGTCGATTTCTGATTAGTTAACATGGATGAAAGGCTCATATGCTCTCTTGTAAAGAAATAACTTTTATAGGTTAACTGATGTATATTTTCTTATTATAAGGATACCCGGCTTTAGATTTTGCTTGAAACTTAGAGACCATGCTTATAAGATTTAATTAGCTCTGAACTAGTTGCAATCAGACCCTTTTAGCTACTGTCGAAAGCAAATAATACAACTCAAGCTAAGTTGTGATCCTTGTATTAGTAAAAATTAGCCTCGCCATGTGGGTCTATTAAATGGTGACACGTGTTAGTAAAGTTTGAAGAAAAGTGAAGAATGAAATGTAAAGATGATATGTGAAACACCCCCGGGACCGAACATACTCATACCGTGCCTATTAGTCCCGGAACTGATCATCATGAAATAGCTTAGATCAGGCGCGGGAGAGTATCTCATAATTACAAATGAGGAAGGAATAAATTAATCTCGGATTATATGGGATTTACCATCATTACACCATCAGTTACAAATCAATTATTAATAAATGCAATAAATGATTGTAACGGTCAGAACAAGGCAATCAGGCACGAGATTGACTCAACAGGCACGAGATTGACTTAACAGGCACAAGATTGACTCATTAATTACGGAATTAACTCATCAGTTATGAAATTAACTCATCAGTTACAGAATTTCAGCATTTACACAGCTGTTACAAATTTTCCAAAAGTAATGGATGGATTGAGTAAATGCTCCTAATGAACCCAAAATTCAAGGAGACTAGTTACTTAGATTTAGCCCTATAAATAGAAATATTTTTACCACCATCAGCGAAATCTAATTTTCTTCTCTACAATTCTATACATTGTAATTGATAGCATCTTGCTCCCAAGTTAGCCATAATTCGGCTCTTCAAGCTCTGTTCGGCTCATTATCCTATCAAGGATCATTCAATAAGAATTCTTTCTTCTCTGCTTTATTTTTATTATATTATCTGTCATTGAATTTATTTTCCACTTCTCTATCACGTTGTATTAACAAAATTTTATATCTTTCGGATTGAATCGGTTGCTTGTGGCCCGTCATATAAAATTATTGCTTTAACCTTGAAAACCATTTTTTGGGTTAAACAGTTTGGTTCCGTTACCGGGAACTCAAGCAAATTTGCTATTCATCCAAAGATAGTAACATTTTTTGTTAATATTCGCTTGTTTTCAGTTTAAACCTTCATCATGGTCGAAATTTACCAATCAACACAGTTGAGGACAACCAAGTTGGAGATAGCGTACCATGCAAAATAAAAAGGGAAGAATAGCCATGATAATGATATGTAAGTAACAAGCAGAGAAAAATAGAGAATGTACATCGATATATTGGTACCACAACTATTTGTACCAGAACTGATTATAACGGATCTGTACGAAACAGTTCCGGAACAGGAGGTTCAGATACACTAGGTAATTTTAATTTGCAAAATTTAGTTCTAACCTTACAGAAACAGATCAAAGAATAGAACGATCGGATAGAACACCTTCGGGAATTCCTATCTATCCTGTGAGAATGATATGCATAATCGTTGCAGCATCGAAATTTAAACAGAAGAAGACACGGTAAGTCGAATCGACACTAATAAGTGTCGAAAAACAGGTTCGAAAACCAAACCGAGGTGATTCCGGATATGATTGAAGGAGTCAGAAGAATAATGTCGGACCTTCCCGGAACTGAGGAGTAAAATTTAAATTCGATATAATACCAAACTTTGAATAGAGGAAGACACGTTCATTCAATTAAAAGTCAAAAACAGGTCCGGAGATCAAGCGGATGTGATTCTTGGGTGATCCAAATTTAAACGCAAAAATCTAAAAATAGGTCCGAGCAAAAGAGATACGAGATTTTCTTCACAGGCTGAAAAAGATCCGGATCTATCCGAACAGGTAAGGAATTACCTTGCTAAATTGTAAAATTTCACAGGAGAAGAATGAAGATTAGGAAGAACATGGGTAAAACACCCACGAGATTGCTTACAAAGATACCACACCTAACAACTGAAAAAGAAGAGATAGCTGCGGGATGGAATAGAACGAGGAAGGAAGGTTCATTAATAACCTTGGACAATTATACAAATATTTTCGGAAGCAATCATTGAATCGAAGGCATTAGAAGCCACGAGGTCAAATGCTGAAGAACTAGAAATTATCATTAACTTCCCAAATAGGAAAGTTTACGTTGGTCGAGACTCGACACCGAATTTAAAGGTAAGGTGATTAAACTTTTACATGCTAACAAAAATTGCTTTGCTTGCCTCCATGCTAACATAGCAGGTGTACCACCGAAGGAAAAGTTTTATATGCTCAATATTGACCCGCGGTATAATCCGGCCAAGCAAAAGAAGAAATTAGAGTCAAATCATAAAAGATAAAGTTACAGATCTTCGAAAGATCGGTTTAGTCCGAAAAGTCGAATCATTCGAACTTGCTATCTAACAACAACGCATCATTACTTTCAAAATTCCGAGGAGAAAGATGATTGCCGGTACACCAAATTGTCTCGGATGTCTCGGTAAATGCAATTTTAATTCAAGAAGATAAAGGTACACATTCTCCTATCTATTATAAAATGCTCTTAGATACGGAAACTACATATCTACATTTTGATAAGTTGGTATTAATTGTAGTTTCCCTAAATCTAAGGCCTTATTTTCAATGTCATTCAATTTCCGTAGTCACTATATTTTCATTACGCAATATTTTGCATAAACATGAAATGTCAGGAAGGCTAGCTAAATGAGTAGTCGAACTAAGTCAATATGATATTGTTTATCAGCCACGTACGACTATAAAATCACAAATTTAGCAGATTTCATGATTAATTTTAGCTCGAACATATTCCCCGAACATGTTATTTCTGGGATAATTCTCGGGATCTTGACCTTCTACACAATTAGGTCCACAAGTACTAAACTTTTCGAGTTAGGGGCAATGCTTAATGCCTATCGGGGAAAGTAGTTAGATAATTCATAAAAGTTATTTTATTACTAACAACAAAACCGAGTATGAAGCATATGCTACAAGGCTTAAATTAGCTTGGGGACTCAGAGCAAAAATATTGATTTAACGATTGATCAAATTCAAGAAAACTATGCAGCCCAAGAAAATCGAGCCGGATATGTTAGTCTCAGATCTACTGCTGATATCACTGACTTAGAAAGCAACTCCGGGCATTTATTGAGAAATATCGTTTCCGGATCAAACAGTCTCGGGATCGAGCCATCTCTTATTTAGACGATTCCTGATCTATCATCAATTAGAATGAAAATGAGGTAAGCCTGATTAATTTAATTTAGAATTGGCATAATAAATTCATTTATTACTTGCAGAATGGGACTTTACCCAAAGATAAGCATGCTCTCGATAACTCTGAGTGTGTCTCATCTCGTACTACCTGCCTTGTTGGAGGAGAATTATATTTGAGAATATTCAAGGCTCCAAAAGCTAAAATGCCACATGGACCAAACAAATAAAATATATGATGCGAGAAATTTATAAAGAAAGCAGTGAAAATTACTCCGGTAATAAGACTTCAAATCAAAACCTCATCAAAGTCAGTATGAATAGCTCAAGTCAAGATATGGCATGATCCTCGACAACGTTTTGGAACCTCCGTAGTTCCCGGCCAAAGTATAAAATATTTGATAAAAAGAGCTTCGGTACCGTCCCTATGTTGGAACAGGACCATTTGAAAGTCCATCAATATCGAAACTAACTATCCTACTGGGGACTATTAGACTGCGAACTATCAAATTTTGATTCCAGTGTTTTTTGAGTTCTCATACCTCAAAACTCAAACATTAGGGAGATTACTCATACTTGAAGATTAGTCAATTTGACCTGACATTATTTACCAGCTCAACTCAGTTAGTTGTATTACTCATATCAAGCATAAACACTTCAAACAGTGGTGAATGAGTTCTTCAAAAATATATATACTACACGTACACAAAAAGGATCAAGAACTCCATGTCAGAGTCAAGAATCCCACGATAAAAAAACGAGAGTGTTACATCTAAGTCAAGATAAATGTATGCAAATAAGCCACCAGAATAAAGTTCACTCTGAACAAACACGCGATTTATATTCGGTCCAGCAACGACCATTCAAGCTAAATATCTAATCCTTTCTTAATGGCTAATTGTATTATGATTTGGATTGATTATCCCGTAAATCTCAAATATTATTTCGGACATGTGTCCCTCTCTACTTGGAAGTATGTTCATATACTCCAATTTAGATTCAAAATCCAATCAGATGAAATGTCTCTTCACGACAAATCTACTAAGATATATATTTATTTGGGATTAATACTCCCTCAAACTCAATGTCTTACCGGGGTTAATACTCCCATAAATTTTAATGGGGTCAATACTCTTGTAAATTCTACCGGGATTAATATTCCCTCAGACTAAAAGTCTACTCGGATCAATCGATCCTATTTTTCGCCTGAATGAAAAGGAGACGTCCTCTTCATAACGTTTAAAATATATTAAAGAGTCATCTTTCATATAAAAGTTAGACACCCAAAGGTGCAACATTAAGACATCGCACATGTAATGATGCATCCAAATATATATTTTAAGTCTAAAAGACTAAGTATGAACACTCAAATAATTTTTTAACGTGCCAAGAAAAATTAGTACTCGGATAAATTCTCTAAAATACCAAATGATGATATTAGACCCGAAAGACACGAGGAACACTGTATTAATCTCGGTCTAGGTTACAACCCTTTTGTTAAAAAAATGGGGGGGTTAAACAGTCATAATCTAAATATATACCTCCGAGTCCTGTATGTTTTTCTTTTTCAGGAAATGGACCACGTGGAAGGAATAATCAAATGCTCGAGATTTCATACTTCAAAGCTCTAACACTTGGGGACTATATATATGGAAGAAAAAGAAGACTAGAAAAATCAAAATTCAAGTCAAGCCTAAGGTCTACCCAACAAATCGAAAGTTAAGAGCAAAGTCACAAGCCAAAAACACAAGCATGACTCGAAAACCTTTGAAAACATATTCGTAAATATAAACGAATGTTTCAAAAAAGGTTAAAAGCAGAATATTAGTTACGGGTAAAAATGCACATCTTTGTACTTACTCAAAAACTGTTGTAACTGAAAACAGTTACGGATGAAAAAGCATTACCCTTGTATTCATTTGAAAACTGTTATCAATAAAAATAGTTATGGGTAGAAATTCATACCCTTATATTTAAAACTGTTGTAAACAAAAATAGTTATCTCCTTGTACTAATTCAAAAAAAATTGTTGCAAAAGAAAAACAATCACGAGTGCAAGCTTATATCGAATCTGTTAAAAGAAAAAAACAGCTGCAAAATGAGTTATAGACGATACACAAACACATGTGAAATGTTATGAAAGTTAAATGTAAAAACTTTCTTCAAAACATTATAAAAGAAAAACATGTGAAAATTCCTATCTCTCTTTTGTATATTTACACCATTATAAGTTGAGACGTCTTATTCATTAAGTGTCGTTCATAAAAGGGCCCTCTTTTATAATTCATGCTTATTCAAAAAAGTCACGGAGCATTGAAGCATTTTTAATGCAAAGTTAAAGGGTGAAACAAAAACTCAAACATTAAAATAGGCAGAAAATAAAGCTGAAATATATATATCAAACTTTGCAAACATAAGGCAAAGATTTGTCTTCAAACCCCGAAACAAGACAGGGGTAAACCAACCGATTATTGACGAAAGGAACATAAGCGGTGGAGTTATCATCTGAATATCTAAGTTCTGCACTCTTTTTTCCTTCGTCCGGTTTTTGTCCCTATTGGATTTTTCTGGCAAGGTTTTTAATGAGGCAGAGGCAAGGATGAAAAGGATAAAATCCTCCACTTCCCGGTCACATTATAGTGAGTAACCGAAAAGTGGGGGGACTATCTGTATTAGTGAAAATTAGACTCGCCATGTGAGTCTATTAAAGGGCGACACATGTCAGTAAAGTTTGAAGAAAAGTAAAGAATGACATGTAAAGATGATATGTGAAACACTCCCGGGACCGAACATACTCATACCGTGCATGTTAGTCCCGGAACTGATCATCATGAAATAGCCCAGATCAGGCGCGGGATAGTATCTCATAATTACAAATGAGGAAGGAATAAATTAATCCCGGATTATATGGGATTTACCATCATTACACTATCAGTTACAAATCAATTATTAATAAATGCAATAAATGATTGTAACGGTCAGAACAAGGCAATCAGGCATGAGATTGACTCAACAGGCACGTGATTGATTCAACAGGCACGGGATTGACTCAACAGGCACGAGATTGACTCATTAATTACGGAATTAACTCATCAGTTATGGAATTAACTCATCAATTACGAAATTTCAGCATTTACACAGCTGTTACAAATCTTCCAAAAGTAATGAATGGATTGAGTAAATGCTCCTAATGGACCCAAAATTCAAGGAAACTAGTTACTTAGATTTATTCCTATAAATAGACATATTTTTACCATCATCAGCGGAATCTAATTTTCTTCTCTACAATTCTATACATTGTAATTGATAGCATCTTGCTCCCAAGTTAGCCATAATTCGGCTCTTCAAGCTCTGTTCGGCTCATTATCCTATCAAGGATCATTCAATAAGAATTCTTTCTTCTCTGCTTTATTTTTATTATATTATCTGTCATTGAATTTATTTTTCACTTCTCTATCACGTTATATTAACAAAATTTTATATTTTTCGGATTGAATCGATTGTTCGTGGCCCGTCATATAAAATTATTACTTTGACTTTGAAAACCATTTTTTGGGTTAAACAATCCTCTCCTATTGTGAAGGTGTATTTTTAGTGTTTGCACCTGTTAGTGACCTGTTATGATGGGATAGTTTTATATATATTTTATTGGAATTGGTTTAGAGATCCTTGACTTAAGGTTGTATCATCGAAGTATAGAAAACAGGGTCTTATATGTGTGTTTATAGATGATTTATTCTTTTAGTTTAAATAAATGTTTCCTGAGTTACTATGTCGTAGTAATCTCTAGAAGGTGTTAACTTAGTTTGTAAATCATACCTATAAGTATATTAAAGGAACAGAATGTGTGTTTCCACCTTTTAATTCATTGCAAGTAGTTGTCATGTTGACTTAAAATTCCTATTTAAAGAATCTGCTTCTATTGATATTGTGTTTTAGCATCACTGTAGTAATTGTGTTGCTTTACATTCTCATTGTCTTCAACTAGTTTGTGGATACAATTTGCAATATTAAGATTATATTGTTAATTTTTGTTTCTCCCTTTCTTTACATGTACACTTTGGAGTAAATGAAGTCTTAATTCGAGACTTTCGCAGTAGAGTCGCATAGAGACTCAACGCTACTATCCGAGCATGGAGTCATCACATACCATATTCCATAGATGCACCAAGCAACAAGAAAACAAGCGAAACGCTTGGCGGCGCCTATGGCGTTCTTATTCTCTTTTATTATTTATTGTACCTAATCTTTTACTGTTGTTGATTTATGTGTGTTTGACGTTCTCTCAATTTTGGGATTTAATCATCTAGGTTCTTTATCTCGTGCTTAAAATCAGTAATAACAAGTTTAAAATCAGGAGGCGCCATCACGACCGGGTTCGGGGTTAGGGTCGTGAAAGCTACTATACTCCTAACACTCTTTCAAGTAAGGTCAATTTGTTAAAGTGATACTTTTGAGAGCTTGTCGTCAAATTTGTTTCCAATATTGTTAAGTTGGAGTTTTCTTCATAAATGGTGCAGCGCCACTTAAGTGTAACTCACTAATTTTTTTTTGAAAGACAAGAAGTATTTCAATCAAGCGTTGCATTTCAGCTCACCTTTTTTTAAATTAAGTTACTTTAAGGATATACTCCTTTTTTGTAGTTTCATATGGAAAAACTTTCCCTAGGGTATAAGAGTTAAAGTCCAAACCATTTATTCTGTCTGAGTTTGAAATGCTTGAAAGCAATTTTCTTTCTCAATTATGAATTTATACAATTCTAAAGTGACTCATTTCTCTCTTCATGACATTACTATACAAGTATTTTCTAAATCTAACAAATATATTTTTTAATGCACACACGTGTTATTACTTAATTTTTAAAATCAATTAACCCAAGTTTGGCAGGTTAACCGTTATTAACGGATCATATAGGGTGCTTTAATAACCTTCCCTATAAAATTAATTAGAACCCTTACCCATAATCTCTAAGGTTAAGCATATCATAAAACAGAGTTAACTTTAAGCATTATTTAGCTAAAATTTGTGTCCTAATTCACTTTGAAACTAATTAGGTGGCGACTCTTTTAACTAATTAAACCTTCAGAATTACCAATATGTTATACTCTAGTTTGACCCATGTTAAAATGGGGTATAACACAACTAACATAGACTGTTTTGCTTGGTAATCTCGCCAGAAATAACCACTCATAAGCTAAGCCTGGATTCGAAGTTCCACCCGGTTAAACAAAAGAGGAGGCCTCAGTCTGAGGTCAAGCATGCATTCATAAAACACGAGGTATCCAAACTCCTTAGAATAAGTTCCATTCGGGAAGTTAACTACCCGGATTGGTTGGCTAACGTAGTAGTAGTCCTAAAAATAGAAATAAATTAAGAATGTGCGTAGATTACAAAGACTTGAACAAGGCGTGCCCCAATGATTCTTTTCCTTTGACTAACATTGATCGCCTTTCGATGCAACAACCAAGCATGAGATACTCAACTTTTTCGATGCTTATTCTAGGTACAACCAAATTTGGATGGACCCGGGCGATCTAGAAAAAACTTCATTAATGACTAAATTCGGCACCTATTGTTATAACGTAATGTCGTTGGGACTAAAAATTGTTGGTGCCACTTATCAACGCCTAGTAAACCGGACGTTCGAAAACAAATAGGAAAATCAATGAAAGTTTATATTGACAACATGTTAGTTAAGTCCTTGCAACTAGAGGACCATTTAAAATATTTCCAAGAATCCTTCGACATACTAAAGAAATATAATATGAATTTTGAACCCGGAGAAATACGCATTCGATGTCGGGTCTGAGAAGTTCCTTGGATTCATGGTTTACAGTTGTGGGATCGATATCAATCCCGACAAAATCAGAGCTATAGAAGATATCACTATGGTAGATAGCGTCAAGGTCGTTTAGAGGTTAACCCGATGCATTGCCGCTCTAGGCCGATTTATATCGAGATCATCCTATAAAAGTCATTGGTTCTTCACATTATTTCATGGACCCCGGAGTGCCAGAAAAATTGGCGCTTGCTTTGTTAAGCGCCTCCAGAAAGTTGAAGTCATACTTTCAGTGCCATCCCATATGTGTCATAACTTCTTACCCACTAAGGAACATAATGCACAAACTCGAGCTCTCGGGCTGATTGTCTTAATATGCCGTAGAAATCAGAGGGTACGATATCGAATATCGGCCCTAGAATGCCATCAAATCTCAAATTTTGGCATACTTCGTGGCCGACTCCATGTCGGCCTTAATACTCGAAGTCGAAAAGGAATTTTTGTTAACCTTGGGGACTTCCTCAAGAATGTGGACCCTCTTTACGGACGATGCCTAGAACGTAAAGGGGTCCGAACTCGGCATCCTATTGAAACCGCCTATGGATAACGTAGTTAGGCAATCCATTAGAACTATAAAATTTACTAACAATGAGGCCGAGTATGAGGCCATGATTGTAGGTCTCGAACTAGCTAAAAGCTTGGGGGAGAAGTGGTCAAAGCTAAGTGCAACTCCTTTCTTGTGGTAAATCAAGTCAATGGGACATCCGAAGTAAAAGAGGAACGAATACGGAGGTACTTGGACAAATTTGTAACGACCCGATCGGTCATTTTAAGCTCCGGCGCATCATTCAGCAGTTTGAGGCCATGAGCAGCTTCATCTCAGGTATATTGACTTGAGTGTATGGTCAGAATTAAAATTCAGGAAGTTTGGAGTCAAATCTAAATGGAAATTCTCATTTTGAAAGCTTAAAATTAAAGAAATGAACTAGGATTGGAATTTTGAGTAAAATACCTCGGAATTGGGATCCGAAGGTTCCAACAGGTTCATATGATGATTTCGTACTTGTGCGTATGCCCGGATCGGGTTTTGGATAACCCGGGAGCGTTTTGGCGCCTATTGTGGAAGATAGCATTTTAGAAGAAATTGCATCAGTTTGGCTTAAAATGCATTTCAGTATTATTGATGACCGTTTGGAATTACGAGATTGGGAGTAGCTCCGTATGGTGATTCTGGATTTGGGAGCGCGATCGGAAGTGAATTCGGAGGTCCGTAGGTCATTTTGGAGCTGTTTGGCTAAATATAGAAATTTGAAGGTTTTTGAGAAAATTCGACCGGAAGTGGAAATTTTGATATCGGGGTCGCATTGCGATTCCGAAAGTTGGGGCAAGTCCGTAATGTCGAATGTGACTTGTGTGCAAAATTTGAAGTCATTCCTGAATGATTTTGGTAAGGTTTGAGACACTTAGTGTCTTTTAAGGAAGCTTAAGTTGGAAAAGTCAACCGGATATTGACTTATGTGTTAGAGCACTCGAAATGCGAATTTTATGGTTCGGATAGCTTTGTTAGGTGATTTGGGACTTAGGAGTGTGTCCGGAATATTTTTGTGATGACCAGTGTAGAATTAAGCTTGAATCGGCAAGGTTAGTATTTTGGCGAATTCCGGTTGATAGGTAATATTTTGATCTGAGGCTCAGAATGGAATTCCGAGAGTTGCTGTATCTTTTTTATGTCATTTTGGACTTGTCTTCAAAATTTGAGATCATTCGGATTAGTTTTGACGTGTTTCGACATCGGATGTGAAAATTTGAAGTTTCAAAGTTCATAGGCTTGAATCCGTGGTGAATTTAGTATTTTTGCGTTGTTTTTGGTGATTCGAAGGAACAACTAAGTTTGTTCATATTATGGACTTGTTAGTATACTTTGTTGGGATCCCATGAGGCTCGGACAAATTTTGGAAGAGTTTTTGGAAGATTTTTACCGTTTTGAGCATAAATGTAATGATCTAAAGGTTCATTTTTAGTTCTAGAGATCCAAATTTGATTCCGAGACTTCAGGAATTTTGATAATGAATTATAGGACTGATCTGGAAATTTTTGTCTAATTTCATCAAGTCACGATTAGGTTTTTGACGCGAAACATGAGTAATTATTTAACGAGCGAAATGGATATCGCACTGGGCAAAATGAGCTCCGAATTGAGTTTCGATTGAAGGGTTGTGTTCGTATTATTATTTGTGACTCATAAGAACAAGAATCGTCTAATTCCGAGTTCGTATGATGGAGTTAGAGCAATTTTAGTAAAAAATGGCCGTGCTGCAATTTAAATTGGCTGCTAGTGCATTTTTTTAGCAGCAGTGAACAGTAACCCGCGCGTGAACAGTGAGTTTATATCCGATTTTGGGTCATTTTTCCACCATTTTCCGTCATTTCGAGAGCTTTTGGACGGGGATTGAAAGGAGTTTCAACTAAGATCGATTTGAGGTAAGTTTTATGAGTTAAATACATGATTTTATTGAAGAATCATCCTTGAAATCCATGAAAACATAGCCAAATTATAAGAAATTAGGGCTTGAGATTGAAATTCTAAAATGAAAATTTGAGGGGTCATTTGAACTCCGATTTTGGTAAATTTTATATGTACGGACTCGTGGCGAGACGAGGAATCCGGTGATGTGATTTTCGTAATTTTTCGAGAAGTGGGCCCGGGGCTCGGGTTTTACAAATTTCATGATTTTCGATATTTTTCGAGTCTTTTCGATTGAGTTATATTCCCTTAGCCTATTGTATTATATTCCTTGTGGTTTTGGCAAGATTCGATGCGCAAGGAGGTCGATTCGAAAGGAAAGGGCATCGCGGAGTAGACTTTTGGCTGTCTTGAGGTGAGTAATAGATGTAAATGTTGTTCTGAGGGTTTGAAACCCCGGACTTTCACATCGTAACGCTATATTGAGGCGTGACATTCACTCCATGGCGAGTGTGGGGTCGGATACTATTGGGGATTGTGACTTGGTCCATCACGTGTGATGTTTATACTATACTGGTGATTGATACACATACTTCATTGATATTACGGGGTTTGATGCCATGTTTGGGGCCTTGTGCCGATTTGTAAAATCCTTCGAGGATTGATATTACTGCTTAGCATGATTTGCATATCATTTAATTTCAGTCCAAGGTTTTTAATGCTGTTTTGCAAACTCAACCATAAATCCAAGTGTTGAAAACTTAAAGGATATTTTTAAATGTATTCCGGGCTGGGAACTTCTGTTTTATAAATGCCCAAGGGGCTTATTATATTATTTTCTGGACTGATTATAAAGTGACTTGAAACAACGGTAACAATGACACTGTGTGATATACTTGAAATAGAGGTAACAATGACACTGTGTGATATACTTGAAATAGTGGTAACAATGACACTGTGTGATATACTTGAAATAGTGGTAACAATGACACTGGATGATATACTTGAACAGTGGTAACAATGGCACTATATGATATAAATTGGTCAGGTAACAATGGCTGACCGGTCAGGTAACAATGACTGACCAAGATATTGCGCTTGGGCTGTAAGAGCCCTTCCGGAGTCTGTACACACCCCCAGTGAGCGCCGTCGACAAGATATTGCATTCATGTATTTGTATTTATACTGTATTTTAGCTGCTCAGTTCCATATGTTGCTGTATATTTGGATTTTAGCTTACTTTGTGTATTTACTGGATTTTCTTATCTTCGGACTGTAGTTACTTTTATTACTTACTGGGTCGGAGTACTCACTTTACTCCTTGCACCTTGTGTGCAGATCCAGGGTAGTCTCAGGCTTAGTAGATCCAGTTGATCAGCAGATCCAGCTTCTGGGAGTATCGAGGTAGCTACACGACGTTCGCAGCCATTGATCTTCTCCCTCCTATCCTATCTCTTTATTTCCACATTATCAGACTTTGGATATACCATGTATTAGGATGATATTTTGTATTCTAGAGGCTCAGATTCGTGACACCGGGTCCTAGTGAGATTATATTGTGTATTTTGTTAAATTCTTTAGTACTTTAATCTTGCTTAATTGATATTTCTTTCCGCTATTTTTGATAAATTGGGTCAAGTGTTGAATAATGGTCGGGCTTGCCTAGTAGTGTGTTGGGCGCCATCACGACCGGGATTTGGGTCGTGACAAGTTGGTATTAGAGCCAAGGTTACTTGGTCTCGCGAGTCATGAGCCGGTTTAGTAGAGTCTCGCAGATCGGTACGGAGACGTCTGTACTTATCCTCGAGAGGCTGCCGAACCTTTAGGAAAACTTGACATTCTTGAATTCTTATCGTGCGTCCTTGATTCAACTTGACAAGAAACTTTTGAAATTCCTTCCGCGTGATCATATGCACCAACGGGCGCTCAGTATCAGATGTGTCTCGATGGCTTTGATTCCCCGATCGAGGGGTGAGGTGTAATCTCTGTGAGTTTGAAGTTAGACCAGTCTGGAGGACTTGAGGCCAAATCTTTGCCAATGGCTTGAGCACCGAGGTGTTGATTTTGTGAGCAAGTGTTTTGAACTCATATGTTCATTATTGTCCTTGTTAGTCGTAATGGCGGTTGGATATCCACGTGATGAGTATGTTAGTGTTGCGAGGTGTATTTGTATGACTTGGTAGTGGCGAAGAAGCCTACTGGATAGTAGATGAACTGTTAAGTGATTCGTTTCTTATTGTGATCTGTTGAGTAGCCCGAGTTATGGGCGCGTGAAGAATATTTTTTGTGTCTCCTAGTTAGATAAGTCTGGGAGCTGAGATCGCTTCCGTAAATGTATTATGACGAAATCGTTGAGTCAAGGAGACCACCTTGAAGGTCGAAAATATTAAAGAAAGAATATGTTCCTACTTGGTTGAATAGCCCAATAATGGAGGGTTGAAGGGTATTTTCTATGTGTTATGATTCAAATAGGTGCAACACATGTCTATGTATCAATTTAGATTTATGTAATTGGTATGCATTGTGATGCTTTGCCAAGTTGTGGATGTGTTGTTAGGATGGTTTTGGTGATTCTCTGGCAGGTGGATAGGACCAATTACAAAGGAGGCTTTGCCAAAATTTTTGAAAAATTTAGGACTTAGTAAAAAAAAAAAAAAAGTTGGTCGCCTAGAGAGTGGGCTTAACTGTTGTGTGAGTAAATGCAAGAATTGCAGAAGAGTTAAAATTCCAGATGATTCGTGTTTCTACGAGCTTATGATGGAGTGAGTTTAATCTCACAATGATATTACGACAACAATAGAGTATATGTGTTGTGATCTATGGCTTCGAGCCAAGTTGGGGAGCTTGCTGTTGATTAGCTGATTGCACGGTTTATTTCCTGCGTGAATTCTGGGTATTGGCGTATTGGTAGGTTATTGCAGCTACGGAAAAGGACCATGAGTGGTAATTTGAGTAAATGAATTGTTGGATGCATGCTATGGTTAGCCTTATTGGCTCATATTTAGACTTGAAGGAAGATTCATGATTTATGCCTCGTATAGGTGCATGCTTCGAGGGAAGTGATTCTGTTGGGTGCTTTATCGAGATGGTATTCATATGTTATAAAATTCAGTAGAGTTGGTTGCATTTGGGGCCAAGTCAGAGCTGGGTGGCTCTCAATAGCGGTCCTAGTGAATTCAAGAGGCAAAGTGTGGTGCATGATGATTCTGAGTCTATAAGTACAGTTAAGAGTCAAGCTTTTGAAGAAAGACACATAATGTTCTATGATGTTTTGACTTGCGGTGTAGCATTGAGAGACATGAAATGGTCATGGTTTTTGAGACAGCATGGTCTCATGATTTAAGGTCACTCGAGGTGAGTGCAGTTGGAATAAGTTAGGTGTTGAAGGGAGATATTATTATTTCTAAGGCAATCAAGGATAAACTGGAAGGAAGTAGATTGATTAGCCATAGTTGAGTTGGCATATTGGTGTCAGTGATCGGTTCGTTCAGCATGATCGAGTTATGCATGTGATTTGTGGCAGTGCGTGTGAGGCTTGTCGGTCATAGTGATTGATGTTATTCTGAATCATTCTTCTGTTAGGGCCTGTTATGAGTAGGCGGATCCCGGAAAGGGTTATGGCGGCTTGGACCACTACTTAGAGATTGGCATATTCGACGGTTATGAGAATTCACCTGTATGTTGCTATAGTTCTCCTGAAGTGAGTTAAATGGAAGGTCTTATGTGATGAAGTATTAGCCTATCGTCGGTTCCAGAGTTGTGATGGAGATCGTGTCTATCGTATATCGGCACATGAGGTGCAGTGAGTGGTATGGAATTTGAAGTAAGGACCAAGGTCGCAGTTTGGTCAATGAATGTGATGTCAAGAGCTCGGATGAGCAGGAAAGGAGTTTTAGTGTTTTGAGTAAGATGGGTATTGGCGTCAGTATCACCTGAGATCGGTGTTCTGTGAGAAAGGCCTTGCATCCTGGTTAGGGATTCCTGATCGCTTTTCAGTGTTAGTGCAGCCGGTGGTTTGAATGTGCAGGCCTGTTAATTATTTCGGAAGATGGTAGGAGCTTGTCCCGCGGGAAGATTGTATAAGTGTGACATGTAGTCACTTGATTAATTAGAAATTTAAACCAAGTATGAGGATTTTGGTAATATCATCCATTTGAGAATTTATGCCTGGAGGGCACTCTGCTTATTGGGTTATAGACCTGTGAAATATTATTGGCCTAGCTTGGCACAATCAGGATCGACTTGAGGTCGGGGGATAGATTTAAATGTGGAAGTGAGCCTTACGTCAGGCCAGTTGTGTTTATTTCAGCAATGCGCTCTTTATGGAAGGATAGTCGCGGTCTTAATTCGTGGTCATATAATTCATGTAAAGATATATTGTGATGTATGAGTTGTGAGATGGCTTGGTAAATTCCTTATGTGTTGAGGTTCCGCTCAGCGGTGATGTTATATGAGCAGGATGGCTCTTGAGACTTAGATCATATATCGCACCTCAGTTGTGCTTGAGTTGTAGCCTATAACGCTATATGTTTCCTTGGGAATGGTATTATGCACCATAGTGTGTTTATGACCGATATTCGGTATTTGGATGTGGTGAGCTATTCAGCTCGATGTGTATCTCCTTATGTGAGTCCTATATGTGGATCGGGTGGCACGCCGCCATGGGTATATTGTGTGGATCGGGTTGCGCGCCGCAACAGTGTGATGTTCAGTTCATTGCCCATATTTGCTTTTATGTGTATTCTGTTTCCCTGTTTTCTGAGGAAGTCCATGTTAGTGTGCGAGTTGAGTAGTTCCTCCCAGAGTTCGCCTTCCTTTTGTATCGCGTTCGAATTGGTAGCCCACTGGTACATTGTGGCGTCTTGTGGGATTTTTGATTATGTCAGAGGTGACTTATTGCCGGAGCAGTTCGTACTGGGTGAGACGAGGTTACTAGATTTGGGGTCAGTGCAAACTGATTATATGAAGTATATTATAGAGCAAAGATCATTCTTTGGTTTGAGACAAGGTAATGGAACTTGTCAGGAGTATAGATCCAATGAATTGTTGATTCAACAGTTGATTATGAATTTCGGCACATCTCTTCAGTCGTATCGGTGTTGTAAAAACTAGAGCAAGACCTATGTAGGTCATGAGATGCAATGGGAGCATCAGATTTGTGGAATTTCGACTATTATGTTTAAAGAATGTTATTGTGGTCCTATGAGTAAAGTGATGCAAAGTGTGAATTCAGCAAAGTTATGCAGCCATGTTGGGTACAGCATGTGGAGATTGATATGGTGGTCGTATGATGGAAACAGGCTTGGCAGGAAATTCAGGATGTTGGAATTGGACCTAATGGCTTATTTGCTTGAATAATGGAGTATACCTACAGAGTTGTCGAGCTAATGTGCTCAACTGAGTGGTGGTAGCACGGGAAGGGGCATGAGGTGTTAAACAAGTGATTTCAAACTACTTTAGTATAGTTCTCAGCACGTTCGAGGACGAACGTATGTTTAAGTGGGGGAGATTGTAACGACCCGATCGGTCATTTTGAG
Organism: Nicotiana tabacum; assembly: GCF_000715075.1. Lineage (NCBI taxonomy): Eukaryota > Viridiplantae > Streptophyta > Magnoliopsida > Solanales > Solanaceae > Nicotiana > Nicotiana tabacum. Next base: position 207,446,832 of record NC_134085.1, on the reverse strand, counting down.
CTCCGGCGCGTCATTCAGCAGTTTGAGGCCATGAGCAGCTTCATCTCAGGTATATTGACTTGAGTGTATGGTCAGAATTAAAATTCAGGAAGTTTGGAATCAAATCTAAATGGAAATTCTCATTTTGAAAGCTTAAAATTGAAGAAATGAACTAGGATTGGAATTTTGAGTAAAAGACCTCGGAATTCGGATCCGAAGGTTCCAGCAGGTTCGTATGATGATTTCATACTTGTGCGTATGCCCGGATCGGGTTTTGGATAACCCGGGAGCGTTTTGGCGCCTATTGTGGAAGATATCATTTTAGAAGAAATTGCATAAGTTTGGCTTAAAATGCATTTCAGTGTTATTGATGTCCGTTTGGAATTCCGAGATTGGGAGTAGCTCTGTATGGTGATTCTGGATTTGGGAGCACGTTCAGAAGTGAATTCGGAGGTCCGTAGGTCATTTTGGAGTCGTTTGGCTAAATATAAAAATTTGAAGGTTTTTGAGAAAATTCGACCGGAAGTGAAAATTTTGATATCGGGGTCGGAATGCAATTCCGAAAGTTGGGGCAAGTCCGTAATATCGAATGTGACTTGTGTGCAAAATTTGAAGTCATTCCTGAATGATTTTGGTAAGGTTTGAGACACTTAGTCTCTTTTAAGGAAGCTTAAGTTGGAAAAGTCAACCGGATATTGACTTATGTGTTAGAGCGCTCGAAATGTGAATTTTATGGTTCGGATAGCTTTGTTAGTTGATTTGGGACTTAGGAGTGTGTCCGGAATATTTTTGTGATGACCGGTGTAGAATTAAGCTTGAATCGGCAAAGTTAGTATTTTGGCGAATTCCGGTTGATAGGTAAGATTTTGATCCGAGGCTCGGAATGGAATTCCGAGAGTTGCTGTAGCTTCGTTATGTCATTTTGGACTTGTCTGCAAAATTTGAGATCATTCGGACTAGTTTTGACGTGTTTCGACATCGGATGTGAAAATTTGAAGTTTCAAAGTTCATAGGCTTGAATCCGTGGTGAATTTAGTATTTTTGCGTTGTTTTTGGTGATTCGAAGGAACAACTAAGTTTGTGTCATATTATGGGACTTGTTAGTATACTTTGTTGGGATCCCATGAGGCTCGGACAAATTTTGGAAGAGTTTTTGGAAGAGTTTTGCCGTTTTGAACATAAATGTAATGATCTAAATGTTCATTTTTAGTTCTAGAGATCCAAATTTGATTCCGAGACTTTAGGAATTTTGATAATGAATTATAGGACTAATCTGGAAATTTTGGTCTAATTTCATCAAGTCGCGATTAGGTTTTTGACGCGAAACATGAGTAATTGTTTAACGAGCGAAATAGATATCGCACTGGGCAAATGAGCTCCGAATTGAGTTTCGATTGAAGGGTTGTATTCGTATTATTATTTGTGACTCATAGGAACAAGAATCGTCTAATTCTGAGTTCGTGTGATGGAGTTAGAGCCATTTTAGTAAAATAAATGGCCGTGCTGCAATTTAAATTGGTTGCTGGTGCATTTTTTTAGCAGCAGTGAATAGTAACCCACGCGTGAACAGTAATTGCGAAAAATCTAGGCAGTGAGTTTATATCCGATTTTGGGTCATTTTTCCACCATTTTCAGTCATTTTGAGAGCTTTTGGACGGGGATTGAAGGGAGTTTCAACTGAGATCGATTGAAGGTAAGTTTTATGAGTTAAATACATGATTTTATTGAAGAATCATCCTTGAAATCCATGAAAACATAGCAAATTATAAGAAATTAGGGTTTGATATTGAAATTCTAAAATGAAGATTTGAGGGGTCATTTGAACTCCGATTTTGGTAAATTTTATATGTACGGACTCGTGGCGAGGCGAGGAATCCGGTGATGTGACTTTTGTAATTTTTCGAGAAGTGGGCTCGGGGCTCGGGTTTTGCAAATTTCGTGATTTTCGATATTTTTCGAGTCTTTTTGATTGAGTTATATTCCCTTATCCTATTGTAATATATTCCTTGTGATTTTGGCAAGATTCGACGCGCGAGGAGGTCGATTCGAAAGGAAAGGGCATCGCGGAGTAGACTTTTGGCCTTCTTGAGGTGAGTAATAGATGTAAATGATGTTATGAGGGTTTGAAACCCCGGACTTTCACATCGTAACGCTATATTGAGGCGTGACATGCACTCCATGGCGAGTACGGGGTCGGATACTATTGGGGATTGTGACTTGGTCCATCACGTGTGATGTTTATACTATACTGGTGATTGATACACATACTTCATTGATATTACGGGGTTTGATGCCATGTTTGGGGCCTTGTGCCGATTTGTAAAATCCTTCGAGGAATGATATTACTACTTAGCATGATTTGCATATCATTTAATTTCAGTCCAAGGTTTTAAATGTTGTTTTGCAAACTCAACCATAATTCCAAGTGTTGAAAACTTAAATGATATTTTTAAATGTATTCCGGGCTGGGAACTTCTGTTTTGTAAATGCCCAAAGGGCTTATTATATTATTTTTTTGGACTGATTATAAAGTGACTTGAAACAGTGGTAACAATGACACTGTGTGATATACTTGAAACAGAGGTAACAATGACACTGTGTGATATACTTGAAACAGTGGTAACAATGACACTGTGTGATATACTTGAAATAGTTGTAACAATGACACTAGATGATATACTTGAACAGTGGTAACAATGGCACCGTATGATATAAATTGGTCAGGTAACAATGGCCGACCGGTCAGGTAACAATGACTGACCAAGATATTGCGCTTGGGCTGTAGGAGCCCTTCCGGAGTCTGTACACACCCCCAGTGAGCGCCTTCGATGATAAATAAATATGGATGGCTCAGGCTGCACGCCGCAGTGGGTACTAGAATGTACCATCATATGCATTGCATTGGATTAATGTATTTCTATTTATACTGTTGTTTAGCTGCTCAGTTCCATATGTTGTTGTATATTTGGATTTTAGCTTACTTTGTGTATTTACTGGATTTTCTTATCTTCGGACTGTAGTTACTTTTATTACTCACTGGGTCGGAGTACTCACTTTACTCCTCCACCTTGTGTGCAGATTCAGGGCAGTCTCAGGCTCAGTAGATCCAGTTGATCAATAGATCTAGCTTCTGGGAGTATCGAGGTAGCTGCACGGCGTTCGCAGCCATTGATCTTCTCCCTCCTATCCTATCTCTTTATTTCCACATTATCAGACTTTGGATATACCATGTATTAGGATGATATTCTGTATTCTAGAGGCTCAGATTCGTGACACCGGGTCCTAGTGAGATTATATTGTGTATTTTGTTAAATTCTTCAGTACTTTAATCTTGCTTAATTGATATTTCTTTCCGTTATTTTTGATAAATTGGGTTAAGTGTTGAATAATGGTCGGGCTTGCCTAGTAGTGTGTTGGGCGCCATCACGACTGGGATTTGGGTCGTGACAAAGTTGGTATCAGACATCGGTTAAAGGAGTGGACCATGCAACGCGTACCCAAGGATCAAAATAGCGAAGCCGATGCTCTGGATAACTTGGGGTCATCGATCAATAAGGATGAATTCAGTTCAGGAATGGTCGTACAACTCATGAAATCGGTAGTGAAAGAAGTCCATGCTTAAATAAACTCAACAAGTTTTACTTGGGACTGGAGAAATAAGTATATAGATTACTTGAAGATTAGGAAGTTGCCCTCGGATCCTAAAGAATCGAGAGCTCTACGCACGAAGGCAGCCAGGTTGAGCTTGTTAGAGGATACTTTGTATAGAATAATGTTTAGTGGACTACTCTCCATATGTTTGGGACCGAGAGATGCTGAATATGTTTTGAGGGAAATTCACGAAGGCACTTGCAGTAACCATTCAGGGGCAGAGTCTTTGGTTAAGAAGAAAATTAGGGTCGGCCACTACTGGATCAACATAGGGAAAGGTGCAAGGGACTTTGTACGAAGATGCGACGGCTTCTAGAGGCATCCACCGATGATCCATCAGCCCGGAGAACTACTGCACTCGGTCTTGTCACCTTGGCCTTTTATGAAATAGGGAATGGACATTGTCGGTCCCCTGCCATGGGCACCTGGTAAGACTCAATTCGTATTGTTTATGACAAACTATTTTTCTAAATGTGTTGAAGCTCAGGAGTTCGAGAAAGTCCGAGAGAAAGAAGTCATTGATTTTATTTGGGAACATATAATATGTCGGCTCGGGATACCGGCCAATATCGTGTGTGATAATAGGAAACAGTTCATCGGCAACAAGGTAAACAAGTTTTTCGAAGACCACAAAATCAAAAAGATTCTATCAACCCCCTACCACCCTAGTGGGAACAGACAAACGGAGTCTACAAATAAGACCATACTCCAAAACTTAAGAAAGAGACTGACCAGCGCCAAAGGAAAGTGGAAGGATATTTTATCCGAAGTCATGTGGGCGTACCGTACGACCTCTAAATCTAGTACCGGGGATACTCCATTTTTTATGTTTTACGGTGTCGAAGCACAAATACTGGTCCAAGTAGAAGAACCGATCCTCAGGTTCCTATATGCGATCAAAAAATAAAATGGTGAGACCATGAACACGAACTTGGATCTATTGGACGAGAGACGTAAGGTCGCCCTAGTCCGGTTAGCCACCCAGAAGCAACGGATAGAAAGATATTACAACCGAAGAGCCAGCCTCCGATACGTCAATATCAGAGATTTGGTGTTAAGAAAAGTAACACTGCATACCCTGAACCCAAACGAAGGGAGCTGGGACCAAATTGGGAAAGACCATATCGAGTTATCGGTATTACCGGTAAAGGTTCATACAAACTCGAAGTAGGAAATGACGCACAACTACCAAACAACTAGAACGTGGTGCACTTAAGGCGATATTATTGATAAGGTACATTTTCATTTACCCTTTTTAAAATTTTATAAAGTAGACTAACGCTTGCAAGCAATGGCCAAAGGAAAGTACGATTATTAGGTATGAAAGCACACATTGCACATTTTTTCCCTTGAACTGTTTTTGTCACAAATGGATTTTCTGGCAAGGTTTTTAATGTGGCAACAGTGGATCGTGCTAACTTAGAATCGAAGACCGGTTTCAAATCGGAGTCAATGGTCGCATCAACAGTATCCGAGCCCTTCTACCTCGAATACTGGGGGCAATAACCCTCGAGTCAAAAAATTTAGCAAGGAAGGAAACTTTGTGCTTGAACAACCTATGCTCGTTGGTTAGGATTTATTGTAAGGGCCAAACGATCAAATGAACTATGCCCACATAGGCCACCTTAGCAATAATACAAGTTTTTACACGCTTATAATCGTGTACATTACACATAGAAATGAAAAAAGTTTCTGCCTTGCTAATATGCGCTTTTGCTTCTTAAAAGTATTGTGCACAAGGGCTATTCCTACCCAGGGACTATTGGGCCTAAGGTCAACCCCTATCCGAGCCTAAAGGGCTACCCCACTCGGGGGTTGTCATCCAAAATAAGTACAGGCAGCTCGGGTTATCGAAATCTGAAGACACAAAGCGTATTAGACAGCGCCTAAACCTAAAGGGCTACGACCACTCTAAAAATGGTTTGGAGACATCCGAGGCCCATAATCAAAACATAAGGCCTTCGAAAAAATTCTAAACCTGTTCAAAGGTTGCTTTCGTCAAAGACATAGTCTAAAAACATTTAAGCTAGCATCTTAGGGAGATTTCCGGCCACCGAGTTTTCACAAGTTTAGAGCAAAAATTACATCAAAGACAGGTTTCGTTCGGACCTTAAAAAAATAACATATTACTATGTCCGATCCTGTGCTAAGGCATTAGATATGTTTGCAATTGTAAAAAGATGCTAAGATGTTAGACTTGAAAATTTCCAAAAGGGAATTTTTTTATATATTCCAGAATATCTTTACAATGGCCCAACAAAAACGGCCTCAACAAAATATATGTACAGGATACAAAAACAAAAACAAAAGAAATCATAAGGCATTTATGCTTGATCTTCACCGAAACCCGGCTCTTTACCAGAACCGTCGGGACCTTGGGATTCTTCAGAGCCCTCGGAGCCCTCTTCACCTTGGGGTTCAGCTAGATTCTTGGTCTCGAACTCAAGTATCTTTGCCTCCTCGATCTCGATAGATAGGTCAAAGCCTCGGGCATGGATCTCTTTGAGGGTTTCCCTTCGGGATAGCCGCCTTACGTACTCAGTAGTAGTCTTCAGGCGGGCCTCGGCTGCCTCGACATCGGCCTTATACTGGGTCACCATATCTTCAGCATCGGCGGAAGTTGTGCGCATTTGAGACTTTATAGCTTCACATTCATTTCCGAGGGCATCCCGCTATGCCAGAGCCGAGTTCAATTGCGCTCGGAGTTCATCATTCAGCTGGGATTGCTTATCAGCTTTCTCTTTCGCTACCCAAAGTTGAAACTCTACCGATGTCAGTTTTGCCTAGGCAATTTCCTTCTCTGAAGCCAACCGATCCATTTTGCTCTTCCACCCATCGTCCATGGCTTGGACCTCATTCATTTCAGCCCGGAGTTGGTCGATCCGATCAATCTTCTACTGGACCTGCAAGGTTTGATCATTAGTCACCATGATTATGTCCTCATTTCTAACTCCAAAAACCTTTACCTTTTCGACAAGGTCGGCATGTTCCCACCTCAGGGTCGAAGCCTCCTTCTAAGCCCTATCCCACTCGATTGGAAAGTCCTTGATGACCCTTTCGTGGTGCTCGCTGAGAAGCTTGTATACATATTCCTTTTTCGGGAAAGCTCGAGTTGGTTGACCTCAGCTTGGTACCGAAGGAATCTTTCATGATGAAGTACCAAGGCCTGCAAAAGGGTGAAAAAAATGTGAGAAATATCAAAAAGTAAAAGTTCAAAAAAAAAAAACATAATGATGCCTTACCCGATTCAACGCCAGTTGCGCTTTATTGAAAAGGCACAACACATCCACCTCATTAATCTTCGTCTGGTCTTCCTTGGTCACCACACATCGGAGATAGCTCACCACTCAGACGGGAGCAAAAAGAACTCTGGCATCTTTTGGGATAATGATGATTATCGATCTCTTACGGCTAGGATCTACACTCGGGGTGGGGAATTGGTTGGTAAACTTTGGGATCCAATTCAGCCCACCAATTTCTGAAGACGGATCCTTTATTGAAACTTTCAGGTCGCCCAGCCCGGAAAATCTTCCAAAACGGACTAGTCTACGCCGTTGAAAAAGGAATGAAAGGGATCGCCCGCACCATGAGCCCCTTCGTTAGACCTTTCCTTTCTCGCTCGGCCTCCTTAAGCATGGATTCGGTGTAGGAGGGCGACCCTAAAATCTCTATTATACCGGGTGAAACATAGCCGGCATCTCGAGGGGTCTCAATCCGGGTCTCCACATAGATCTCACCAGCCTGAGGTAGATCGGCCTCCAGCATCTACCCCTCGGTTGTTGCCTGCTCTTTGGGGGAGATCGGTCCATAGTCCACAAAAATATCATCTTCTTCGGGCTCATCCCTGAGCTAAAGAAGTGAAACCGATTCCGGTGCTCAGTAACGGGAGCCTCTTTTTGTCTTGCGAGCCAATCATTTTTTTGGCTTCACTGTGGAGCTCGGGGAGCCCAAAGCCTTCCTATTCTTCTTCTTCTTTTCCCCCACTGCAGCACCGAGCTGCCCCAAAGTGGAGGTATCAATAGACAAAGATACATCCTCGTCTCCTTCTAAAGGCCTAAGCTCAGTGGGCTTAGGCAAACCTGCAAAAAGAAAAGAGAAGAAAATGAGAATGAGTGATGCACATAAAAAATCCTGATGTTACCTCTTCGGGGAGAGACCTTACCATGAGAACAGGCCTCCCATCGGCCCTTTGAGAGTCTGCGTCATATGCGCTTAAAGTACAACATCTAAGTATAGATGCCCTCGATCCACTTCTTTAGCCGGGGAACCACATTCGGAACCCGAGCGACAGCTGCACAATCACAAGCATAAATGAGAGAGAGAAATTGAAGAAAAAGAATTTTGGCATTTAAAGAGAGATTTCACTTACGAGATGATTCCACTTCTCAGGGAATGACATGTATTCCAGGGGAATCAAATCCTCGGTCTTTACTCGAACAAAGCATTCTTGCCAGCCCCAATCTCGGTCTTTATTGATGCATGAGAAGGGGGCATTGCTGGCCCAGTAAGTAAGCTTGATCAACGCCCCTCGGAACATTCCGAGACTATATAACCGAAGTAGGTGGTCGATCGCGAACTGATGAGATTTAGTCTTATTCACGTAGTAGTGGAGGAGGGTCACGATCCTCCACAATGATGGATGGATTTGCCCAAGGCTCGCCTCGTACATCTTGCAAAAATTCAGAACGACTGGGTCCACCGAGCCCAATTGAAAGGGGAAGTGTAAAGATTTAAGTACCCCTCAGCGTGGATAGTAATGGATTCCTCTGGCCCGGGGACTATTACAACATTGCCCTCACAATTGCAGTCCTTACGAACTATGGGAAGAACATCTTCAGTCACAGAACATATGTACCTCGAGACTTCTTCACCTCAGTCTTGTTTGCGCAAAGGCTTCTCTACTTTAAAGTCATCTGCAATTGAGCACCCCCGGGGAATGAACGCTGCAAAAGGAGGCTCGGGGGTCCTTTGTTAATGAGAACAAGGGGGGAAGTCATTTCAAGGGTGACCACTTCAAGAGCAACCACTTCAATACCAGCTGTCGGTTGAGAAGACGAAGAGGCAACTTGTTGGGGGGACGATTTTTGATGTTTTTGCCATTGTCATTTGGGGGAGTGTTTGAAAATTTGAGGAAAGATTTTAAAGTTTTGGAAAAACGGGTTTTGAAGATGAAGAACAGAGTGTGAAGATTTAAAATTTAGCAAAAACCTGGAAATTACTGAGAAATCTTGAAGAACAGGGGTAGGGGTATGAAAGTTTGAGGAAGGGTAATAATAGCTTGAAAACTCGAAGAAAGAAGCTTGGTCAAAAGGTGAAAAGGGAACTAAGAATGGAAGATTTTATAGAAATTTCGTGTCGTGCCGCATTCAGAGGTGACCTGCCAATGACTTACACGTGTTCGAAGTCAGAACTATACGACTAACGGGATTTTTCGACTTCTTTGTCGTTTCTGTTACGGCGTATTGGAGAAGGAATCGAAAAACATCTGTCATTTCTCATCGTTCTGTAAACCTACTCTCTAAGAAATGAGGGGACTATCTGTATACATGTAAAATCGAGTCCATTGAACACCTTGATTTCGCGGTAAAGCAAACGGAGCAGGGACGTGATCTTAAGGAATCGGAATCTGGGCGAGGAGCCCCTCGTATTGGGGTTCGATCAAAACACTTGCCCTCAGAGGCATGGGAACCTCGTGCTCCGGGTCCGGTTCGAGCCTCAAGATTTCGGAGAACATTATCAAATGACTGCACACGACTAACGAAAGGCTGTGATATCCGTGCGCAATCGGATATCACGACACGAATCTCGGCCCGTATCGGTAGTAAATTAGTGATTAGTGAAGCGGAAGATTTATACCTTTCTTAGAATTGTACTTAGGGTAAAATTTCCATACTATATAAAGGGAGAAGCTTATTATTGATACGAGACATTGTAACACGCGTACCAAGGCAATTTACTCTTATTCTCTCTGATATTCAAAGTTCTTATATTTGTTCATCAGTTCTTCATAAGGATAAACTCAGTATCGAAGGTAGGCTCTTCATTAAGCCGTTTACCGAGCCCAGGATCACGCTTATTATCGGTTTGACAATTTATTACATCCTTCATTTTGTTTAATTTACAATCATTAATTACTTGTATTGAATTAATCCACATATCCTTAAAGTCGCATATAAATTCAATTGTCTTCTTGAGCCGAGGGTCTTTCGGAAACAACCTTTCTACTCCTTCGGGGTAGGGGTAAGGTCTGCGTACATACTACCCTCCCCAGACCCCAATAGTGGAATTTTACTGGGTTGTTATTGTTATTATCTGTTTTTTAGGGTAAACAGTTTCATAGAATGTCTCCATCACTGTAGATTATCCTTTCTTTCATGGAAATTGGTAGAATTCAAGACAATACATACATTTGATACTGCGAATTGATGATAGGTTGCAAGTTGCCATACTTCGAGAAACCGGAGAGAAGGATATTTAGAAAATTTCGTTATGGGTTACGTAATATAAGGTATAAAGTTAAAAAATAGTCATTTTTCAGATTTGTGATTACAAAAATCATTAAATAGCCATTTTTTTCAATAAAAATGCAAGATGTTACCACGAAGTTTTACTTTTTTTAAATTCGTAATCCATGACAATATCATGTTTACAAAAATTAAGATAGTATCCTGGAATTTTTACTTGTTTAAGTTCGAAATCCATAATAAAGTCATGGTGTTTTTGCATTAAAAGTTGCTACGTTTTCAACGATTTTTCAAATATTGATTATTTTTGAAAAAGCTGTCCAAAAAGTGGCTAGCTCGTCAAAATTTATTAGGAATTTTTACATTCCTATACACTATATGAAACTATATTATCCTCTCTACTCAAGTTTTACTATAATTATATTTTATATACCCAATTATCATTTAAGTACATTTTAATGGAATTAATGATAATAATTACAATAACAACAACTCAGTGTGGTCCCACAAGTGAGGTTTGGGAAGAGTAGGGTGTACGCAGCCTTACCCCTACCCTGAAAGGGTAAAGAGACTATTTCCGATAGACCATCGGCTAAAGAAGGTGAGAGAAGCCCTGGTAGCAAGCAATAGCAAAACAATAATTAGAAAACTAGACCGGTTATAGCAACAGATAATATGAAAGGGGTACTGATAACAAGTAGTAGCTAGATAACATATTTAGAAAACTAATTCCAAGGCAGCAAGCGAGAATATGAACGAAGTACTACTAGCAAACTACGGAATTACCAATGGCAAGTAACAACGAAACGAGACATGCGAATATAATAAACTAAGGAAAAAAGGGTACCGTACTAGCACTAATACTATCAAGCTAGAGAAGACAAAGGGAGATGCTCGACTACCTACTAACCTTCTACCCTAATCTTCAACCTACACACCCTTCTATCTAGAGTCATGTAGTGTCCCAAAATTACTCTAACATATATTCCACTCCCCCGCGTTTCTCTCTCCACATCCTAACCCCTCCCCACGTATCTTGCACAAGAGAGCAGCAATTTCATCATTGACAACCATTAAAAAGTTTTGAAGCTTTGAATTCGAATTTGGGTTTTCAAAAAATATTGTTAGTTTGGATTGGATGTTGTTGCAAAGAATTGAGAATTCTCTCTACGTCTCTCTATCTCTCTATCTCTCAATCCCAAATTTCAGTAATGTAAAGCAAAGGAAAAGAGAGCAGCAATTCCATCATTGACAACCATTAAAAAGCTTTGAAGTTTTGAATTCGAATTTGGGTTTTCAAAAATCATTATTTGTTTGGATTGGGTGTTGTTGCAAATAATTGGGAATATAGTTTGGAATTTATATCTCAATTTTGAGGGGTTTTGGTGAAGATTAGACTTGGTTTTGGCTTAATTTCAGATTGAAACTCGAAGAAGAAGACATGACATACATTATACTGCAGAAATTGTAGTAAAATTGTAGAAAATTTGTATTCTGTTGTTTATATATTTTTCTTTTATATATTTAACTATTGTATGTAAGTTGAACAACATTGTATAAAAATTTTGTTTAAGTTGTATGATATTGTAGTTGTATATAACTGAGTAAAAATAATATATGAAAATTATAGATAAGTTGTATAATATATAATTAGTTGTATGAAATTTGTTTTTACTATATATAAATTAGATACAAAATATACAAAAGACATATTGTATAAAATTTGTATTTAAGTTGTATGTTATTGTAGTTGTATTTAACTGGGTAGAAATAATGTGTGAAAGTTATGGATAAGTTGTAGATAAATTGTATAATATATAATTAATTGTATGAAATTTATTTTTACAATGTATAAATTAGATACAAAATATACAAAAAACATATTATATAAAATTTGTATAAAAATTATATTTAAATGATATTATATTGTAGTTGTATATAACTGGGAGGTGAGAGACGCTTTGGCAAAGGTGTCTTCGTCGACGTACACTATTGTGCACTAGCCAAAGCACCCAAGCAACCTTAATCATAGTCATACGACGCAATAAGACAAACAAGAAATTGATGTTACCAATCAAGAGGAGCAATTAGGTTTCCTTTTTTCTTTTTCAAACTTGGGAATAATTGATTACATCACAAAATTTCCTGTTACAACCATGGCAGTAACATAAGTTCAACAGACAAAACAGCCACTATATTTCAGTCGTTACATGAGATGTAAGATCTCTTCGATTCTACCATTGGTTATAAAATTTACTATTGTGAAATGGTAATAGCCTTCTACGCTGTTTAGGTTGGCCTGGATAGCATGCATTAGCAGAATCATTCTGAATGCTTCGACTTTTCATTCAATTTCTTTGATAATTCTACTCGTTCGCAATGGCTCATTCTAAATGCTTCCTGGGGCACTGTGAGCTTTCCTCCTCCCCGCTCTCCGCCTCGCAGATTCAGTCATCTCCCGAATTTGCTTTGTTGCCTTGTATATTGGTTTTGGCAAGTGCCTGTGTCTGCAAAATCATAATAAAAGTGGAATGAAGATAACTTCAAAGCTTTTAGGTTCACTGAGAATCTTATCAGATCTATGATGAGTAAAAAACATGATCCTCATCATCCATTTCCTAAGGAATGAGTAAACCGTGAGCTAATAAGTAATGTATATAACTGGGTCGTTGTATTGAAAAACATTGAGTTAAATATTAAAGTGATTGGAAGATGACGTGTCATGACACGCAGACTGGTCAAAGAGTTATGATTTGCAAAGAGGCATGAGTTGCAACAGATACGAGCAGAGGCATAGGAGAAGGCACGAGCGGATACTCAAAAGATTTAACGCTGATACCTATTTAAGTCCACGAATCAAGGAGAATAAATCTGACAGCACAAGAGAGTACAAATACAGTATTTAATGAGCATTAAATACTAAAAGGTAAGTTCGAGACGGGCAAAAATCGAAAAAAGGTCCGGTAAAAACAGGTACGAACCATACATGGGACCAGCGAAAAAAGACTCACGATCAAAACAGGACAATCAAAGGTACAATCATAGGTCAAGGAATAGAGAGTCGGGCTCGTCATCAAGATTTGAGATTGATCGAAACACGCGTGAGTCACGAGATGATAGAAACTTGAAGGCGAGGTTTGGCGGTTATAATTTCAATGTGAGCACTTCCGAACTCGTAGCTATTTTAAGAAGCATGGGTGACAAGGTACGATGGCCAAAAGAGATGAGATCGAATCCAAATAGGCGCAATCCTGATCATTGGTGCGAATTTCACAACGATCACCGGCAAAAAAAGGCAGACTATAGGTTTTTAAAGTGAAGTTGATCATTTATTAAAACAGGGTTATCTCACCGAGTTATTCGGTGAGAAAATAAGCAAGCATACATGAAGAATAGGCAGGAGCCCCCTAAACTACCTTCTCCCAAAAGGACCGTCAACGTTATAAGTGGAGGTGAAGACATCAATGGTGTGACGTGCACAACAGCCAATAAAATTTCCAAAGTCACAATTACCCAAGGGAAACGGGTGCGACATGTCTTAGAGGAAGAAAGCATTACGTTACGGATGGCGTATTATCTCCTCATAACGATGCACTGGTAATATCTCTACTTGTACATGATACTAATGTAAAACGAGTTTTGATTGATCCAGGTAGTTTCGTGAACGTTATTCTGTTAAGATTATTACGTGAGATGCAAGCTGAAGATAAATTAATATCAAAGGCACATACTCTATCTGGATTCGACAATTCCAGTGTCATGACGAAAGGAGAGGTAATACTTACTACATTCGCAGAAGGAGTTGTCAAAGATACAAAGTTTCAGGTAGTAGATATGGAGATGGCTTACAATATGATCCTTGGGAGACCATGGATCCACGAGATGGATGTCGTTTCGTCAACCTTGCATCAACTTATTAAATTTCCATCACCATGGGGAATATGTCAAATTCGTAGGGACCAACATACATCTAGGAATATCAACTCTATAGCGGATTCAAGTACGAAAAACGAAGAAAAATAGCAATCACAGAATCCAGTTGAGGGTACCATAACACAAACCTCAGCTGAACAAGGACAAACAGATGTGGACTCAAGGCCAGATACCATTCAAGAACCAGAGGAAAACGAAAATATCAAGACAACAATTGAAGAACTAGAGGATGTGGTGTTATTTGCACAATGGCCTGATAGGAAAGTCTACGTAGGGGCCAATCTAAGCCAGGACATGAAAGGTAAGTTGATTGAATTTTTGAAAACTAACGTGGATTGTTTTGCTTGGTCCCACTCTTGATATGACAGGAATACCACCAGAAGTAATGACTCACAAATTAAATGAAGACTCATCGTATCCTCTTGTCAAACAAAAGAAGAGAAAGCAAGGAACTTTCAAAAATCAGGTGATTCAAGATGAGGTTCAAAAATTACTAAAGATTGGGTCTATTCGTGAGGTAAAGTATCCTAATTGGTTAGCCAATACTGTTGTGGTACAGAAGAAGAATAGTAAGTGGCGAATCTGTGTAGATTACACAGACCTTAACAAAGCCTGTCCTAAAGATTCTTTTCCACTACCACATATAGATCAACTAATTGATGCTACTGCAGGACATGAATTATTAAGTTTTTTAGATGCGTATTCAGGATACAATCAGATCAAAATGGATCCGATAGATGAAGAAAAAACTTCCTTCATAACTGACAGGGGGACTTACTGTTATAAAGTAATGCCTTTTGGTCTCAAAAATGCTAGTGCAACATATCAAATACTAGTGACTAAAATGTTTCAAGAACATTTGGGGAAAACTATGAAAGTCTATATAGACGACATCCTCGTCAAAACTCAACATTCAGGGGACCATGTATCATACTTGTCTGATGCATTGCAGATTTTGCGAAAATTTAATATGAAATTAAATCGTGAGAAGTGTGCATTCGGTGTTGCATCAGGTAAGTTTTTAGGTTTTCTTGTCTCTAACCATGGTATTGAAGTGAATCCCACATAGATTAAGGCCATTGAAGAAATCCCTGACATACTTACAAGTAAAAAAGAAGTGCAGAGGTTGATAGGAAGAATTGCAGCCTTGGAAAGATTCATTTTTAAATCATCAGAAAAGTGCTTTAAATTCTTTTCAGCTCTTAAAAAGCAAGATCATTTCGAATGGAATGAGCAATGTCAACAGACACTCAAATATTTGAAGACATATTTATCAAATCCGCCACTGCTAGCAAAAACCAAAGGTTGGGAAAAGACTGCTCATCTACCTGGTCGTCTCAGAAGTAGCGGTAAGTGTTGTTTTAGTCCGAGAGGACCAAGATAAACAATCTCCGATCTATTATGTTAGCAAATCTTTATTAGATGCAGAGACGTGGTACCCTCAATTAGAAAAGCTTGCACTTGCATTAATCATGGCATCTAGAAAAGTAAGGCCTTATTTTCAATGTCTTCCTATTGTTGTAGTAACTGCTTATCCATTACGCAATATATTACACAAGCACGAGTTGCCAGGTAGGTTAGCCAAGTGGGATATAGAATTAAGTGAATATGATATCACATACCAACCTAGAACTGCTATAAAATCTCAAGTGTTAGCTGATTTCATGGCTGATTTTAGCCAAGGGGTGCAATTAGAAGCAGAAAAAGAATTGCAGGTGCTCAACGGAGCTAACCCAGGAATTTGGACCTTATTTGTTGATGGTTCATCTAACATAAAGGGTGCAGGCTTAGGGATCGTTTTGGTACCACCTACAGGTGAAACCATTCGACAAGCCATTAAATGTCATTCTATAACTAACAATGAGGCATAGTATGAGGCAGTGATTGCAGGTTTAGAAATAGCACGAGAACTTGGCATTAATCAGATTGTAATCAAGAGCGATTCGCAGCTCGTGGTTAACTAAATGCTGGGGACTTATACCGCCAAATAAGCAGGAATGCAACAGTATTTAGAGAAGGTACGGGATCTAATCAGGCAATTCCAAACCTGGGAGGTTACGCTAATACCAAGAGATGAAAATGTTGAGGCGGATGCCTTAGCTAATCTCGCATCTGCAGCAGACGTGGCAAGTAATGAAAATGCTTCTGTAATACATTTGTTTCATTCAGTGCTTGATCCAGATAAAAATGAGGAAAATTTTAATAACTTAACCTGGGATTTGAGGAACGAGATTGTTGTCTTTTCGTAGAATGGTATCGTTCCTGAAGATAAGAGGAAAGCTCACGCGCTTCGAAAATAGGTTGCTCGATATTGCTTAAAGCAAGACAATATTTATCGGAAAATGTTTGGTGGTCCCTTAGAAAGATGCCTCGGACCTTCTCAGACAGAATACGTAATGATAGAAATACACAAAGGGCATTATGGGAATCACGTAGGAGGAAGATCACTGGTAAGGACACTAATCAGGGCAAGCTATTATTGGCCCAAAATAGAAGAAGAAGCGGAAAGTTTCGTGGCTAAATGTGATAAATGCCAAAAGTACAGTAATAATATGCATAGACCTGCAGAGTTGCTACATCTGATCACTACACCGTGACCGTTTATAAAATGGGGGATGTATATCGTGGGTCCACTACCACAAGCAAAAGGACAGGTAAAATTTTTGCTCGTACTCACTGACTATTTTACTAAATGGGTGGAAGCAGGAGCATTCAAACAGGTGCGTGAAAAAGAAGATAAAGATTTCATTTGGCGGAATATCATATGCTGATTTGGTGTACCAAAGGAAATCATATGCGACAATGGCCCTCAATTTATAGGCACGCAAATCACAGAGTTCTTTTAAAGTTGGCAGATCAAAAGAATTACATCCACACCTTATCATCCGGTGGGTAATGGGCAAGCTGAGTCAACAAACAAAATCATTATCAACAATTTAAAGAAACGTTTAGAGGAGTCCAAAGGTAATTGGCCAGAAATGTAACATGGTGTTTTATGGGCATACCGCACAACAACAAAAACAAGTACAGGAGAAACACCATGTTCATTGGTTTATGGAGCTGAAGCTTTAACTTCAGTTGATATAGGAGAGCAAAGTACAAGATTTACACAAGCGTCAGAAGAGTCTAATAACGAAGAAATGCGCATAAATCTTGATCTGCTTTAAGGAAAAAGAGAAGTTGCACTGATAAGAATGGCAGTACAAAAGCAGGTCATAAAACGATACTACAACCGAAAAGCACACCTAAGATTCTTCAAAATTGGGGACTTCGTGCTCAAAAAGGCTTTTCAATCTATGAAGGCAGCTAATGCAGGGAAATTAAGTCCAACATGGGAAGGACCCTATATGATTCATGATATTGCAGGTAAAGGAGCATACGAGCTGGAAACAATGGATGGCAAGATACTACATTCACATTAGAATACTGTTCACCTGAAGAGATACTAGTTCTAAGAAATACCCACAGTTAGGTATCCGTATTTTAAAATTTAATTTTTGAATTGTTAAATTTTACTAACGATTTTAGATGATAGGCAAAAAGCTAACTCGTACTAAATGATGAGTCACGACCTGCAAGGCACATGGAATAAATTAAACTTCCCGGTCTAGAGTTACAATTATTCTGATAGAAATTCAAACGGGCTAAGCAGTCTTCATCTATAATCGTACCTCCGAGTCCCGTATGTTTTTCCTATTCAGGGAAAGGACCAAATGAGAGGAACAATCAAGTGCTCGAGGCTTCATACTTCAACGCTCAAATACTTGGGGGACTATATAATATACACAGGCATGTGTATAAAGAAAGCAAAGAAGATAGGGAAATAAACAAAGATCAAGCCTGAAAAGTTCACTCAATGAATGAGTCAAGTACGGAGCAAAGTCACGAGCTAAGCCTAAAGAAAGACCTTACCATAGCTAGAGTAAAGGCAATGTACTGAAATGGGTTATAAATAAAAACCTCGTGTTTATTTTTCTTTTAAATTTGTTATAAGAAAAACAGTTACGAGAAAGTTATAGATGTAATGCAAATACATGTAAAGTGTTATTCAAAGCTAGACAAAGTTCAAATAAAAACTTGTCAAAGTTATTTCAAGAAACATGTGTATTCCTATTTCTTTTATCGTATATTAACACCGTTATGAAGTTGAGACGTCTTCTTCATTAAGTGTCGAATATAAAAGGGCCCTCTTTTATAAAATTCATGATTAATTTAAGTATTCATGAAGTTAACAGAAGCATTTTTTGAAGAGTAAAAATGCAAGTTATTTAGTAAGTCTTTAGAAATAAAGGTAAGAATAAACAAAACAGAAGTTCAAATAGTAACGAAAAATTTCTTAATTTTAAAAGGCTTAGACTAAGTATGAACTTAGTCATAAACTGAAAATTGTTTATACATATCGCCCCATAAAAGGTCTGGGGACTTAAGTTTCCAAAACAAACCCTCAAATGAGACCAAGGGTTTTAAGCACAATTTTCCAAAAAGGAAAAAAAAGACACAAAGGAATTCAAATAACTTAAACTTGTCACTGAGAAGATGAAGGAACTGAAGCTGGTACATCAACAACAGCGGGTTCAACTTTGCTTGAAGGAGTGGGGATACTCATATCATCTTCAACATTTGCGGAAGCTTCGACTAGGGGAGAAGGAAAATCTTGGTTCTGCTGAGTCTTCTTAATAGTTTCATTGATCTTAGCTAACTCATATTCCAAGTTAAAATTCTCTTGGCTAGCTTCAACAAGGGTATCACGGCGAGAATTCAAAAATGCCCAATTCACTTTAATGGCAGACTTATCTTCAAGGATCTCATAATATCTTTCCCAGTCAGCGATTTCGTTCTTTAGCTTTTCATTTTCAGCCAAGACAGATTCATAAGAAGCTTGAAGAGAGGCGTGGGAATTTTCTAAGGAACAAACCCTATTAGAAGAAACCTGGAGGTCTTCTTGGGCTTGAGCCAAATTCTGCACGAGTTCACCAGCATAGGCTTCTTTTGCATCCAAGAGATCCTTCAACTCTCTAATATCTTCACTCGCCTTGGAAAGATGCTCGGAAAAAGAAGCTTCAAGACGAGCCTTTTCCTTGTCTGCTTGACTGGAGAAAGCTTTTTCAACTGCCAATTCCGAAGTCAAAGCCCGCACCTGCTGCTCCAAGGTACTTTTGCTTTCTTCTAAGTACTCCACATCGATTTGAAGACTTTTATACTATTCCTTCCAATTATATGCCTCCAATTAATAATCACACACAAACTGCTCTGAGAGGGTAACCCTTTTCATCATCTCCGTGCCGATGAGATTGGCTTAAAAAGGGGGGAAAGGGAAGGAATGAGAATCCCAAAGATAGAAAAATGACAAAATAAAAGTTAGAAAAAAGGAATACCTTTAAAGAAGCATGCACAATGTCATTCATCAAAGTCAAAGAACTATGGCTCTCTAGCTTGGCTCTCTCAACAAGACCAATTAAAGGCTTTAGCCATACATCTGCTTGACCCGATTTCCTTAAAAGGTTGCCCTCAGCTGGGACTTCAATAATCACTTGCCTCATAGCACCACTCCTACTTGAGGAGACAACCTCAGCACGATGAGCAGGTGGAGGAGGAATTGTCGAAGGAGGAACAGTAGAAGTAGTAAAAATAGCCTGGGGAGGAACGGAAGCAGCCATAATTGGCAAAGTAGGAGTCACAGGCACGGGAGGAGAAAAAGAAGCCAAGGGAGCTTCATCAGAAACGGACCTAAACTTTCACTACCAAACTAGCGGTCAAAAAGCTGCTCAACAGAATCATGAGCAGCAACGGGAGCATCATCAACATCATCAGGGATCACTACCAGGGCTTCAACAGATTCGGTAAGAGGAATAGAACAGCGGGGGGATGCTTCTGCTTCATCATCGGAAATAATGCGTCTACGAGCCCGTGGCCTTGTTACCAAGGAACCCCCATCTTCCTCTTCTTCGGAGTCTTGGTCATCAACGGCTTTTCTTTTCGATGAAGAGCCCAGAATTATTTCTTGAGCCCTTTCCAAGGAGATACGAGAAGCCGCAACCGCCTCAGCAGTAACTCCTCGAATAGCAAATCCTGATAGAAAGAAGGATTGAGATAAGTTCAGGAAAAAAAATATGTAAAATAAAATAAAAGCTCTTACCATGAGTTTTTACTTTCCAACCAAAACGTTGGGAAAGGGTCTTCCAAGATTTTCCATCCATTGGTATAATACTCAACAGCTTTCCTACTCAATCACGGAAATTGGGAACATTTTCCACAACTCCCATGGTTGCTAGAAAAGAAAAGTAAAATTAGAGAAATCAACAAAATTGAAGAAAAAGGTACGAGAAGTTAGAAGACTCACATGCAAAATTCCACTTCTCAGGTAAGGGAACGTTCTCATCACCCACTAAACAAACAGTGGGGGCAGCAACAAACCTGGCATACCAGCCACGGTCTTTGTCATCTTTAGGGCTAATTAGAACTTTTTTGCTCCTGGATACTAGTGTAAAAACACTATTGTGAAAGAGTCTAGGGGAGTAAAGATGAATTAGATGTGGAAAAGTAAAAGGCACACTGACTGTGTTGGTCAAATGCCTCAAACAGGCAACAGTCCTCCATATTATTGGGCCAATTTGACCTAAGCAAACATCAAAGAAACGACAGAACTCGAGAATAACAGGATCAATAGCAGGTTTGAATCCTAATGTGAAAGGTACGTATAGACAAAGGAAAAACCAGTTAAGTAAGAGGTAATTCTTTGATTCGGATTGGGAATAATGATAGGAAAGTCATGACTCCAATGGCAGTCTCTATGAACTAAAGAAATCAAACCTTCAGTGATTTGAGTGGGATAGATATCGGCACGATCTAAAGAAGATACTTGATTTCTAAGAGATTCTCTGTCATTATAGAAAGATAGTTCCGCAGGAACTATCTCCTCTACTAGAGGTTCAGAAGATTCCTTACCTCTAGAAGAAGATATGTGTGAAAGAGAACCTCTAGTTCTAGAAGAAGGTCCAGAACTAGGCGAAGGAAGAGAAGAACCACGCAAGGATGAAGATCCTAAATTACGAAGCCTACCTCCTCTTCTGCTCCTACTGGGGGCATTAGGGAAGTTATCAACTATGGGGACCCTTCTAGGGTTAGGGTTTGATGAAGACATGATAGTACGAGGAAGAAACAAACAAAGATTCAAGAACTGAATATTTTGAGAACTTTATGTGATAAAGACAAAGAAGAAAACTATATTTATACTGCGAAGCAACCATCAAAGGAAAAGGTGAAATGATGGAAAAGTCATAATGAGAATTGACTCTTCATGGTTAGTGAAGCCGTAAAAAGCCCTAAAAAGTGCTACAAAGTTGCAGAACCAGTAAAAGGGGTGCCACGCGTGAAGAGCATTAAATAGAAGTGACAAATGAAGTGTTGATTCTGCTATAGCATTAATGGTGATAAAAATTCCCATTTTAATGAATTCCACTTCCCAAATATTCAATTGATGAATAAATGGCAAGTGAAGGGACTATCTGTATTGGGAAAAATTGAGTTTACATATTAAAGTGATTGGAAGATGACGTGTCATGATACGTAGACTGGTCAAAGAGTTATAATTGACAAAGAGGCACGAGTTGCAATAGATACGAGCAGAGGCATAAGAGGAGGCACGAGCGGATACTCAAAAGATTTACCTTCCGTATCTATTTAAGTCCAAGAATTAAGGAGAATGAATCTGACAGCACAAGAGAGTACATATATAGTATTTAATGAGCATTAAATACTAAAAACATTAGAGAATTTGTATTAAAATGCAATGATTATGTAACGTAGCATTTAATGTCTTTAATTGTCTATAATGGCCTTATTATGACAAAGGCAAAACGCATATTTCTAAGATAGCTATAAAAGGGAAAGAATGGGTCAATTGTAAGAAAAAAAAACTATCCGAATACATTGGTTTACCTTATCTTCTTCTAATTATCTTATTGCTAGCCAAATTACTTTCTCTTATACATTTTTTGATTATCAGTAACCCGGGTTCTTCTAAATTAAAGCTTTGACCGAAATTCCACTTTTTGGTTAAACAGTCGTATAGGAAGATTACTGTATTTTAAGGCGGAGGAAAAATATAAAAAGAAAAGAGGAAAAAAAAAGGAAAAGGGTATAACTAAATCCCTTAATTGAAGGCACTAATAATGGATTGAGAGCATTTTAAGGTGAAATGTATATATTTTGTAAACAAAACTTGTGTAGGTAGGGTAATTTACTAAACATGAACATTTATGGTAATAAAGTTTCCAATAGTGTATAGGAATGAAAAAACTCCCTATTTATTAGCCTGAACGTTAAAACCGAAATAGTGTACCTTGACGAACCAAAAAGAGCGTCAAAATAATACGAGCTAGTCAGTTTTCGGACTGGTAATTGAAAAATAGTCATCGTTTACAGAGTCATTGAAAAGTAGCCACTATTTTGCTGTAACACGAAAAGTTTCAGCATAATAAACTGGAGATTGGAGCACCTGTGTATGAACTTCCAGCATAATACGCTGGACCGGTATATTATACTAGAACTCCAGTATATTATACTGGAAGTACAGTATATTATGCTGGAACTCGAGTATAATATACTGGACTTCCAGTATATTATGTTGGAACTCCAGTACATTCTACTGGAATATTTTTTGGATTTTGAACAGCGTTTTCGTTCATATTTATCTTTACATAAAAATGGCTAAATTTCGATTACTTTTAAAATTGTGGCTATTTTTCAATTATCACTTGTAAATCTAACAATTTTTGAATTTCGCCCGAAAAGATCCCAATCGTTAGACCAAATTCATCACCTGGCCCTTGGCAGCTGTACCAATTTAACCTTTAGGCTGTATGTAACGTAAAGCCTTTTTTTGGGTACATTTATAATAAAGAAAATATTTTGGGAATCTTACAGAAATATTTTTAAAAAGTCCCAACTTACCAACTTGTAACAATTAATCATAAACTTATTAAAACTAGTCAGACACATATAAAAATTAAAAACCTAAAGAAATAAGGTTCTTTCTCTCCAAGAATCACACACAAAGATCTCCAACCAAATTTTTAAGTGTGATTAGCAACATTAGATGCAAGACGGAAAGAAATTTTTATGAATAAGGTAGCAAATAAGGTGATGAAATACAAAAAAAAACTATATATATACAAGATTCCAAAAATTTAAGCAAAAGACTTTTTTCAATGGGTATGGTTGAGATTCATTGAAAATATATCAATGAGTCAATATACAAAATTTGAGGAAGATTGGAGGTGATTTGGACTGAATTAGTATCAAAATTCATAGTTAAAATCGAGTTCATAAAGTTATTCTGTGGCACATGTATCACACATGTATCTCACACACAGATATAAATGGATATACATGTGATACATATTTGATACAAAATATGATACATATATGATATACAAGTGATACACATATCATTTTTTCCATTTTCATCTTCTACTTCGAATTTCCAATTCAAATTACCTCAAAACTCCACCAAATCATCCCAAAAGTGAGATTCAATCTATTCTAATAACATCCACTCAAAGAAAGCAAAAATTTAATTTTTTTTTTGTAACAAATAGCTAATTGGCTAATATTAATAATATTTTATGAATTGACCAATTTTTGTAATAAACTACTTATAAAATGACATAATTGATATTTTTCCAAATATATTTTTATAACATTACTCTATTATTTTTTATAATGGGAACATCGAGAATTCATCATACGAAAATTTTATGCTTGCTTCAACCGATCACAGACCTCCTCCTTTATCCGATACATAATGAGCAACTTCTTCAATCACTTTCTCTTGACCCTTGGGGTAAAATAAAAGATTTACTGAAAATAGTACTTGATGTCGTGCTTGTGTTCATGTCGCACCTATTATTATTAAAACCATCATCATTATTGTTGTTATTGTTATTATTATTATTATTATGTCTCTTGCGAACCGATACAAAATGATCGTCGACGGTATAATTGATACAATATAGTGCACAATACTGTGAAATATTGTGAGGATCGTACCAGTTAGGGGTGGGCATATATCAGTTTGAACCGAAAAAACCGACCGAACCAATTTTTTTTAAATTTCGGTTTCGGTTATTCGGTTTTTTCGGTCGGTTTCAAATTAAAATTTTTAAAATTCAGTTTTTCGGTTCGGTTGTCGGTTATTGATTTACATTTTTCGGTTAACCGAAAAACCGAACTAATACTAATATAGGCTAAGGCCCAAGTGAATTCAGCTCTTCCATACTTATATAGGCTAAGGCCCAAGTTTATGTTCCATTAAAATCAGCCCATCCCAAACCCAAATACCCAATTGCCCATCAGGCATATCAGTTGATCATCTCCTTTTCTTTTCCCATTCTTACTTTCTTAGGCAGTTCCGCAGTTAGGCAGCTAGGGTTTTTATTTCTCCCTTCTCTTCTCACTTCACTTCTCACTTCTCAGTTCGGCAGTTCCTCGCCGGCTCGCCCCCAATTCCCCAAATACGCTAGGGCTTCCATTGATAAACTGGTGGAGTGGTGGTTTTCCCAAATACGCTAGGGATCTATCATTGTCGTCAAATTTCTTGCGGAAGGTAAGGTTAATTTTTGTTATATTTCGCTCATTTCTTCTTTTTTTGTGTTCTCTACTCCTCGACCCTCGCCGATCTACTCTTCTTTCTCTCGTTTCAGTTTATTTTTTATTTTTTTCCTGTGAAAAGTAAGTATTTAAAGACTTAAAGATGCATGCAACATAGAAAGAAGTCTTGAGTCTTGACTCTTGAATGTGATGTCCATTTTCTTGTAATATTTGTTGATTTTAGTGTTGTTGAGAGGTTCTAAGTTCTAACTTGTTATTAAAACAAGAAAAGCTCACTGGTCAGTAATTTTTTTTAAGCAAGGTCATACTCATTACATTACATGGGTCATACTCACTGAGAGTTGTGTACTTGTGTTTGATGCAACATTGCATCAATTTCATCACCATCGTGTTGTTCAGTATTTTATTGTTATGTTTGTATCACTGCTCAGTATTTTATTGTTATGTTTGTATTCTTTTTTGTAGATGGAAGAAAATGGAAGTAGGGTAAGCGAAACCTGCGAAGGTGGGGGTTCGAATGATAGCTTACCTAATACTGAAGGTCTCAGTCCAGACAGTCCTGATGAAGCTCCAAAGAAAAGGAAAGTGATGCAACCTAGATCTGATGCTTGGAAACATTTTGAGAAATATGATGATCCTAGTGGAGCTAAAAGAGCAAAATGTAACTACTGTCAAAAAACTTATGTTGCTGCTACGAAAGGTAATGGTACTACATCAATGAACAATCATCTCATTAAGTGTCCCAAAATGCCCCGTATCATGGATAATAGTCAAACACAAATCAGTTTTCTACTAGCTTCAAATGGGGTAAATGAAGGGGTGCTTACCACTTGGAAATTTGATCAAGCACTTAGTAGGAAAGCTTTAGCTCAAATGATAATTTTGGATGAACTGCCATTTAGTTTTGTTGAAAAGGAAGGATTTAAGAAGTTTATGGGAGTCACAATGCCTCAATTTCAAATTCCTTCTCGTAGAACATTGACAAGAGATTGTTATGAACTTTATTGTGAACAAAGACATAGTTTGAAGAATTCCTTCAATGAAGCACGTCCTAAAATCTGTCTTACAACAGATACTTGGACTTCTATACAAAGAATAAACTATATGTGTCTTACTGCTCACTTTATTGACAGAGATTGGAAATTGCATAAAAGGATAATAAACTTTTGTCCTATCTCTAGTCATAAGGGTGATGATATGGCATCGGTAATTACTAATTGTTTGCTTGATTGGGGGTTGGAAAATGTATTTACTATAACTGTAGATAATGCTAGTTCCAATGATGTCACAGTAAGAGAAGTGTCTAAACAATTGACTACCTGGGGAACTAATATAATGAATGGTAAACACCTGCATGTTAGATGTATGGCTCACATACTTAATCTCATTGTACAAGATGGGTTGAAAGAAATTGGTGTTTCTATCAAGAGAGTTAGACAAGCTGTGAGATACATTAGACAATCTCCCGCTAGGATTAGAAAGTTTAAAGAATGTTGTGAATCTCAAAAGTTAACTTCTAAGAGATCATTATGCTTAGACGTTTCAACTCGATGGAACTCTACATACATGATGTTAGACACAGCACAACAATTTGAGCTTGCCTTTGACAAATATAGTTTCTTTGATATTGGATTGTTGCATCATCTTCGTACCTATGTTTGTGAAGATGGAACTAGTGCAGGTGATCTCACAAGTGTTGACTGGGATAATGTGAGAACAATGGTAAAATTTCTTGAAGCTTTTTATTTGCTTACTTTGAGGGTTTCTGGTTCTATTTATGTCACTTCCAATGTGCATTTTGTTGAAATTTGTGAGCTTGATCTTATATTGAAAGAGTGGATGGAACATGAAGATACTAGTTTGAAAGAAATGGCAAAAAAAATGAAAGAAAAAATTGTCAAGTATTGGGGTGAACCTGAAAAAATGAACAAAATGATCTTTATTGCATCAATTTTGGATCCCCGTAACAAGCTTGAATATGTTCCTTTTGCAATTGTGAGGATGTTTGGAGAAAACAAAGGGAAAGAATTGATTTTAGAGGTGAAAAATTATATGGATTCTTTGTTTGATTATTATGTTAAAAAAAATTCAATAGGAACATCATCTGCTTCATCTGGAAACACAACAACTACTGTCAGTGGTTATGGTAGCTTTTTAAAAAGAGGAACAATGAGAACAAAATTAGAATTTGAGAAACATAAGGAAGTGACCGGAGGTTTAGGTACTAAATCAGAGTTAGAAAGATATCTTGCTGAAGATCTTGAGCCTGAAACAGATGACTTTAAAATCTTAAAGTGGTGGAAAATCAATGAGCCTAGATTTCCCATTCTTGCGGAGATGGCTCGTGATGTATTAGCCATTCCTATTTCAAGTGTTGCATCTGAATGTGCATTCAGCACGGGAGGTCGCATTCTTGACTCGTTCAGGAGTTCGTTGACGCCTAAACTGGTGCAATCTCTTATTTGTCTTCAAGATTGGCTTAGAAGTGAACCTATTCCTATTAAAGTTGAGGAAGACTTGGAGTATCTAGAACTTGGTAATTATTTTGTGTCTTTCCTTTATTATATTACAAATAGTTTACTTAACACTAATGATGCATGACAAAGTTTTCTTCTATATTTTCCTTAGATCTGGCTGATAGTGCAAAAGATTCAACTATTATTGACATATAGTTGCAACATGTACCATGTGTGGTAACTGGTAAGTTGATAGCCTTCTGTATATTTGAAGATATAACATTGATATACTTTATTATAAATCAATTGTGTTTTTGACCTATAATTATGTCTTTTGTTGCAAAGGTTTGATCATGGCGCCTAGATGGAAGTGATGTTATAGTAAATAGACTTCACTTGTTTCATGCTACTTAATGTAATTATTTCTTTGGTTTTGAGACTTCAGTTGTTCAGCAGCATGAAAACTTTCTAACTTTTGGATTACTCTTTTGGTTATGTAATATGCTTGTACTAAACAATGGCAGCAGAGTAGCATAGATTCTAAGTTTTTTGTTCTCTCATGGGCCATGGCTGTAACTTGTAACCAGTGGCAGCAAAGCAGCATAGCTATTTTGGTTTTTTGGTTCTGTAATGTAGTGCTCTTTTGGTTGTAACTACTAACTACTCCCTACTCCCTAGTTTATATTTGTTTGTATGATTGTGGGATCTTGTAGTTGTATGGACCAAGTAGAGGTGTAAACCGTGTAATTAGCAGCACATTCAAAAATCCAGGCTTACACTGAAAAGAACATATTTATGACTTAACACATTCAAAAAGTCCAAAATTTTGGAAACAACCAACAAATTAGTCCAATTATTAAGCAGAATAAGCCCAGCCAATATGATAATGTTCAAACCGAAAACCGACCCAAAATTAACCGAACTGAAATTTAAAAAACCGAACTGAACTGAAATTATTTCAGTTCGGTTTCGGTTATCATATTTACAAAACCGAAAACCGAATAACCGAACCGAATTTATTCAAACCGAACCGAACCGACCGAATGCCCACCCCACTAATAATGCATGCAGACCTAGTCTTAACAATATTCAAACTAGTAAGCTGGTCTAAAGTTCCAGCAATTTAAAATTTCAAGACATCGGTATATGGAAGAAATAAATAAAAGCTTTATAGTCTTTCAATTATAAACAAGACAATAATTAAAACATTGGTGCCTTGGCTTACATTATCAATTCGTTCCTCCAACGACCAGTTGATATCGTCAACAAAAATAAAATAAAATAAAATAAAGATAAAAGAGTTTTGGGATATGGTAGGAGAAGCAGAATATCTTAAATTATGAAGGCTGCTGTCTGTGCAATTTGCACTGATTCACTTATCCTTTTTCCATAAATAATATGTGGTCCATTTTTCTGTGCTTACTCTGCCCTCCTTATCCTCTCAAACTCCTCAAAATTCATTATCCCCCTTCCATTATCATAATTTAACAAGACTACCAATAAATTTGTCCGGAAAATAAAAGAAGAATTAACCCAAATAGTCGCACACTCTATCACTTAAATTAAAAATAGCTGGTGAATGTATAATTTTTCATCCGTTCACTTTTACTTGGCATATATACTAAAAATAGATTTTCATTTTTACTTGACACTTTACGCATATCAAAAGAAGACAAAAAGAAATCCTATTATACCCACAATATTTATTACTCATTTCAAATCATTTTCTCAAATCCAATAAAATATGCATCAATTAATATGGGTATCATGGTAAATTATGCACTTCATTTATTATTTCTTAAGGGGCGTGAAAAGTCAAAACGTGCCAAGTAAAAGTGAATGGAGGAAGTATATACATAATTTATGTATGATATGTGTATAATTATGTATATTCAATGTATAATATATGTATATGGCTAAAAAAGTAAATATTTAATATGGACGGCTATTTGTGTAAAAATCCCTTGGTAAAGAGCATTTTATCCCTTTAGTGAACTTATCCAATGCAACACGATAATTAATTGGATTACTGATTTTCAATACTATGCTTGTCTGAGCCGAGGGTCTATCAGGTACGCATAAGGTCTACGCATACACTATTCTCCCCAGACCCACAACGTGGGATTACACTAGGTTTATTTCATTGAATATCAAATAAAGATGAAAACTCAAATTTGGGCAGTGATGAGCCTTAACTGATAATGGGAGTAAAATGGCTCTTTCCACTTGTCGAAAGGTATATTCAAATTAAGTTGAGGTATAGAATGGTAGCATTTTACAATGTTAGCGCAGTAATGAGAACTATATTTCCAGATTTCATGCATGTTTCAGCACGCTTTTGCTGCGACAGTAAAAAATTGCATGGTTAAACCAACTGGTTATTTTCTCTCATTCTGCACTGTATTAAAAACTAGACTCTTCTGTTGTTGGTCTCCTCAAGTAATAGCGTAGACTGTTTGCCAGAACCTGAAATGTTACATATTGAAGTTTGTCACTGATTCATAATTGAAGACAAATCGCTAAATATGAGATTGGATTTGCTTTCGCACAACAACGCGAGTTACCTGTTGAAGGGGCTTGATGAGAGCTTTGTTCTTGTAGCTTACGTGAAATTTTGCCTTAGCTAGCAATCCCTGTAACAAAATCAATGTATTAATATACATTGCCGCTAAACATCCTGTAATATTTAATGATGAAACAACTCTAGTTGTAAAAGTCTGACCTCAGTATCAAACTCTCCTGATTCAACATCAATGTTTATTTCAGTAATGATCTTGACGAGATCAACTATTAATCCAGGTCTATCTGCTGCCTCTACATACAGTAAGCTGCAAAACAGCAATGTTTTTACTATCAGTCTTTCAAGTTATGCACGTAATGGCATCTTATGAGCACGCTGCGTGTTTATCAACATTAGTCTGAAGGCGAAAAATATCATAATAAACTGTATAAACGAACCTTCGGTCAGGACCATCGTCATAGACATGGATATGGGTTGCTATGTCCACATCAAGCTGAAACGATAAAAAAAAATATATATATAAATGGTTAATGTCAAATTAAAAAAGTTAAACTACTGTTTCTGCATCATTCATGTTGGCATTAAAAAAAGGGCAGCAAGGATGCACTAAGCTCCCGCTATGAGCGGGATTCGGGGAAGGGCCGGACCACAAGGGTCTACCGCACACAGCCCTACTTTGCATTTCTACAAGAGCCTGTTTCACGGCTCTAACCTATGATTTCCTGGTGACATGGCAATAACTTTACCAGTTGCGCCAAGGTTTTCCTTCATCGTTCATGATGGCATTAGGGAGAGGTATTGATGTGAAGTATTTAACAAGCATTAGGCAATGACAAAGTATTTACAACCTTTTGATTTGGTTGATAAGCACCAAAGACTTCACCCATAGCTAACAGGGCGCTAGATTCCTGCAGCAGAAATTATGCAGTAAGAAGAAGCAGCAAATAAAAGATACCACAGAGGTACTCTTAACAAGCATCCAATGTACGACGGTTGAAATTGCTGTGCTACCGGATGGAACTCAATCATATTGTTGATAATTGTCAAACGAATTGCTTCTAGTTGCTCTGGATCGTCGACCTTTCTACCAGTAGAACTGAAAAAATCGCCAAAAACAGAATAATCAGAATTTCCATAAAAGCATAAAAACATAAAGTAATTCAACATGACTTACGCATTTGTGATGCATAATGTAGTATGCTTCCCTGATGAATCTAGACAAACATTAGCTTTGACAACATTTAGTCCAAGATTTTTTAGTGCACTCATCTGTAAACACATTCAGCAATTGTTAGGCCCATACGCGAGAAAGATATGCTGCCAAATGACTCCAAATATTTACCAGCAATAATATTGAGTACTTGAATCAAGAAGAAAATGAATCCTACCGTGTCAACAAGAGCCCCAAGGCGATCACCAAATGTAACCTCCACTACAGTTGCATCAGGGTTCGAATCCAGATCTATTATGACTTTAGGCGTCGGGACTGCTGTATCTTGGGAACTTCCATCCTGATTCCCCAGTCCCATGAATCAAAAACAAATGTCTCAATTTTTGGAAAACCAAAAAAACAAGTACAATAAGCTTTTCCAATGAGTTATTGCTATATGTTATATACCTCAACAGCTGCAGCTGAGGATGCTTTCGGAACAATTGTGCTCTCAGAAAAAGCTAATCTGACATAGCAGAAAATGTTGGTTATATTCTGAGTCAGGGCACCAAAAAGTACATAGATTCCAGTATAAGGTAATTTATGAACTTCTTCCACTGCTAAATTTCAGCAAGTCCATGAGTAAAAACTCATCACATAAACTTCATTATGATTAACGACGGATTCCTGATTATTCCCATTGCATCTCCATTTTAATCAAACAGCCCTTTATTATAATTTGAATTATTTTACTTTACTACCTGTTTCAAATATCCGCGACAAGAACCCCGAGACAAAAACTTCAATACTGCTTTAAAGAGAAAACAAGATTCTGAAACTACCACTGAAAACAAATAAGCATCAAATTGCAAACAGAACATGAAAGATAACTAAATGAATGCACACAAAAACTCCAACTAAATGGATAATTTCAAATGTTTGGTATGCCAATTAATTAATCAAGTTTAAATAGAAACAGATAACAAAGTAGTGAGACTGAGGAAGGAAGTAATTAATTACCTCTTAGGAGCAATGCATATTCTCTGTATAGGTTCCAAACCAAAAGAACCCCTGAAGAGACCTGGACTTGATATTGGCAGTTTCTCAATTGCTTTTAAATTAGTGTGAATCCCAGAAATTATCCCACAAGAAGCCATAGCCACAGCCATTTTAGTTCAAGAAAATTAAGAAAAATAGTAGCTTTGAAATACTATATAAATACTAGGAACAGTAAAAAGTTATTATTCTTATTTTTTTTAGAATGTGTTGCTTCTTGAAATAATATACTACTATTAGAGGAAGGAACCAAAAAGAATCACGGAAATGAGAATAGAAGAAAACAAGCTGGTTTTAAGAGAAGAAGCAATAACCTTGCTTGTTCTAGTAATATCCGCCATTATAATGGAGCTGTCTTTATAGTAGTAGTAATATTTTTTATGTAACGTGAACGGTACAAAATTATGGGCCTTGTTTGTCTTTCTTGATGAAAGCTGAGCCTTAGATTACTTCAATTTTATCTCACCTTTTTGTAGTGTGAAGCTGTGATTGATTGTGTTTGTGTGTGAGAGAGACAAGGCAAACCAAGAATGAGCAAGATATCAATGATCCTCAAAGCTACCTCCTCATCTTTTTTTATCTTTTATTTTTTATTTTTAAATTACCTTCTCATCTTTTACCTTCCCACTAAAAAAGAGTCTAATAATAGTGACACTATTGGCTATCAAAAATAGGACCTTCATTATCCTATCTATGACGTGTCCTATTTTAATCTTTCCCTTTTTTCGTTTTTTTTTTTTTTTTTTTTTTGAGTCTTTTCCTCTCACCTGTAATTGGATGTTCACAAGGCACGTGCCAAAATATGTGTTCTACGCTGGAAAATTCTGGTTTTGGGAACTAATTTTAGTACAAAGGTATCTAGATAATGCACACTTTAGATTTTAACTGGATATATGTAGTTTTCAAAATATATTGTTTAAAAAAATTTGTGAACTAAAATATGCTTTAAATATTTATGTGAATTTGGAAACTTCAAACCCATTTTTTTCTGCCTATACAATATTTAAAACTTATTTACCACAATTATTCAAATTTATTTGTATATTACCCCTTAAACAAGTTTTTCTTATAATTTATATACAATCCATTATTAGTGCCTTAAATTAGGGAATTCTTTGTTTGGAAAAGGGCGTAACTTAAAGGAATGAAGTTCAATTGTCCTTCCATCTAAATAAAACTCCTTCCATATGTATGTTACTTATTTTAAGTCATAATTAGCGCAACCTTTCTCTCTTTGCCATAATTACATGTGTTTAAGAAAAGATTAATGTATGGTACAACACACGGGAGCAACTCTGCTCCGGTACATTTAGCTCCGGTAAGTGTCAATACTCTTTTAAATGGGCAAAACGTGGATTTTGGTTTGATATTCTAGTCAATTCAAGGAGTTAAGAACCGCAAATGTTTTTGGCAATAATATGCTTTGATTTATTCCAAATTTTCTTGGTTGTCGAACTTTGTTTTTGTGTGGTTGAGATTTTGATAAATTATTTCAAGAATATCATAGTATTAAACTATTAACTGTGAATGATATACAACCGTTACTTCGAGTAGGACAAAACATGAACATAATGTTATTAAACTATATTTGTAAAATAAATTTTGGAAACTTTAACAAAGAAAATAGAAATGAAGAAGAAGCAGAATTATATCCGAGCACATTGAATTCACAGTGTTTCATTAAGAAACATAATCCCCTTCGTATATCCGAGATTTAGGATTATTCCTCCCAAGATAGAACGGATAAATCACACTGGTATAGCGATACTTCACACACAAATAGTGGTAGTGAATCACACTTATTTTATTTTTGTAAGAAAACAATGCAAAAAGACAGAAGAGATTTAAAATTTTATAAGGAAAGTGTGAGAGAATGCCATGGTATTTATAGCGAATAGGTTGGGTTCAAACAAGAGATGCATGCAAGGCCTTTCGCGTAAATCGACTATAATGAAAATGGCAAAACCGAATGGAAACTTAAATTACCGTTACAGAAATAATTGATTTAGATTAAACTCTTAATATAACTTTAATATATAACAAATAAAGTTGGTCCAAAAAATTAATCAATTCGAAGTCGAGCAACCGACGACAGCGAGGCTTGACTTCTTCTCAACTCTATAAGAGCGAGAAGAAATACAATTATATATATAACAAATAAGTTTTTCTCCTCAAATATGAGATAATGCACCTTTGTAAAGGAGAAATATTTAAAATTTTATTTTCTCCCAATTTCCCATCCACGTTATTTTTTTAACTAAAAAATATAACTTGTCACGATCCGGAATTCACATCGTTGGGACCGTAATGGCGCCTAACATTGTACTCGCTAGGCAAGTCAACGTTAGAGTTTTAGTCACTTTTTTCCTTTACATTTTATAGTTAAAACTAACAAAGTTAAATCAAACGGAAATAATTGCAGAAGTACATAATTTACTAGTTATCCATATGCTATTAAAAACACCGAAAACTCATATCACCCAGAAATTGGTGTCACAACCCACGAACATTCTATGAATAACTACAAGTTTGGATTCGAAAGAAAAATACATCTGTCTCGAAAGAAAATAAAACAGAAAGGAGGTAAACATAGGAGGGGACGCCAGGGCCTGCGGATGCCTACATGACTAAGTCTCCACTGGTAGTTGTATCCTGGTAAATCTACAGTACGCCGCTGGGACCAACTCCGAAATCTGTACAAAAAGTGCAGAGTGTAGTATCAGTACAACCAACCCCATGTACTGGTAAGTGCCGAGCCTAACCTCGACGAGGTAGTGACGAGGCTACGACAGGACGTTTACAATATAACCTGCAACAATATATAATAAAACAAAAGGAAATACGGAACGAATTGAAATAGTAACTTGCAGCAAAATAAATACGGGACTCAAATGTCTTGCCAGTACTCAGTTATAACCAATCCTTAAGAGAGTTATAATACTACAAGAATAAATCACAATAGAAGAAAGATACATAAACAACAAATGATGCGGCGCGAATCCCGGTCCCACTATATAATCAATAACAATATGAACATTCACCCTTATCACTCCTTGTTGAGGCGTGCAACCCGATCCCACCAGTCCACCCTTATTACTCCTCAATATATATCACCCTTATTCTTCATGTTGCGGCGTGCAACCCGATCCCACATGTCTACCCTTATTACTCCTTGTTGCGGCGCGCAACCCGATCCCACCAGACAATTACATTTTTCCCTTATTCCTCTTGTTGCGGCGTACAATCCGATCCCAACATATCGGTACCAATCACACAACAATGATAAGTATTTCACAATTTAGCTCAACCCTCCACAACATTTATGCCTCCAACCAAACCAAACGGAAGTCTATACATATATGAAATCTCATCAATTATCACTACACAGCGAGACCAACCAAAAAGTATCATGAAACACCAATAAACCAATTTAAATCAATAATGTAATATAATGAAACTACGGAATAATTGACACCTTCAATAAAGAA
Organism: Nicotiana tabacum; assembly: GCF_000715075.1. NCBI lineage: Eukaryota > Viridiplantae > Streptophyta > Magnoliopsida > Solanales > Solanaceae > Nicotiana > Nicotiana tabacum. The sequence goes on along the minus strand of NC_134085.1, from coordinate 207,411,523 downwards.
AATAATATCTAACAAGAAGCAATTAAACATGGAGGCATCAATAGGCATGAAACAGTTAAGACAGGAAGATAATATATTGGAAACGGGAAAGGGAACAGGCTAAACAAATAATTTGGCGGCACATAGGTACTCGTCACCACACCTATACACCACGCACATGGAATTTCACATAGCAATCAAGCCGGTGATCCCTAATTCTTTGAGTCAAAGTTAGACCAAACACTTACCTCAAGCCAACGGGCAATTCAAAGCTCAATTACTGCTTTACCTCTCGATTCCACCTCCATTCTACTCGTATCTCGTCATAATTAACTTAATAACATCAATTATTGCTAAAGAAATCGATTAAAATGTATAATTATAGGTTTCCCAATATTTTCCCCAAAAAGTCAAAAATCGACCCCAGACCCACTTGGTCAAAACCCGATTGTCCATTCACCCCCGAGCCCGAATATATATTGGTTTTGGAATCCGATCTCAATTTGAGGTCTAAATTCCCAAATTTCGAAATTCCTAAGTTCTACCCAAAAATCCTCAATTCCACCATGAAAAACCCTAGATTCCAGGATGAAATCTTGTAAAAAGAAGTGAAAGATTGAAAGAAATGAGGTAAGAATCATTTACCTATGATTTGGGGAAGAACTAGCCCTTGAAAATCGCCTCTTGAAGTTTAGGTTTTGAGAAATGAGAGAATGAATGAAAAATCCCGTCTAAGTCCCATCAACTGCAGATATCGCATTTGTGATTCGAAGAACCATCACAATTGTGAAGTCATCCACATTTCCGTTGCCTTCGCAAATTGCGAAGGTAAGTTTGCAAATGTGAACATGATCCTCTGCAAATGCGATGAAATGATCGCATTTGCGATCCCTGCCCTTCCAAGTTTAACTTCGTAAATGCGAAGAAATCTTCACAATTGCGAAGACTGCTTGGCCCAGCCTTCTTTCGCATTTGCGATGAAGGCTTCGCAAATGCAACCTCCACAGTAGTTGCAAATGCGAACCTTGACCTCGCATTTGCGAGGTCTGAGACCTGCAACACTGCTTAAGAACACCAACAACTTTTCTAAGCTCCAAATCATTCTATAGCATATCCAAAACTCACCCGAGCTCTCGGGGCTCCAAACCAAACATGCACACAAGTCTTAAAACATCATACGAACTTGCTCGCGTGATCAAATCGCCAAAATAACACCTAGAACTGCGAATTTAGCACTAAATTGCATGAAATTTTCAAGATAGTTTCAAAACTTCTATTTTCTCAACACAAGGTCTGAATCACGTCAAATAAACTCCGTTTTTTACCAAATTTCACAGACATGATTTAAATATTATATTAAACCTATATCGGGCTCTGAAACCAAAATACGAGCATGATACCAATGAGATCAAACATTAATCAATTTCCTTAATTCTTTAGATTTTTAGTCTTATAATTTTCATCAAAAATTCATTTCCTGGACATGGGACTTCGGAATTCGATTTCGGGAATTCGCCCAGGTCCCATATTTTACTACGGATCTATCGGGACCTTCAAATTACGGGTCCGGGTCCGTTTACCCAAAACGTTGACTGATGTCAACAAAAATCACTTTTTAAGCCAAAAATTGTTATTTCATAAATTTTCCAAATAAAGGCTTTCCGGAATCGCGTTCAGACTGCGCACGTAAATCGATGAGAAATAAGAATAAGGTTTTTAAGATCTCGGAACACGGATTCAAGTTCTAAAACAGAAGATGATCTTTTGGGCCATCAAAGTAACACATAGTGCACTGATTTTTTTTATTTTTACGTCGATATAAGTTTTATTTACTTTGAAATACCGTTTTCGAAATTGCTCGGAGATTTTGTACCTCTGTTTGCACAAGTATAAAGTAAGTGTCACTTTTAAAGGGTGCCTCAGTTCGTTCAGTTTATAGTATCAGTAAAAGATTATAACCAAAATAAGAAAAAAAAGAACATGTTAGAATAATCTCAGCCTTTCATATTTATAAGTCTACGTATCATCCATCTAAAAGCATATTAACACTTACTAGAGCTAAATGTATTGAAGCAGAGTCGCTCCTACACAACATACAAATTAAAAATAAATTTCATACATATTTAATACAAAAATTAATATATCTACAATAACATACATGCTAAAAATAATTTTCATGTAACTAATTATACAATATTCAACTTATTTATAACTTATCTATAACTTTTATACATCATTCTTACCCAGTTAAATACAACTACAACATTAGACAACTTAAATATAATTTTCATATAATTTTTTACAATATGTCTTTTGTAAGTATTTTGTATATAATTTGTATATATTTTGTATGTGGTGTGTTCTTCTACTTCTTCTTCGAATTTCAATATGAAAATCCAGCCAAATCAAATCTAATCTTCACCAACTATCCTCAAAATCAAAAAATAAACTCCATAAAATATTCTCAATCGTTTGCAACAACATCTAATCCAAAAAAAAAAATATTTTTTGAAAACCCAAATTCGAATTTAAAGCTTAAAAGCTTTTTAATGATTGTCAATGGTAAAGAGTCAAATACTTTCAAAATTTATTGATTGACAATTTCAATTCGAACACCAATTGTGCAACATGAAAGAAAATTGCCAAGTTAAAACTCTATATTAAAGCAATTAAAATTTATTGATGAATTAGAGAGGATAAAAAGTAGAGAAAAACGAAGGAGGAAAAATTGGAAAGAGAGAGATGAGTAAATAACTGATTCCCTATTTCATTTCTACATAAAGAGATTCTAATAAATACTAATTTGTATATAATTGATAAATTATATATGCCTATGTAATTAAGTTAAAACTTAATTACGAAGGATAAATAAGTTTCATATATAGTATAGATAGGTAAAAATCGCTAATTTTTAACTTTAGACCCACCTATTTGAAGTTAATTCTATGTCAGCTAAATTCAAAAAGATTTTGTAAATTTTAGCTATTCCTTAAAGGGTCCTAAAAAGGGCTATTTATGTACTTCGCCCTTTTTGTTAAGAGATATGGGCCATTTTCTGTCTCGGTTACCTACCGAAGCCCAAGACCGATGGACAGCCCAATTAAGCCTCTCATGAAGTTGCTGGGGGCCTGGCCCTATATAGACCGGAAACATAAAAGAGAGAACGGGGTTTTTGAAGGAGGGGGGACTAGCGGGGAGGAGTCGAAGGGGTTTAGTAGAAATGGCGAAGTCCTGTAAGGGCCTTGCTATGGAACTCGTCAAGTGCCTCAGCGAATCCGATTGCGTTAAGGTATCCTTTTTTGTTGTTTTCTCGTAAATATTTATTAATTTCTGTAGTTTCTGAAACTCTAAAGGATCATGTGGTTTAATCCTTTAGGTTGAGAAGAAGTCTTTCAGGGAATGTGCAAAAGAAAAGAGTCCATCAATTCCGAGTGAATGCGTAGGACTAAGGGAAACTTACTTCAATTGCAAGAGAGGACAGGTATACTTTATTTTCCCCTAAAAAATTTTGTAACTTAGAAGTTGAGATCCTTTTTCCCCATTCCATATAAAATATTACTGTATATTTTACTGCTCGTTTTTTCACCTGGCATGTGCTTTCCCGTACTATTATCTTTACAACTCTTCATGTATGCTATGATCAGATGAACTTGTCTTGCATAGCTTGTCTATGTCTGGACTTTTAAATTTTTGAAGAGTTATAGCTTGTTTGGTCAAGCTAGAAAAATCAGCTTATTTTGAGAAGTGCTTTGGGAGAAAAGTAGTTTGTGTTTGGCTAATCAATTTGTAAAACACTTTTGAACAATAATTTGTGTTTAGCCAAGCTTTTCAAAAAGTACTTTTATGTGTCAAATTACAAATAAGGACATGAAGAGATTTGCTTAATAATTAATATTATATAAGTAGATAACTAATTACAAATATTTATTATTATTGTTTCTAAACAAGGGTATTTTCTTTATATGATACTAGTATTAGAACCCGCGCGATGTGCGGACACAAATCATGTTAAATTGTGATGTTAGTTATTTGAATCATGTGCAAATAACCTTAAAATATAAACCTCTCAGATAAAAATTATATAACATTAGATATTAATTATGAAGTAGGATATGAAATTATTGTTCAAATCTCGTAGTGCACAACCTATTTTGTTTTTTATTTGTAGCAACCTAACTACTTGATTTTAGTACTTGCACTTCGTTTTGCTGTCAGTATCAAAGAATACTAAACATATCATGTTGCGATCTGTCTTGTTTGAGCACATTAGATCATATTATTTTAACAAACTTCTTACTATCACTTTGTTTTTATCTAAAAGTTAAATATGTCTTATTCACCACATTATTTTTATGCAAATTCTTTTTTTTTTCTTATAGTTATTGTATTATTTATTATTTAAAATTATTTTACTATCATATAATTTTTTATTATCTTAATTAATATCTTTCTTATTATTCTTTTAATAGTCTTTAATAACTATAAATATTTTATTCTTGAAATTTGGTATATTTTTATGCATTCAATTTTTTTTAATCATTTAAACTTATTGTAATATTTTTAAATATAATTAAATTTTTTAATTTATTTATTTTTAAATTAATTTAATGTATAAGTATCCTCACACTATCTCTATTGTTTTACTACATTCTCTTCCCTACTATAAATTTTAATTATTTTTATATTAATTTTTTACCTTTAACCAGAATAATATCATATTTTATTTTAAATTGTAAAATTGAATTAGTCTAAAATATTAATACATATATTTGATGATTATGTTACAAATATATTGAGTTCTCTTATAACTATTTTTGTATTAGATGCAGTTATTTTTTTTTAACTTTAAGATACAAATTTAATTTTTAATTTTCATTAGTAAAATTACCTATATTAGAAAGTTATTTATATTATTAAAATTTTATTTTAATCATAGAAAAATAATTTCTTAATTGTTTGAACATATTATATATATGTAGTAATATGTTTATTGTCATTTTATTTCTTTACATAATATTTTAAAAAATAAAAACTTATGAAATAAAAAAAATCTCATCTCAAATTCAAATAATTCTTATCATTCTATTTTCTAAATTGGACCGCATTTTTAAAATATTATACTATATATTCAAACTTAAACTAACTGCACTCAATTCAGATATTAATCATAGAAAAATATTTTCTTTGTTGTTTGAACACATTATATGTTAATGTTGTAGTAATATTTTCATTATCATTTTATTTCTTACGTAAATTTTCTTTCTTTTTTAGATTTAATACAAATTTAATCTTTAATTTTTATTAGTAAAATTACCTATATTAGAAATTTATTTTCTATTTTAATATTTTTTCATAAATAAGACTTCAATTTCGTGATATTATCCATAGTTTGGACATTCTAATCGTAGTTTTAACAAATTTCTAATTTCAAATTCAAATAGTCTTTCCCTTTCATTTCTAATAATAATTTTTTAATAATTTTGCTAATTTTTAATCTATTATATAGTCTTATTACGTTTTATGTGGCTTTTCATTAACTTATAATTTTTTTTAATATCATTATAATCTACTATTCTTTAATATAATATAGATAAATATATAATTTCTAATCATAAAATAAATATTTATTTTGTTTTAAAAATATTGCTCGAAAATTTTAAATTATTTAAATTTTAATAAGATTTTAAGCATTGTATATTTAATTTATTTTATTTTTTAAACTTATGATTTATAAATATCTCATATTATCTCTAATTTATTTCTATTATTCAATATTTTTAGTTTTTGATTTTATCCATTAGACTTGAGTTACGTGGACTTATCCATATTATGAATTTTCTTATCATAATATAAAAAACTTTCCCATCTCAAATTTAAATAAGTTTTACCCTTCTTCTCTATGATAAAAAATCTGAATTTTTATTTTTTCTCTATTATTATTTATTTTTGATATTATATTATTAAATATCTAATATTATTACATTGTCATGTGGATTTTTATTAGCTTGTTTGAATTTAATATTTATTTCTACTACATTCATTCTAATATAATATAGATAAAAATTAAAAAACTTTCTCAAATTCAAATAAGTTTTATTATTCTATTTTCTATATTTGACTACATTTTTAAAGAATGATGTTATACTTTCAAACTTAAACTTACTGTACTCAATTCAAATATTAATAAAAAAATATTTTCTTAATTGTTTGAACACATTATATCTGAATGTTGTAGTAATATTTACGTATAAAATATTCGTTTGCCGATTTATCAATATTAATATGACTTTATTATTCTTATTTTTAAAATATTTTTTTACTGATTATTTAAGTTTTTTCTTACCTTATAAATAATTTATATACTTTATTTAAGATCTTATTTTGCTGCTTGAATTTATTTAATTTTTAAACTCAATATATCTTTAATAACTTAAGTAAATTTTAATTTTATTTTATATTTTAACTTACTCTAATGTATAAATAGTCGTAGGTTATCTCAATTACGTATTTCTATATTTTTTTTATTTTTTTCGATTAGAATTTTTAATTAATTTTTACCTCCAATATCTCTAGCTAATAAAAAAAATAATCTATGGGTGAATCAATATAGATATAAATATACTTATAAAGATAAATTTAAATGTAGATATATAGATTAAATTTGTCTAAGATCTATTTAGATTAAGTATAAGATTCATTAACTACTTCCATTAATTATGTTTCCATTTATGATTCAAATTTTTAATGTTGTCTTTAAATTGCCAAGTGGCTTCTTTTTAGCTTGCCACTTGGCTTAACCACATGCTTCACTACTCTCCTTTTAATATAATATAGATTATAAAAATAAAATTGAAAAGTACTTTATTCTTTCAAGATAATTTAAATATATCAAAAAAATATTTAATAAATATGAAAGTTCATCCCAAAAGTCATTTTATATTACTTAATAGTTTAAACTAAGTAAGGTTATGTTGGTATATATAATATTTTACAAAGGGTATTTTTGGTAGGAAAAAAAGTCAATACTACTTCTGCTTCTGGAGAGAAGCTACTTTTTTCTGCTTCTTCAAAACTGCTTCTAGCCAAAATCACTTTTTTTTTCTTCAAAAAAAAGCACTTTTGGCATGGTGAGAAGCTTGGCCAAATAGGCTATTAGTTATATACTAATCGTTAATGCAATTAATTCTCTATTTTAATCTTGGGAATGAAAGAAGGAAATGTTTTTTTTTTTTATCGAAAGTTACCAAGTGCTGCCGGAAATATCATGTCTTATCCGAGGAAAGAATGCAAGGAAGTGATTAGAGTGGATTCATATAGTCAAATCTAACTAGCGCGGGCTTGATGATTAGTAAAAGCAAATTAATAAATAGATCTCTAGCATCAATTCCTCCTCCCTTCTCACTAGGTCCTCCAAAAATACTAGTATTATGTATTTGGTAAATTTTCATCATTTTTCCCGTCTTTTTGTGTATATAAAACTACATGTATTGTTTCTCTTTTCATTTCTGGTTTGGCGTTTTGGGTATAAGTCCTCAAACAATTAGAATATACCAGTACAAAAAGTTTTCTTTAAATAATGCATGAGTCTCAATTATTACAAGATCATAGAAGAATCAAGAGATTTTTTCTCGCGAAGTGATTGTAGAGGATATTTCAAAGACAGATATAAACAATTCTAATGGAAATTTTGAATTTCTCCATGACAACTCTTTAGATTACATTGAGGCACTAACAGATAATTTTTCTTTTCATCATCACACCATATTCACGTGCAAATTCATTAAATAGCCAAAAGATGTGTAAATGAGTTATCAAAGATAAACGATCTAAATATTCAAAACTTCTTTATGTACAAGAGTCTCTACAAAGAGAAATGCACTACATAGACGTAATGCTCATAGTTTCTCTAAATACATGAGTTTTTATATAAAGTGAGGTTTTACAAAAGCTATAAGATGGCCAAGACTACAAAATAGAAACAAATTTTACAGAAAGGTTTTTTCCTAATAACATTGGTATGTTGTATTTCATATCACCTTTGAAGTAGAGATATAGCTTCATTAACAAACATCAATATCACAATAAAGTTGAATAGTAAATTCATTTAGTTGTTGTTTCTTGACACTTTGTAGTTGTTCTCACCCTTAGCTTTCATCACCTCAACTATGCAAGATTGCAAAGCCAGAAGCATGTGTTTGAGTTGTTCCACTTTCATCTCATAAAAAGATGTTTCAATTGTATCGCCTTGGTGGTTGAATGGGCCAATTGATATTGAAGGGATTGAATAACTCTAAAGAATTTGAAGTTTAAAACATTTTAATCTTGACTATTAGGAGGTTTATAGCATAGCCAAATATCAAATCCACCTTTGTCGACTAGTTTTATTAATTTCAAATTATTGTCATTAATGTGAGGTCTTGGATTATCTTGTTAAATAAAAAATAGGAGCCATTCACCTAAAATTAGCCATTTTGATCTAATAGTTGAAAGAACCTTGTCTATTAAAACAAGCTTTAATGGTATCTTTAGTCATAGATTATTTGTCTTGTTTTCAAAGTTATTGCAACTCGATCTTTTGCTAATTCATTTAGTTGCCTCTTTGACCAGGAGGATTCTTATCTTTCCCAGAAACAATTCAATTTCATTTTGATCAGATTTAGGGCATGCAACAACAACTTTAAACATAACTTTTGTAATGAAATTCTCGCTTTTACACTATCTTAATGGTAAGAGCGCAGCGTGTGATGTATGGGTCAGGCGTACTTCACAATTTTGAATCCCGTTGTAGACAAAAGCTTAGTATTTAAGTGGAGAAAAGTAGCGGGGCAGACCTATTGTTCATCGAATTTTGAACCGTGAGGTACGCCTTTAGGGATTTCTCGGTTATATAAAACAAGATAGTACCTTTCATATTTGTATGAACATAATTAAACTATTTTAAAACAATGAATTTGAATAGAGTGTACGGCTCAATATTGATAGACATAATTGGAGCCTTAGCCTCTTGTTTTCCTCTTTCAAATAAGGCTTTGTAGCGTTGGTATGTATCCTAATGACACCTTCTTTGCTATGTCGAGAAAGAGTTGTCATTGACGTGTCTATAACACAAGCTAAAGTTTGAATATCTAGTCGAAGACAAAGAAGAGTTTCATTTTTAAGATTTTTCTTAAGGTAAGGTATTTATTAATTGTAGTAACAAGAGGGTACAACCAAATTACGAAAGTTGAGGAGCAAGCTCCCAACTAATTACATTTTATGAGAATTCAAAAGTTTCTTCATTTATCAGATTAATGTTAATTTAACTTTTTTTTCCTCCCAACTCTTCTTGTAACATTCGATATCATATCATCGAATCCTGCCGGTAAAGTTGGGAGGAAATGAGTTGAAACCGGTATCAATCTGTTAAAAAAAAAACTCTTCTTAATCGTCGAACAGATATTAGATCTTTAGCTTGTGCTTGTGCCATGGAAATGTCAACAACTCTTTTTGGCATATCAAAGAAGGTGCTATTGGGCAACATATGAATGCTATAAAGCCTAGAAAAAATCAAAAGGTAAGGCTCCAATTCACTTTATTAATAATTAAGCTGAATACACTCTATTCAAATCCAATATCTTTAGATATGTTTAATTATGTTTATATTGATGAAAACGGATTTTTCAACAGATTTGATATTAGTATCCTATCCCTGAAGAACAAAAGTTTGACTCGTGTGGATCACGTAAAAGTAAGAACTTCTTTATAATTGTTATGTTTATTGCTGCTATTGCAAGCCCTAATTTTTATCAAAATGGAGTTGGGTTGTTTTCAGTAGAAATATGAATTTTCTCTCGTGATCAAGGAGACAACTAAACAGAATAGTAAAATCGAGCTGTAGGTAGTTTGGAAATAAAACCTATTTTTCCTATGACTAAATATACCATTAGGGCTTGCTGAATTGCAAAATGTTCTTCAAATGATAAATGATTAGGTTAAGATGACCAATTTCATATTCAAATGTTCTTATCTTTATTCAACTAGATAATATTAGACGTCACATTAATGTCAATGGTTTAAAATATAATGAAGCTGCATAGCAATGTGATTTCTTTTTTATGAAGGCGTGACAAGGTAAATTTTATTTTCAGCTATGCGTTCAACTTCCCAATATCCAGATCTAAATGTTTTAGATTTTGGATTCTTTAGAGCTATTCAATCCCTTCAATGTCAATGACTCCTTCAATCATTGATGAATTAGTAAATGCAGTTGATACATCTTTTAATGAGAGGAATGTGGACTCAATCATGTGTTTCTAACTTTGCCTTGCATGGTTGAGTTGAGAATAGCTAAAAGGTAAGAGCAATAACAAAGTGCCACACATGTTGAAAGAATGACTAGAAGGAGAACGAAGTCATCCTATTCAACTTTGTTGTGATGTTAATGAGCTATTGTTCTACTTTAAAGATGATATGGGATACATATATGTCAATATTGTTAGGATAATTGCCTTTCGTAAAATGTATCGAACTCCTTCTTAAACAACATCGAATTAAACCATCTTTCCATAGAGTTTTCTTGCCCCCTATTTGCATGAAAATACAATAGATGAATAGTCATTTGCTATAAAATTATTTATGTGAATATCTTACTTACTATCAAACTAAGTAAGGAGAGTATTGAGAGAAAGTTCTGAATCTAGGGGAACACTTCACTATATATTAATATGTTGGAACCCCCTTTATATTATTAAAAATAATATAATAATATAATTTTTAATAAAGGGCGGCTTTATTCTGTAACCTTGGCCATCTTGTTGCTTTTGTATGACCTTTCTTTTTGTTTATGCTCGTGCATTTAGAATTTTGGAGAATGTATCAACATTAAGTCTATGTAATTTTATCTCTATTTGTAGAGACTCGTGTACATAAGAAGTTGTGAATATTAAGTTTATGTTTATCTTTGATGGTTTTACATTTACTCATCATTTGGTAATTTAATAGTTTTGCACTTGGATATAATGTGATTTCTGAAAGGGAAAATTTTTAGTTAAAATAATGTGATGGTACCTTACATACTAAAAAATCGTGATGAAAATTTACAATTTGCGTTTTGATTTTCTGTCTTTGGATACTTACCCTAAAATCATTCGGCCGGAGATAAACTTTTGTTGTTTGTATTCTATGATCCTGTAATAGTTGGGAGTTGGCCACTGTATGAGGAAAACTTATGTATGTTGATATTCAAGTTGTTTGAGGACTTATTCCCAAACCAGGAAGACTGACATGAATCATCTTCTAGGTACCAATTATTTTGTGGACAAGCTAGGAGAGTAGTTTTCCATGTTTGTGCATTAATTTATGATTTCTGATTCTGGATAATGTTGTGATGTGAACACTATAATGGTTTATCTTGGCTTGGTATATCATGCATTTGGTTAGGTGTGCATATTTCACTGTTGAGGTAGGTGCTCAAGTGCTTTAGTCTTACAATGACAATTCCAGAAGTTCTTCTTATGATGTAATGCACAATTGCAATGACATACATTGCATTTTTGTGTGGTATTACCAAAAACAAAGCTGATAGGAGTAAAACTTTGTTATGCTGGAGGATCTGATGCGCCATGTGAACTTCGGTTACTTATGCGTTGATTCCCATATAACCTTAAGTAACATTACATGCTTCCTGGCAGCTGGATCCGATATATGCACTGTGATATTGACCTATCTTGTGCTTGTCAACACACTGTCTGACCAACAATTTTCTGTTTCAGGTGGACATGAGAGCTCGAATTCGGGGAAATAAGGGCTATTAATTGGTAGTGCTGGTGCGAATTCCACATATAGGCAGTATGATATGTTCCTGACTGGTCTGCATGTGTTGTACTCGCAGTATCTTTGTACAAATTGCAATCGACTATTTTCTGTTCGATAGCCCATACACAAGCTTCTTGGATACACAATTTACTTGACAGACTTTATATTTGGTCCTTTGGACACTTCCTAATTTTGAATATCGTTGATATTGGATGAGAAGTTGTGGAAGAGAGTTTAATTCTCACTTCTCATCATGAATGATTAATTTGTTTTTCTTTCACTGATGTGCCATGCTGGAGAGACGATTTGTTTATCTATTTCTTAACAGAAGTTCTTTGTCGGATTATATGTCCTCAATTGAATAAAATGATCCTCTTCGTTGTTTTTAAAGTCTTACGAATGAAAATTTCAAGAAACTTATGTTTCCTTGGAAAGAATGTTATGCTTTCCCTGGTAAAGAGCCAAAGGTAGTGGGAGGAAGGGAAACGTTAGATAAATTATTGGATTCACTCTTCAAGATTCTAAAGAGGGAGATGCGAGTGTAGTCACATCATATGTTCTTAACAATGGGTGAGAGAACTCCCTCGTGTTGACGGGAAACAAAGGCTTGTTTTGGATCTTAGTTGCTGAGAATAGATGAGAAGTTATGGCATTGCTTGGCAAGCAATCCCCAATTCTTCTATCATATGGTGAAGGTCTTAAGTCATTATAATGGCTGACAAATTTTCAGACTTCAATCCAATTTCAGTATATAAGAAGTAATTTCTTGCACTTAATAAAATAAGTTTTCTTCAGCATATTATAAAAATATAGGAATATAATGCAAATAACTCCGGTGAAATTAAAAAATAGCTTGATTTACAAGTGGTAGTTGAAAAATAGTCATAGTTTCAAAAGTAATCGAAATTTAGCCACTTTTCACGTAAAGAATCTGAACTAAAATACTGTTCAAAAATCCGAAAAATATTCCAACATAATATACTGGAGTTCTAGTATAATATATTGCACTACTAATATAATATACTAGAATTCCAGCACAATATATATACTGGACTTCCAGTATAATATACTAGTCCAACATAATATGCTTGAAGTTCATACATAGATACTCCAATCTCCAATATATTATGCTGCAACATTCCGTGTGTTGGAGTTCCGGCATAATATGTTGGAAGTTTATACACAAGTATATCAATCTTCAGTATATTATGCTGGAACTTTCCGCGTTGCAGCAAAATAGTGGCTATTTTTAATGACTTTACAAATGCTAGTTATTTTTCAATGACTGATCCAAAAACTGACTAGCCCGTGCTATTTTTACAAAGAGATTTTTTTCATTCCTATACACTATTGGAAACTTTATTACTCCAAATGTTCATGTTTAGTAAATTACCCTACCTACACAAGTTTTGTTTACAAAATATATACATTCCACCTTAAAAGGCTCCCAATCCATTATTAGTGCCTTTAATTAAGGGAGGATTGACAACCTAAAAACTACTAATTGATAGATGCAAAATAGCTAGAACTGATGATCCATATCGTATGTTTTTTTTTTCGCTTATCAATATTAATCACATTCTCATTTAATTTAATTTAGTCGATCGTGATTTCAACTACAAGAAGCGTAATCTGAAGACTCTCCTAGTTGATAGGATCCAGATGAAAAATAGAAGAAGAAAGTACAACTGAAAATTTGTCAATAATTAATAAAATACAAAAGTATAGTAAAACTGAGCACTCTGAGAAAAATTTGAATATGGAAGTCCATCTTGAATTCAAGAAGAAGGAAATGTTGAACGTGAATAAGATGAAATGAATGTTTATTTTCCAATTCTGCCTCCCCCCGATAGTATTTGGTAAAATAATTGGTCTGCCTGCTTAGGCCAAAATTGCATTCTAAGATTAAGCTGAGTTTGGTCAAACCTACTTAATAATAAACTTCCAATCTTTGTCACATTCAGGATTGTCAACAAGTCCAAATACTGCAATTAGAGAATGAAAATTAAACAAGGACGGACAATTGGAAAATAGAGAGAACTTGTCGTTACTTCTCTTCCACAATATATTTTTAATTATAATCAAAGAAACCTCTTACAGTAAAACAATCATGTAAACAAAAGAAACAAGGAATCTGCAAATAGGAAGATTAGTCCTTCGACAGGGGCATGGATAATTTTACATAATACAAGACAATTTGTGAAAATTAAGGAAATTAGAGATCACTAAGTTGTTTAAGATTCACGGGAGATATATATTTGGGGTCACCCTCCAGCAATTGTTTGGCAATTATAAGGTTAGCAGCTGCGATCGGAAATCTATCGAAGATGGCGTCAAATCTGGATTCTCTCCAAAAGCTACACGTGAAGAAAGCAGTGTACGTCGACGAAGACACCTTTGCCAAAGCCTCTCTCACCTCCTAGTTATATACAACTACAATATAATACCACTTAAATACAATTTTTATACAAATTTTATACAATATGTCTTTTGTATATTTTGTATCTAATTTATACATAGTAAAAACAAATTTCATACAACTAATTATATATTATACAATTTATCTACAACTTTCACACATTATTTTTACCCAGTTAAATACAACTACAATAACATACAACTTAAATACAAATTTTATACAATATGTCTTTTGTATATTTTGTATCTGATTTATACATAGTAAAAATAAATTTCATACAACTAATTATATATTATACAACTTATCTACAATTTTCGTACATTATTTCTAGTCAGTTATATACAACTACAATATCATACAACTTAAATATAATTTTTATACAATATAGTTCAACTTTCATACAATAGTTAAATAAATAAATAAAAAATATATAAACAACAGAATACAATTTTACTACAATTTCTGCAGTATAATGTATATCACGTCTTCTTCTTCTTCTTCTTCTTCTTCTTCTTTTTCTTCTTCTTCTTCTTCTTCTTCTTCTTCTTCTTCTTCTTCTTCGAGTTTCAATATGAAATTCAGCCAAAATCAGGTCTAATCTTCACCAAAACCCCTCAAAATTAAGATATAAACTTCAAACCATATTCCCAATTTTTTGCAACAACACCCAATCCAAACAAATAATGATTTTTGAAAACCTAAATTCGAATTCAAAGCTTCAAAACTTTTTAATGATTGTCAATGGTGGAATTGCTGCTCTCTTGTGCAAGATACGTGGGGAGGGGGTGGGATGTGAAGAGAGAAATATGGGGGAGTGGAAGATATGTTAGAGTAATTTTACGACACTAATTATTATTATTAATTCTCTTAAAATGTACATAAATAGTAACTGGGTATATAAAATGTAATTATACTAAAACTTGAGTATGAATGGTAATATAATTTGACATAATGTATAAGGAATGTAAAAATTCCTATTCATATAATGTAAAAATTCCTTTTACAAATAACTGAGTTGCTGTACCCGAAAGAAGCCCATGTAAACACACTAAAAGAAAATGACGAAGGCGTGGATTGCAGGAAGAGGATTGTGAATCAACAATCAGAGACGCATTAGGAATTTCTGATTCTTGTCGATTGTCAATTCTCATCAGTTCTACTCCGACTATGGCTAAACCAGCAGATACCGCCGCAGCTGCGACACCTCAATCACAACAAACACTTAACGATTCGCTGCAGAATGTAACCAAACAGTCGGAATTTCAGCAACCACCAACACATTCCCAGGATGACTCAATTTCCAATCTCCGCAAACTCACCGACTCCCTCTCAGCATTCCAACGCTGCTTCGCTGACCTATATCAACACATTGACTCAATTCGAACCATAATCGACTCTATGCTTCCCCCACTTACAACCAATACTACTCCTTTACCCACGTCATTACCGCCACCAGCCCCAGCCGCAGAGCCGGAACCATCTTGGGAATCTGACCCCTCTGAAGAAGAAGTAGAAGGAGAAGGAGAAGGAGAAGAAAAAGAAAAGGAAGAAGAAGTGAAATCCCCTCCTCATCCAGAGCTGAAATCCGCTCATCTTGCAGAGCTGGAGAGCCTCTGCAAAATGATGAGTGGTCGTCATCTACGGAGGTACATGGGAATGCATCTCTCAGATATAAAAGGACTGCTGGAACAAGTCCCTAAGGCATTGAGACTCTCCCCCAATCCAGCAAGGCTTGTATTGGAATGTGTCGGCAAGTTTTATTCTCAAAAGGGCAGTGTGTTTGTTAAGTACTCACACATGGTCCGTTCAAGGCTGGCTTCTGTATTAGTTTTGGAATGCTTCTTGTTGATGGGAATCAACGACGAGATTGAGAAAGGGGTGAAGCAAGAGGCGGAGCGGGCAGCTTTAGCTTGGAGAAAGAGGTTGATTGCCGAAGGAGGTGTACTTAAGGCTAAGGAAATTGATGCCCGGGGTTTGTTGATGCTTATTGCGTGTTTCGGGATTCCAGGAGGATTTAGAAATGAAGATATCAGGGATTTGCTTCAGGTAAGTTGCATCAAGCGGTATTATCGTGCCCTCCGGAGATCAAATGTCCTCGTGGCAAAGATTCCAGGTCCTTTTTCATGAATCCAATTTGTCATTAAGCTACATTTGCATTTCATCATTTGCTATTCATGTGAGATGGTGCGTGCTGTTGACAAGTTTAGTGCCGTTCCCTTTGATAGGGTCTGATTGAAGCAAAATTACGTAGAAGCAACAAATAAATGCCTAATGTACAGTGGTGATAAAAATCTAGGGCAAAACATTATACCTTTAGAAGTGGTTTCATTTGGTCGGATTGTCGTGCATGAAGCTTCCCTAACTCAGCATTACCTTAAAGAACTCTATGAAAGACTTCCTGAGCTCCTTGCATACTTAGAGGGAGAACACATCTGCTGTATTTTTGGAGACCATCAGCACTTGCTTGGTACTGTTCTTTTGGAGGGAAAAAACGCACTTATCAAACAAAAGAAAAAAAAGGTTTTCCTTGCCTTCTATTTACTGGTGCCTACCACAATTTTGTGTTGTTGCTTTCCTCCTGCTCCTGTCCTGCCCTTTTTATTCATCTCACTAGCTTCAAAGGCACTTTTGCCTTTTCCATCATCATGCCCCAAAGAGACACGAAGAGCTCCCACCATGTTCATTTATCCAATTTGAAATGCCAATTTTTGTTTGAGATTTCACAAACAGTTGTCTGAGCACCAGAATCCCCATCTTCTAGTACTTTTGGACCATAAGTAGGTCTTTGAGGACAACAGCTTCCCGGATCCTCTAAGGTCCTTCTACAGTTGGTCCACAATGAATCATAATCCATGATGATGATTATATTTTTGTATAAGAACGTAGCTATCGTTCATTTGATTCATATCTTTCCTGGCTAAGATTTCATGCATAGAACTTCTTAAACGGAACAATTATTTAGAATTGGTAATTATATTGAAACTAAGGAAATGCTAAAATATGTATATGCGAGCAAACAACCAAAAGAGAAATCTTTTCTAATCTTGCATGGATTCTAAAACTTTTTTAAAAAGATCTCGTGCATAAATGAAAAAATCATGCAAGACTGTTGACTCAAATATACGTGATAAGGTTCATTGGGAATAGTACTGTATTACACAGTTGCTAGTTGACCGGAAGGATCATGCTTACAATTTTATGATCCTGGATGGTCTAATTCACTGGTTATTTCTTCATTTGCTTCGTTTGTGTTTTTTGGTAGGTGTTAGAAGCAACTCAACTTATTGAGCCAACTTCAATGAGTTTATACATTTTGTTGTTGCTTCTGCTTCGTTTGTGTTTTTTCTTAAGTACTAGGAGCCACTCAACCATTTGAGCTAATTCGATGAATATAAATGTCTGTAAATACAGTTTTCTGATAAAAAAAGAAGAAGTTTGTATACAAATATTGAATAACACAACACCTTGCTTCATCGAAAAAAAATATTGAATAACACAATTGAATAAGTTGTTTATTAGTGCGATAAGTGCTTTTATGTGGAAGTGACTGGTTTATAGGCCAAAGCATAATCTGGTGCTGATAATATCAAGCAGGGATTTGAAGATGAAAAGGATGATCATTTGGTCTGGGGCAAGCATAATCTACAACAACAACAACATACCCAATATCATCCCACGATGTGGGGTTTGGGGAGGGTAGTGTGTACGCAAACCTTACCTCTACCTTTTTGAAGGTAGAGAAGTTGTTTCCAATAGACCCTCGTCTCAGGAAAACATAAGCACCACACTAATTAAAAGACAAGGAGGGACAACACCAAAAAGCCATGTAAAAGCAGCATAAAAATAACACGATAATAAGATGATCAAAATGAAAGAAAACTATGGGTGGTCAAAGAAACCTACTACCAACAAAATGCGAGAGTGCGTACTAATACTACCAATATGAACAATATAGACCACCTACCCTACTACCATAATCCTCGATTTCCACACCTTCCTATTAAGGGGCATGTCCTCGGACAGCTGAAGCTGCACCATGTCTTGCCTACTCACCTCTCCCCACTTCTTCTTCGGCCTACCTCTACTTCTCCGTAAGCCTTCCAATGTCAACCTCTCACACCTCTCACCGGGGCATTTGTGCTCCTCCTCACATTTTCAAACCACCTAAGCCTCGCTTCCCGCATCTTGT
This sequence comes from Nicotiana tabacum, assembly GCF_000715075.1. Taxonomy (NCBI): domain Eukaryota; kingdom Viridiplantae; phylum Streptophyta; class Magnoliopsida; order Solanales; family Solanaceae; genus Nicotiana; species Nicotiana tabacum. Next base: position 207,393,143 of record NC_134085.1, on the reverse strand, counting down.
CCTCAATAGGGGCCACATCTACCTTGTCGCGAATAACCTCATTCCTAATCCTACCTAACCTGGTGTGCCCGCACATCCATCTCAACATCCTCATCTCTGCTACCTTCATCTTCTGGACATAGGTGGTCTTCACAAGCCAACACTCAGCCCCATACAACATAGTCGGCCTGACCACCATTCTAGTAGAACTTACCTTTAAGTTTTGGTGGCACCTTCTTGTCACACAAAACACCAAAAGCGAGTCTTCATTTCATCCATAGACCCAAGATACTTAAAACTTCTTCTCCTAGGGATGACTTGCGTCCAGACTCACCTCCCCTTCCCCTCCTTGTGTCTCACCACTGAACTTACACTCCAAGTATCCTGTCTTGGTCCTACTCAACTTGAAACCTTTAGACTCCAGGGTTTGCCTCCACACCTCTAACCTCGCGTTCACACTGCCTCGCGTCTCGTCAATCAATACAATATCATCTGCAAATAACATGCACCACAGTACCTCCCCTTGGATGTGGCGCGTCAGAACGTCCATCGCTAGGGCAAACAAAAAAGTGCTGAGTGTCGATCCCTGGTGCAACCCCATCATGACCGGAAAATGATCCAAGTCCCCTCCCACCGTCCTCACTCGGGTCTTCGCTCCATCATACATGTTCTTTTTTTTTTTGATAAGGCCCATCATACATGTCTTTATCACCTTAATGTAGGCAACAGGTACACCCCTAGCCTCCAAACATCTCCACAAAACCTCCCTCGGGACTTTATCGTACGCCTTATCTAAGTCGATGAACACCATATGCAAGTCCCTCTTCCTCTCCATATACTGCTCCATCAAACTCCTAACAAGGTGAATGACCTCTGCAGTTGAGCGTCCTGGCATAAACCGGAATTGGTTCTCAGAAATAGACGCACTCCTCCTCACCCTTAGCTCCACCACCCTCTCCCAGACTTTCATAGTATGGCTAAGCAACTTGATACCCCGATTGTGATTGCAATTTTGGATATCGCTCTTGTTCTTGTATAAAGGAACCATCGTGCTCCACCTCCACTCCTCGGGCATCTTCTTCGTTCTAAAAATGACATTAAATAACCTAGTGAGCCACTCCAAGCCCATCTTGCCCGCACTCTTCCAAAACTACACCGGGATTTCATCCGGCCCGGTCGCTTTGCTCCTGCTCATCTTACGCATAACCCTCTCAACCTCCTCAACTCTAATCCGCCTACAATACCCAAAGTCGCAATGACTCCCGGAGAGTTCCAAATCACCTAGTACAATGTTCATGTCCCCCTCCTCGTTCAAGAGACTATGGAAGTAGGTCTGCCATCTCCCACGGATAAGCCTCTCATCTAACAAAACTCTACCTTCTTCGTCCTTGATGCACTTCACTTGATCCAAGTCACAAACCTTCCTTTCTCTCACCTTGGCTAACCTGAACAACCTCTTACCCTACATCGGCCCTCGAGTTCTTCATACAAACGACCAAAAACTGCAGTCTTAGCCGCCTTAACTACTAATTTCGACTCATTCTTAGCTAACTTATACCACTCCTTATTCACCCTTCTCTCCTCCTCGTCTACATTTTCTACTAGCTTCGGATACACCACTTTCTTGATTTCCACTTTTCCTTGCACCTCTCCATTCCACCATAAGTCTCCTATAACAACACGATAGGGGATTCAAGAGTTACTAAAGAAAAACAAGAAAGTCGAGAAACGTGCGGAAGCTAAAAGAAAATAAAGAAACGAAAAAGGACGGAAAATTAAAGATAGATTGAATTCAAGAAAGGGTTTCTTGAATTCAAGAAGTCTATTCTTGAAATTGAATCCTAACAATAACAATTAGCTAATAAAGAACTAATCGCCTTTGGTAGAGAATTAAAAACAAGAGATAAAATTGTGAAACCCGACCCTTTAGAATAACAAGAACAACAATAAGCTTAAACTTATCACCTTTCTTGAATACCTAGAAGTGATCTAAGATTTCGAAAGAGTTTAATCTTACCACCTTAAGTTGAGTCTTGAAGGTTGAAGAATAAATCCAAGAGTAGCCACACACAAGAGTGCAAGAAAAATCTCACAATTTTTATTGATAATAGTCTGAATCATCTAAGTCTAAAAACAAAAAAGACATCCCTTTATATAGGTAAGGGGTCACGAAATTGAGCCTAAAAACAAGAAAATAAAGTCCTAAACTACTTTGGACAACAAGTCCAACTACCTTAGGAAAAGGAAAATTCTAGGAAGCAAAAACCAAGTCATTCTTGGAAAGTAATTCCAAAAATCTTAGTAAAAAAAACATAACCTTAACTAACTAGGAAAACAATAAATATAATCCCATAATATATGAAAATAAGTCCCAAACCAATCTTGGATAGAATTTTGAAAATCTTGAAGGAAATTTGCAAGCAACTTGGCACCAACTTGCACTCAACATCTAGCACGACTATTATATCCTTCTTGGATATCAAGTAAGTCCTTTTTATGCTATAAAAACGTGGCTTTATGTAGGACTTCATGGGCTGCAAGTTTGGACACATTTTAGGTGCCAAATTGGTCCAAAAGCCGTGAACTTACTAGGACCTTCTTCAAAGGATGTCTCTTGGGATCCAATCCTCCTCTTCTTGGACATAAATTTGAGCCATAAAACAATTGTAATATCTAGCCAATTCATATCCTTTATCCTTGAGCTCTTCATCCCAATTAACAACTTCTTTATTTGCACTTGAAGTCTAATGACCTTGTTTGGCAACTCTTTAGCTCGACATCTTGTTAAAGGCGCTCTTTGAGATTCCAAAGCTTCATTCTTGTCCTTGAATAGATTTGAGCTTCCTAGGATGTTATCATCCTCTGTATCCACCAGAGTAACCCTTCGAGATCCCTAATACCTCTCTAGCGGCTTCCCTAAATACACTGCGCAGTCGTGGTCCACATAGCACTTGCGTCCCCACTACTCCTCCAAGACCTCTAGTCATCAACTTAACCCCCAACTCCTGCACTTTGGCTTCCGTCAAGGCTCCCCACTTGATCCTAGGTTGGCTATACACCACCCTCTTCCTCGTGATCTCAAGGTCCATGACCATGAGCCTATGAAGGGTCGTGAGGTTCTCACTTGGGATAACTTTGCAATCTGCGCAAAGACCTCTATCGGACTTCCTACAGAGAAGATAATCAATCTGAGTCACGGCCACCGAACTCCGAAAGGTGACCAAGTGCTCCACCTTCTTCGGGAAACTCGAGTTTGCTATCACCAAATTAAACGCTTTCGCAAAGTCCAACAGAGAAGTTCCTCCTTCGTTCCTATCTCCAAAACCGAAGCCACCATGCACATCATCATACCCCCCAGACTTCGCTCCAATGTGGCCGTTGAAATCTCCTCCTATGAAAAGCTTCTCAGTGTGCGGGATACCACACACCATCTCATCCAAATCCTCCCTGAAACGCATTTTGACTTCCTCGTCCAAGCTTGCTTGGGGTGCGTACGCAATGCTTATGTTCAAAATAATTCCTCCAACAACTAGCTTAATAGTCATCGGTCTGTCGTTCACCCTCCTAACCTCCATCATTAGATCATGGAGGTCCTTATCAACCAAGATACCTACCCCGTTCCTGCCCCTCGGCCTTCTAGAATACCATAGTTTTAATTTGCCCACATCCCCGCACCTTATCTCCTACCCATCTAGTCTCCTTTATACAAGCTATATTAATCTTCCTTTTTTCGAGAATACTTGCTAACTCTATAGACTTTCCAGTCAAAGTTCCTATGTACCAAGACCCCTTTCTCAGCCGGGAGGCTCCCTTAGCCCCCTTCCCCCGCCAGGACACCCCCGAGGACAAGATCTTATCCTACCATCGTTCACCAAAGCCACTATAATCTAGGAGACACTACGCAAACACTACCCCGAAAACAAGCAACAAAAATAAAATGGATAACCGAAATATAATCTCTAACTAATATTGACAAAAAACAACTAGAGGTCACAGAGAAAATGGGTCGGGCCAAACATAGTCTGGTTCTGGTGTTGATAATATCAGCCAGGAATTGGAAGATGATAAGGATGATCGTTTGGTCTGGGCTGTGCAAAAAATGGCTAATTTACAGTTAAATCTTGCTATATCTTCTTGGCTTAAGCAATTGGTGTATAATCTTCTTGGCAATGAAAGGTTATTTGGGGCTCCAAGGTGCCATATGAAGTGGCATACTTTTGCTGGGTTTTGGCTCATGATGGTCGTTTAACTCGAGCAAATTTGCAGAAAAGAGGTGTTCATATGTGCAGCAGGTGCTTCTTTTGTGAAAGAGATTTTGAAGACAGTAAGCATCTGTTATACACTGTGAAGTCACTGGGCAACTTTGACAGTTATTTTTCAATATTTTTGGGTTCAAATGGGTCATCCCAGCAAGAGTTTCTTAATAGCTGGTTGTTCTACAGAGGCAGCAAGGAGCTGAAAAAGATTTGGAGGTCTATTCCAGGTTGTGTTCTTTTGGACTATTTGGAGAGAAACCAGAGATATTTGAAAACAAAGGTGTCTCTATCCATATGTTGAAGTTTAGATGTTTGCGTAACTTAGCTTCTTGGTGTAATCTAGCTGATATATATGATGAGGGTAAGTTGATAGAGTTTATTAGCTCCCTGCAGGAACAACAATGATGTATAATCTCTGGAAGCCGAGCACTATCTTATAGCTGGTGGCTTTTAGTTTCAATAAACTTTTACCTTATAAAATAAAAGAACTCTAGCCAGGGTGGAGGATCATGCTTACTTGAGACTCAAAGACACAAATATGGAATGCAGCGATATTTAATGTCTGAAATTGAATGACAAAAAATTAAAGCATTTGGGGAATATCTCGGCGTCATTATTGGAGAGAAAAATTAACTAAGCTAATAATTGAAATAGAAAATCCTATGGACAGGAACGAGCAGTGAATACTGGGACGGGAGAATGTTTGTCGTTTCTTTCTTTTCACATTCTATGGGGCAACTTTTCACTTTAGGGAAACTTAAAGTTCAAGTCAAGAACACCCTTTCAACCTCATAATCTGCTCGGTAGTCCGCCTTCTGATTATTTGTTTTCGTAGTTCGTGGTTTCAGAGAAGAAGCCTCATTATGTTATTGCATCTTACTATGATTTTTTTTCAGTTTTGCATACCTTTTCTTTTTCAGAAATATTACATTTGACCTTGTCGTACTTGCTAATTTATCTGTCTGCTTAACACTGGATTATGTAAATCTGTGACAGAAATAATAGAGGGGATGCTGAAGCAAAAGATGGAAGTTGACGCTGTTCATATTGCCTATACTTTTGGATTTGAGGACAGATTTAATCCTCAGAGACTTTTGACATCATTTTTACTAGATACTAAAGAGTCATTGAAGAAAATGAAGGAAAACTCACATGGTTCACATGCTGCTGTGGTAATTCTTGAATTTCATTCCAGCACTATTAATCCATACCCCATTTATGGGATTACACTGGGTTTGTTGTTGTTGTTGTTGTTGCATTCCAGCACTAATAGCCCTCCTTTTCTCAAGTTAACCAAGCATTTTGTTATGATTAAGCAGAATGAAGCAAAAAGGAAGCATTTGTTTGCTCTGAAATATCTCATCAAATGTTTGGAACGCCATGATACCGATCCTTCAAAACTTCTTCCTGGATGGCAAATCAATGAGCAGATAATGAAGTTGGAGAAAGAAATTGTTGAATTAGATAAGCAGACAGGTGGGAAGATGGCACAAAAGAGAAAACGTGATGAAACTGAGTCGTCGAGAAGGTTCAGAAATAAAGAAGCAAAACGGTCGCGTATTCCACCATGGCTATGGAAGCAAAGAGTTGTTAATCATGTTGATAGTGACTGCACCTTGCTAGAACGTCAAAATGCTGGCCATGTTCATGGTTATACTGTGTCCTCATCAGTATTGCATGGACCTGTTGCCGGCTCGATGCATGAAAATGTTGTTGGCTCCCTTGCAGGAACTGTGGCCATGGGTCGAGATGGAGCAGGGATATCAGCAAGTGTCGATGGTATTCAAGCAGATATATCAGAAGGCATGGAAATTGTTCATCAAGGAGCTTCATATGCTGGAGGTCATGGAGGGACTCTAGTTGATCGTACACCTGGGCAAATAGGGATTCATACTGGTCAGTCATATGGATGGCGTGGGAATGCAGCCGTGTATGACGGACTGGCCTCCTGCAGCTATGCTTATAGGCCATCATCATACGTGGAAGGCTCTACGGGCTTGCCAAACAGCCAACCCAGTGATCCTCATAGGTCACCACCATACTTGGAAAGTTCTGCGGGGTTGCCAAATGCCACACATAGTGATGCTTATAGGCCACCACCATACTTGGAAGGTTCTGCAGGGTTGCCAAATGCCACACATAGTGATGCTTATAGGCCACCACCATACTTGGAGGGTTCTGCGGGGTTGCCAAATGCAATACCTGGTGATGTTGCTAGCCGGAGCTCTGCATCTGATATCTACCAGGTTGCTGATACTGTTACAGCAAATGAACTATACAGGAGCCGTGGTTCAGGAGCAGTTGATGTTGTTTCATCTGCTGCGTCTGCTCATCCTTCGCCTTACTTGTACTGGCCAAGATAGTTTTGCCTTGGCCGCTCATTACTTTCCACCTTCGTTTCCCTTTTTGTAGTATAGCCAATCTAGAAGTGATTTCACTATGGTCTCTTAGGGGACACAGTCTCAGTAATGTTTGTGTTCATTAGCTACTGAAAAACATTGGCCAATTTCCTAGGCTTAGCATAGTGATGTCTAAACTTTACCTGGTAAAAATTCATTTGTCTGGAATAAAAACCTTGCTTTTATACTCCACGCGTTTGAAGCTTGTGTTGTATTGCTGAACAATTAATACACAAATGGGTTTTGATTTACTGGAGTTAGTGTATCTGTCATTTTTTCCCTTATGAAGACCTTGGTCATCTTCCCTTTCTTTCCTGACATGTTTTGAGAAGCTTACTAACGATATGTAAAATTACGTAGGCATTTCATTGAAGTCAGGCCAGCTTCCTGCAGATTTAAATATTGGTGATTACGATGTTGCTGCTAAAGGACGCCAACGAAGACAAGATGGTAACAAATGGCGATGATAAAGCTAATGAGATGCAGGAGGAAACTGTAACTGAACAGAGAACTGACGGTCCTACAGATATGGAGTAGGACAAGATAACTTTCTTTTCTCTTATGTTGCTGCCTCTATCATCTGGAACTGGTTGGTATTTGCATTAGTTGACAACAAGAATATAATTTTGAGTAACATGCAGTAGCTTGTCACTGTTGCAGCGCTTACCAAACAAGATGATTGTTACCTATTGTATGATATTGTATTGTTACTTTAAATATAATATTTTGATTGTTTGTTAAATTTTATTGTATCGTATTGTTAAATTCGTACCACTTTATGTAACGATATTTGGTGTGATGTTAGATGGAGCCAATTATTACCACCACACATTAGGGGCAATGTACAACTAATTAATGCAGCTGCATGAATGCTTTGGCACCTCGTTCTCCATCCTTAAAGAAGCTCACCTAGGGATTATTTGTTGAGTTCTCTCCAACGTGAAAAATAAAAATTCACATAGTTAGGGTTCAATTTGAGGACACAGCAAGAATTAGAAGCGTGTCTCGGTAACTTTTATTTTATTTTATTTTATTTGTGACTATATTTTAAATACATTGCAAATAAATGGTTACATTTTAAACAGCACCACTAAACATGCTACTGGTGCGAATAACCTCACAAAAATGGCGAAGGCGAGGATTGCAGGAAGAAGCGTCCGTTTATGAATTGTGCAATCAGCAATCGGAAATGGCGACGCATTAGGGGATTCTTACACTTTGTCCATTCTCAATAATCGGGTTCTCTACTTCTAAACCGACGATGAGTAAACCGGTAGATATCGTAGATATCGCCGCAACTGCCACGCCTCAGTCGCAGCAGCCACCATTGGCCACCCAAGTCCAAGCACAAACAGTAAACGATTCGCTGCAGAATGACTCAATTGCCAATCTCCGCCAAATCTCCGGTGCCCTTTTGGCGGTCCATCGCTGCCTCACTGAGCTACAACAACACGTTGATTCCATCCGGACCTCAATCGACTCTATGCTACCCCCACATACAACTAATACCACTCCTTTAGCCACGTCATCACCTCAAGCAGCGGCTTCCCTAGCCGCAGACACAATATCAACCCCAGTCCCAGTCCCTGAATCATCTTGGGAATCCGACCCATCTGAAGAAGAAGAAGAAGAAAAAGAAGAGGAAGAAGTGAGATCCTCTCCTCGTTCAGAGCTGATATCCACTCATCCTTCAGAGCTGGAAACCGTCTGCAAAAGAGAAGACAAAGAAGAAGAGGAAGAGGAAGATGTGAGATCCCCTCCTCGTTCAGAGTGCGATAAAGAAGTGATAGAAGAAGACAAAGAAGAGGAAGACGTGAGATGCCCTCCTCGTTTAGAGCTGGAGAGCCTCTGCGATAAAGAAGTGATAGAAGAAGACAAAGAAGAGGAAGACGTGAGATGGCCTCCTTGTTCAGAGCTGATATCCACTCATCGTTCAGAGCTGGGGAGCCTCTGCGAAAAAGAAGTGAAAGAAGAGGAAGACGTGAGATTTCCTTCTCGTTCAGAGCTGGAGAGCCTCTGCGAAAAAGAAGTGAAAGAAGAAGATAAAGAAGAGGACGACGTGAGATTTCCTCCTCGTTCAGAGCTGATATCTACTCCTCGCTCAGAGCTGGAAAGCCTCTGCGAAATGATGGATGGTCGCGGTCTGCGGAGGTACATGGTAATGCATCTCTTTGATATAAAAGGACTGCTTGAGCAAGTCCCCAAGGCATTGAGACTCTCCAGTAATCCAGCAAGGCTTGTATTGGAATGTGTTGGCAAGTTTTATACTCAAAAGGGCAAGTCATTTGTTAAGGGCTCGCAAATGGTCCAGGCAAGGAAGGCTTCTGTATTGGTTTTGCAGTGCTTCTTGTTGATGGGAATCAGCGACGAGATTGAGATAGGGGTGAAGCAAGAGGCGGAGCAGGCAGCTTTAGCATGGAGAAAGAGGTTGATTGCCGAAGCAGGCATACTTAAGGCTAAGGAAATTGATGCCCGGGGTTTGTTGATGCTTGTTGGGTGTTTCGGAATTCCAGGAAGATTTAAAAATGAGGATATCAGGGATTTGATTTGGGTAATTTTCATCGGGCAGGGGAGAATTCGCAGAAATTTTATTTTCTGGTAGCCTCAGGAGATCAAATGTCCTCATGGCAAAGATTCCAGGTCCTTCTTTCATGAATTCAATTTGTCACTAAGCTACATTTGCATTTCATCATTAGCTACTCTGGGACGTGCTTGTTTGGTGACCATCTAACTAGTCTGATTGGACATGATTACCTAGAAGCAACAAATAAATACCTAATGATCTCATTTTCAAAGTTCTTTATTCCACAACATAATTTTCTTACTTTGTATATTTCTTCCTTTTATGTCAGTAGATGGATGTAAAACCTAAAATTAAGATAGGAAAAATGAAAATGAAAGAGTGTTACGGAAGTGTCATGTGAGAAAAGGATGTCTAACAAAGTGGAAGACAAGTTCTGTAGAAGGGTTTTAAGACCAACAATTTTATATGAGAACGAATGGGCCTTTAATTACCAACATATCCACAAAAATGAAGAACGTAAAAATGTGGATGTTAAAATGAATATATAACTCTATAAGATTTGATTAAGTTAGAAATAATCACATCCAACAGATGGTGCAAGTAACGCATAGAGGAGAAAATGAAAGGTCAAAATTGGTGAGTAGACCTCCATGTGCCCGGATGGTAGGTGTAATAATATGATGGCTGAACGTGATAAAATTGGACGTACTAATCATAAACCCCATGGAGGGAAGTTGTCTTAAAGGACCTAAAAACTTACAAAATCAGTGCATATTTGGCTTAGAACATAACAAAATGAGAGGATCCATATGGGTGATACCAATTGATTGAGATTAAGGCTTAGTTTTTGTTGTTGCACTTACAGCAAGTGTAGGGATAAATGTATAATTTTGAGAATTCATAGTATTGGAATCCTAATTTGTCGGTGGTAGTCAAATTATTTAGTATTGGAATGAAATGAACCTGAATAGAGCGCAATTGACGCAAGTATTTTCATATAATTGAACCCAAGTACCCTACTAGGTTGAGATTGAGGCATAGTTGATAAAGTTGATTGTTTTATGTAACTAGTATTTCTTCGATGTACTGAGATGAGGTTCCCATACATTATTTAGTGGCAAAAGTATAACAGAATATCTTGGTCGAACGCAGAAAGAAGAGACTCAAATTAGGACAAACAAGTAAGAAATTCGGTATATATGTATTTTTTGCTTTAATTGTTGATCTGTAAATTAAAATCGGTTTGCGTGTTAAGGATTGCTGACTTTATTCCATGTTTGATCCAACGAGAACAGTAATATGAATTATGGTGGTAATGGGCTAGGGGACTTCAATTTTTGATAAGTATTAGAAGCCACTAAACCAATTGAGCTAATTGCTACTGCTCTAAATATGAAAGAGAAGAGAAAGCTTGCCAAATTAGGGGAGTTAATGCATTCCTACCCCGGTGGCTTGAAACTTGCTACACCTCTAAAGTACAGAGCATTTCCTAGCTGGTTCACTATGTTGAAAAGGATGAAGGGCCCATTGCTTGCAAAAAATAAAAATTCATATGGGAGTTCTCTTTTTCTTATACAGTTTAGCGAGGGTGGCCAGGAGATAATTATTGAGGATTCACCAACAAGCAGGAGAAGCTCTTGGGGTTCTAAGATGACGAACTTACTCCTTTACACTGATGACCACATCATCATTCCATCAAATCATGACTGAATTTGGTGACCTTCTATTTCGGAGGATGTATTGGATTACTGGTTACAAAGAGGGTTTAGGCTTTGTGCTTATTTGAGTACTACTTCCCTGGTCCAATTTTTACTGCTTTTCCATAATGGAGCTGAAACTGATGGTGACGGTGAAATAACTGCTGTTGCTGGCTGTGAAACAGGAATAAACAATGATCTAAAAGCTGGCATGCTGCATGATCTGACAAGTTTTGGAAACATTTCCAGCACACAAATAAGTGAAGCTGAGGAGTACTGTTATCATCTCAAAAAAAAAAAAAAAAAAAAGTGAAGCTGAGGAAGTATTATCTAGCTTATCTTGAGAAGATCTGTTAGAACAGGAAGTTTGGCTCATGAACTTTTTCATAAACAGAAGACTGATATTTGCATCATTATGCACACTAGCGTAACTACTAGAGAACCAAAAGTTGTAATTTAACTCATTGTTGTCTGGATTTCCTACCTTGAACCTTGAGGACAAGGTTCTTATTGAGGATGGGAGTATTCTTGCGAACGAGCAAGTGTACCAAGCTGACTATGATTCCATGACGGATGCCACGGATGAAATGCAAAATAACTTTATGTGGGACATAGGCTGAGCATGTGAAGTTGAGCAAAAGTGTGGGTGAGAAATTAGTTATAAACGTAGCAAAAGGGCTCAGAGCATTTTGGAGGTTGAAGTTGCCAATGGTTTGGCTCTGTTTTCTCATCTCCTTTCATCTATGTTCCTCATCCCCTTCTGGTTACTTATTTCTCTATTATTTCCAGATTCTCTTCTTAGTTGCGATCTGTTAGAAATCGTGTTGTTACTCTTGTCAGTTGTAATTTTGGAGTTCTTTAATCGCAATATAAATCAGTGGTTGGTGTTGAGATTTGCATTTTTACACTTTCCAATTTATGTAAACTGTAAAAGTGATGGACCTCTTTTCAACCTCATATCTGCTTGGAGGTTACATTCCACCTTATTTGTTTGTTTTCGTTGTTCCTGATTTCAGAGATGAAGCCTTATTGTGTGATTATATCTTTATATGATTCATTTTGTAGTGTTTGATACCTTTTCTTTATCTCAAATAATACATTTGACCTTGTCGTAGTTGCTAATCTATCACCTACTTAACACTTATGTAAATCTACGGCAGATATAATAGAGGAGATGGCAAAGCAAAAGATGGAAGTTGATGCTGCTCATATTGCCTATACCTTTGGAATTGAGGACAGAGTTAACCCTAAGAGATTTTTGACATCATTTTTACTTGAGTCTGAAGAGTCATTGAAGAAAATGGTGGAACAATCACAAGGTTCACTTGCTGTTGTGGTAATTCTTGAATTTCTTTCCAGCACTGATAGCCCTCCCTCCCTGATTTATCTCCTGATCTGCTCAGGTTAACCGTACATTTTGTTATTTTGTACAGGATCAAGCAAAAAGGAGGCACTTGTTTGATCTGAGATCTGTCATCAAATGTTTGGGACTTCATGATATTGATCCTTCAGAACTTCTTCCCGGGTGGCAAATCAATGAGAAAATAATGAGCTTGGAGAAAGAAATTACCGTAGGTGAGAACCTTAACAACAAAAAAATTGCCAGAGGTGCGAAGATGGCACAAAAGAGAAAAATTGATGAAACTGAGTCGTCTAGAAAGTTCAGCAACAAAGAACCGAAGCACTCACATGTTCCAAATCCATGGCTACAGCAGGAAAGAGTTGATAGTACACCCGGGCAAATAGGGAGTCATGGTCAGCTATATCGATGGCCTGGGAATGCAGCGGTGTATGACGGATTGGCCTCCTGCAGCTATGCTCATCCTTTGTCCTACTTGTACTGGCCGAGATAGTTTTACCTTGGGCAGTCATTACTTTCTACCTTACACTACTAGAAATTAAACCTGCGGCAACCCTTTCAAAACCGTACCTATAGATACTGAAACCGTCCCTGTAGGGATAATGGGACAGTTTGGGACGTGTTCCAAGATTCAGCGTTACAATTAGGGAGGCTCATGGTTCGGTTTGGATCGGTTTTTCCCTAAAAAGAAACCAAACCAAGTAAGTCGGTTTTTTAAATATTAGAACCAAACCAAATCAATTAAGTCGGTTTCTCGATCGGTTTTTTCGGTTATTTGTCGATTTTTTCTCAAATATAAGACATACACTACCAAACACATTTTGGCGACCACATTTTCAACGTAACACTATCAAATCAATTGCCCTTTGAGAAATTTATTAGTTACCAAGATATATTGATGATAATTGAATCAAATAGTGATGAATAATTTAAGGACTCGATTACAAAAATATTATTTTTAACATGAAATAGATTTTTACACTTAACAAAAGAAAACTACCAATTAAACTAGAATGTAAAGGTAAAGAATTGTACTAAAAATGCAAACGATTAATATTTAGTATAAAATTTTTAAAACTTTGTATAAAAGTATACATATATATAGGTGTAATAATAATAAATTTAAAAATAGCTACTCTTATATTCGGTTTGGTTCGGTTTTTTTTAATTAAAACCAAAACCAAACCAAATTTGATCGGTTTTTAAATTTCAAAACCAAAACCAAACCAAACAAAAAAGTATCGGTTTTTTTGGTTGGTTTGGTTTGGTTCGGGTTTTCGGATTTTTATGAACACCCCTAGTTACAATAGGTCAACTAGAACGGTTATATGTAACGGTTTTCAAACCGTCTCCGTATATGGCTATTGTAACGGTTATAACTGCAACCAATGACCACTCTATGGGAACGATTTTCTGTTGTGTTGGAACGGTTATAAACCGTTGTGTTATAATTGTGCTAACGAATTTTTAAGTCTTGTGACGGTTTTCATGATATATTGTAACGATTTTGTTATATATTGGAACAATTATCTATATCCTATTGCAACGATTATTAGAGGGATACTATTGTTCTTTTGCTAGGTCTACTGGAACGGTTATATTGTCTGTTGCAACAATTCACTATTGTAATTTCTAATATTTATGGAAGCAAAATGAGGAATATTTTCCTATGCAATGAAATTTTATACATCATAACTTGTAGAAACCACGAAATAAGATTAAAATATCTAACTCGCATTATCCATATACAAAAACAAAATATGAATGCATTGTTTGATCAACAATTCAAAAGTCAAAATAGATGAGTTTTAATTTGCATACAAAAAGTTCTAAACCAAAATATCCTTGATGATAGAATGTCTAACAACGATCAACAAAAGTCAAGCAAGGTCTTCATCACTGCTTTCATCCGCAATCGATGCACCTACAAAATTCAATCACAAATAATTAAACAAAGAAAGTTTTAAGAAAATTGAATAACAAAGTGTTGCTAATTAACTGCTCTTCTCCAGTCTTGTCCTACATTAGAGTGTTGAATGACCAATTTGATAACTCCAAAAATTTCTAACTCTCTAAATTTTTAAAATTTTCGGCAGAGTTTCTTTTGTAAATAGGACTATCCCAAAAAATTTAACCTGTTCAAAACAACATTATGCTATACACAAGAGTAATTTTCAACTTTCCCGTCTGTTACAATAATATTTAATCTCTTTAACAACATACAACAAACCAGAATCAACAACAGACAAACCATATCAAACAACTCTCCAGTCTATTATTTTTTAAGCAAAAATCTGCCGTAACATCTTCGAATACTATTACATCACAAAACAATATCACATCAACTTGGTCATTCAATAATAAAGAAATTTTTTGAGTTATCTTTTTTTTTTTCTTCCTAATCCAACTTGTTTTTAAGATCATCTATAATCCAATAAATTTTAGCAGAAAATCTCTCTATGAGACATAAGTTTCTACTTAAGGAATCTCTTTTCTATGCATAGTAACTTACTAATGCTTTATTTATGTTTCTACTTTGACTTGATTCAAGCAGGGCTACCAAATGGAATGGCTGTATTGTATATGGGAATCATTACTGGTATGATGTCTGCTATTATTGCACACAGAAAAGAGATATAGTTCAAGAATTACAAGAGGAGTTCAATGTGAAAGAGATTGCTACTGATGGCTATGAAAAGCCAAATCTATATAGTCCCTCCCTCTATGTCAGCTGTTGAGCCAATGTCAAGAAATGTGTTTATTGGGTATATTAGATCTCAAGGACTTGGGAGGCTTTGATATAATGTAATTTTACTTATTTATTTTCGCAACATTCACAAATTATTATTTAGTATTTATATGACGGAATTGTATTAGTTTATATCGCACTAGTTATGAATATAGTGGATTATAGTTGTTAATGTGATCAATCGTGATGCATGATGTCAAAAGGAAAGATGCATCAATATGACTCATATATGAATTTAGTGTACCTGCATATATCTTTTGATCTACTTTGAGGATTTTCGAATAAAGCTTATTTACCTTGAAACAAATTAAAGAAAATATGTTTTTTTTTTAATTCGTAGAGCTTGAGCACTTTCTTATATGGGAGTAGAAGATGTTTGGGGTTTAGGACTACTCCACCCATGAAGGGTGCTAGGCACATTATTATTATTATTATTATTATTATTATTATTATTATTATTATTATTATTATTATTATTATTCCAAACCCAATAATTTATATACTAATTGACCATCCAACCCCTAATTTGAAAAGATTTTTCAAACTTCAATCTTCAGTCTTGTTATCAAAATCTAACATTAGACTATTGAATGACCAATTTGATAACTCAAAAAATTTCTAACTCTCTAAATTTTTAAAATTTTTGGCAGAGTTTTCTTTGTAAATAGGATTATCCCAAAACGGGTAATGAAAAACGGATAAATTATCCGACCCGACCCATATTTAATACGGATAAAAAAAGGTTAATCGGTGGATAATATGATTACCCATATTATCCATGACTTCTTGCATATGATCACTTTTGTGAGAATTTTTAGTATCCCTAGCTTGAGTAACCCCCAATTTGAAGCTTTATAAATGTAAAAGTTAGACTTATTGGTTACCCATTTTTTAAATGGATAATATGGTTCTTACTTCTTATCCATATTTGACTCGTTTTTAAAGTTTATTATCTAACCCGTTTTTTAGTGGATAATATGGGTGGTGAACTGTTTTCTTTTAACTATTTTGTCACCCCTACTTAAGACGTACATAGTCTCAGAAATGTTTGCGTTCCATTAGCTGTTGAGAAACTCTCGCCAATATTCAAGGCTTAAATAATGTCTCAAACTCTACCTAGCAAAATTCATTTGTCTGGAAAGACTTAAAATTACATTATTAATTTGAGACATGATTATACCCTCCTCTCTATTATTTACTTGTTTATCTCGTTCTCCTTAAATTCACCAGATACATTTTATGTTTGCTCCCTTCCTCCTTGTTTCTTTATCTCATTTTGCTTAATCCAAGAGATCAAAGCTTAAATTCATTTGTCCCATCAACTGACCCGTAAAATAAACAGAAAAAAGAAGATAAAAGAGATGATGGTGTCTTTGGTATTTATTTTCTTGAAAGATGTTACTTGCGCTGTTGTGGTAAAATAGATTAATTAGAAAACTTATTTGTTGGTCATATTTTGGTATTCTGTTAGGCAAAAAAGTAACTTGCAACTTATTTGGATGGTTGTTACCTATTGTATTGTATCGTATTGTTACTTTAAATACGATACTTGTTTTGATTGTTATTTAAATTTTATTATATCGTATTGTTAAATTCGTCGTTACGACGAAATGTGCAACTTTATGTAACGACCGATTTGGTATGGTCGCGTCGTTACCTTGTCCTTTTCTCTAATCTCACCCTTCATTATTATTAAATAATTTTATTTTATTATTTACCTTACCTCTTTATATAATAGTTTTACCCCGTATCAGATTTTTTTTATTATAATATTACAAGTTTATTTTTCATATTGTTGATGCGTGATATCATAAAACAACGACAAACAATAGAATGCCAAATTTAATGTTTTGCTCTTTTGGAGTTCTTTTCAACTTTCAACAACTGTTGCGGAAGCCAAATGTATATAGTGTGAATAAGTCACAACTACTATACCAAAATTATGACAGCCACCAAATAATAAATAAGACAATAAAACAACAATAAAGGGAACACCAGAATTTACGAGGTTCGGCTAATTTTGCCTACTCCTCGGACACAACCAATATTTTATTTCACTCCAAAATACAAGTGAAATAATACTAAAGAGAGAAGATACAAATGCCTTAAACAGATGAGAAGGCAAATGAGAGGTGTGTTTCAATCCTAAACATTAGGCCTTCTTTTATAGGGGAAAAATCCCCCCAAACTTAACTCCCAACCAATGTGGGACTTTGGCATTTTGCCAAACTTCAACAAATCTCCACCTTGGCAAAATTCCACATTTTCAATTCTCTCTCAATAACAAATTTTGGTTGTGTCTTCATCTTCAATCTTCAGTGTTCAACAATGTTGATCAAATCCAAACAATGTTGAAACTTGACCGCAGTCACCACCTTTGTCAGCATATCAGCAGGATTCTCTGTAGTATGAATTTTCTTCACCGTGACTCCACCTTCTTCTATGATTTCTCGTACGAAATGATACCGAACATCAATGTGCTTCGTCCTTGCATGATAAACTTGGTTCTTCGCTAATTGAATAGCACTTTGACTATCACAAAAAATTGTGATACCTTTTTGTTCAACACCAAGCTCCTTTAGCAATCCTTGAAGCCAAATTGCCTCTTTCACAGCATCTGTAATAGCCATGTACTCTGCCTCTGTTGTAGACAAAGCAACTGTTGACTGCAAAGTAGACTTCCAACTAACTGGTGCCTTTGCAAAAGTAAACACATAACCAGTAGTTGATCTTCGTTTGTCCATATCACCCGCAAAATCTGAGTCACAATATCCAACTACAAACTGATTGTCTTCCTGCTCAAAAACTAACCCGACATCTACAGTATTATGAATATACCGTAGAATCCACTTCACAGCTTGCCAATGCTCCTTCCCTGGATTGTGCATATATCTGCTAATAACTCCAACAGCTTGTGAAATGTCAGGCCTTGTGCAAACCATTGCATACATCAAGCTACCAACAGCATTTGCGTATGGTACCTTTGACATATGCTCTCGTTCAGCTTCATCCATTGGCGACATAGTAGTACTTAGCTTAAAATGGGAAGCAAGTGGAGTACTAACTGGCTTAGTCTTGTCATCTATGCCAAAACGTTGAAGTACTCTCTTCAAATATTCCTTTTGAGATAAACAGAGTTTCTTTGAACGTCTATCTCTAATTATCTCTATGCCAAGAATTTTCTTTGCCTCACCCAAATCCTTCATCTCGAACTCCTTCTTCAGTTGAATCTTCAACTTATCAATTTCTTCCGAATTCTTGGAAGCTATCAACATATCATCAACATATAGGAGAAGATATACAAAGGAACCATCTTTAAGCTTGTGCAAATACACACAATGATCGTATTTGCTTCTCTTGTACCCTTGCCGCAACATAAACTCGTCAAATCGCTTGTACCATTGTCTAGAAGATTGTTTCAATCCGTACAACGATTTTTCAAGTTTGCACACCATATTTTCTTTTCCAGCAACTTTGAATCCTTCTGGCTGAGTCATGTAGATTTCCTCCTCCAAGTTTCCATGTAAAAACGCAGTTTTTACATCCATCTGAACTAGTTCCAAATCCAATTGTGCTACCAAAGCCAACATAATTCTAATGGAGGAATGTTTTACAACTGGAGAAAACACTTCATTGTAATCAATTCCCTCCTTTTGAGCATATCCTTTGGCCACCAATCTTGCTTTGTAGCGAACATCTACTTGGTTAGGAAATCCTTCCTTCTTTGCAAATACCCATTTGCACCCAATTGCTTTCTTTCCCTTCGGGAGATTGGCCAATCTCCATGTATGATTCTGATGAAGGGACTGTATCTCATCATTCATGGCAATCCTCCACTTATCTTCTTCTGAACTTTGAACAGCGTCTTTATAAGTAGTAGGAACATCATCAGCTACAATTGAGGTTGCACAAGCAACCGTCTCTATGAGACGAACAGGTTTCGTTATTGTTCTTTTTGGCCTGCTGGTTGCTATTGATTCAAGTTGTTGTTGAGATTCCTGAGTTGGAATCTCCTCTACTGGCTCTCCTTCCAGAGGGTAATCTTCATTTGTTTCCTCCTCTGCTTCTTGTGTAGGAAAAATAAATTTTCCCTCAAACTCCACCTGCTTAGAAGCACCTTCATTTTGTTTGGTATCTTCTGTTACCTTATTTACCATAGCAAATTCATCAAAGGTAACATCTCTGCTGAATATTACTTTCTTTGTCATAGGACACCATAAGCGATATCCTTTGACTCCAGAAGTAATTCCCATAAAAATAGCCTTCTTTGCCCTTGGATCCAATTTTGACTCCGTCACATGATAATATGCAGTTGAGCCAAACACGTGCAAAGAGTTATAATCTACAGCAGGTTTTCCGTACCATTTTTCAAATGGTGTTTTGCCATCAATAGCAGCAGATGGTAGACGATTAATGAGGTGGCATGCATATGTAATTGCCTCAGCCCAAAATTCTTTGCCCAAGCCAGCATTGGACAACATACACCGTACCTTCTCCAGCAAGGTCCGGTTCATACGTTCTGCCACTCCATTCTGTTGTGGTGTATGTCTAACAGTGAAGTGTCGGATGATGCCATCATTTTCACAGACCTTATTGAAATGATCATTTTTGTATTCACCTCCATTGTCTGTGCGAATACACTTGATTCTCCTGCCTGTCTGATTCTCCACCATCGTCTTCCATTTGAGAAAAATTCCCAACACTTCATCTTTGCTCTTCATTGTATACACCCATACTCTTCGGGAAAAATCATCAACAAAGGTTACAAAATAGTGCTTCCCACCCAATGAAGGTGTTTTGGAAGGACCCCAAACATCAGAGTGTACATAATCCAAAATGCCTTTAGTATTATGGATCGCTGTACCAAATTTAACCCTTGTCTGTTTCCCTTTAACACAATGCTCACAAAACTCCAAGTTGCAAGCCTTTACTCCTTTTAACAATCCTTGATCTGATAGAGTTTTCAAGGATTTTCCTCCAGCATGTCCCAAGCGCATGTGCCATAGCTTGGTTGCTTCTGCCTCGTTGTCGTCACTGGATGTTACTGTCGCTGTCCCAATAATTGTACTGCCACGATAGCGGTACATATTATTATTCTTCCAATTAGCCTTCATTACCACTAGTGCACCGGAGCATACTCTCATCACTCCATTTTCTGCAATGATTTTGAACCCTTTTGATTCTAGGGCTCCCACAGAGATGAGATTCTTCTTCAAATCCGGTACATATCGAACATCTATCAATGTTCTGATCATTCCATCATGGTTCCTTAATCGTATTGAACCAATGCCATATGAGGTAAGAGGGCTGTTATCCGCTGTGTGGATGACTCCATATTCTCCTTCTTGAAATTCCACGAACCAGTCCCTGTTGGGACACATATGATAGCTACAAGCCGAGTCCATCAACCATATGTCTGATGATGTTGATGACTCTGTTGTAACTAATGAGAAGTCTGAATCATCACAATCAGCTACATTTGAATCCATAATAGCCTTTCCATTGTTATGTTTGGCCTTATTCTTCAACTTCGGACAGTCTTTCTTCCAGTGCCCTTTTTCTCGACAAAAGACACATTCATCTTTGCTGGGTCTGGATCTTGACTTGGATCTTCCCTTCTTTGTCCTCGTTTGATTTTGAGGACGACCCCTCACAAACAGTGCTTCTCCTTCTCCGCCCTTCTGTTTTTCTCGCTTTCTTTGTTCATAGCTGTACAAAGCCGAACAAACTTCTCTGAGAGAAATTTCGTCATTTCCATGGAGTAGAGTAGTTTCAAGGTGCTCGTACTCATCAGGAAGTGACACCAACAACATTAAGGCCAAGTCACCATCATCATAAGTTGTATCCATATTTTGCAAATCTGTGACCAACTTATTGAAACTGGTGATATGTTCATTCATCGTGGTACCAGGAACATAGGTGAAGTGAAACAGTCTCTTCTTCATGTACAATTTATTTTGACTGTTTTTCTTCAAAAATTTATTCTCCAGTGCTTTCCATAATTTACTTGCAGAAGTTTCCTTTGTGTATGGATATTTCTGCTCTCTAGCAAGGTAGGATCGAATGGTACCGCAAGCAACACGGTTGATAATTCTCCAATCTTCTTCTCCAATAACATCTGGTTTCTTTTCTTCAATGGCCAGATCTAGCCCTTGTTGAAAAAGGACATCTAGAACCTCGCCTTGCCACATCCCAAAATGTCCGGACCCGTCAAATATTTCGACCGCAAATTTCGCATTTGACACAATTCTTGTCATAAGCGAAGATGCCAATGATGACGTATTGTTGACACTTGATGTAGATTCTTCTTGTTTATTGTCTCCCATCTTTGACACAAATATTATTTAATAGCTGACGACACAAATCAAGATTATTTCCTTTCTGGTGTGGAAGATCAGACTAAGCTGCAACCACAGAGCATACTCAGACAGAACCTTGACTCAGTTACCAAGATAAATCTTTTCTGATGTGGAAGATCAGACTATGCTGCAACCACAGAGCATACTTAGACAGTACCTTGGCTCTGATACCAATTGTTGCGGAAGCCAAATGTATATAGTGTGAATAAGTCACAACTACTATACCAAAATTATGACAGCCACCAAATAATAAATAAGACAATAAAACAACAATAAAGGGAACACCAGAATTTACGAGGTTCGGCTAATTTTGCCTACTCCTCGGACACAACCAATATTTTATTTCACTCCAAAATACAAGTGAAATAATACTAAAGAGAGAAGATACAAATGCCTTAAACAGATGAGAAGGCAAATGAGAGGTGTGTTTCAATCCTAAACATTAGACCTTCTTTTATAGGGGAAAAATCTCGCCCAAACTTAACTCCCAACCAATGTGGGACTTTGGCATTTTGCCAAACTTCAACAGTAACAACCATCCAAACAAGGTGTAGAGTAAATTGTAAATGTGAGAAAGATATTATAAAAGTGATGTATTTTGATAGTACTAATACGTTTGACAACAATATTTATGTTTTTGCCGAAGAATGTAATGCGGAACAACAACCGAGTGCGTAGTGTAATATAATCCGAGCAAGGGCAATATAGTAAACTTATTCTCCTCCAGGCTTAGAAAAACCTTAAGCAGTGAGAATATAGGGGTTTTTCTTGCTTCGGCTCCAGGGCGAGCTGCAAAAGCAAAAGCAAAAGAAAAAGGAAAAATGGTGAGGCTAACAGCGGATTTGATTTGGAAAAGTCCTCACTTCTTCAATGCCATTCGCGAACGCGAGTTAGATCTTCGAGGTTTCTTCTTTAAACCTAAACCCTAGTATTTCTTTTTTAGCTTCAAACTCCAACTTGTAACTTTTTGCGCGCGCTGTGGCAAAAGCTTAATGTTTAATTTTATAACTTATTTTATGCACAGGAAACAAGATTCCTGTTATTGAGAACTTGGGTGCTACTGAGGTCAGCTTCTTTTGCTTCTTGTTTTACTTTAAGATTTTTATTTATTGGGAATAGTTTCAGAAATTTGTTTTCTTAACAGGGTCAATTCGACACAATTGATTTATCTGATAATGAGATTGTTAAACTCGAGAATTTTCCATATCTGACTCGGCTTGGAACCTTACTAATGAACAACAATAGGATTACACGTATTAACCCCAACATTGGAGGTGAGATATTAGGCGATTCAAGTACTTATGTTCCATTCTAAATGTCGTAAATTTGTTGATTTTATTAGGCTTTTTATTTGATGAGAGATTTTTTTATTGTTGTTTTGTGATGTTGCAGAGTTTCTGCCTAAGTTGCATACTTTGATTCTCACCAGCAATAGACTTACAAATTTGGTTGAAATTGATCCGCTTGCGTCTCTACCAAACCTGAAGTTTCTTAGTTTGCTTGATAACAATATCACAAAGAGACCAAATTATCGCCTTTATGTCATTCACAAATTGAAGTCCTTGCGTTTGCTGGATTTCAGGAAAGTCAAGCAAAAGGTTAGTTTTCTGGTTCCTTCCGTCTCTTCATTTGAACAATGTAGGAACTCCTCAAATATGTTGATAGTTCAGCTTGTGGTTTTAGGTAACATTTTCTTGCTGTACTTGTTATCCGGACTTGAAATATGGTGCCATCCTGAATTTCCTCAAACATGCTAGAAAAAGTATAGTCAGCTTAAAAAAGAAACAGAGAATGGGTTCCCGATTTTGAAACCATATGCAATTTCATTTTTCATCCTTGCAAAAGGCTCCTTTAATTAAGTGGGAGGTGTTCAGCATGCTGTCTGAACCAGTATAGTTGCATAAGATAGTGCCAAGTTTGCGTACATAGAGAAATGACAGACCCACTAAATCTGTTTGCTTGAATATTAAATGGAAATGGAGAAGATAAATGTTAACCTCCTTGAATTGGTCGGACCCCAAGATAAGGTGCCTAAATGAAAAATAGTATCAGGTTTAGGGTGTCGTCTTTGTATTTGGCCTTCTTAGTATCTGAATTTTATCATTTTAAAGAAGTTTTTTAATTATATCTTAAAGCAGAGGACATGGCCAGTTGCCACATATAGATGCTAGTACAAATTCTATTACCCGTCGAAAACTTAATATTTGGTTAGAAAAACTCTTACTGTCTTGGATTTAATTTGTAGCTGTTTGCTTTATGAGATTGCCAATGATTTAAGCATTCTTTTATTGAGATATTCTGGGATTAGACACTTGACCTTAACATATGTAATGTTACTACACACTCTTTTTCTTGTCTATATAAACATACAACTATTTTTTCCAGCAATATATGTAGGCTCCCTCATCTCTTTATTTGCCGATGCTCTAACATACTACATACAAATGCTTTATGCTCTATGGCATGAATATATGATTAACCAATCCAAATGTTATGTTTTCTCCGTTGGGGTTGGAGGTGGGAGCGGAAGCACCCAGAAAATTACTTTAAACAGCTGCATATTGAGCTGTCAGATTTAATTTTGTTGATATAGGAGCGATTGGAAGCAAGTAATTTATTTGCATCAGAAGAAGCTGAAGAACAGGCTAAAAAGGAATCTGTGAAGACCTTTGTACCTGGTGAGGTTCCAGCGGCACCCGAGGAACCAAAGGAAGATGAAGCACCAAAACCAGTTGCTCCTACACCTGAGCAAATTATTGCAATTAAGGTATAATTTGCCATTTATCAGTTACTGTTCCTTAGCAATTCTTCCTCTTCTTCGATTGCATTTTAAGGATTAGGATAGGTGGAACAGGTTGTTTGGATATGTCTATATGTCGAGGGAATTTGGTGTTATGAAATATGGATAGGGCCAACCTATACACTGTTTATGTAAAAGAGGTTAACTACTTACTCTCTGCGTTATGTTTTGCAGTTTGTGTTTTTGGCTAGCCTTCAGTTGCAAGACGGCAACTGTAGCATCCCCCCCCCCCCCAACACCCCCGGCCCACAATAAACAGTACTCCCTTTGTACAGCTCTGTGAACAACACTTTGCCCATATAAAGCTCACAAATCAACTAGTTTCAGCAACACAACCAATCCTAAAATGAAATGTTTTTTGAGAACAGTGGTTAACAAAGCAATCTTCAATATATCTGGTCATAATAGAGCAGAGCATTAGAAAGAAAACTATAGACTGAGTCATAGAAGAACAGTACTTTCTGTGGATAGTTTGTTTGAATCTTGTAAGAGAAGTCATCAGACTCTTCCAGTGACTTTTAGGTCAGAGCTCAACTAGTTAGCTCTTTTATTATTATAGGAGCACGTCATGTCCACTGAATTTTTTGTGTCAACATCAATGGACCGTTGCAAAAGAGAGGCTAGAAGGAGCTTAAACTTATTGGTCTTGATGCACTAAGCTTTTCTCATTATTGGTAAATTTGGTCTAAATATGGATTTTCTTGATTATGGAACCACACCCAGTGGATTGAAGCATGCCGAATAACTCTCCTCATGGATTTGTGAAAAAGAGACCACTCCAAAAGTGAACAGAACAGTCCTTTCCTTTTGGCTAGTTCAATTAATTTGTTTCTTTTTGCATGTGCAGGCTGCCATTGTGAATTCCCAAACTCTTGAGGAGGTTGCTAGACTTGAACAGGTGATACATAAAGTTTTGATTTACTAAATTAGTATATTTGTCAACTTTTTCCTTTATGAAGAAGACCTTGCTCATATCCCCTTACTTTTTCTAATATGTTTTGGGAAACTTATGGTGACGTGTAAAATTGTGCAGGCATTGAGGTCTGGCCAGCTTCCTGCAGATCTAAATATTGGTGATTACGATATTGCTGCTAAAAAAGAAGACGCCGAAGAAGACAAGATGGTAACAGATGGCGACGATAAAGCTAACAAGACGGAGGAGGAAAATATACCTGAGCAGAAGGCTGACGGTCCTACAGATATGGAGCAGGTGCAAATTATTCTATTATAAAACTTGATGACTTTGTCTTTCTTTTCTTTTATGTTATACTGCCTGTTGTTTAAGTTTTCTGGGTTATCATCTGGAAATGGTTGGTAGTTTTGTACTTGCATTAGCTTACAAGAATATCATTTTGGTCAATGTACGTGGTTACTTAACTGTTGCATGCCTAAATTTTGGAACAGTGAGCCAAAATTTTGAGATCACCCCTTGTTAAATAAACCATCTAGCTTAACACGTAATTGCATTAGTAGACTTGTCTATTTGTTTATGCCCCTTGACTTTCACAATGTATTCCAGAAAAACTGCAGTGTACTGTTTAAGTCGCCTAATTTCCTCTGCCCTTTTTTTTTTTTTTTGCTTTTTACTTTTTTCAGGAGTAGACACCCGGGATTACCATGTGTGAGGTGGAACATTCCGATGCCAGTACCGTGCCTTCAGTCATGTGCGGTTGATCTGCGGATGAGGAGCTCTTCTTTTTTAAGAGATAGGGATTAACTAATCCATGTAATCAAAGCCATTGTATTCTGCTGTGTACTAAGACCTTTTCTTGCATTTTGATCTTAAAAGACCGAATAGCTGCGAAGTTTATATCTTAGCTTGAAAGCATCAGGTGAGAAAGCTGAATTAATGCCGAAAGACATGTCAAAGTTGTATTACTGTCGGTTGGATCAGAGAGAATGTAGAAACAACAAAAAAAAGTTTGGTTAGTCGTGTCTTTTCTTTGTTCTCTTCTTTCCCTCTGATAAACTAAATGAAAGTACGTGATGATTAACTAAGCACGTATCCCATAGAAAGAATATCCGACAACCAAAGCCGTCTTGGTTGAAGCCTCATTATTCACTTGATTAACTAATTCTATCTTCGTAAAAAAGAAGGTGAACTATGGCTAGCTTCTTTCTCTTTTTAGCAGAGTAAAATTTGTAGGGTTAAATACATGATCATCAATGCATTATGACGATCATAATAGTTTATACATTGTTGAAAGAATTCTGTGGCATGTCTTTACATGTATGAATCAGCTATCTAAAACTATACAAAAATTTACTCATATACAGGGAGCTGCATCGTACCGTTATACCTTCCAACACACATCCACCGGCTTCACCGGTTTGTGACAACTGGATTTCCGTTCGCATCAGACAAATGGATACTCTGGGTTGACTTGTTAGCGACAACAGGATTTCCAGACTCATCTAAATTAATTATAGCAACATCACCAGGCTTGAGATCCCCAGAAAGGAAAGATTCACTCAGGAGATCTTCAACCATTTGAGTAACAGCCCTCCTAAGAGGGCGTGCACCGTAGTTTCTGTCAAATCCTTGTTGGCATATAAGCTCCATTACTGCTTCTGACACCTCCAAGCTTATTTCCAATGAAACAAGCCTAGCCCTCACCTCCTGCAGCATCAGGTCTAGTATCTGGAGCATCTGAAAGGGAAAAAACAAAGCAGTTACTCGCAGTAGCCGACTGCTTTCTAAAGAGATGTGCCAGAATAAAAGATCACCCCAATGTACATTCAGTTATCAGATCAATGCAACTTTCCAAATCAAACAAGAGGTATATTATACGAACCTGGGGCTTCTCTAGAGGACGGAATACTACTACTTCGTCTAGCCTATTCATCAACTCAGGGCGGAAATATGTCTTGAGCTCTTCCATCACTATTGCTTTCATACCAGCATAGGAGGCTGCTGATTCATCATCAGCAAGCAAGAAGCCAATAGTATTCTGTCTACCCTTTACTATGGCTGTAGAACCCACATTAGAAGTCATCACTATCAGGGCATTCTTAAATGACACTCTTCTTCCCTGTTGAATCAAGTTTCATAATTAGCAACGACAATCTTCCAAAACAAGGTTTACACCCCATATTGTGGAACATTCTAGAACAATAAGCCAGATGTAAAAACGGATCTAACCTGAGAGTCTGTTAGGTGACCATCTTCAAACAACTGAAGGAGAATATTGAATATGTCAGGATGAGCCTTTTCAATCTCATCTAGCAGCACTACAGTGAAGGGCTTTCTTCTGATAGCTTCAGTAAGTGTTCCTCCTTCTCCATAGCCTACATAACCAGGAGGCGATCCAATTAACTTGCTCACAGTATGCCGCTCCATGTATTCACTCATATCCAATCTTAGCATGGCAGATTCCTGTGCAACACAAAAAGATACTTCACTGAGTACATAGAAATTCACAAAACCAAGTGATTGTTAAACTGAAACAGAACCGAAGATAGCAAATATAACTCTAGCAATTTGATGATGAACTTCTAAGAAAAGTAGATGCATAACTCTTGATGATGAAATTCTTTTTGATAAAATCCTAGCCACAATTTTCATCTAGAAGGTTGAACAGAGAATGTCGCTCAGATGAATTTGATTTGATTCAATCTCTGCACTGAAGTCACAAACCGTCTACGACCAAGAGATCCAAATTCAGTGTGATGACAAGATTAAAAGCAGCGCTAACTATATGACTATGATCCATTATCAAAGCTCACTTAGTACTTTTCATTTATTTTGCCAAATTACGTGCCTCCACCATAGGTGATTAGAGACTCCTTCTGTTCTTTCTTTTGGGGCGGGCTGAGAAGGGGTGGAAGGTGCAAGGATCTAGTAAATGTAACAGACTTATCAGATATATATACAATGGTTGACTTCATTTCCCATTGAAATGGATGAAGGAATAATCTGATCCTGGCAACAGGGAAAGAGATTTGAAATAAGCCAGTAATAGAGCACTACCTAGTACCTAGTATGTCTAAACTTGAAGTACTTATTAGTGCCCACCAATAATCAGAAGTCGTGCTCCAACAAGATTAATTGGTGGTATTTCCAACGCTACATTTGACCATGCCGCAATAGCCATAGAAACCTAGAATGGACACACAGCACAGCCTCCGGTACCCTTTCCTTCTCTCCTTTTGTTTTTATTATGTGTGTCCGACCACCTAAAACACAGTCACCACATCTTACTATCATAGTATAATACTTTCTTTACCCGAATCACCACTACCAACAACATAGAAAATTCCCAAGAACACCAGAACCAAAAAAAGTCCTGAGAACACCAGTACTATCACCAAAACCTATCCATTGTCACTGAAGTGGCTGGATTGCATAACTTCAGTGGCAAAACATGGTGACTGTCTGGTGAAACAATTAAGGCATCTAGAATGAAAAGATGAAGCACATTTCTTATCTTACATAATAATTCTTCTCAAATTTAGACAAACTAAAAAGAGCAAGATTGTGTTTGTGCAAATTATGCTGCCAGAACTCTTGGTCAACACGATTCAATTTCAGAGTTCCACAATTTCTACTCAATTGCTTAATCTGGAGACGCATCTTTGGAGGAATAATGCAAAACAGCTCATTTTATTAATACTTACAGAACCAAAATAAGACGCTGCCAAAGCTTTAGCTAGTTCAGATTTTCCAACTCCAGTAGGACCACAGAAGAGCATTGCCGAAATTGGTCTATTTGGGTCCTTAAGACCAGTTCTAGATCTCTTAACAGCCCGACAAATGGCTGCAACAGCCTCATCCTGACCAACAACCCTTTTTTTAAGCTGCTCATCAAGACCAACCAGAAGCATTCTTTCATCAACAGTAAGCTGCTTAAGGGGAATGCCTGTCCAGAGTGAAGCAACTGCTGCTATTTCCTCAGGTCCAACTACCGGAGGTCTAGAGTAAAAATCAAAGGATTTAAGTTAATTTACTTCTGATTTAAATTTATGACTTCAGACAATCTTTATTCTACTATAATGCCCTTGTAGGAACATGGAGGCAGATACGTACTCATCTTCATCAGATGTAGAAGGTGATGCTGGCTGTAAATGAAGTTCACTGCCATCATTCAAACGAGATGCATCATCATTTTCTGTCAGCTTGCTTGCCAAGATCTGTTTATGGAGGGGGCACAGGTAATTGTATTTAGACCACATAAGGAAGTTCAAATTTTTCAAGACGTGCAAAATCTAGAGAGTTTGTATAACATTGAGTACTATTACCACTTCATGCATGGCTTGAACAGCTCTAATCTCCTGCCAATAATCACTAGGTGATTGTGAGAGTACAGATACCTGCTGTTCCTTTCTTCTTTTGTGAGCTTGCATACGAGATTTACTACCAGCCTCATCAATAAGATCAATAGCTTTGTCAGGAAGATACCTATCCGGTATATATCTTGCTGACAGTTGCACAGCAGCATTTATGGCTTCCAAACTGTATATACACTTATGATGTGACTCATATTTCTCACGCAATCCCAACAGTATCTGGACAGCATCCGCCTATATAATTTAGGAAACAAGAATATCTGTTAGGGCCTTAGACACCCACTTGAGCATACACATGCATAGAGTATTATTCACCTGACTTGGTTCATTAATCAAGACAGGCTGGAATCTTCGGGCAAAGGCCTTGTCCTTCTCAATATGCAATCTGAACTCATCCATGGTGGTAGATGCAATACACTGTTACAAGAACAAAATTTAAGCGCAGAGTCCATAAAAGCCAACATTATGAATGCAACTACATGGAGTAATGCATGGAACCAGAATAGGAAATTACCTGCAGTTCGCCCCGCCCAAGTGCTGGCTTTAGCAAATTAGCAATGTCAAGACCAGAACCCTTATTTCCCCTTCCAACTGTACCAGCACCAACAAGGATGTGGACCTCATCTATGAATAGAATGATATTGCCTGCAAATTATGTCACAAGCTAAGCCAATGATCTAAGAATTTGACCAAATTTTACTTCCATTCTATGCTCACCTGACTTTTTGACCTCCTTAATTAATGTAGTCACACGCCCCTCTAGTTCGCCCCTCTCCTTTGCACCTGAAATGAGTAGGCCAATGTCTAAAGACATTACCCGCTTTTTCTGTGTATATAGCAAATAACCACTAGTTAAGTAGGTGCAGCAGCTAGTGGAACAAGAGTATAGGAGATGCATATTAAATTACAAAATAGTTCAAAGAATCCCTGGAAAAAAAATGAATTCATTGAAAAGCCCACCATTAAAAATGCAGGAATATTTCCCTCAGCAATGTTTATCGCCAGCCCTTCGGCTATCGCTGTTTTCCCAACCCCAGCTTGACCAAGCAGAATAGGATTGTTTTTGGTTCGACGGCAGAGAATCTCGATAATTCGCTGAACTTCAATCTCTCTGCCAATTACTGGGTCTATAAGGCCCTCACTCACACGGGCAGTAAGATCTACACAGAATTGCTCCAGCGCATTTTTCTCTGCTGGAAATGAAATGCATTTGAGACAGCGTGCCAAACCAAACACTAACAAGAGAGAGGAACTGGCCATACCTTTTGCTTTCTCAGCGGATCTGTCGATAGTTATTTTTCCAGGAAAGGATTTCTCACGCGACCTTTTGAATGAAATTGGCTCTCTACCATCTTTAGCAAGCTCTCCTTGAAGCCTGGAAACTGCCTCAGCTGCCAAACGATTTACATTTACTCCTAACCTGAAATTAGGTCAGTCGACCATGCAAATCTTAATTTCTTATATAAATAGCGTGTAATAGATGACAGAAAGATAATCATATTGCAAGAGAGAAGGCATATTAAACTCAATCAGGAAGGTGAAGAAGGATCCTATTCCCAAGCCAGTAGCATTGTAAGATAAATTATGCAGCAAAAAGGAAATCCGTAAGCATTTGTTTATTTATTAACAAGTACATCAGTATGCTTGGTTTAGAGCACAACATGTGCTCATGCATAGCGTAAGACAGAAACAGAAATTGCTTATCAACAGGAGGTCAAAATATTAAGCTAGGGTTGTCAGGCGTACAACTTGAAAAAGAATATGTACACATACATGTACACAACACAAGAAGACACCAAAAAAAAAAGAGAGGCAGATACCATTCATAAGTTAAGAACAGAATACTAAGGTAACAACAACAATCCAGTGTATTCCCACAGAGGATAAGATGTACGTAGCCTTACCCCTACCCCGGAAAGGCTGAGAGACTGTTTCCGGTAGACCCTTGGCAAACCAAAATATCTCTTGGTATTTTGTACACGCTTGGGAGGGAAAACAACACCAAATGGAATGTAAAATATGGCAAGCAAGGATAAATGAGTGAAGGATAAATTCTACCAATAAGTTCATTGCTTCCTAGCAACAGTGGGAGACAACATCTCATTCCTCCTCAATTGTAGAAGCTGTTTTGGACTCAAAATAAGCAACAATAGCTAATCTATTCATGATCCCAAGATTGTTTCAGCTTACCAAAAGCCTATTACTTTTGTTCTTAATAACCTCATCATCCACTACTAGAGGCAGATGTAGTGCTTGAGTTAAAGGTTCATCTAAACCCATTAACTTTGGTTCAAACTTGTATGTATGTTAAAATATGCACCAAATAAGTACAAATAATATATTTCAAACCAAGAATGGGCTGCGGAACGCATATTCAAATCGTTGATCTGCCTCTAACTACCTACTTGCTCTACCAAAAAAACTAGCAGTTCCTATACTGAAAACAAAACTACTTGCCAAAAAAAGTTAAGAAAAAAAAAAAAGCATTCTTGACTGACTATCTGTAATACCTCTTGAGCACACGAGTGGCGTTACCATCATCAACAGTAAACAAACCAAAGGCCATATGCTCGGGAGCAATAAAATTATGCCCCATGGTCCTTGAATACTCAACCGCAGCCTCAAAAACGCGCTTCGTACTTGAAGAAAACGCCACATCAGTAGCCGACGTAGCAGAACCGGAGTCCTGAGAAGCCAATTTTTCTTTATCATCCTCCACGTCATCATGCCATATGCTCCGAACAGCTTCGCGGGCTTTATCAATTGTTATTCGAGAACCAAGGAATCCACCAGGGCTACGATCCTCTGCGATCAGACCCAGCAAAAGATGCTGTGTATACACCATATCTTTGCCCAAAGCCTTTGCTTCTTTTTGAGAAAACATCACAGCTTTGATTGATCTCTCAGTAAATCTCTCGAACACTCCAGAGACAATATACAAAGAGCGCTTGATTTTACGAGGAATTGAGCTGCAGGGCCTATGAGAAAGGGAAATTCCAAAAAGGGACGAAGTAGAACTGCTAGTACTACAAGCAGCGGTAGTGGCGGTAGTAATAGTAATATGAGAGGAGGAAGAAGGGCAATATGGGAAAAGCGAAAACACGGTTTGACATCTCTTGTGAGGGTACACAGAGCCATAGCGACGAAGCTGAGGATTGAAGCTGATTGTTGAGTTCACAGAAAGTGGAGAAGAACACGTTAATTCCATTCAAAAAATTCTTCAGAAAAATATATATACAAACTAAAATCAACACACAGAAGAAAGAAAAAGAAGAACAACAGGAGATGAAGAAGAAAGGAAAAGTCAAAAGGAGAGGGTGAAGTACTTTTTAAGAATTTAGAAAGAGTATATTTATATAAAGTTGTGAGATTGAAAGATTCTTTCTGGAATTGGAGAAGACTACACGTTAAAGGCACGTTTTCGTAAAAATTTGGGGGAGAAAATGTGTTAGATATGTTAAATTTCTGTTCAAAAGAGTCTGTACCCATACCCAGGAAAAATGTGACTTTTCCATTAACATGCCCAAACCTGTCATTTTATATCAAAATCAAAGAAAAAAAGAGTACAAGTTGTGCTTTCTTGTTTAGAGATTATCTTTAGCGTCTTATTATTCAAAAAAAATGTTTTTTTGTTTCCCCTCCGGTACACATATTGGAGCTTAATTATATTAGGATTCACGCCACGTAGGATCCCATTTGAAGTAAGCACTTTCTACCAAAAAAAATTTCATACGCACGAGAAGAACAACCCATCAGCCGCACACTATTCAACTTTCACAATTTACAAAATTGAAACTTATTTATCAAGTAATTTTAGACCATATAATATTTTTATCCATTAAGTTTACTTTTAAATTATTTTTGGATAACTCTAATTATTTTAGAGGGGTTGGTATGATGGTAAGCAACCTCCCCTTTTAACGACGAGGTTGTGAGTTCCTGGTTGTTGTTATTGTTGTAATTATTTTCCGCCTAACACAAATATGATATAGCTTTGCCTTCCTAAGAATTACACCCTAATCTCCAATAAATTTCATTCATTATTCGGGTGGTACTTTTCAACTACTACTTTATTATATTTTTTCTACTACAAATATTATAATGACTATGTTAATATTATATTTTGGATTTGATGCCTAATCAAACATGACGAAGTAATAGTTAAATGTAATTATGCGGAAGGAGGGGAAAGGGGGGGGGGGGGGGGGGTTGATGGGAACAGTGATGGAAATAATAGAATGCAGAGGGAGCACGCAATTCCTTTGACGGAAGACGAGAGAAAAGAAGCTTACGGAAAGGATGGATTCATAACTGAGAGGTCCCTTGCCTATGAATGAACGAATTCCCATTTTCCAGAGTGGCTTTGGCTTGTCGACAAGACACGTCATTCGCCACACGCCGCTTCTTTTGCAATGATCTTTTAAGATATTACTCTTCCATCAAAAAAAAAAACTAATTTTTAAATTTAAAAATAATTTAGCTTAAACTTTCATTCTACATAAGTCTCTTTTTGATTTGTTTAGAATAATAAGTTTCAAAAATTATCTTTTTTTCTTAAATTTTCTATTCAAGCAAACAAATTCACATAAATTAAAACGGGTGAGTAATATATTCTTCTATTTTTACGTGCTTCTTGCAAATTTAGTTTTCCAATATTACTTGTTTTTTCACCTTTACATCCTCTTGCAACAACCACCAAGTGATTTGGCAAAACTCTATACTCTCTTTTTCATTCTTTTTTCTCTTTCTCAGAACTTAAGTCATAATATTTTTTTTTTAATAAATAAGTCATAATCTTTTTCTTATAAATAAGTCATAATTTTTTTTTTGGATAAATAACATGCAAATTAGACATTTTACATTATACGCATTCTTTAAAAGAGTTTCTATTTTCCGTATTAACTCTTTCAAGAAATAACAGAGAAGCAGAAAGTATTAAAAAAAAAGATTTTAGTGTCAAATCCTTTTTCTCAAACTTCATCTCTCTTTCCATCCTGTCATCCCATTATCCGAGCCAAAGGGAAAACAGATTGCTTTCTTTTGATTCGATGAAGTCAGACAAAACCGCCTGCAAGATGCTTAAGGTAATTTTTTCAGCTGGTTCGAAGGGAAGTCTTAGTGTAATTGTTAAAGTTGGTATCACGTAATCAAAAGACTACGGGTTCAAACATTAGAAACCGCTTCTTGAAGAAATGCAGGATAAGACTGCATACAATAGGTCTAGGGGCAAAGCTATATTTTTCCAAGAGTGGTCAACTGAATACCCTTCGCCAAAAAATTATACTACATATAAAGTAAAATGTTACTTATTATTGAGTAGAAAATACACTTTGAACATCATTACACCCTTATTGAATTTCCTGGCTTCGCCACTAAATAGGCCCTTTGTCACGACTCAAATTCTTCCTCCATGAACCGTCGTGACGACGCCTAGTCCCTACGACTATGTAAGCTTAACGGAAATGAAACAAAAACATAAAGCTAACAACTAACAGGTAACTTTAAATAAGAAATAAAGATGTCGCTCGGCATATACAATAACCACTCTCGAAGGGTACATAAACTCTCCCAAAATCCGGAATATCATAAGTCACAAGTTACAGAGAAAAACAGTACTTCTATACTCCAGAGTCTAACAAAAGAAGAAAATACAAGAAATGTTTGACATGGGGAGGAGTAGATAGGGACTCCGAGGTCTGCGGACGCGACAGATGTACCTTAAAGTCTCTACATCTATCTCGCCTCACTGGTAATGCACTGATAAGCGATACCTAGATCTGCACGCGAAAAATATGTGTAGAGAAGGGCACGAGTACACCACAAAGATACCCAGTAAGTGCCAAGCCTAACCTCGGTCGAATAGTGACGAGATCAGGTCAGGGCCCTACTGATATAAATATAATGAAATAAGACAAAATGAAATATCGCAGTAAAATTAAATATGAAAATATAACAAGAATAAAATCATAGAAAGACAACAGCTGAGAACACAGGGTTGGATCTGCCGAGATACCGTCTCGTAGTCCCAAACGTAAATGTGCAGGGGGATCTCCCGGAATACCGTTCCGTAGTCCCAAAGTAAATATGTAGAACATGGGGATCTCCCGAAATACCGTTCCGTAGTCCCAAAGTAAATATACAGAACATGGGTATCTCCCGGAATACCATTTCGTAGTCCTAAAATAAATATACAGCTCAACCAACAGGAATAACAGTTACAGCAAGAACACCTACAGTTAAGACTAAGTCTAGGTCAAGGAAAAACAGGAAATTTCACTAAACATGATGCACAAAGTTTAGATAGGCAGTTAAAACACTTAGGCATGTTATTCTAAACTAAACAGGATAGTTACATATATAGTGTAGTTCAACTAAGGAGAAAACAGGTTATGACTTAGTGAAACGGAGTTTTACAACAAAAAATAGCTCGTGTACGTACTCGTCACATCAAGTACACGATGCTCACATATCAAAATAGTACCAAGTCCTAAGTGGGGTTCCCCCCACACAAGGTTACGCAAATCACTTACCTCGAACCAAGCTCAATCAATCCGTAACAATGCTCTTCCATGTATATCCGGCTCCGGATAATCAAAATCTATCCAAATCAATTACGTAACATAAATATAAGTACAAGAAACTAATCTAACTAATGAAATCAAGGCAAAAGCAAGGAATTAGAAAATCTCCCTAAAAAGCCTCATCGGACCCATGTCTCGAAATCGGGTGAAAGTCACAAATTATGAACAGTCATTCACTCACGAGTCTAACCATACCAAATTCACTCAAATCCGATACCAAAATCTCGATCAAAACCCCAAAATTCAGCATAAGAACTTCTCTCAAATTTTCTCCAATTTCTCACCCAAATTCCTTAATTACATGAAGAATTCAACTATAGATTAATGTAATACAACCAAAATCAAGTTAAGAATCGATACCCAAAACTTCCTTTGAAAATCCCTAAAAAAATCGCCAAATTCCGAGCTCTCAAGTCCAAAAATGAAGAATGAAATCAAACCCTCGATTTTTCCCTTTTTCTGCCAGTTAAACCGCACCTGCGGTAAATTACCCGCTTGTGCGGTACCACATTTGCGGCTAAAACTCCACACCTACGGAATTTTATTAAACTACCAGGTTCCGCACCTGTGAATATATATCCGCATCTGTGGATGCTCTTATGCGCTCCATCGTCCGCTTCTGCGGAAACTTGGCTTCCTACCCAAATCCACTTCTGCGACCACTTCACCGCATCTGCGGATGCACAGATGCGGCCCTCATCTCGCATCTGCGCTCACAGGATCTTATGACCAAAAGCGCACATGCGACCTTCTCCTCGCTTCTGTGTGGCCGCACACCTGCACCTGCGGACTTCCTACCGCAGGTGCGAAGACACCAGAAAACCAACAACTTCAGAATATGCACAAGTCCAATTTTCCATCCGTTAAACACCCAAAACTCACCCGAGACCATCGGGACCTCAACCAAACATACCAACCAGTCCTAAAACACCATATGAACTTAGTCGAGCCCTCAAACCACCTCAAACAACGCTAAATCATGAATCATCCTCTGATCCACACTTAAAGAACTTAGAATCTCCAAATTCTATAATTGATGCCGAAACCTATCAAACCACGTCAGATTGACCCCAAATTTTACACACAAGTCATATTCAACACTACAGACCTACTCCAACTTCTGAAATCGGAATCCGACTCCGATATATAAAATTTCACTATCGGTCCAAATTTCCAAAAATTCGACTTTCGCCATTTCAAGCCTAAATGAGTTACAGACCTCCAAAACACAATCCGGTCACGCTCTTATGCCCAAAATCACCCAAAGGAGCTAACAAAATTGACGGAACTCCATTCTGGAGTCGTCTTCACACAATTACGATTACAGTCCAAATCCTAAGGCTTAAACCTCCCTTTAGGGACTAAGTGTCCCAAACACTTCCAAAAACCAAAACGAAACCTCTCGGCAAGTCACAATAGTAGAAATAGATATGAGGAAGGAAGTCAATAGGGGATCGAGGCTCTAACTCTCAAAACGACCGGTCTGGTTGTTACATCCTCCCCCTCTTAAAATAATCGTTCATCCTCGAACGAGCATACAAACATACCTGAAGTGGTGAAAAGATGAGGATAATAGCTGAATATATCGTGCTCGGTCTCCCAAGTCGCCTACTCGACCGGCTGACCCCGCCGCTGAACCTTTACTGATGTAATGTTCTTTGATCTCAGTTTTTGAACCTGCTTGTCCGAAATAGCCAATGGCTCCTCAACATAAGATAGATCCTTGTCCAACTTGACTGAGCTGAAATCCAACACATGAGATGGATCGTCGTGATACCTCCGGAGCATCGAAACATGAAATATTGGATGAACTCCTGCTAAGCTTGGAGGAAAGACAAGCTCATAAGCAACCTCCCCAACTTGCCGCAACACCTCAAAGGGGACAATAAACCTTGGGCTTAGCTTGACCCTCTTTCCGAACCTCATAACACCTTTCATAGGCGAAACACGGAGTAAGACCTGCTCTCCAACCATGAATGCAACATCGCGAACCTTCTGATCCGCATAACTCTTCTGTCTGGACTGGGCAGTACTAAGTCTATCTTGAATCACCT
Source organism: Nicotiana tabacum (assembly GCF_000715075.1). Taxonomy (NCBI): domain Eukaryota; kingdom Viridiplantae; phylum Streptophyta; class Magnoliopsida; order Solanales; family Solanaceae; genus Nicotiana; species Nicotiana tabacum. Next base: position 207,355,099 of record NC_134085.1, on the reverse strand, counting down.
TAACCTTATCCAAGGCATCCTGAACCAAGTCCGTACCCAATAATCTGGCCTTGCCTAGCTCGAACTAACCCACTGGGGACCGACACCGCCTACCATACAGAGCCTCATACGGTGCCATCTGAATGTTGGACTGATAACTATTGTTGTAGGCAAAATTTGCATGTGGCAAGAACTGATCCTAAGAACCTCCAAACTCTATCACACACGCATGGGGCATACCCTCAAGAATCTGAATAGTGCACTCGGACTATCTGTCCGTTTGAGGGTGAAATACTGTGCTCAACTCCACCCGAGTACCCAACTCATTATGTATGGCTCTACAGAACTGTGATGTAAACTGCGTACCCCGGTTAGAGATGATATATACCGGCACGCCATAAAGTTTGACAATCTCACGGATATAAACTTGAGCCAGCTACTCGGAAGAATAAGTAGTCATCACAAGAAGGAAATGAGCTGACTTGGTCAGCCTATCCACAATCACCCATACTGCATCAAACTTCTGCCAAGTCTGTGGGAGTCCAACACCGAAATCCATAGTGATCCGCTCCTATTTCCACTCCGGAATCTCTAAATTCTAAAGCAATGCACCCGGTCGTTGATGCTCATACTTCTCCTTCTGGCAATTTAGACATTAGGCCACATATTCCACTATGTCCTTCTTCATTCAACGCCACCAATAATGCTGCCTCAAGTCCTATGACATCTTTGCGGCACCCAGATGAATAGAGTACCACGAGATGTGATCCTCCTAAAGAATCAACTCACGCAAACCGTCCACATTAGGCACACATAGCCTGCCCTGCATCCTCAATGTACCATTATCTCCAATAGTGACCTCCTTAGCATCATTGTGCTGGACCGTATCCTTAAGGATGTGGGTCATCATACTGACGCTCCCTAATACGATCATAGAGAGAAGACCGAGAGACCACACAAGTCAATACTCGACTCGACTCAGAAATATCCAATCTCAACAAACTAACTGGCTAAGGCCTGAACATCCAACGCCATGGGCCTCTCTGCTGCTGGTAGATATGCTAAACTCTCCAAACTCTCTGCTCGGCGACTCAAAGCATCGGCCACCATATTGGCCTTCCCAAGATGGTATAAAATGGTGATATCATAATCCTGAAGCAGCTCTAACCACCTACTCTTATGCAAATTAAGATCCTTCTGCTTGAACAGATGCTGCAAACTCCGGTGATCGGTGTAGATCTCACAAGGAACACCATACAAATAGTGCTGCCATATCTTCAAGGCATGAACAATAGCTGCTAGCTCCAGATCGTGGATAAGATAATTCTTTTATGTACCTTCAGATGTCTGGATATGTAGGCAATCACCCTACAGTCCTGCATCAACACCGCGCCGAGGCCAACTCATGACGCATCACAATAAACTGTATAAAACCCTGAACCTGAAGGTAATACCAATACTGGGGCTATAATCAAGGCTGTCTTGAGCTTTTGGAAGCTCTCCTCACACTTTTCCGTCCACCTGAATGGAGCAACCTTCTGTGTCAGCCTGGTCATAGGTGCTGCAATAGATGAGAATCCCTCAACAAATCGATGGTAGTGCCCTGCCAAACCAAGGAAGTTTCGGATCTCTGTAGCTGAGGATGGTCTGGGCCAACTCTGCACTACTTCCACTTTCTTCGGATCCACCTTGATCCCTTCACTCGATACTACGTGGCCCAAAAATGCCACGAAATCTAACCAGAACTCACACTTTAAGAACTTTGCATATAATTTCTTCTCTCAAGGTCTGAAGTATTGTCCTCATGCTCATGATCTTCTCGACTCCGGGTGTACACCATAATGTCATCAATAAAAACAATAACGAATGGGTCAAGATAAGGCTGAAATACGATGTGCATCAAATGTATAAATGTTGTTGGGGCTTTGGTCAGGCCAAATGACATCACAAGGAACTCGTAATGACCATACCGAGTCCTGAAAGCAGTCTTCGGGATATCTGGATCCCGAATCTTCAACCGATGATAACCTGAACGCAAGTCAATCTTGGAAAATATTTTGGCACCCTGTAACTAATCAAATAGGTCATCAATACGAGGTAAAAGATACATGTTCTTCATTGTGACTTTGTTCAACTGGCGATAATCAATGCACATACGCATAGAACCATCCTTTTTCTTCACAAACAAGATATGAGCACCCCAAGGTGACACACTGAGCCGAATGAAACCCTTATCAAGCAATTCCTGTAACTACTGCTTCAACTCAGGAGGGGCCATACGATAAGGAGGAATAGATATGGGCTGAGTGCCCGGCAACAAATCAATGCCAAAATCAATATCTCTATCGGGCGACATGCCCGAAAGATCAGCTAGAAATACATCAGGGAAATCCCTCACTACTGGGACTGACTCAACTATAGGGGTATCACTACCGAAATTTCTTACATAAGTTTGATACGTGTCACACCCCTTCTCAACTATTCATTGAATATTAAGAAATGAAATAACTCTGCTGGGAGTGTAATCCAAGGTACCCCTCCACTCTAATCGTGGTATACCTGGCATAGCCCGCATCATGGTCTTGGCGTGACAATCAAGAATAGCATAATGAGGCGCTAATCAGTCCATGCTCAAGATAACATCAAAATCTACTATGCAGAGCAATAATAAATCGGCTCTGGTCTCAAAACCACTCAGAGTAATCAAGCACGACCAATATACGCTGTCCACAACAAGAAAATCTCCCATAGGAGTAGACACATAAATAGGGGAACTTAAAAAATCCCGACGTATGCCCAAATGTGGGGCAAAATAAGAGGACATATAGGAATAAGTGGAGCCTAGATCGAATAGAACCGATGCATCTCTATGATAGGTCGGAACAATACATGTATGATAGAATTGAAAACAACGGCCTCTATACGAGCAAAAAGGGCATAGTATCTGGCCTGGCCTCCCCTTCTAGGGTGACCTCTACCTCCCCGACCTCCACATCGGGCTGGCTAAGCAGGTGGGGTGGTAGCTGGTACTGTAAATATAGCTTGAGGACCCCGTGGAGCACGCTTTGGCTGAGAAGTCTGTGAAGGTGCACCCCTCCTAAGTCTGGGGAAATTCCTCACCATATGACGAGTATCGCCATACTCAAAACAAGCTCTGGGAGGACGTGGCGGCTGTGGTTGACTTGGGTCAGTCTGCTAGACTGACCGTTGAAAGCACCTCGTGCAGGAGGCGCACTACATACTGGCGGTGCATAATAAGGCTCCTGAGGTCTAGGAGGAGCTGGAATACCACTAGCGACTGGAAGCGCTGAATGAATGGGGCGACCCACACAGCCCCTACTGTCAAACCCCTTTTTTACCTCTCCAAAAAGATATGTGTGTTATGGATCGTGGGTTAAAAGGTTTTTCCAATTAAAGTGACAAACTTGAGTAGGGATTATTTTATTTACAGAGTCGCCACTTGAAATTAATTTTTAGGTGTTCCAAGTCACCTTTTTATTTGAATCTCTAGTCAAAGGAAGGTTTGACTCTATTTTTATCGGTCTGCGAAAATAAAGTTTGGGTAAGAAATTTTGTTGACCGGGAAGAAGGTGTAACACATTCACCGAGTCCCGTGGTTCTAGCACAGTCTCTTTATTGACTACATTTGGCTTAAATTAATTTTGGATAAAACTGTGATTTATTTGATTTTTATGCTTTTCTTATGTCCTCTTTTATTTATAAAAATAAAATAGAAAAATAATTTTTTTTAATAATATAAAATTGTCAACAACGCGCCTACTAGTTGCCTAGCGTTAAAAAAAATAAGAAGTGCTTAAACTCCTTTTTTTATTACTTATTCGACCAAAAAATGATATTATAAAATTATTTTTTAACTAATGCAAGACATTAAATCTAGGTAAGTTCATGCTAAACCTTTATGGTATTGGGCCACTTATTTTATCTATCAAAAGACAAACAGTCGATTTTAAAGAAAAGCTCAACTTACTTTCTATTGTCATTATACCACATATTTTAGCTTATTTGACTCATGTTGCTTAAACTAAGTAAACTTGACAGAATAAAATTTCAATCACATACATAAAGAAGAAAAGATAATTTAACTAATTTCTAAAAGATTTACATGATGATAATACTAATATAACATTCATATTGAAACAAAATCAGATTTAACATGTTCCATCAACCCAAACCAAATCAAATCCTTCTTATTATCATCAAGAATCTGCAATATAAGAATTTGAAAGTTACCTAGTTTGTAGAATAATAAAATACAGCAGTGCAGCAACAAAAAAAAAACTCAGCAGCAAATACAGTAGAAAAGGGCAGCAACTCAAGTGTTAAGACAACCCAGAAAACCTTACAGAAAAACCCAGAACCAACTCTAAAGAAGACTTATACTTTTCTAAAAAGTTTGCGCTCTAAGATTCAATCAGAAAGCTCACAATTTCAGCTTGCTATCTTTATGTTCAACTGCTAATTTTTCTCTCAAGTTTTTTTTGTCTGTCTAGATCTCTTGTCTGTAATGTAAGATAGAGTGTCCTCCTTTTTTTAAGGTGGTTTTTTTTGCCGATTGATATAAAGAACCAAAATAGAAAGAAGAAAAACGTGGTAAAGCTACAGTCCAAAAATAATCAAATGTAGGTGCTCCATTTTTCTCCTTCTCAGATTGCTTTTCCAATATTTCAATATTCTTTCCTATTTTTTCAACGTTCTTTTCCTCCTTTTTAAAAGATGCCCCCTTTTTTCTCATGTTGCCCCCCTCTTTCCTCCTCCCTTTTTGACTTTTGTTATTTTCCATCTTTTCAAAAGCAAATCTCTCATTCTTCCGTGTTGTTTTTCCTCCTCCCTTTTGACTTTGTATTGTGATTAGTTTATTTAGTAAGGGAGAGTGGGAAAAGTTCATGCATGGTCAAAAATTAGGCGCTCACAGCATGCCCCTCTTTGCTTGAAAACATGAAAAGTTTTCACGCAAAGACAAGGTGAGCCATGTGGCTTATTTTTAATCAAATCATTATTAAAAAGGAAAAGAAATAAAAGATAAGGTGCAACCGAGTCTTGATTTTGGACGGCCTACATATCCCGGGTTATAAAAGAATTATGTCGCGTGTAGTTCAAGAAAATTTGGTAGCTAAGACTACCGAACACCTGAGTTAATACTGCTGTCGTTGTTGTTGTTGATGTTACCGTCACTTGCTTCTTACATCGAAAGAAAGAAAAAAAGGTAGCTATATAAGTCTAAAATCTAAGAGTTACAAAATTCCTATCTATGCGTCAAATCTTGATTCGTGTCCTGCACGCTTGTGTTGACCTCAGATTGGATCTTGACGCCATTGAAGAAAAGATTATGGCTCATTTTCGATTGCTTGATTTGCTGCTCGGAATTTGGCAAAGTGAAACTTGAGAAGTTGGGTTACTGACACCTTATCAAACCTAACTCCAACTATCTTGTGAACAAAAGACTACTTTCTTCTGGTAAGAAAACTGAAACTTCAATCTTTAATCGTCACATGTGCTTTACTGCGGGGCCTGCAAAGATATCAAAGACGAACAAAACGAACAAAATTTTTCTGCCCCAGTTTGCACTAGAAACATTTTGTGATTATTATAGAAAGTTATAAACTAATCTAACTTATTGAAAGGAAAACAAAGACAACAATTTACCGAAAAAGGAAATGTAACCAAGTGTTGGTGCCCTATATTATTGAAAAGGATGTAACCAGGAGTTGATGTCATGTATTACTGATAGGGAATGTAATCGGGGGTTGGTCCCCTGTATTACTTAAAGAAAATATAACCAAGGGTTGGTGCCCTATATTATTGACAAAGTGCTGAAATCCCTCTAGGCGAAAAGATTCTACCCGAGTTAAACTACATAAAAATAACTTAAGCGAAGACTACTTCTACCCGTAACTATGAGCTGGATCCCTCTAGGCGACAAGGTTTTACCCGAGTTAAGCTACGCAAAAACAACTTGAGCGAAGAGGACTTCTATCCGGAACTATGAGCTGGATCCCCCTAGGCGAAAATGAATCTACCTGGGTTAAGCTGTAGAAACTAAGCCTGGGCGAATAGTACTTCTACCTAGAATAATGAGCTATATCCCCCTAGGCGAAAAAGAATCTACCTGGATTAAGCTGTAGAAACTAAGCCAGGGCGAATAGTACTTCTACCCGGAACTATGAGCTGGATCCCCCTAGACGAAAAGGTTCTACCTGGGTTAAGCTGTAGAAACTAAGCCTGGGCGATGAGTACTTCTACCCGGAACTATGAGCTGGATACCCCTAGGAGAAAAAGTTCTGTCTGGGTTAAGCTACGTAAAAACAACTGGAGCGAAGAGTACTTCTACCCGGAACTATGAGCTGGATCCCTCTAGGCAAAAAGATTCTACCCGAGTTAAGCTACAAAAACTAAGCCTGGGCGAAGAGTACTTCCACCCGGAAATAAGAGCTAGATCCCCCTAGGCAAAAAGGTTTTACCTGGGTTAAGCTACGAAAACTAAACCTGGGCGAAGAGTACTTCTACCCGGAAATATGTGCTGGATCCCCCTAGGTGAAAAGGTTCTACCTGGGTTAAGCTACGTAAAAACATCTTGAGCGAAAAGTACTTCTACCCAAAACTGTGAGCTGGATCTCTCAAGGCGAAAAGATTCTACCCGAGTTAAGCTACGAAAACTAAGCCTGGCGAAGAGTACTTCTACCCAGAAATAAGAGCTAGATCCCCCTAGGAGAAAAGGTTCTACCTGGGTTAAGCTGTAGAAACTAAGCCAAGGCGAATAGTACTTCTACCCGGAACTATGAGCAGGATCCCTCTAGGCGAAAAGGTTCTACCTGGGTTAAGCTGTAGAAACAATCCGAGCGAAGAGTACTTCTACCCAGAACTATAAGCTGGATCACTCTAGGAGAAACAATTCTACCCGAGTTAAGCTACGAAAACTAAGCCTGGGTGAAGAGTACTTCTACCTAGAAATAAGAGCTAGATCCCCCTAGGCAAAAAGGTTCTACCTGGGTTAAGCTATAGAAACAACATGAGTGAAGAGTACTTCTACCCGGAACTATGAGTTGGATCCCTCTAGGCGAAATGATTCTACCCGAGTTAAGCTACGAAAACTAAGCCTGGGCGAAGAGTACTTCCACCCGGAAATAGGAGCTATATCCCCCTAGGCAAAAAGGTTCTACCTGCGTTAAGCTGTGAAAACTAAGCATGGGCGAAAATTACTTCTACCCAGAAATAGGAGCTGGATCCCCCTAGGCGAAAAGGTTCTACCTGGGTTAATCTATGTAAAACAAGCCTCGACGAAAAGTAATTCTACCTGGAACTATAAGCTGGATCCCCCTAGGCGAAAAGGTTCTACCTGAGTTAAGCTGTGAAAACTAAGCTTGGGCAAAGAGTACTTATACATGGAACTATGAGCTGGATCCTCCTAGGCGAAAAGGTTATACCTAGGTTAAGCTGCGTAAAATAACCTGAGCGTAGAGTACTTCTACCCGGAACTATGAGCTGGATCCCCTAGGCGAAAAAGGTTCTACCTGGGTTAAGCTGCGTAAAAACAACCTGAGCGAAGAGTACTTCTACTCGGAACTATGAGCTGGATCCCCCTAGGCGAAAAGGCTCTGCCTGGGTTAAGCTACGTAAAAACAACATGAGAGAAGAGTACTTCTACCCGGAACTATGAGCTGGATCCCCCTGGGTGAAAAGGTTCTACATGGGTTAAGCTGCGTAAAAATAACCTGAGCGAAGAGTACTTCTACCCGGAACTATGAGCTGGATCCCCCTAGGCGAAAAGGTTCTACCTGGGTTAAGCTACGTAAAAACAACCTGAGCAAAGAGTACTTCTACCCGGAACTATGAGCTGGATCCCCTAGGCGAAAAGGTTCTACCTGGGTTAAGCTGCATAAAAATAACATGAGCGAAGAGTACTTCTACCCGGAACTATGAGTTGGATCCCCCTAGGCGAAAAGGTTCTACCTGGGTTAAGCTGCGTAAAAACAACCTGAACGAAGAGTATTTCTACCCGGAACTATGAGTTGGATCCCCCTAGGCAAAACGGTTCCACCGGAGTTAAGCTGCGTAAAAACAACCTGAGCGAAAAGTACTTTTACCCAGAAATATGTGCTGGATCCCCCTAGGCGAAAAGGTTCTACCTGGGTTAAGCTATGAAAAACAACTTGAGCGAAGAGTAGTTCTACCCGGAACTATGAGCTAGATCCCCCTAGGTGAAAATGTTCTACCTGGGTTAAGCTGCGTAAAAATAACCTGAGCGAAGAGTACTTCTACCCGGAACTATGAGCTGGATCCCCCTAGGGGTAAAAGTTCTACCTGGGTTAAGCTGTGAAAACTAAGCTTGGGCGAAGAGTATTTCTACCCGAAAATAAGAGCTAGATCCCCCTAGGCGAAAAGGTTCTACCTGGGTTAAGCTACGAAAAACCTGGGCAAAGAGTACTTGTACCCAGAAATATGTGCTGGATCCCCTAGGTGAAAAGGTTCTACCTGGTATAAGCTACGTAAAAACATCCTGAGCGAAGAGTACTTCTACCCGGAACTATGAGCAGGATCCCCCTAGGCGAAAAGGTTCTACCTGGGTTAAGCTGTAGAAACAATCTGAGCGAAGAGTACTTCTACCCGGAACTATGAGCTGGATCCCTCTAGGAGAAACGATTCTACCCGAGTTAAGCTATGAAAACTAAGCCTGGGTGAAAAGTACTTCTACCTGGAAATAAGAGCTAGATCTCCCTAGGTGAAAAGGTTCTACCTGGGTTAAGCTGTGTAAAACAACCTGAGCGAAGAGTACTTCTACCCGGAATTATGAGCTGGATCCCTCTAGGCGAAACGATTCTACCTGAGTTAAGCTACGAAAACTAAGCCTGGGCGAAGAGTACTTCTACTCGGAAATAGGAGCAGGATCCCCCGAGGGGAAAAGGTTCTACCTGGGTTAAGTTGTGAAAACTAAGCATGGGCGAAAAGTACTTCTACCCAGAAATAAGAGCTGGATACCCCTAGGCGAAAAGGTTCTACCTGGGTTAAGCTATGTAAAACAAGCATGGGCGAAAAGTACTTCTATCCAGAAATAGGAGCTGGATCCCCCTAGGCGAAAGGTTCTATCTGGGTTAAGCTATGTAAAACAAGCCTCGGCAAAAAGTAATTCTACCTGGAACTATAAGCTGGATCCCCCTAGGCGAAAAGGTTCTACCTGGGTTAAGCTTTGAAAACTAAGCCTGGGAAAAGAGTACTTATACCTGGAACTATGAGCTGGATCCCCCTAGGCGAAAAAGGTTTTACCTGGGTTAAGCTGCGTAAAACAACCTGAGTGAAGAGTACTTTTACCCGAAACTATGAGCTGGATCCCCCTAGGCAAAAAGGTTCTACCTGGGTTAAGCTACGTAAAAACAATCTGAGCGAAGAGTACTTCTACCCGGAACTATGAGCTGGATCCCCTAGGCAAAAAGGTTCTACCTGGGTTAAGCTACGTAAAAACAACCTAAGAGAAGAGTACTTCTACCTGGAACTATGAGCTGGATCCCCCTAGGCGAAAAGGTTCTACCTGGGTTAAGCTACATACAAATAGGAGGTGTGAACAATAGTGATGTATACCGAAAGTAAAAGAAAAATGGAGATTTTAAGGAGCTTACATTTGATGACATTCATTCTTTTAGAATCACCATTCTACATGCTTTGTTTCTGCTTCAAACAAAGAAAAATTTGTGAGTTTTCAAAGTGGTGGTTGGTTTGTGGCCTTGATGCCTTGAGTAGTTTGATTCGCGACACTGCCATCGAAAAACCGATTTTGTCAGCATGGCACCGAGATGCTTGACTGCTTTGTATTATTTTCTGGAGACCTTGGCTTTCCAAACTCTTGCTGAGATGGTTGGCCACGTGGGATTCAACCTTTTCAACTTCATTTGCCTTTATAAGCACTTCAATTTGATTTTCTCCTTCCAAGAGTTTTGATTTCAAAGCATCGGCTGCCATGGCCAGTCGAGGCCGACTTATGCCCCCTGACGAGGCTGGGTGCCTTTTTGCATATTAGCTTGTATCAAGTGAGAACCCTATAAATCAGTCTTACCACCCTTTCTTTGTCTTAGTTTCGGAAGAGTTAAACCGAAAGGGATTCAAAGAAAACAAACAATGGAATGTAGAATGAGTTTAAAACAAGAAATGTCCCTTTCGGGGAAAGGAAAGAAAGACATATTTGGAGTATATGCGGACTTCAATGAACATGGCATGCCTTTTGGACTGGATGCCTGATCTGTGTAAACCGTCCGACTCTCAAAAATTCATTACAACTTTTGCCTCAAAATTGAGAAACCTAGCCAGGACTCTGTCGATGCCGATGGCTGTGAGAATCATCTTTTCGATCAGGGGTGCCCTTTGCGGGTTTTCACGAGCTGACCTCTCTCATTTCTCTACCCACCATCGCCTTATAGTGCTCTTTGCAAGTTTTCACTAACAAGACTCTCTCATTTTGACTTCTTTGCTTATTGGTCGCCTCACGGTGCCCGTGTGGGTTTTCACCAATAAGACCTTCTTCTTTTTTTCTTTGCTTATTTTTGCCTCACGTGCCAATGTGGTTTTTCACCAATAAGAGTCTCTCATTTTATTTCTCTCATTTGATTACATCGGATCCAAGTAGTTGTATCCTCCAATTTTGGACATCTTTACCGATTGATCGGAAGGACTTGAACAGGATTTGGGGTAAAAAGAGTTTGGACTGAATTACAACTTTGGAACCTTTCAGGCGAACCATCACCGAACCATTATAACATCTGCCCCAATTTCACTTTTGGGGGAATTTGAATTTTTATTTTGGTGTGACTGAACCCCAAAGAGAGGCTGTCTATGTATCCTTTAGGAATCAAGTCGAACGTAGTTCAGGACGACTTGAACTTGTTTTGATTTTTTTTTCATTTTTCATTTCATTTTTTTGTTTTTGTTTTTTCAATAACACTTTTAAGTTCCAAAGAGGGTAATCAAAGAAAGGTAACCGGCTCAAAGGTTTGGTAAAAAGGATTGATGGTGTTTGGGTAGCGAGAATGAAAGCCTTCGTCATCCCAATCAGAGAATATTAATGTTGCACAGGGAGTTAAACATAATACCTGCATCCGCATTGACAGTTGTATCGAGGACATTTTCTTCGATGTATCCTAAATACAACGCTCATTTTGGCAAGACTCTTGTTATAATATATGGACCTTTTCCAATTTTAGAGCAAACATTTCTCCAGCTTCTTCATGATGCGAGATGATACATCTTAGCATGAGTTGCCCTACTTCAAATTTTCTGCAACACACTTTCTTGTGATAGGCATGAGCCACTCTTTGTTGGTACAACTGCTTGTGGTAGATCGTAACTAACCATTTTTTCAGCCATTCAAATCAACCATTTTAACCAGATTTTGACACAATCTTGATCCTTGATCTCGGCTTCAACAAAGATCCAAAAAGAGGAAATTTCAACTCTTGCTGGTATCATGGCTTCAATGCCATAAACCAATCACGTAAGGGCAGTTTCATTTGGACTTTATTTATGCTTACTATTCCAATTCTCTGTATATTTCATTACAAGCCTTATCTTCAATACATTCTGCTTCGTGATTCATTATTTCGGGGTCTGACAGCATTTTAGGATCTGGGCGTGAAGTCCGCAAGCATGTCATGTCATTAAAATCTGCATTAATAGAACTCAAAAGAGAATAAGAAAAGTGACAAGATTAAGAAAAGAGACATTCCTAGACAATGAAATATTAATTTCATTTTATTTTCTTTTTTAATTTTAAAGATAGAAGGGTTTACGTCAGAAAATAAGACAATAAAGTGAAACATCCGGATTACACCTTGAAATAATCTGAAAGCAGAAAGGATAGCAAGACCGGCTACCGAGACTCCCGTCTGATGGGGACCATTCAGATTTTTTTTGTCTCGGCAATGGTTGTGTTGGCATTTAGTGCCGGATCAAATCCTCATCTTTATAGATCATTCCAACTACTAGTCCATTGGTGTGAGCAGGCAACACATTTGGGTCCCCTTCTCCCCTAAGAACTACTGACTTGGTCCTCTATTTCTCTTTTGAAAGTCCAACAATCTTTAGTATCATGCTACACTGCTCTAGAGTGGTATTCACATTTAGCATCAGCTCGGTGTGAGGGGGACTCGGGGTTCAGCTGGTTCAGGGCCACTAGCTGCAATAGATCTAGCCTGATTAGCTTTTGAAACAAGTTTGAATATGATTCACCAATAGGGGTGAACTAATTCTTTCTGAAAGGATCTCGTGGGCGAGGATTATATTGGGGATCATTTGGTTGAGGATTATATGGAGCTTGGTAAGGATGGGCATTTCTGGGAAGTGAAGCTCGGTTTTGCGGATATTGTTGTGGCTGTGGGTAGGGTTGTGCGTTCATTACTGTATAGGGAGGCGGTTCCATGGCATAAGCAGCATCTTGAAGGGGATAATAGTATGGTGGGACCATATGAGGCACATATGACTGGTTGAATGACCTGCGGGCCCCCCTCGAGCTTGAAACCATCATGGTTGCTTCTTCAAGCCCATTTTTGTTCATCAAACCCTCCAAACCATTCTGAATATCTGGTGATGTAGCTTTGAAAGAAGCATGACTCAAGATTCGACCCATTTTTAGCCCACTTTCTACCATCTCCCTAATTTTGATAGCCTCCGTGAATGGCTTACCTATAGCGGACATCATGTTCTGGAAGTAGTCCGCCTCTTGGGCCTGTAGAAAGATCGTGACCATTTCAATTTCATCCATTCGAGGCTTTACCCTGACAGCTTGCTCACGCCATTTGACAACTTATTCGCGGAAGCTTTCCGCGGTTTTCTTTTTCAAATTGGACAAAGAGTTTCTGTCGAGAGTGATGTCCACATTATACTGGAACTGACGGACAAAATCTCGGGACATATCGTCCCACACGTGCCAATGAATAATGTCCTGATCCATATACCATTCAGAAGCGATTCCGATGAGGCTTTCCCCAAAATAGACCATTAGCAGCTCCTCTTTTTCACTAGCGCCTCTCAACTGGTTACAATATCGTTTCAAGTGAGCGACTGGGTCTCCGTGCCCGTCGTACTTTACAAATTTTGGCATCTTGAAGCCAGCTGGAAAGTGAACATGGGGAAACATACAGAGGTCAGAGTATGAGACACTCTTTTGACCGTTCAGACCTTGCATGTTTTTCAGGCTTTGCTCCAGGCTCTTCATCTTCCGAGCCATTTCCTCTTGCTCGGGATTTTTAACAACTTTTTCTTGCTCCATCAAGAGATCATATTGCGGAGGTTGAGTGAAAGAGTATGCGGTCACATATGTTATTTCTTATTGAAGTCGTGGACCCTGAAAGGTGAACATTGAAGGCTCAATTTACGGTTGTGGTAAAGCTGGTTGTTCTCCGGTGCAAACTGGTGCTGTAGAGAACAATATTGGAGGTGCCCAGGAAACTGCAGCCTGAGGGCGAACCACAGAAGGCATGCCACGATCATTGAACGACATTGGAGGGTGCCCGCATGGGATAAGCAGGTTGGGCACAGGGGCGTTGGTAACCTCACTTGATCTGGGGATCAATTCAGGAACCTAGGGATTGCACTTGGCGGTTCCCTACCATTAGACCAGGCGTCCGACATTTCCAATAAATGGAGATGCAATATCTTATTCTCTTCAGCAACTGTTGATTCTAGCTGCAGAATAGCCGATGTCGGGCTATCCTCGGGACCGATGATTGGTAGATTGCTTGCGGAGGCCATCTGTGCCTTTGGATCTTGTGAATGAGGGGAGGCTAGACTACCAATAAAACCAACCACCAAAACCTTGCTCTAATTTGCAAGCCTAACAACCTTGTTAGTTTTGAGATGCTTAACAGATAGGAAATCGTATATTAGGATGCAATGCACCTAAACAGTTAAATATTTCTACTATGTGTTTGAATGAGTTGCATGTTTCAACTCGGCCTTAATTATCCCTTTTTTTCAATCTGCACCTTTTTTCTTCATTTTTGTTTCTCTCTAATCACTCTTGATTTTTGTTTTGTTTATGTCGCTCTTCTATTTTGGCACTCCCTTTTTTTCTTTTTTTTCACTCTTTTATTTTATATAACTCTCTTTTTTCATTTTTTTTCACTCAAATTTCTTTCTTTTTTTTTTCAGTTTATTTTTCACTCAATTAATTCTATGGCTGTGATCGAATTCAATGGGGATTGCCTACGTATCATGACACCGCAAGAATCAGATTTTGCGTAGTTCGAGAAAATAAAAAATAAAGTAAACAAATTAACTCTCATTTTCTTACTCATATACAAATAACTTCAAAGAAAGCTCCTAACAAGGAAAATATTTTAGTTTTTTTTTGTAGAAAGAAAGGCTTCAAAAGAAAGATTTTTTTTTTGAATTTAATTTTTTTTATTGAATTCTTGAAAAAAAGACTTCTAAAAAAAGATATTTTTCTTTTTTAACATTTTTTGATTTGTTTTTTGAAATTTTTGAGAGAAAGACTTCTAAAGAGAAAAATAAATATTTTTGAATTTTGAAAATTTTTCCTTTCAATTGTGAAAGAAAAAATATATTTTGGAATTCAATCCTTTTTTTGGAATTTTGAAAGAAGTTTTTTTTTATTTAGTTTTGAAAGAAATTATTATTACTATTTTTTGGATTTTTTTCATTTTCTAAGGAAAGATTTCTAAGAAGGAATTTAGGAAAAGGAGAATATGTTTGGATTTTTCTTCATCTTCCTTTTTTTGAAAAATTGGGGGTCGGAACCTATGAGGTTTGCCTACGTATCTCACATCCGGTGAGAATCAGACCCGCGTAGTTCGGTAAAACAGGGTACTTTCTCTTTTGATTTTTATGAAAAATTAATTTTTTACACCTCACGCCAGACTACTACAAAATCTTAATAAAGAAAGGTTTATTTGTGCTAAACTAAGAGAGTTTTTTTAAAAAATAAATCCACTCAATCAATTTTCTAAAGTCGGTCAACAATGCAAGCAAGCCTTCCAAATGATGTAATAAGTAGCATAAAAGTGAACATAATGGTCTCAAAAAGGATACTTGTCTTATACGGACCCGACCCCTGTGCCGAGTTTTGCTAAGTCAAATGCACGTGATGCACATAAAGCGAACCTAATAGGGATATCCAGCATGAGGTTTGTTCTTCTAGGTTTTAATCCTAGTGGAGAGGTATCTAGACTGGCTTACTCGAGCGGACAACTCGAACCGAGGAGGGTTAGCATACCGGTAGCATTGTTTTCCGACTCAACTGGTGGTGCTCCCCGCCTAAAACATGTGTGACTAAAAATCCTTCACCGGATGACAAGCATCTCGACTATCTCAAAGAAAGCGGGCTATGTCAAGCAGATACCCAATTTTTAATTTCAAGAAGACTCAGAGGGGGCGCGTGAGAAAATAATTTATATGTACAGTTCAACAATATCAAAGCGGTAAAAAGCGAATAGGTAGCACATTAGGCACAAACAAATCACAATATATACAAAAATTAATAAAGCCAAATAAAAAGTTAACATGTACAAGCTCGAATTCTTGAAAATCCTCAGCAGAGTCGCCAGAGCTGTCATACCCCTTTTTTACCCCCTCCAAAAAGATATGTGTGTTATGGATCGTGGGTTAAAGGGTTTTTCCAATTAAAGTGACAAACTTGAGTACGGATTATTTTATTTACAGAGTCGCCACTTGAAATTGATTTTTGGGTGTTCCAAGTCACCTTTTTATTTGAATCCCTAGTCAAAGGAAGGTTTGACTCTATTTTTATCGGTCTGTGAAAATAAAGTTCGGGTAAGGAATTCTGTTGATCGGGGAGAAGGTGTAAGGCATTCACCGAGTCTTGTGGTTCTAGCACGGTCGCTTTATTGACTACATTTGGCTTAAATTAATTTTGGATAAAATTGTGATTTATTTGATTTTTATGCTTTTCTTATGTCCGCTTTTATTTATAAAAATAAAATAAAAAATAAAAATATTTTAATAATATTAAATTGTCAACAACGCGCCTAGTAGTTGCCTAGTGTTAAAAAAAATTAAGAAGTGCTTAAACTCCTTTTTTTATTACTTATTCGACAAAAAAATGATATTATAAAATTATTTTTTAACTAATGCAAGACATTAAATCTAGGTAAGTTCATGCTAAACTTTTATGGTATTAGGTCACTTATTTTATCTAACAAAAGACAAACTGTCGATTTTAAAGAAAAGCTCAACTTACTTTCTAAGAAAAATTGGTTGAAGTTGTACGAACGCATCCCTCGTGTTGTTTTTAAGATCGTAACCATGTCACGCGAACGTGTCCACGACCACGATAATCTATTAAACGTGCCTAAAGCAAACTACGATAATTGGTTATCTGTTGTATCTAAATCATAAGAAATTAGTAGAGGGCCATGCATTTGTAATTTTATTTGGCACAACATACCTTGATTTGTTCTAACTTCTAGACTTAACTGTGAGAGTCATAACTATTTATGTTAAATGTGGAACGCCTCAACTAATTAATGAGCATAACTAGTTGATTAAAAGACGTAAGATGATTTCTACTTATTTTTATGTTAATGTTTAAGCTAAAATTTAAATATCAACGAACTAGTAATAGACGATCCATATTTGATTACGAAAAGGCCCAGGCTGGTTAGAGGCCCAACGGCCAACTGCCAGTTACTACAGGACCAGCGAAAGAAGCAGTTGGGCTTGACGTGAACCCAGATGAAAATCCCATCGCTGAAAAGAATTTCGGCATAACTGGGCCAAAGAAGGCAGCCCAGTTTCACGATTCAGCGCCAATGTTTGAGGCAAATTGCATCATTCAAGAAAATCTGAGTTTGAACCAATTCTGATAATCCTTGACTCAAATGCAAAGCATATTTTAATGCTAACATCTTCTAAAGTGAATATGCAATTCCTAGTGAGATTTATTTCAACAAAACTCAACAGGCGATCTCCCTATCTTGCCAAAATAGAACATTCCATGCCCAAATAACAACAGACCCATTACCAATCATTACTGAAATTGAAACACTGAATGAATCTTCCCTAGAACATCATTATCGTTCACACAACTAGCCTAGCTATCAAACACAACCAATTCTTATTTCAATTTCCATCAAAATACCTGAAAGGACCTCGAAACACATGTATATGTTTGACAATATGGCTTCAACAAGAAATTTCACTCTATACCCTCGAAATCCCTTTTAAAAATGCAAGAAGCTCATACACAAGTAGAAGCAGAACTAAGTGACACTTTGACATCATTGGACTAACACATATTACACTGATTAGACTAAGGATCACGATCCTCAACTAACACATATTACACTAAGTCTAAATAAATACTCCTGAATCAACTACATTCAGATAAGGTTCAGATTCATTACTTAAAACAAATGTAATATCAAGGAATGGAGTATGCAAAATAAGCTAGACTAGGCAAACATGAAATAAATAAAGAAAAATGACAGAATCAAGCAGTAATCAACACTAATGTTTGTCATTTAACTTCAACTCGGTTTACAGATCTTCACACAGAGACTCAATCAGGCATCATTTCCAGTCATAGTTCAAAAGAGTACCTGATGCAATTAGAGCAAAAGAAAAGGTGAGAAGATCAGCAGTAGAAGTGGATGCACTTCAGAATTTCAACAACAGCAAATCCAGCTTCTTTAAACCATTTCGAACCCAGAATGAATCAGAGATTACTTCAAAACTTGAAAACCCCAAGAATTGCAGAAAAACTTCAATGTAATAGTGATTTTGTGATTTTTCTTTGTATTTTTTCTGATTATTCAAACCCTTTCAGTATTTTTCAGCAGTTTCCAATGTTCTCTACTTTTCAGTTCTTAATCCCTACCTTCTAAGGCAAGTAAGAATGCCTTTATAGGCCAGCAAATAGGGCAGACACAAAAGTTTTCCTTTGCACTTCTAGTCCCTCCCTGATTTTCATTTTTGCCAGTTAGTCCTCCATTTTCTGACTTGTTACCCAAGCTAAAATCTGAAATTCCATAAAAGACCCCTACTAGAAGCTTCTAAGTTAGTTACCCAAAAGATTCTTTAGCTAGATTACCTACACTACCCTTTAAAAACTCTGAAATTACCTTAGCACCACCCGGGTCAACTGGTCAAGCTAATTGGGTCAAGCTGATTGGGTCAACTGAAACCTAGTTCAACTCTCTATTGGGCTTTTTAATCTTGTGAACCCAATCAATACTAGATAAAAAACCCAAAACCCAAACGATTAAATTAAGAACCCTAATGACTCGGAACAAAGTTAAGCCCAAAACGATACAAATTCAAACTATCCGAACTTGAACACGAGACCCAACTTACAATCACACACATCCTAAATCTAACATGCAGATACGGAAGATAAAGAAGAATGATAAATAAAGAAACAGAACGAAAATCAAAAAAAAAATAAGATAAAGAGTAGAAGAAAGTGAGGATGAGGAGACAAAATACCAAAGGGTAAAGACAAAATACCTAGGGATCTCGGACAAACAAGAACTATCGTTTACGCCTTGAAATCTTCAATTTCCGGCCCTGTCCGAGATTAATCATATGTTCTTTGTCAAAAACACGCGATTAAAGTCGGACTGAGCCTTAAAGTCTTCAACGAACCCTTGATTTGAAACCTGGGATTTTACGGTTCAATTTCTGATCTAATATTCGCGAGGATTGGGTGACATTCGAGGGAAACGGAGTTGGGATTTGGAACGAGGGGATCAGGGTGGTTCTATGGTGCGTTTTTGGTGAGGATTGGAGCCGGCGCCGTCGGGCTATGGCGGTGGGAGTTAGGGCGGCGTTGCTAGGGTTTGTTAGGGGTAAGGGAGTTCTGAGGGGTGAGGAAGATGAGTGAGGGGTAGGGGTGTTTTGGACACTTATATATAAAAAAACTCACTTTCCAGCCGTTGGATCGAGCCAACCTCGACGGCTCGGATGAGTTATAACATAAACGGGGTCGTTTGGTGTTACTGGGGTGACCGGACGGGTATGGCGCGGGTTTGGGCCGGGTTTCATGGGTTTGGATGGGTACGGCGGGGGAGACTTGGGCCTGGGCATATTTTCACTGAAGGTAGCCTAAATTTGGGTCTTCTTCCAACTCTTTTCATTTTTCCTTTCTTTTGATTTTTCCTTTTCCCTTTTTTTCCTTCCTAATTTCTTTTTTTTTAAATCAAATTAAAAAATTAAAAATAAGACCTAAATTAATTTCTAATCAAATTATCCTATCAAATTGAATTAACTAACTCTAAATAATGCTCACCACCACTAATTAAATGCCAAGTTAAAGGAAACCAACAAAAATTCAAAAAATTACAATTAAAGTGCGAAAATGAACTATTTTTTTTTGTGATTTTTCTCATTTTTATAAAACACTAAATTAATATTTAATTCAAAACTACAAAAATTAAATCCTAAATGCTAATGCAGCGTATTTTTTTTGTATTTTTCATTAATTAAACAAAATAAAAATGCGCAGACAAATGCAAGCAATTACCAGAAAGTGCCACGAAAATCCCCAAAATTGCAAACACTGAAAGAAATTGTTTTGTTTTGAATTTATGGGAGTAATTCATATGGGGCAAAAATCACGTGCTCACAGCTGCCCCTCTTTGCCCAGAAACACGAAGAGTTTTCGTGCACAGATAAAGTGAGCGGATACGAGCGATTTTTGCCCGTCTGAATACTCTGTGGGAAGCATTTTAAAAGATTTGACCGCACCTTGCTTCCGAGGTTGCCTACATATCCTTGGATAAAAAGGAATCAGGTTAGTGTAGTTCAGGAATGTTTGGTAGCTTGGACTACCAGGAAGCTGTGATTTCGTTGTTGCTGCTACTATTGTTACTGCTTACTGAACCCCCTTATTACACCATGTCAAATAAAATAAGAAGCTAGACTAAACTATGGTCTATGGATTACAAAAGTCCTATCTATATCTTCAAACTTGCTCTTGTGTTTCTTGTTGCCTTGTTGTCCTCCATTCTCCCGGAGACATCCATTTGTTGCCACCTTGAATTGTAAACTGAGATATTTTTCCCTTCTTCAGTTGGGCCTGACTGCTGAACTTGATATGTATTCCCATGCTATCCAGGTGGCTCCTGACTGCTGACTTGAAATGCATTCCCTGCTCTTCAGGCGGGCTCCTGACTTCAACATAAACAAAGCAAAGAATTTGAAAGCTAAAACTTAAATGGTACTCCTTTGTTCTCCAGGCGGGATTCTGATTGCTGACTTGAAAGTATTCCCTGCTCTCCAGGCGGGCTCCTGACTTCAACTTGAAAGTGCTCCCTACTCTCCAAGCGGGCTCCTGACTTCAAGATAGACAAAACAAAGAATTGGAAAGCTAAAATTTAAATGGTACTCCCTTGTTCTCCAGGCAGGATCTTGATTGCTGACTTGAAAGTATTCCCTGCTCTCCAGGCGGGCTCCTGACTTCAACTTAAAATGTATTCCCTACTCTCCAGGCGGGCTCCTGACTTCAAAATGAACAAAGCAAAGAATTTGAAAACTAAAACTTAAATTGTACTCCCTTGTTCTCCAAGCGGGATCCTGATTGCTGTCTTGAAAGTATTCTCTACTCTCCAGGCGGGATCCTCACTTCAACTTGAAATGTATTCCCTGCTCTCCAGGCGCGCTCCTAACTTTAACAAAACAGACAAAAACAAAGAAAATTTCTGCCCCAGTTTGGCAGCTGGGGACAGATGTGATTGTAAAACTAAATCATATTACCAAGTGTTACTAAGGATTTGAAAGCTAGGTCCCATTATTCAGGGGTGTCCTGACAACTCTCAACTAAACGACAATTTAAAATCTAAGTTATATCTTTTACAGGTGTGACTTCTGCTAAAACTTGCTATCTAAGAGGATCTTTAAACTACTCCCCACTATCCAGGAGGGTCCTGAAAATCAAAGGTCAAATTTTATCTTACGGGTGATAACTTTCATGTCTGAATTATACTACCCTACAGTAGAATTTATGCTAAATGTTGTTATCTAATCGAAATCTTAAAGCTAAGTTCCATTATTCAGGAGGGTCCTGGAAACTCCTAATTGAATCCTATCTCGAACATGCAAATTTCTAAGCTAACTTATATTCCTTCGGGATACATTTATGCTAGATTATGCTATTTCTAAACTTTAAACTAGGTCTCATTTTCTAGGAGGGTCCTAAAAATCAAAAATCAAACCTGTTTGGTGACTGCCTTTCTCCACGGAGAGTTTCTCCGAATCCAACAAATTTTCTGCCCCTATTTCAATCAAAAAAAAATTTGTCAGTTTAAAGTGGTGGTTAGCTGATGGCATTCTTGCTAAAGATCTTTCTACTGCAATGTTTTGTTCTGGCTGGCTTCTCTGAACTGGCCCTGAATCGCTTTGACTTTCTGACTGACTCTCACATCCCATGACCTTTGACGAACTGAGTGTTCTATACCCATGCTGTTACTTTACCTCTGACCTTTTTATCTGAGACTTTGCATCTCCCATGACATTACCAATCCATTCCACCGATGAAACTTTCGATGATTCCTTGTACCCCTCTCTTACATCATGTTATCCTTAGTATGCTTTGACCACTCCGTGCTTGCAATTTTGGGAGTTGGTAGTGAGCTTTGAAACTCTTTTCCATTTACTTGGGACAAGACTGACACTAAAACCTCTTAGACAAATAAACCCAAAGGAAAGTGAAATGCAATGACTTTGCGGGTTAAGGATGAGAAGAATCCAAAACCAAATAACTGCTACAAAGGGAAAAAGAAAAAGAAAAAGAAAAAGAAAAAGAAACTTATCTGAGTGGAACAGCTGGTACCAATGATCATGACATGCATTTCGGATTAATCGGCCCAATTTGTCCAACCAATCAACTTTCAGTTATCGTACTTCGTTGCCCCGGAATTTCCATGACCTGATTACTTTACCCAAACCTTGACCTTGTTCATCCTGCAGCACCTTGAAAGGTTTTCACCAGCAGACCTCTTTTATTCGTTCATCTCTCAACTCACTATGGTGCCCGCGAGGGTTTTCACCAATAAGACTTTCTCATTTTAATCTCTCTCAATTCCCATCGCCTTACGGTGCCCGTGAGCGTTTTCACCAATAAGACTCTCTCATTTTTACTTCTCTCAACTCCCATCACCTTACGATACCTGTGAAGGTTTTCACCAATAAGACTCTCTCCTTTTCATTTTTCCTGCTTGAACCAGAGTGTTGCCCCTGACATGACTTACGTTTTATCTAATTGACTTGGCATTTCTCAAAGACTGATCAGAAGGTCTTTCTTTGGATTGTAATGTAGGCTTCTGGACAGGGTTAGAAAGAAAGGGTATAAGAGGCTCAAGGCAATACAAATGGGTTAAAATTACAACTTTCAGAATCAAGTTTCTCACAACAACCACAACTTCTGCCCCAGTTTCTTGCATGGGGACTTTTGGATTTTGTTTTGATGGGACCGAACCGTGAGGCTGCCTACGTATCCTTAAAAGGAATCAGATCGAACGTAGTTCATGACATAAATTATTGCTTTGTTGTTGTGATTTTTCCTTTTTCTTCTTTTCTTTTTTTCTCTTTTTGCTTTTCTCTTTTCTTTTCTTTTCTTTTCTTTCTCTTTCTTTTTCATTTTTCTTCTCCTTTTCTTTTCTTTTCATTCTTTCTTTTTCTTTTCACTTACTTATCCTCCGCACTTGCGTTTCTGAATTGTGCCGTTAATTCCGAAAGAGGGGTATGAAAGAAAATAAATAAGGCTCAAAAGGGGTGACAAGGGATAAAGTGTTTAGATAGTAGAACAAAAATGCCTTCGTCATTTTAATCTTCAAATTATGCCAAATACAAACAAGTACAATCAAATAAAGAAATCATACATAGTATCTCTTGACTGCATCAGAATTGATATTCATTTCTACACATTTCCCTTCTACATCTGTCAAATATAACGCGCTGTTGGACAACACTCTTGTTACAACAAATGGCCCCTACCAGTTTGGGGCAAACTTTCCTTTTGCTTCAGCCTGATGAGGCAAGATACATCTCAACACTAATTGACCCACTTCGAACTTCCGTGGACGTACCTTCTTATTATACGCTCTCGCCATTCTCTGTTGGTACAATTGGCCATGACACACTGCTGCCAATCTCTTTTCATCAATCAGACTTAATTGCTCCAAGCGGGTTTTGACCCATTCAACGTCATCAATTTCTGCCTCAGCGACAATCCGAAGAGATGGGATTTCAATTTCTGCGGGTATTGCTGCCTCCGTGCCATACACCAACAAATAAGGAGTGGCCCCTATCGAAGTGCGAATAGTAGTGCGATAACCCAGAAATGCAAACGGAAACTTTTCATGTCACTGTCTAGAACCTTCCACCATTTTTCGAAGTATCTTCTTTATATTCTTGTTGGCTGCCTCGACCGCTCCATTCGCCTTAGGGCGGTATAGGTTGGAATTGCAATGTATAATCTTAAACTGTTGACATGTCTCTGTCATCAAATGACTGTTGAGATTAGCGCCATTGTCTGTGATGATTACCTTCGGAATCCCAAACCGACAGATGATATTTGAATGCACAAAATCGACCACTTCTTTCTTGGTCACAAATTTGAACATTTTCGCTTCAACCCACTTAGTGAAATAATCGATGTCTACCAGAATAAATCTATGTCCGTTTGATGCTGCTGGCTCGATTGGCCCAATGACATACATGCCCCAAGCAACAAAAGGCCATGGTGCAGACATTGTATGTAATTCAGATGGTGGAGAATGAATCAAATCTCCATGCACTTGGCACTGATGACATTTACGCACAAAACTAATGCAATCCCGTTCCATAGTGAGCCAGTAATAACCTACTCGGAGAATCTTCTTTGCCAGAACGTACCCACTCATATGCGGTCCACAAACTCCGGAGTGTACCTCAGTCATGATTGTTGTGGCTTGTCTGGCATCTATGCATCTTAACAATCCCAGATCTGGAGTTCTCTTGCACAATACCCCTCAACTAAAGAAAAATCAACTTGCCAATCGTCGAATTGTTCTTTTCTGATCACCAGTGGCTTGTACCAGATATACCCCTATCCTAATGTATTCTTTGATATCATGGAACCATGGCTCCCCATCCAGTTCTTCTTCCACCATATTACAGTAAGCATGCTGATCACGAACCTGAATCTGCAAAGGGTCCACATAAGCCTTATCTGGATGATGTAACATTAACGCCAGAGTGGCCAAAGCATCGGCGACTTCATTATGGATCCTCGGGTTATGCCTGAATTCTATCGACTGAAACTGCTGACAAAGATCATGCAAACATTGTCTGTACGGTATGAGTTTCAAATCCCATGTTTCCCATTCTCCCTGAATATGGTGCACCAGAAGGTCCGAGTCACCCAAGACCAAGACTCCTTGGACACCCATATCCATAGCTAACCTCAAACCCAGAATACATGCCTCGTACTCAGCCATGTTGTTGGTACAATAAAAACGAAGCCGAGCCATAACAGGGTAATGTTGCCCTATTTCAGAAATAAGTACTGCTCCTATCCCCACGCCCTTCATGTTTGCGGCTCTATCAAAGAAAAGCTTCCATCCCGGCTTCTCGACTTGTTCCAACTCATCAATGTGCATCACCTCTTCATCAGGGAAATAAGTTTTCAAAGGTTCATAATCTTCATCGACCGGGTTCTCAGCCAAATGGTCCACCAAGGCTTATGCTTTCATTGCAGTTCAAGTCACGTAGACAATGTCAAACTCTGTGAGCAGGATCTGCCACTTTGCAAGCCTCCCTGTAGGCATAGGCTTCTGAAAGATATACTTCAATGGATCCAAGCGAGATATGAGATAGGTAGTGTAGGATGACAAATAATGTTTCATCTTCTGCGCCACCCAGGTTAGGGCGCAACATGTCCTCTCAAGATGAGTGTACTTGACCTCGTACGGTGTGAATTTCTTGCTGAGATAATATATGGCCTGCTCCTTCCTACCAGTGATATCATGTTGACCCAATACACAACCGAATGAATTGTCCAATACTATCAAATATAGAATCAAAGGTCGCTCTGGTTCTGGCGGGACCAACACGGGTGGGTTTGACAAATACCCTTTTATCTTATCAAACGCCTCCTGATATTCATCCGTCCACTTGAACGCGGCGTCTTTCTTTAACAGTTTGAAGATAGGCTCACAAGTTGTTGTGAGCTGAGCGATGAACCTGCTGATATAATTCAATCTCCCCAACAAACTCATCACCTCGGTCTTGTTTTTCGGAGGTGGCAATTCTTGGATGGCCTTGATTTTTGATGGGTCCAGTTCAATACCCTGGCGACTGACTACGAACCCCAACAACTTTCCAGACGGCACCCCAAAAGCACACTTTGCAGGATTAAGCTTGAGATTGTACCTGCGAAGCCTTCGGAAGAACTTCTTCAGATCCCTGACATGGTCGGACTGCTTTCTAGACTTCACGATCACATCGTCCACGTACACCTCGATTTCTTGGTGTATCATATCATGGAATATTGTTGTCATTGCCCTCATGTAGGTTTCTCTAGCATTTTTCAAACCGAATGGCATGACCCGATAGCAGTACGTTCCCCATGGCGTGATAAATGCCGTCTTTTCTGCATCTTCCTCATCCATTAAGATCTGAGGATAACCCACGTGACAATCCACAAAAGAACCAATCTCATGTTTGGTGCAATTGTCAATCAAGATATGGATGTTCGGCAAGGGAAATTGTCTTTTGGACTTGCCTTGTTGAGATCCCGATAGTCAACACACACCCTGATCTTGCCATCCTTCTTCGATACATGCATAACATTGGCTAACTAGGTGGGATACCGGGTGACCCGAATGACTTTGGCATCGAACTGCTTGGTGACCTCTTCCTTGATCTTTACACTCATATCCATTTTGAATTTTCTCAGCTTCTGTTTGATAGGAGGGAATGCTGAGTCAGTGGGCAACTTGTGAACCACTAAATCAGTGCTTAGACCCGTCATGTCGTCATAGGACCATGCAAAAACATCTTTATATTCGAACAGTACTTTAATGATCTCTTCCCTGAGTTGAGGTTCCAGATGGACACTTATTTTAGTTTCACGGACATTTTCTTGGTCCCCTAGATTAACTGCTTCTGTGTCATTCAAATTAGGTTTGGTCTTTTCCTAAAATGACTTAGTTCCTTACTAGTTTCTTCATAGGCCTCATCATCCTCAAATTCCAACTCGTCATCACACTCAATTTCTTGTATTATTATTTCAGAGTTAGATTGGCTTTTAAAACTAGGCCGAAGATTCCTCACGCATGTCATGTCATTGATATCAGCATAAAAAGAACTGTACAAAAGAAGAAAACAAAATAAAATTAGAAAAAAATGAAGTAAAAGGAACAATTGCATTTCATTAAATATAAAGATAACATGGTTTTAACACATCCAACTGGATGGAACATAATATCTGAATTACAGACCCTGGAATAATCCAGACAACTAAAGAAAATCAAAGCCCACTACCAAGACTCCCCCCGTATAGGAAGAGGAGTAGTTTCCTAGTTGTTGATTTTTGCACGTGGTCCCACAAATTGCACATCTGCCTTGCTGGACCCTTCCCCAGCCTGAACCATGTTGACCTCTGCGAATAACCTTTCGAACCCCTTCTCCAAGTCCCCATCGACCCCAATCAGTGGTCCAGGGACCTTTGACAACGGTTGCTTTCTGATATCCGGCCTGACGAATGACCTAGACAGACGCGGGATTGGTTTTGGCAATGCCCATGCTTTCTGTTTCATTATTCTGGCTCTTTTCACGTCTGCAACGGTAGGCTTGAACCCCAGACCAAAAGTATCCAGTTTCTTTGGAAGAGAAACTGGCTACACAATACCCTGCAGAGATGCACATAAACCCTTGCCCCGTACGAAACCATTTTTCAACATTTCAACAGCCATCATAACTGATGTCGCAGCCATCTTTGGAGTTGGAGCGCATTTTCCTTCCGGAATTTTCTCTACCGATACTGTGTCGAAAACCTGATAAACCCATGGTCCCTTGCCATCGTCAACCTCTATGAACGGAACAATGTCACCATTGGGCACACATAAATTATCTTCGTCATGTACAACGATTTCCTGTCTATCCCATTCAAACTTGACCATTTGATGCAAAGTAGACGAGACTGCTTTGGCAACATGGATCCAGGGTCGTCCCAACAACAGATTGTACGAAACAGCCACATCGAGCACCTGAAATTCCATAGTAAATTCAACTGGCCCTATTGTCAGCTCAAGCACTATGTCCCCGACTGAATCCTTCCCTCCACCGTCGAATCCCCGGATGCAAATATTGTTCTTGTGAATCCTTTCATCCTCCACTTGCAATTTGTTCAATGTGTAGAGAGGATAGATGTTCGCACTAGACCTGTTATCAACCAGCACCCGAGTAACCACAGAATCTTCGCATTTCACCGTCAGATAGAGGGCCCTATTGTGCTCGGTACCCTCCATGGCTAACTCATCATCAGAAAAAGTGACTCGGTTTACCTCGAATATCTTGTTAGCTATCTTTTCCAAGTGGTTTACTAAGATTTTGTCAGGAACGTGGGCTTCGTTCAAGATCTTCATCAAAGCACGACGGTGTTCGTCTGAATGGATCAGTAATGACAAGAGCGAGATCTGAGCTGGTGTCTTCCTTAACTACTCCACAATGGAATAGTCTTGCGCTTTCATCTTTCTCAGAAATTCTTCTGCTTCTTCCTCAGTCACTGCTTTCTTCACCAACACTGGATTATCCTTTGAGGTCTTAGCTTTTCTCAACTCTTCGGGGGCAAAGAACCTCCCCTATCGAGTCAAGCCATGGGTCTCACACACTTTTTCTCTGACCTCTTCCCCCTTGTAAGTTACTGTCACTCGTTCATAGTTCCACGGGACCGCCTTGCTGCTGATCATTGGAAGCTGAGTTACTAGTTTTATGATAACAGGCTCTGCTCGAGCACCCTTCACGACCACAACAGGTTTACTTGTAACCCCTGGTACCACCACTTTAGCTTTCTCTGGTTTCACTGCAACGGTACTGTCACACCTCCTTTTTCCGCACCCGCGAGGGCGCAGGGGGAGTTTTTTCCAATTAAAGGACAATCGAAACGGGATTTATTTATTAATTTCAGAGTCGCCACTTGGGAGATTTAGGGTGTCCCAAGTCACCAATTTTAATCCCGAATCAAGGAAAATAATGACTCTATATTACAGTCTGCGTACCAGAAATCTAGATAAGGAATTCTGTTAACCCGGGAGAAGGTGTTAGGCATTCCCGAGTTCCGTGGTTCTAGAACGGTCGCTCAACTGTTATATTTGGCTTGACTATCTGATTTTAAATACAATATGAACTTATGTGCAAATTTTATCTTTTAACCGCTTTATTATTATTGTTTTTACGAGAATGTGAACGTCGCTTAAAACATATGTCTTTGGACTGCGTCACATGAAATGCACCCACAATCCGGAACATATTTTATTTGACGTTTTGGGATTTGGATTTGGGTCGCATGAAATGCACACCCCAAGTTTTAAGAAAGTAAATCATTAAACACGTGCCTAAAAAGACTATCGCGTCATTATTTTGCGGAGGCCGTGAAATTCGCTAAACGACCCTCCTGAATTCTAAGTAATTTTAAACAAGTATTTACTGAGGGCCCCGCAATTTGCATTTTTGTTTGTCGAGGCTCGTCTCATTCTATTTATTTAAAGGAATTTGCAACGTCATGGAAATGCATCTCAAACCACGTCACAATCAATGCACCCGTGATTAGAGACATATTTCGATTTCGTTGAGATTTGGATTTGGGTCACATAAATGTGCACCCGAGTTTAGGGAGATACATTATTAAGACGCGCCTAAAGCAATTAGCGCATTATTATATTGGGTAGGGCCGTGAATTTTGTTAAACGGCCCGTCCCGGAATCTAAATATTTCATACATATATTTTGTGAGGGCTTCGCAATCTGTACATTTTTATTTGGCGAAGCTAGTCTCGTTTTCTATTTATTATTTACAAAGGCAAAACTAATGGCAGCTACATTTTTCTATTTTTTGCGAGGGCTACGGAAAACCCAACCAATGGCACACCTCTATTTCTAAAGAGTTGAAATTTAATTAAGGTCCATGAGTTATGGAAAATCCTTACAAAAGGGAATGAACGACTTAACTGTTAAAACCCAAAAGACCTATCGTAAATAAAATCTTTCAAAAAAAAAATTCTTCCCTACAAGTTACTTTACAAATCACAATGAAACAGAAACGGAAATTAATTTATTCGAATCATCATTCCATACCCAAGATGCATGCCTTAAACAGATTATTTGCCAAAAATATAATTATAATATGAGTGATTTTTCTCGCCTGCACCAACGATTCTTAATACTTGACTATCCTAATAATTAAGAATTAAACCCTATTGAATATCCATCACAACAAACTACAAGTAAGATAGCATTTGAATATAGTAACAACACTTATAAGAAAATAACTTTATTCAACTGTCATTCATCAATTTTAGGAGAATAAGATGTCAAGAGAAGGATTAGAAGCGGACCTTACTTTGTCCTCAACGTAACGGACAACGACGACCTCAACGGAACCGACGACTCGAACCAAGATTGTCAATGACCTCGACACTCACCTTCTCTCTTTCGACGACCTTGACAGGCTGTGGGTTGTTTGGGTGATGCGACGCAGCAAACGCAGCCACAACTGCTGCTCGAAAGGAGACGATTAAGCTACTGTTTTTTCGGGCAACGGCAGTCGAAGGGCAGCGACGACGGGGCTGGTGCGTTGGGGGTGGTTTGCGACTGGTTTGGGTAGTGTAGATGAAGAAGAACGTGAAGCAGCAGCAGCAGCGACAGCTGCTGCTCGACGGGGACGTTTGGAAGGGTTTTGGTTGCGACAGTAGGGGTGGTTGCAGATAGGTTTCGGGCCGTAGGGTTTGGTTGATTGGTTGACGGACCGGTTGCAAAACGACGAAAGAGATGGTGTCGTCGGAGCAGGTGGTCGTTTGGACGTGGTGTTTGGGGCAGTAGTCGACGGGCTTGGGTTGTCGCGTCGATGGAGGTCAGCTGGGGAGGGTTTGGAGGTGGAACGAGGGTGGTTTCATGGTGGACTGGGAGGAGGAGGGTGGTTCGTTTGGACATGAGGCTAGTGAAGCTGATGGAGGTGGCGTTTGGGTGGTGATGGAGTGGTTGCCGACGAGCAATGGCGGGTGCGTGGGGGTGCGACTGGTTTCAGTCGGTGTTTGGACGTGGGGGGTGGTGGTTATGGCGTTCGTTTGGGTGGTGGTTATGGACGGAGGGAAGCTGGGGGAAGGTGACGGGGTCCTCCCTTCTTTGTAGGGTTTTTCTTCTTCTTCTTTATGAAGAAGAAGATGATGAACAGTACTATTTTTCAAAATTCCCCAGTCTGTTTGTTCCCCCCTTGTCAAATGTGTTTGTCCGTGTTTTGTAATGTTTTTGCCAAGAAAAATGAGCCCCACGCGTGGTGGGGTTCAAGGTTTATGTCCCCCACGCGTGGTGGGGTTCCCCATGTGTCCTGGACACGGTTTATTATGGGTTAGGTCCGAAATTAGGCCTAAAACCGGGTAGTTTGAACCCGAATATTATTCTTTTGCCCGGACCCGAGAAATAGAAAACGTTGCTTAACTAGTCCTACGTAAACAAAATAACTACCAAAAATAAGACTAGTATTTAAACAAAACTATATCTTTTTTTAAAAATATTTTTCAAGATTCAAAATAGCTACAAAATATTAATAAAACTATTTTTTTGTAATTTTCGTAAATATTAAGATAAAATATGAAGTAATATTTTTGTATTTTTTTCAAAGTTAAAATGACTATAAAATATTAATAAAACTATTTTTTGTAACTTTCGTTTTTTAATAAAGACAAAATATAAAATAATATTTTTTGGTATTAAAACGACTACAAAACATTAATAGAATTATATATATATTTTTTTTAATTTTCGAATTTATATAAAGTACCAAAATAAAGTGCAATTTTTGATTTTTTCAAGTTTATAAGGGATACATAAACTAAAATTTATATATATATTTTTTGTAATTTTTTCTTTTGCGAGAAAAATAAAGTAAAAATAGTCAAAATAGCTATATTAGTCCTAAATTAAATATTTAAGCTAAGAATGTAAAAATTCCCGGGGAGGGTCAAAAATCACGTGCTTACAGCTGCCCCTCTTTGACTGGAAACACGAAGAGTTTTCCGACAAAGAACGACTAGACGTGTTTTTGACCCGACCATTACTTGGACGGACTACACTTAAGGAAAAGGAGGGAATGTGACAGAGCCCTGGTATCTGAGCTGCCTACATATCCTTGGTTATACAGGAATCAGGCCACGTGTAGTTCGAGATATGAGAGAGATAGTGAAGTGTACCGAGGTGAAGAGCCGATCGAGGTGCCGTTCCGTTGAGGTTCCGATCCGCGGTCCTGTCATTACAACAAAAATGAAAAATGAAAAAGACTAACTAAGCCTATCAGTTACTAGTTACAAGGATTCCTATCTCTTAAGTCTTCTGAAACTTGGTCTTGAGTCTTGAATGGTGCTTCATACAGACTTTGGATTTGAACCTTGATACTTGCTAGTTGTAGGCGCTAGTTCTTGAGCAGATCACATCTGTTCTCCACTTCCGTGCTTTGGATTCATTCATTTTTCTTCTTTTTCCTTCTTTTTTTTTGTTTTTGTGACTAGCTTTTGTTGACCCTCTCAGACTGTTGACTCGCATTCTTGGGGCGAGCTTCTTGTTGCTTCTATCTTGGATTGAGTGCTGGGGATTTTTGTTGTAGCCTTCTGCCTTCCAATGGGTTACGGCTTGACTTTGAACGATCCCGCTGTTCTACAGGCGGACCCCTAATTTCTTCAATCTTTGACATATAACAATCTTCTGCTCTACAGGCAGGCCCCTGACAATCAAAACAAACAAAACAAACAAAATTTCCTAACCCAGTTTGCACTGGGAAGGTTTGTGAGTCGTTAGCAAAATCGTAGCCCACTGATACTACTGATGCAGTGTTGAGAGTGAACTAAACACTAGATTAGTATGTATTCCCTTGTTATACAGGTGGGCGCCTAACTTCAATGCTTGAAATGTAAGGACTGAAATGTATTCCTCTGTTCTATGGGCGGGCTCCCAACTTCAACTCTTGTAATGAAAAAGACTGAAATGTATTCCTCTCGTTATACAGGTGGGTGTCTGGCAAGAAATTTAAAGACTGGAATGTATGCCTCTGTTCTTTGGGCGGGCTCCCAATTTCAACACCCTAAAAGTAAAGACTGAATGTATTCCTCTCGTTATACAGGTGGGCGCCTGGAACATGAAATGCAAATATTGGGCGCCTGGATTAAGGAAAATGACTCTTTTTCAAAATGTTTTTTTTTAGCATCTTAGGAGAAAGATTCATCGGACTAAGATTTTGATCCTAGGAGAAGGTTCGTCCGACTAGGTCTCCATCTTAGGAGAAAGATTCATCAGACTAAGATTTTGATCCTAGGAGAAGGTTCATCAGACTAGGTCTTTTCTTTTTGGTATCTTAGGAGAAATATTCATCAGACTAAGATTTTGATCCTAGGAGAAGGTTCGTCAGACTAGGTCTCTATCTTAGGAGAAAAAATTCGTCAGACTAAGATTTTGATCCTAGGAGAAGGTTCATCAGACTAGGTCATTTTTTGTTTTTTGGTTATCTTAGGAGAAAGATTCATCAGACTAAGATTTTGATCCTAGGAGAAGGTTCGTCAGACTAGGTCTCTATCTTAGGAGAAAAATTCGTCAGACTAAGATTTTGATCCTAGGAGAAGGTTCATCAGACTAGGTCTTTTCTTTTTGGTATCTTAGGAGAAAGATTCATCAGACTAAGATTTTGATCCTAGGAGAAGG
Source organism: Nicotiana tabacum (assembly GCF_000715075.1). Taxonomy (NCBI): domain Eukaryota; kingdom Viridiplantae; phylum Streptophyta; class Magnoliopsida; order Solanales; family Solanaceae; genus Nicotiana; species Nicotiana tabacum. The sequence goes on along the minus strand of NC_134085.1, from coordinate 207,322,202 downwards.
TTCGTCAGACTAGGTCTCTATCTTAGGAGAAAAATTCGTCAGACTAAGATTTTGATCCTAGGAGAAGGTTCATCAGACTAGGTCATTTTTTGTTTTTTGGTTATCTTAGGAGAAAGATTCATCAGACTAAGATTTTGATCCTAGGAGAAGGTTCGTCAGACTAGGTCTCTATCTTAGGAGAAAAAATCGTCAGACTAAGATTTGGATCCTAGGAGAAGGTTCACCAGACTAGGTCATTTTTTTTTTTTATCTTTAACAACCACTTAGGAGGAAATGCATCTCCTACGGGTGAACTGAAACTAAAACTTAGGAGGAAATGTGTCTCCTAGGGGGTAAAACTTAAATTAGGAGGAAATGCGTCTCCTATGGGTAAAACATAAACTTAGGAGGAAATGCGTCTCCTATGGGTAAAACTAACTTAGGAGGAAATGCATCTCCTATGGGTAAGACTCAAACAAACTTAGGAGGAAATGCGTCTCCTATGGGTAAAAACTAAACTTAGGAGGAAATGCATCTCCTATGGGTAAGACTCAAACAAACTTAGGAGGAAATGCGTCTCCTATGGGTAAAAACTAAACTTAGGAGGAAATGCATCTCCTATGGGTAAAACTAAAACAACCTTAGGAGGAAATGCATCTCCTATGGGGTGAAACTAAAACAATCTTAGGAGGAAATGCATCTCCTATGGGTGAAACTAAATGAATCTTAGGAGGAAATGCATCTCCTATGGGTGAAACTAAAACGAACTTAGGAGGAAATGCATCTCCTATGGGTAGAACTCTAATGATTTCAAACTAGGAAGTGCGTCTCCTATTAATGAAACCTTCGCTTTCTTTTTTTTTGAATTATTTACTTACCTGTGTTGTCTTCCCTCGAAACTGTTGGGGATTATTTAGACTGGGATGACTTTCCTTTTCTTTTTGTTTTGTTTTCATTATTATCTTTTTATTCTTTTTTTTTGTTTTTGCATAGCTTCTTCCTTCGAAGACTACCTCCCTTGAGAGTCGTTTTACCTTTCCCCGAAAGGAACCGCTGAGGATACCGACTTTCCAACCTTGTGTTGGACCCCTCGCAACTGCTAGGGATAACACTGTTGAGGAATTATTTACATACCTGTTGGGGGTAAAATGTTATCAGCTGAGGGTACCTGACTTCCAGAAAAATTTCTAAATGGAAGGAAAATTTTCTGCCCCAGTTTGATAATATCCCTTGTGGCATGCGTTTCTGCATCAATGCCATTTCCTTTACCTGTTTCAAATCAAACAAAATCTGTTAGTTTAAAACGTGGTGGTTGGTTGTGATACTCCTACTGGGATGGCTTTCCCTTTCTCCTTCCTTGCTCTGCGTTCAACAACTTGTTGGGGATGATATTATGTGTTGGGGATAATCCCTTACTGCTGGGGGATATCCCTCTTCTTTTGTGGCCTAGCTTGGAAACTGGCATTTCCCCGACCTTTTAGTCTAGTATGGATTTCGCCAAATCATGCTCACTGCTCTCCTTGCTCTGTTCATGGGCCTTGGCCTTTGAGGTTTATAACCTTGGTTTTGGCAAGGATATCTCTCTTGACGCTCGTCAATCCTTTTGTCAATTCCCTTTGCTGGGGATATCTTTTTTGACACTGGCCTCGCGCTTGTTCCTCGCTGACTATACCATTTGGATATACTAGTCAGATCTCATCTTGGAAAGCTGATGGCATATTTTGAAGTCATTTCATACTTGTTCTGACCGGACAGACTCTATTGGGGAAATTTTTTATGAAAGGAGAAAGATAACAGAAACAAAATAAAAGACAAAGGAAACGATGACTCTTTTACAAAAGAAACTATAAATAAAAATATATCAAATGCAGATACCGACTCTAATGGCCATGACATGCGTATGTGGCCTATCCTTTACCGTCAATCATCTTTCAAGATCTTCAATTGGTGATTCCACATCTGATTCTTGATCTTATTCGACTTGCAGTGCCCGAAGGGTTTTCACTATCAAGTCTCTCTCATTTTTGGCATTTCTCTCAGCTTTCATCGCCTTATGGTGCCTGTGAAGGTTTTCACCGATAAGACTCTCTCATTTGTATCACTTTCCAGCTGGGGATTTGGAGTGTCGTCGGTATGACTCTTTCTGCTGGAGATTAGAGTCCTTTCTGCTGTGGAACAGAATGTTATGTTTGCCGGTAAGACTCTTCATTTGTCTGACTTGGCATCTTTTGAAGACTGATCGGAAGGTCTTTCTTTGGACCGTAATGTGGGTTTTGGATAGGGTTAGAAAAAAAGGTATTAAAGGCTCAAAAATGCATTAATTTTGGGTTATTAATTACAACCTTCGGAATTAGATTTATTTACAACAAACGCAACTTTTGCCCCAGTTTCTTGCTTGGGGATATTTTAATTGATTTTTTTTCATTTTTCAAAACTATGACCGAGCCGTGAGGCGCCTACGTATCCTCTTTGAGGAATCAGGTCAAACGTAGTTCCCAATTCCTTTTTTTCATTATTTGACTTTCCTTTGTTTTTTTTTTGTTATCATTTTCTTTTCTTTTTTTTCTCTTTTTTTTCGTTTTGTTGTTTTCTTTCTTTCTCTCTTTTTTTTCGTTGCTACTGATTCCGAACGAGGGGTATGAAAGAAAATAAATAAGGCTCAAAAAGGGGTAACGAAGGATAAAGTGTTTAGGTAGCAGAATAAATGCCTTCGTCGTTCCAGTCTTCAAAACATGCTAAGTGCAAACAACACAATTAAACAAAAGATTTATAGTCTCTTCCGATGGTGCTGGACTTGACAATTATATTCAACATCTGTTTGTTCATTTGTCACTTCTAAAGCACCGTTGGGCGACACTCTCTTTCTCATTATTATGAACGATCCTCATGCCAATTTGGCGAATCTTGCTTTTAACTGTTTTCTTTGTGTTTCACTTGCCCCTAGTTCCACATGACTCGGGCTCTGAATAATCTCAAACCGTCCTTATTTTCTTTAAATGGTCTGATCGCCTTTCCAGGGTTTTATGATTAACTTTAAAGACTAGGCCCAAAGTGTGTGTGCATGTCATGTCCCTAGAATCGGCATTGAACGAAATGATAAAAGGACTAAACAAAAGACGACTGGAACTAACAAAGACCGACTTTATATTAGACTACCGGCGAAATGGTTCGAATAACAAAACAAACAAAACAATCCCGAACAAAATCCTAAAAACAAACTGGATAAGACAACATCCGACTCATAACCCTAATAATCCGAACAACAGAAATGACAACAAAATGAGCCACCACAAGCTTCTCTCTTGCTGACCAAGGAACAAAACGTCCTCCCACTTTATCAAAATTGGCATTTTAGCCACTGACCTTTGCATCAATATTACCAGCTTCAACATCGTCACCCTCTGTCAACAAGTTCTCGATAGGGTTCGAGTGCTCCATGTCACTGTTATTGATCACAATCCGCCCTTCTTGGATCATTTTTTCTATTTCTCTTTTCAAATCCCGACAGCTTTCAACATTGTGCCCCTGGGCATTGGAATGGTATTCATATCTTTTAGAAGGGTCAAAGCTTCTTGCACGTGGGTCCACACGATTTGGAGGAATAGGTGCAATCATGTCATGATTCTTTAATTTCTCAAATAAGCTTTCATAGGACTCTCCTATTGGTGTAAAATTATCTTTCAACCTTTGTTCCCCTTTATACCACTGGCTTGGCTGTGGGTTATAGGGCATCTGAAAATTTTGTGGAGACTTCTGGAGATTTTGTGATGCTCGTGCTCGCCTCCTGGGGTGTTTTGGTGGCTGGACAACATACTGAGGTGGAGCGACAGAGTATTGAGCGTCCTGAGGTGGATAATACTGCTCAGGGGAGCCATAAAAAATTTGAGGAGGCTGCTCATACCCTCGAGATGTTCTCCTGGGACCTCTTCTAGACCCTGATGTCATCATGATTTCTTCAATCTCCTCATTTGTGTCGCTAAGATTATCTGACTCAACCCGGACAGCCTGAGTTGCGGCTTTAAGAACAGCTTGACTTATAATTTTGCCTGTCTTAAGACCATTCTCTACCATTTCTCCAATTTTGATTGCTTCCGAGAAGGTTTTGCCAACTGCGGACACCATGTTTTGAAAGTAATCTGGCTCTTGCGCCTGAAGGAAGACAGTAATTAGCTCGTGGTCATCCATGGGTGGCTTAACTCGAGCTGCTTGCTCTCTCCATTTTATGGCATATTCCCTGAAACTTTCACTTGGTTTCTTCTTCAGGTTTGAAAGGGACATGCGGTCTGGGGGAATGTCGATGTTGTATTGGAACTGTCTGACAAAGGCTTGTGCCATGTCATCCCAGACATACCAGCGAGACGTGTCTTGATCCATAAACCATTCGGAGGCTACTCCCGTAAGGCTTTCCACAAAATAAGCCATCAACAATTTTTCGTTTCTTCCTGCCCCTCTCAGTTGATTGCAATACCTTTTCAGGTGGGCTATGGGATCTCCATGTCCATCGTACTTTTCAAATTTGGGGGTCTTGAAACCAGGCGGCAAGTGGACATCGGGGAACATACATAGATCTTTGAAGGCAACACTCTTTTGGCCTGCTAGCCCTTGCATGTTTTCCAACCATTGTTCTAAGCTTTTCACTCGTTGGGTCATTTCTTCCTGTACCATCTTTCGGGCAGGCTTCTCAGCTTTTGCAGCAAGATCAAACGAGTACGAGTGATACTCAGGAGAGTGGTACTGCTCTTGTTGTGTCGCAAATTGTGACTCATGACGAGGAACCTTCCCACTCTGAGTCTCTGGAGCACTTGTAGCAGCTTCGACGTTAGTTGTCATTTTTCTTTGAGGCACAAACCAACCACCTCAACTTTCTTCACAATTCAAAACCAAATATGTTAGAATGGACTCAGTCGGTCCTTATTATTATCAATATATATATATATATTTATTACCTTTGTTTTTCCTTTTTTCTTTTTTTTTTTTTCTCTTTTTCATCATTTTTTGTGTGTGTGGTCGAATCTTATGGAGATTGCCTACGTATCATGACCCCGCATGAATCAGACCTTGCGTAGTTCGGACCAATAAAAGATAAACAATAATGAACATTTTTTTTCCAATTTTCATATTGAAACAAACTGGGTTTCAAGGATTTAAAGATGACCCGCAAACTTGAAAATCAAACAACCCGCATGTTCTAATCAAAAGATTGGTAGACTCAAAAACAAAATTCCAGCTCCCTTTCTCTGTTCGACAAATGCAACCAAATGGTTATTTTTTGCAAATGTGGCTCCTTCCAAGTTTCACATGAATTTTTAGGCCGGGGAGGATTATTTCGACACTTTACAAACTTGTCCATTCTTTTACGAAAATAACCTTTCGACAACTGAAAGATACTCTAAGGCTATTTCGGCAAGAACAGTTTAAGATGCGGCCGAAGCTGGCTCGGCTCATTATGACAAAAGACGGTATTCACATGACCGCTGACTCTTTGAATTTTTTTTTCTTTTCAAATTACAATAAAAGACTTGGCGTTGTAAACACGGCCCTTCAGCGCCTCGGGGACGAAGATTTATAAGGCTGTGTGGGTCAACTTGGACCAAAAATTCTAAACATGACCCGAAGGTGGCTATTTATGCAAAGTCAGCCTTCCGGCGTCCCTTTCGGGAACATTCGACTATTTATGACAAAACAGCATCACCTGACTTATTTATGACTCTTTTGTCGTTTTTCAAATTAGAAAACTCAATATTGCAAGCACGGCCTTTCAACGTCCCGGGGACGAAGATTTTTAAGGCTGTGTGGGTCAACTGGACCAAATCTTTTTAAAAAATGACCTAAAAAGGTGGTTGTTTACGCAAAGTCAGCCTTTCGGCGTCCCTTTCGGGAACATTCGGCTATTTATGACAAAACAACATCACCTGACTTATTTACGACTCTTTTAAAATTCGACATGTTTTTCATTATTTGTTTGTTTTTGACTTTTTTAGCAAAAGGTGGGGTTGGACCCGATGAGGGTTGCCTACGTATCTCACATCCGGCGAGAATCAAACCCGCGTAGTTCGGGCAAAAGAACTACTTTAAAAGAAGAAAGGAAGCATTTTTTTTGATTGATTTTCTTTTTAAAAGAAACACTTCTAAGATATATTTTTTGAATTTTCATTTGCTCTTTTTTTTTTCTTTATTCTAAAGAAGAAGAAGAAAATATTTTTCGGAATTTTGCTTTTAATAAAAGAAATGCTTCTCAAAATGTTTTTTTTGAATTTTGAATCTTCTTTTCAATTTTGAAAAAAGAATCAAAATATTTTCGGATTTGTTTTTTTTTTATTTTTTATTTTTTTATATTATATTATTTTTTGAAAACAATTAGAAAGATTTCCTAAAGAAGCCAGTAATGGAGAAAATATTTTTGGATTATTTTAATTAAATAACACATATTTTAAAAACAAGACTTTTTTTCGTTTTTATGGCAAGACAAACTATTTTCTTTTCTATTAATGTTTTTTTAAAAAAAAAAGAAAAAAAATAAGACAAAACAATGATTATTTTTTCTACTTTTCCTTTGCTTTAATAAAACAAACTAATAAGACATATATATTTTTTTATTTTATATCCTCAAAATTTCGGCAGAGTTTCGACACTACTTGGACATTTGTTTTTTCTAACAATAAGTAGTTATATCTCTACACTGTTATTTTCTCCTCTTTTCCACTATTTTCTAATTTGTGGATGATGATGAAAACATACACAATCTTTTCTTCGAATTTTCAATGTTTTTTTTTTTATATTTTTTATATATATACATATATATTTTATTTTTTATATTCTTTATGTTTTCAAAAATGTGGCATGGGGGACATAGGGAATTTCAAGACTTCTTGGATTCCGCAAATGTTCCCTATGTACTTTTCCCAAAATGAAGCGTGGGGGACATAGGGAATTCCAAGATTTCTTGGATTCCACAAATGTTCCCTAGGTGCTTTTCCCAAAAATGAAGCGTGGGGACATAGGGAATTCCAAGGCTCCTTGGATTCCACAAATGTTCCCCATGCCTTGATTAAAATAACACCATGCTGGAAATGACCAAATGACCCATTCGCCCTTGACTAAATACAACATGTAGCACATAGGATGCCAAAAGCTGGTCTATTATTTTCAGGTTGCTTGTCCTAGACGGACCCAACCCCTGTGTTGAGTCCCCTAAGTCAAATGCACATGATGCAAATAAACGTTCCTACTAGGGATCCGACATGTGGCTTTGTCATACTAGGTTCAGACCTGGGTGTTTGTTCTAGACCTGGCTTACCCGAGCGGACAGCTCGAGCCGAGGGGGGGCAGCGTACCGGGAATACAGAAGCTTCACCGGCTTAGCAACTTGTCCGAACCTCGTTCTAAATTGGGATTTGACACTATACAGAAAAGAAGTCGTACGAAGTACACCCTTCTTCATGATTTAGAAGACTCAGAAAGGATATGGGTTTCGGCACAGTTTATATACAGTTCAAATAATATCAAAGCGGTAAAAGCAACATTTAACACATTAGGCTCAAACATGTAAAAATCAGATAATAGATAAAGCCAAATAATAATTATTTTAAGCTCGAATTCTTAACCCTGAACCAGTGGTTCTAGGTCCAAATCCCCAGCAGAGTCGCCAGAGCTGTCACACCTCCTTTTTCCGCACCCGCGAGGGCGCAGGGGGAGTTTTTTTCCAATTAAAAGGACAATCGAAACGGGATTTATTTATTAATTTCAGAGTCGCCACTTGGAATATTTAGGGTGTCCCAAGTTACCAATTTTAATCCCGAATCGAGGAAAATAATGACTCTATATTACAGTCTGCGTACCAGAAATCTAGATAAGGAATTCTGTTAACCCGGGAGAAGGAGTTAGGCATTCTCGAGTTCCGTGGTTCTAGCACGGTCGCTCAACTGTTATATTTGGCTTGACTATCTGATTTTAAATACAATATGAACTTATGTGCAAATTTTATCTTTTAACCGCTTTATTATTATTGTTTTTACGAGAATGTGAACGTCGCTTAAAACATATGTCTTTGGACTGCGTCACATGAAATGCACCCACAATCCGGAACATATTTTATTTGACGTTTTGGGATTTGGATTTGGGTCGCATGAAATGCACACCCCAAGTTTTAAGAAAGTAAATCATTAAACACGCGCCTAAAAAGACTATCGCGTCATTATTTTGCGGAGGCCGTGAAATTCGCTAAACGACCCTCCTGAATTCTAAGTAATTTTAAACAAGTATTTACTGAGGGCCCCGCAATTTGCATTTTTGTTTGTCGAGGCTCGTCTCATTCTATTTATTTAAAGGAATTTGCAACGTCATGGAAATGCATCTCAAACCACGTCACAATCAATGCACCCGTGATTAGAGACATATTTCGATTTCGTTGAGATTTGGATTTGGGTCACATAAATGTGCACCCGAGTTTAGGGAGATACATTATTAAGACGCGCCTAAAGCAATTAGCGCATTATTATATTGGGTAGGGCCGTGAATTTTGTTAAACGGCCCGTCCCGGAATCTAAATATTTCATACATATATTTTGTGAGGGCTTCGCAATCTGTACATTTTTATTTGGTGAAGCTAGTCTCGTTTTCTATTTATTATTTACAAAGGCAAAACTAATGGCAGCTACATTTTTCTATTTTTTGCGAGGGCTACGGAAAACCCAACCAATGGCACACCTCTATTTCTAAAGAGTTGAAATTTAATTAAGGGCCATGAGTTATGGAAAATCCTTACAAAAGGGAATGAACGACTTAACTGTTAAAACCCAAAAGACCTATCGTAAATAAAATCTTTCAAAAAAAAAATTCTTCCCTACAAGTTACTTTACAAATCACAACGAAACATAAACGGAAATTAATTTATTCGAATCATCATTCCATACCCAAGATGCATGCCTTAAACAGATTATTTGCCAAACATATAATTATAATATGAGTGATTTTTCTCGCCTGCACCAACGATTCTTAATACTTGACTATCCTAATAATTAAGAATTAAACCCTATTGAATATCCATCACAACAAACTACAAGTAAGATAGCATTTGAATACAGTAACAACACTTATAAGAAAATAACTTTATTCAACTGTCATTCATCAATTTTAGGAGAATAAGATGTCAAGAGAAGGATTAGAAGCGGACCTTACTTTGTCCTCAACGTAACGGACCTCGACGAACAACGACGACCTCAACGGAACCGACGACTCGAACCAAGATTGTCAATGACCTCGACACTCACCTTCTCTCTTTCGACGACCTTGACGGGCTGTGGGTTGTTTGGGTGATGCGACGCAGCAAACGCAGCCACAACTGCTGCTCGAAAGGAGACGATTAAGCTACTATTTTTTCGGGCAACGGCAGTCGAAGGGCAGCGACGACGGGGCTGGTGCGTTGGGGGTGGTTTGTGACTGGTTTGGGTAGTGTAGATGAAGAAGAATGTGAAGCAGCAGCAGCAGCGACAGCTGCTGCTCGACGGGGACGTTTGGAAGGGTTTTGGTTGCGACAGTAGGGGTGGTTGCAGATAGGTTTCGGGCCGTAGGGTTTGGTTGATTGGTTGACGGACCGGTTGCGAAACGACGAAAGAGATGGTGTCGTCGGAGCAGGTGGTCGTTTGGACGTGGTGTTTGGGGCAGTGGTCGACGGGCTTGGGTTGTCGCGTCGATGGAGGTCAGCTGGGGAGGGTTTGGAGGTGGAACGAGGGTGGTTTCATGGTGGACTGGGAGGAGGAGGGTGGTTCGTTTGGACATGAGGCTAGTGAAGCTGATGGAGGTGGTGTTTGGGTGGTGATGGAGTGGTTGCCGACGAGCAATGGCGGGTGCGTGGGGGTGCGACTGGTTTCAGTCGGTGTTTGGACGTGGGGGGTGGTGGTTATGGCGTTCGTTTGGGTGGTGGTTATGGACGGAGGGAAGCTGGGGGAAGGTGACGGGGTCCTCCCTTCTTTGTAGGGTTTTTCTTCTTCTTCTTCTTTATGAAGAAGAAGATGATGAACAGTACTATTTTTCAAAATTCCCCAGTCTGTTTGTTCCCCCCCTTGTCAAATGTGTTTGTCCGTGTTTTGTAATGTTTTTGCCAAGAAAAATGAGCCCCACGCGTGGTGGGGTTCAAGGTTTATGTCCCCCACGCGTGGTGGGGTTTCCCATGTGTCCTGGACACGGTTTATTATGGGTTAGGTCCGAAATTAGGCCTAAAACCGGGTAGTTTGAACCCGAATATTATTCTTTTGCCCGGACCCGAGAAATAGAAAACGTTGCTTAACTAGTCCTACGTAAACAAAATAACTACCAAAAATAAGACTAGTATTTAAACAAAACTATATCTTTTTTTAAAAATATTTTTCAAGATTCAAAATAGCTACAAAATATTAATAAAACTATTTTTTTGTAATTTTCGTAAATATTAAGATAAAATATGAAGTAATATTTTTGTATTTTTTTCAAAGTTAAAATGACTATAAAATATTAATAAAACTATTTTTTGTAACTTTCGTTTTTTAATAAAGACAAAATATAAAATAATATTTTTTGGTATTAAAACGACTACAAAACATTAATAGAATTATATATTTTTTTTTTAATTTTCGAATTTATATAAAGTACCAAAATAAAGTGCAATTTTTGATTTTTTCAAGTTTATGAGGGATACATAAACTAAAATTTATATATATACTTTTTTTTGTAATTTTTTCTTTTGCGAGAAAAATAAAGTAAAAATAGTCAAAATAGCTATATTAGTCCTAAATTAAATATTTAAGCTAAGAATGTAAAAATTCACGGGGAGGGTCAAAAATCACGTGCTTACAGGTACTTGACGACCCTTTCTTGGCTACCACAACTGGCTTGTTGTATACCTTTTTCAACTGAACCACTGATTTCCCACTGGTAACTGTCTGCGAGGGTTTCTTAGGCTCCCCTCCCTTGTGTATCAACTCAATCATATGGGCCTCATGGTGAGCTGGTAGCGGATTCTGGTTGATATTTGGTGTTTTTGGGGCCTGAACCTCGATCCGATGAGTATCAATGAGTTCTTATACAGTTGTTTTTAGTTTCCAGCATTTCTCTGTGCCATGGCCCAGGGCCCCTGAACAATACTCACAACTCACCGAGCGATCAAGATTTCTAGGAAAGGGATTCGGCATTTTTGCCTCGATCGGATTCAACATACCCAACTGTCTCAGTTTGTGGAACAGGCTGGTATATGATTCTCCCAATGGAGTGAAAGTCTTCTGCTTCTGCAACCTCTCATTCTTAAAGGCTTGATTGGGTCAAAAACCTGTTCCAGGAGGGGTTTTGTAGGCTTTTGGGGGTGGATGGTATTTTGTGGAGCTTGGTAGGGACTCTGTGGAGCTGGCGCACGCCATTGTGCGTGAGCGGGAGGTTGGGTATAAGTTTGTGCGTGATAGACAGAAAAATGGGGATCTGGCGGTGGGTAGTAGTGTTGTGGTGGGCTATATGGAGTGTGGGGGTATGTTTGGGGATAGGGTCGAGGCTGGTTGTAGAACGATGGAAGGTTCCTGGATCCACCCCAAGCTGCCGACTCGATCGTTGCAACATCCTCTTTCTTCTTCTTTCCAAGTACACCCCCAGTACCGTTTTGAATGGCCTGGGTAGTTGTTTTGATTGCTGAGTAACTCATGATCTTATTGGACTTGAGTCCCTCCTCAACCATGCCTCCCATTTTCACAACTTCATTAAAGGACTTGCCCACTGCTGACACCAAGCGGCCAAAATAAGTGGGCTCCAAAGCCTACAAGAAATAATCAACCATCTCGCTTTCTTTCATTGGAGGGTCAACCCTCGCTGCTTGATCTCTCCAACGGAAACCATATTCTCGGAAACTCTCACCGAGCTTCTTCTTAATCTTCGTCAATGATAGACGGTTTGGGATGATTTCAAGATTATACTGAAAATGACAGGCAAAAGCTTGGTCCAAATCGTCCCATGTGTACCACCTGCTATGATCTTGTCTGGTGTACCATTCTAGTGTCGACCCACTCAAACTTTGGCTGAAATATGCCATCAACAATTCGTCTCTTCCACCTGCTCCTCTCATCTTGCTACAGAATCCTCTTAAGTGTGCTACCGGGTCGCCATGCCCATCGTACAGATCAAACCTGGGTATTTTGAACACTGTTGGCAACTGAACATCTGGGAACAAACATAAGTCTTTATAGGCTACACTCACTTGGCCTCTCAGCCCCCTCATATCTTGGATCAATTGCTCTAAGCTTTTGACCTTTCTGATCATCTCTTCATGCTCGGGATTTTTGGGCGGCTTCTCGGTCTCTATCGGGATATCAAGATGAGGAGTGTAAGGATACGGTTCTGGAACTTTGAAGGTGGGTTCAGGGGGATAGTACTGGTTGTCATGAGTTTGGAATAGGGGTTCACTGGAAGATCGGTGTAATGTAGCAGTTGGAGGTGCCACAAAAACAGGTGTAATTGGTGGAGGAGGGTATGAGACTTTTTTGGGTGGTGGAGCTTGAGAAGTATGGGAAGTGGTGACATGGCATTGTTGGTATAAGGGGAAGACTAGAGATGAGTTCACAGTGGGAGGCTCTGGAGGTTGGGCTGATGGTGGGATAGAAGCAGGATTGGCCGGAATTAACCGGTGGTGGATGGCCATTCGCCCAAGCTTAGTACATTTCAGGCATCTGCTGCTTCAGCTTATACATTTCTTCCCTCATTGCATTAACGTCCATTTCTTCCACCTCTTTCGATGGGTCGACAATACTTGTTTCAGGTTCCTGGTCGACCATATTCAGCCTGTCTTTCGATCGGGTGTTGTAGGAGTGAGTTTCCAGAATGCCAGTGAACTAACCACCTGCCTGGACTGATATATCAAACAACAACCTTGTTAGTGAATAGGCTTTAACAGATTGGTAACCGCACATTGGGCATGAATGCACCTAAACAGTTAACCATCTCTATTATGTATTTGATCGGTTGCATGCGTCATCCCGGCCTTTTCTTTATTTTAATTGCAAACTTCCCCTTTTCTTTCTTTTACTTTCCCGTCCTTTCATTCTCTCTTTGTTTTTATTCTCCCTTGATTTTTATTTTCTCTCTTTTCTTTCTTATTTTTCCGCTCTTTCTTTCTCTCTTTTATTTAGTATCGGTCGAATCCTATGGAGATCGCCTACGTATCATGACCCCGCATGAATCAGACCAAGCATAGTTCTTGGGGATAAGTGTAAAATAAAGTAGAAACAGTTTGGGATTTTCAATTTTCATATAAAAAACGCTATTACAAAGACTGAAACTAACAGACTCGAAATACAGACTTAAAAACAAACAGCCCACATGCTCTGATAACAGAAATACAGACTCCAAAACAACTGGCAGACTTTAACGGAAAGAAAGCACAGACTCAAGAAATCACGAATACATCAATGCCTCAATTGTCCCTGGGACCCGCGGGGCATCATTTGGCCTTGCTGCGGGCCGACTTGCTAAATCCCCCTGAAGGTGGTAGAGATCTTCCATTACCCGGCGAACAAAAATCATCACAGTAGTGAAGAACATAGATCTTGTCATATCCTCACAGCTACTACACTTCATTGCGATATAGTTGGCGACCCTTTTGACTCGCTCTTTTATGACGCCCTTCTCTTGCAACAAACGCCCAATTTGTTCGGTTCTGGCTTCCAAAGTTTGTTCGGCTACCTGGTTCTGCTCTTGGAGTTGTTGCAAGTCCCTTTCTAGCCGTGCCATTAAGGCGTAACAATGTTCTCTTTCAACCTTAAATTTTTTGGCTTGTTTAGCCATTTCACCCTCGAGGTTGCCGATTGCCTTTTCCCAACCTGTGACCCCTCTTTCATATCTTTCTTTCATCTGGTGAATGAAAGTTGCACGCCCTTTGGCGGTTTTAGCCAACATTGCCCGTGCTTTTGCTAGTTCAGACTCAGCTTTCTGCAGGTCATCTTCGTAGTCACGTACCTTTTGAGTGAGGTTGTAAATGAGCCTCTCGTCTTTCCTGCTTCGGCCTGGGTTCTTGGCTTCAATTTTCAACTGCCAAACCTGAGCTCTGAGGGCCTCATTTTCTCGCACCAATCTTCTCCTTTCACCTTCGGCCTCTTATGCCTGCAAATCATTATTGAAGGTGATATTTCTCAATTCTTCTCGCAGACCATGGATAATGGCCTTATATTCCTTTTCCTTCTCCCCCCAAGCTAACCTCTCCTGAATTTTATCATCAAAGGCTTGAACATGAGGCCTTTTGGCGGGCCTCTCGGACTCTGGATCATTGTTTACATAAGACATTTTCTCAAACCAAGAAGCATAATATGGATCTACTTCCCCCTTAGCGATATCTGGTACCTGGGTGCTATTTTTTTTATACCGACAACTATTCCAATCCTGCTGAACTACAGCCTCAGGCAATGCAGCTTCTGGATGCAACTCTATGACCTGGGTGCTTAGATCTTCATCTTCAGGCATGACCTGATACCTTCCCAATTGCCTCAAGACCCTCTGCAGTGCATATGGCTGAATACTCCTTACGCCCATTATCCTTAGGTATCCTTTGGTAGCAGTCATATAGATGGCTTCTGTCCTCGGGAGCCATCCTATAGTCCACTCAACCTGACCTGCTTCAAGAGATTTCAAATGCGAAACCCATGCTTCGAATCCTTCTAGTGCATTGTAATCTTTTACCCTCTCCTCATAACTAATGATGAAGTTATTTGGGCTTGAACCGTAACTCATGAATCTGGGATGATGGCGAAGATGCTCGATCTACCACATTTGCAGAATGATGCTGCAACCCTCAAAAACTGAGCCCCTGCTTTGGATAAAGTTAATGCGTGATAGATATCTGCTAGCATCAACGGGGAAAGTGTATGATCTTCCTTGGTACTGAGGATTTGTGCAATTCTAGCCATACGAATATCCACCGTTCCTTTCTCATTTGGAAAAACCATGATCCCCAAGAATGCCACAATAAATGCGAACCGACAATGAATTTGCCAAAGGCCCTTGTTTTATTTGTTGCTCAGACCCTTTTCATGCGTTTCAAAACCAGCAGAATGCCCGAACCTGAAGTATAAGAAATGGAAAGCACAACACCCATTGCTCACACGTTCCTTATCCGTCTGTTTACTAATATTCAGGAGGTCAAAGAACTTGTGCATCGATGGAGCCCTTGGAAATATAAGTTGTTGCTTCCTCAAATCCCGTCCGAATTCAATGTACTCGGCTATCTCCTCCAAAGTAGGGGTGATTTCAAAATCTGAGAAACGAAAGATATTGTGGACAGAATCCTAGAGCGTTACCAAAGCTTTGATCAGATCTTCCCGTGGTTTGATTTCAAAGATGTCTATAAGAGCACCCAAGTGCTTTTTCACCCATTTTTGACCATCTTCGTCTAGATCATTCCACCACATACGCAAGTGTAGCCGAGCCTGTTCCCAGACCACTTCTGGCGGTTCCTGGATGGTATTCATTTGTTCCTGTGGAAGATTAAGGTTAGGGTTGACTCGAGTGGACCTTTTTGTAAACAATTTTTGAAGAAAAAAAGAAAAATAAAGGGAAAAGAAAGAAGAAAAGAACCATAATTTCTTCCCCTATGTGCCAACTTTAGCCAAGTGACTGTTTTTGTAAATGTGGCCCCTTCCCAATTTCACGCGAATTTTGAAGCTGGGGGGAATTATTTTATGACCCTTCCCAAACTTGTCCATTCTTTTACGAAAATAACCTTTCGACAACTGAAGAATACTCTGAGGCTATCTCGACAAGAACGGTTTAAGACATTGTCGAAGCTGGATCGGCTTATTTCGACCAAACATCAAGATTGCATTCACTCAACCACCGACTCTCTTTTCTTATTTTTCTTTCTCTTTTTTTCAAAAATAAGGCCGAACCTTACGTAGGTTGCCTACGTATCCCACATCCGGTGAGAATCATACCTGCGTAGTTCGGTCAGTTTCGACACATTTGAAAGAACACAGTGTTTGACCCTTTTCGAAAAAAAATTGGGCTTTCAAATACCGGGATGTTTAGAACCGGGTTTTATTTCCTTCCCTATATCACTCTTGGTTTTCCTCTCTTTTTTTTTCTTTTTTTTCCCTAGCCGGTCAGCATGCAAGCCAACAAATAAATGTTCACGTAGCACATAGGATGCATCAGGATGGTCTGTTATTTCGGGCACACCTGTCCTAGACGGACCCAACCCCTGTGTTGAGTCCCCTAAGTCAAATGCACATGATGCAAACAAACGTTCCTACTAGGGATCCGGCATGGGGCTATGTTTTTCTAGGTTTAAATCCTGGGGTTTTGGTCTAGACATGGGGTACCCGAGCGGACAACTGGGGCCGGGGAGGGGGCGACGTACCGGAAGCACTGAAGTCTACCCGGCCTTGTCGCTTGCCCAGTCTCGCTCTACTTGGTATAATTTCTACAGAAAAAGCGGGTCACGCGAACGTGTGCACCATTTTCAGAAGACTCAGAGGGGGTGGCGTAAGAAGACAGTTATATACAATTCAAACGATATTAAAGTGGTAAACATATAGCATTTAACACAAAGGTTCACAAAACACAGTATTATGAATAATAAATAAAGCCAAGTAAAAATCATTAAACAAGTTCGAATTCTTGAACACTGAACCAGAGATTCTGGGTTTGATCCCCAGCAGAGTCGCCAGAGCTGTCACACCTCCTTTTTACCTACACCCCGTAAAGGGTATAAATACAAGGGAGTTTTTCCAATTAAAGGACAATCGAAACGGGATCGTTTATTTATTAAAAATCAGAGTCGCCACTTGGGATAATTTAGGGTGTCCCAGGTCACCGGTTAAAGATCCTGAATCGAGGAAGTTGACTCTGTTCTACAACCTGCGAACACAGAAATCCAGGTAATAAATTCTGTTAACCCGGGAGAAGGTGTTAGGCACTTCCGAGTTCCGTGGTTCTAGCACGGTCGCTTTGATCGTACTTGGCTTATTGAAATTATTTAATTACTGATTTTAGATCCTATGTGCATTTGTCTATTAACCGCTTTTAAATCACTTGATTATTCGTAAAGGATTGAGTTACGCGTACGTATACTCTTTCCTTTGGCGCGTCAAAAATCATGTCACGCGAACGTGTCCATAATTAATAACGCCTTGTTTATTTAATTAAGAAAAATTGGTTGAAGTTGCGCGAACGCATCCCTCGTGTTGTTTTTAAGATCGTAATCATATCACGCGAACGTGTCCACGACCACGATAATCTATTAAACGTGCCTAAAGCAAACTACGATAATTGGTTATTTGTTGTATCTAAATCATAAGAAATTAGTAGAGGGCCATGCAATTGTAATTTTGTTTGGCACAGCATACCTCGATTTGTTCTAACTTCTAAACTTAACTGTGAGAGCCATAATTATTTATGTTAAATGTGGAACGCCTAAACTAATTAATGAGCATAACTAGTTGATTAAAAGTCGTAAGAGGATTTCTACTTATTTTTATGCTAATGTTTAAGCTAAAATTTAAATATCAACGAACTAGTAATAGACGATCCATATTTGATTACGAAAAGGCCCATGCTGGTTAGAGGCCCAACGGCCAACTGGCAGTTACTACATGACCAGCGAAAGAAGCAGTTGGGCTTGACGTGAACCCAGATGAAAATCCCATCGCTGAAAAGAATTTCGGCATAACTGGGCCAAAGAAGGCAACCCAGTTTCACGATTCAGCGCCAATGTTTGAGGCAAATTACATCATTCAAGAAAATCTGAGTTTGAACCAATTCTGATAATCCTTGACTCAAATGCAAAGCATATTTTAATGTTAACATCTTCTGAAGTGAATATGCAATTCCTAGTGAGATTTATTTCAACAAAACTCAACAGGCGATCTCCCTATCTTGCCAAAATAGAACATTCCATGCCCAAATAACAACAGACCCATTACCAATCATTACTGAAATTGAAACACTGAATGAATCTTCCCTAGAACATCATTATCGTTCACATAACTAGCCTAGCTATCAAACACAACCAATTCTTATTTCAGTTTCCATCAAAATACCTGAAAGGACCTCGAACACATGTATATGTTTGACAATATGGCTTCAACAAGAAATTTTCACTCTATACCCAGTCGAAAGCCCTTTTAAAAATGCAAGAAGCTCATACACAGGCAGAAGCAGAACTAAGTGACACTTTGACATCATTGGACTAACACATATTACACTGATTAGACTAATGATCACGATCCTCAACTAACACATATTACACTAAGTCTAAATAAATACTCCTGAATCAACTACATTCAGACAAGGTCCCGATCCATCACTTAAAACAAATGTAATATCAAGGAATGGAGTATGCAAAATAAGCTAGACTAGGCAAACATGAAATAAATAAAGAAAAATGGCAGAATCAAGCAGTAATCAACACTAATGTTTGTCATTTAACTTCAACTCGATTTACAGATCTTCACACAGAGACTCAATCAGGCATCATTTCCAGTCACAGTTCAAAAGAGTACCTGATGCAATTAGAGCAAAAGAAAAGGTGAGAAGATCAGCAGTAGAAATGGATGCACTTCAGCATTTCAACAACAGCAAATCCAGCTTCTTTAAACCATTTCGAACCCAGAATGAATCAGAGATTACTTCAAAACTTGAAAACCCCAAGAATTGCAGAAAAACTTCAATGTAACAGTGATTTTGTGATTTTTCTTTGTATTTTTTCTGATTATTCAAACCCTTTCAGTATTTTTCAGCAGTTTCCAATGTTCTCTACTTTAAAGTTCTTAATCCCTACCTTCTAAGGCTAGTAAGAATGCCTTTATAGGCCAGCAAATAGGGCAGACACAAAAGTTTTCCTTTGCACTTCTAGTCGCTCCCTGATTTTCATTTTTGCCAGTTAATCCTCCATTTTCTGACTTGTTACCCAAGCTAAAATCTGAAATTCCATAAAAGACCCCTACTAGAAGCTTCTAAGTCAGTTACCCAAAAGATTCTTTAGCTAGATTACCTACACTACCCTTTAAAAACTCTGAAACTACCTCAACACCACCCGGGTCAACTGGTCAAGCTAATTGGGTCAAGCTGATTGGGTCAACTGAAACCTAGTTCAACTCTCTATTAGGCTTTTTAATCTTGTGAACCCAATCAATACTAGAAAAAAAACCCAAAACCCAAACGATTAAATTAAGAACCCTAAAGACTCGGAACAAAGTTAAGCCCAAAACGATGCAAATTCAAACTATCTGAACTTGAACACGAGGCCCAACTTACAATCACACACATCCTAAATCTAACATGCAGATACGGAAGATAAAGAAGAATGATAAATAAAGAAACAGAACGAAAATCAAAAAAAAAATAAGAGAAAGAGTAGAAGAAAGTGAGGATGAGGAGACAAAATACCAAAGGGTAAAGACAAAATACCTAGGGATCTCGGACAAACAAGAACTATCGTTTACGCCTCGAAATCTCCAATTTTCGGTCCAGTCCGAGATTAATCATATGTTCTTTGTCAAAGACACGCGATTAAAGTCGGACTGAGCCTTAAAGTCTTCAACGAACCCTTGATTTGAGACCTAGGGATTTTACGGTTCAATTTCTGATCTAATATTCGCGAGGATTGGGTGACACTCGAGGGAAACGGAGTTGGTATTTGGAACGAGGGGATTAGGGTGGTTCTATTGTGTGTTTTTGGTAAGGATTGGAGTCGGCGCCGCCGGGCTATGGCGGTAGGAGTTAGGGCGGTGTTGCTAGGGTTTGTTAGGGGTAACGAAGTTCTGAGGGGTGAGGAAGATGAATGAGGGGTAGGGGTGTTTTGGACACTTATATATAAAAACAACTCACTTCCCAGTCGTTGGATCGAGCCAACTTTGACACCTCGGATGAGTTATAACATAAACGGGGTCGTTTGGTGTTACTGGGGTGACCGGACCGGGTATGGTGAGGGTTTGGGCCGGGTTTCATGGGTTTGGATGGGTACGGCGGGGGAGACTTGGGCCTGGGCATATTTTCACTGAAGGTAGCCTAAATTTGGATCTTCTTCCAACTCTTTTCATTTTTCCTTTCTTTTGATTTTTCCTTTTCCCTTTTTTTCCTTCCTAATTTCTTTTTTTTAAAATCAAATTAAAAAATTAAAAATAAGACCTAAATTAATTCCTAATCAAATTATCCTATCAAATTGAATTAACTAACTCTAAATAATGCTCACCACCACTAATTAAATGCCAAGTTAAAGGAAACCAACAAAAATTCAAAAAATTACAATTAAAGTGCGAAAATGAACTATTTTTTTTGTATTTTTCTCATTTTTATAAAACACTAAATTACTAATTAATTCAAAACTAAAAAAATTAAATCCTAAATGTTAATGCAGCGTATTTTTTTTTGTATTTTTTATTAATTAAACAAAATAAAAATGCGCAGATAAATGCAAGTAATTACCAGAAAGTGCCACGAAAATCCCCAAAATTGCAAACACTGAAAGAAATTGTTTGTTTTGAATTTATGGGAGTAATTCATATGGGGCAAAAATCATGTGCTCACACAAATATCCCATTCTTCCGTGTTGTTTTTCCTCCTCCCTTTTTGACTTTGTATTGTGATTAGTTTATTTAGTAAGGGAGAGTGGGAAAAGTTCATGCATGGTCAAAAATTAGGCGTTCACACCTATCATGACGAACTACAGCTGGGGCACAGGTACCAGAATAATGGCCAAACTCTCGAGATCTCTTGGCCTCTCTCTCCTCCCTATCCCGACAAGCATGCCCTCCACTCTCCTAGCAATACGCACCACCTGCTGATACGAGATATCCATCTCCAGCTCCCGGGCCATGCTAGTCCTGATGCTAGGAATGAGTCCCTCAATAAACCGACGGACCCTCTTTCGAACTGTAGAAACCAAGGTCGGTGCATGTCTAGCCAAGTCACTGAAACGGACTGCATACTGTGAAACGGTCATAGTACCCCGGTGCAACTGCTCAAACTCTGCGTGTCATGCATCCATGAGGCTTTGAGAGACAATACTCTCTCAAAAATATGTCCGAGAACTAAGAACATGTAAGGGAAGCTGCCTCAGCGGGACTGTCCAACTCATAAGTACGCCACCACTGATAGGCTGCTCCTCGAAGCTAAAAAGCAATGAAAGAAACCCCACTCGACTCTGCTATGCCCATAGTGCGGAGGATGCAGTGGCACTCCTCCAAAAATCCCTGAGCATCCTCTTACGCTAGACCACTAAAAGTAGGAGGGTCGTACTTCTTGTACCTCTCGAGCCTACGCTGCTCCTCCTCTGAAACTGCTGCCCTACCCTCGGGCTGAACCGGGGCTACAGGTGGTACCGGTATAACCTCTAGAATCTGATCGCCCTGAACTCGCTGCTTTGGGGTGCGGGTGGCAAGAGTCTGTGCTGCTCTCCCGGCTTGAGATGTGGTTGGAGCAAGAGGAATCAACCTTGCCTGAGCTAGGCTACCAAACATGCTCAGGAACTGTGCAAGGGTCTCTTGAAAAGCTGGTGTAGTAGTAGTAGGCACCTCAGGTGTCAGCACTCCAATTAGAGCTACTGGTGGCTCCTCTGTAGCAGCTCGCTCGGGTGCTCTGGCTACACCACGTGAGCGTCCTCGGCCTCTACCCTAGCCCCGGCCTCAGGCGGTTCTAGTAGGAGGCGCGGGTGCCTAGTCATCTCCGGTTGCGCTTGCCCTCACCATCTGTGAGAAAATAGAAGAAAGAAGTTTAGAATTTCGAAGTCAATAATCTCGCACTACAAGGAATCAAATGAAGTGGAATTTTCCTAACAGTTCCATAGCCCCCCAAAGATAAGTACAGATGTCTCCGTACCGATCCGTTAGATACTAATGAACCGGCTTGTGACTCACGACTCCTATGAACCTAGAACTCTGATACCAACTTGTCAGGATCCAAGTTCTCCCTCCGTAAACCATCGTGACGACACCTAGTCCCTACAATTAGGTAAGCCTAACATTTTGCGGAATAGATCTAAAACATAAAGCTAACAACTAACAGGTAACTTTAAATAAGAAATTAAGATGTTGCTCGGCATATAACCATTCTCGAAGGGTACATAAACTCTCCCAAAATCCGGAATATCATAAGTCACAAGCTATAGAAAGAAACAATACTTCTACACTCCGAGTCTAACAAAAGAAGAAAATACAAGAAGTGTTTAACATAGGGAGGAGTAGATAGGGACTCCAAGGTCTGCGGATGCGACATATGTATCTTGAAGTCTCTACAGCTGTCTAGCCTCACTAGTAATGCGGCTGATAAGTGGTACCTGGATCTGCACGTGAAAAAATATACAGGGTAGGGCATGAGTACACCACAATGGTACTCAGTAAGTACCAAGCCTAACCTCAGTCGAGTAGTGACGATATCAGGTTAGGGTCCTACTGATATAAATATAATGAAATAAAACAGAATGAAATATCTCCGTAAAATTAAATATGAAAATCTAACAAGAATAAAATCATAGAAAGACAACAGCTCAGAGTACAGGGTTAACAATAGGGGATCTCCCAAGGTATCGTCTCGTAGTCTCAAACGTAAATGTGTAGGGGGATCTCCCGGAATACCGTTTCGTAGTCCCAAAGTAAATACACAAAACAGGGAAATCTCCCGGAATATCGTTCTGTAGTCCCAAAATAAATATGCAGCTCAACCAACAGAAATAACATTTACAGCAAGAAAACCTAAAGTTAAGACTAAGTCCAGGTCAAGGAAAAAGGGGAGATTTCACTAAACATGTTGCACAGAGTTCATATAGGCAGTTAAAATACGTAAGCATGATATTCTAGACTAAACAGGATAGTTTTACATATGCTAGTATAGTTCAACTAAGGAGAAAACAGGTTATGACTTAGTGAAACGGAGTTTTACAATAAATAGCCCGTGTACGTACTCGTCACCTCACGTATACGACGCTCATATATCAAAACAGTACCAAGTCCTAAGGGGAGTTCCCCTACACAAGATTAGGCAAGCCACTTACCTCGAACCAAACTCAATCAATCCGTAACAATGCTCTTTCCACGTATATCCGGCTCCGGATGGCCCAAATCTAGCCAAATCAATTACATAACATAAATATAACTACAAGAAACTAATCTAGCTAATGAAATCAAGGCTAAAGCAAGTAATTAGAAAATCGCCCTAAAAAGCCTCCCCGAGCCTCTCGGAAACGGGTAAAGGTCACAAATTATGAACATTCATTCACTAACGAGTCTAACCATACCAAATTCAATACCAAAATCTCGATCAAAACCCCAAAATTCGGCCTAAGAACTTTTCTCCAATTTCTCACCCAAATTCATTAATTACATGAAGAATTCAACTATAGATTAATGTAATACAACCAAAATCAAGTTAGGAATCGTTACCCCAAAACTTCCTCTGAAAATCCCTCCAAAAATCGCCATTCCGAATTCTCAAGTCCAAAAATGAAGAATGAAATCAAACCCTCGATTTTGCCCTTTTTCTGCCAGTTAAGCCGCACCTACGGTCAATTACCCGCTTCTGCGGTACTGCATTTGCGGCTAAAACTCCGCATCTGTGGAATCTCATTAAACTACCAGGTTCCGCACTTGCGCACATATATCCGCATCTGCGGATACGCTTCTGCCTCCATCGCCCGCTTCTGCGGAAACTTGTCTTCCTTCCCAAATCCGCTTCTGCAACCACTTCACCCGCAGATGCAGCCCTCATCTGGCATCTGTGCTCACAGGCTCTTATGACCAAAAGCGCACTTGCGACCTTCTCCTTGTTTCTGCGGGGCCGCAACTGTGGACTTCCCACCGCAGGTGCGAAAACACCAAAAAACCAACAACTTCAGAATATGCACAAGTCCAATTTTCCATTCGTTAAGCACCCGAAACTCACCTGAACCCTCGGGACCTCAACCAAACATACCAACCAGTCCTAAAATACCATACGAACTTAGTCAGGCCCTCAAACTAACTCAAACAACGCTAAAATCACGAATCATCCTCCGATTCAAACTTAAAGAACTTAGAATCTCCAAATTTGACATCCGATGCTGAAACCTATCAAACAACATCCGATTGACCCCAAATTTTGCACACAAGTCATATTTAACACTACGGACCTACTCCAACTTCTGGAATCAGAATCCAACCTCGATATCAAAAATTCCACTACCGGTCCAAATCTCCAAAAAATTAATTTTCGCCATTTCAAGTCTAAATGAGTTACAGACCTCCAAAACACAATCCGGACACGCCCCTAAGCCCAAAATCACCCAACTGAGCTAACGGAATCGACGGAACTCCATTCTAGAGTCGTCTTCACACAGTTCCGACTATGGTTCAAATCCTAAGGCTTAAACCTCCATTTAGGGACTAAGTGTCCCAAACACTTCCAAAAACCAAAATGAAACCTCCCGGCAAGTCAAAATAGCAGAAATAGGTATGGGAAGGCAGTTAATAGGGGATCGGGGCTCTAACTCTCAAAACGACTGGCCGGGTCGTTACACCCTTGTAGTCCGGCTCTTTCCCGAACCCCGGACATAAAGGAAACTTATAGCCTGTATGGCCAAGCTGCAAAAATCAGCTTATTTTGAGAAGTGCTTTTTTTCAAAAGTGTTTTTCTCAAAAGAACTTTTGGTGAGAAATAGTTTGTGTTTGGCTAATTAGTTTGAAAAGCACTTCTGAGCAGCAATTAGTGTTTGGCCAAGCTTTTTTTTTTTTGGCCAAGCTTAAAAACTGCTTCTAGGTGTATTTTTCTCAAAAGTGCTTCTCAAAAAAGTGCTTTTGGAGAGAAGCTACTTTTTTCTGCTTCTCCAAAACTGCTTCTGCTTCTACTCAAAAGCATTTTTTTTCCTTCCAAAAGCTTGGCCAAACACCTTAATTTTTGGTCAAAAGTGCTTTTGGCAAAAAAAAAAATATTTTGACGAAAAATAAACTTGGCCAAACAGGCTATTAGTGTATGGGGTTGCATAAGTACTTTTTGTACCGCTCTAAAGTTTTGACTTTATATTTTAAGACCATAAACTTTTCCATCTATTAATTGCACATACCGTCGACTTGCCCAAATTCCTTTACGTCTTAGACCATTCCACTCGCTTGCCACAAGGATCTTTTCCTATTCATTTCTTTTGGTCACTGAGGAAAGCAACTAAAATCCGAGTTTGTTTCTTATACTATATCACTGGTGCTGAAAGTTAACTGTAGCGAACCAGTTCAAGAAGCTAAAAACACTAGTCGTATAAAATATCTCCATGTTTTTAATGTTACTGAAATAACGAGTTCTGAAGGATCAACCTAACCAAGCAATGTGCCATATTTTTATTTGACAACCCAAGTCAATGGTAGAACAATCAAAAGAAAGAAGTTGATGTCTCATCTTCCACGAGATTCTTATCTCCTGTTCATAAATGACTTGTACATTGTCCTTTTCTTTACCTTTACAAATTACAATGATACATACATTATCACCAAATCATCGAAACTATATTTCTATAAAACTAAAAGACTCTTCTTTTCGACTATAATCACACAACATTTTAAAACCACACCAATGCCGGACCCCCTAAATTAATGAGGGCGCCGTCAACCTTCGGCATCATCAGAATCATTTGCACCAAATTTAGAAAGGCTGTCCCAGTATATCTACTCCTACATTATTCTACTTGAATGTGTTTTCCTATTGGATTCTAACAGTTCTCCGAGGAATCAACTTGATTCCATAGTTTCTCCGCATAAGCCTTCTCATCTTCTCTCTCCTTAACAACATAGTCAGTAGCCTCAATTACTTCCTCTTCCTCCACAGGTATTTCTTCCTGTATCCACTCATCCGCCTCTTTTGCTGCTGCATTTACCTCTCTCCCCCTCTCAGTTTGCTCAAGTAAGGCCTCCCTCATCTCCTGAGCGGTAGCAGGTTTGTCTGCTGGTCTATATTTTGGTGCAGGCACAACGAAGGGTAAAACAATATCATCTAAGTTTGTCTGCTGGTTTGTTTTGCAATGAGCATCTGGAGGGGGAGTAATAAATAAGATACCTAGTTCATAATTAGAGACATGAAGTCTCAAACCTAAACTAGAATAACTTGTATTTCCGTTGATTTTCTTGTCTTGTAAACCAGAAACAGGACGCCCCCATGCAGCTTCACTGAAGTTGTGTGATCCACAATAAACCCATCCAAAGGGGGACGCATCTTTCTTCGACTGAAATCTTCTTCGAGCAACCTGCTCACCTCACACATTTTCTTTTTGTCATTAGGACTTCTAAGTGAGATACTAAACATGAATAAGAACTCATTATCTATGTCATGACTTTGACGCTGTTCTGAACCAGAGAAATTAAGGGAGAGCAAGAGAGAGTAATCAAAGGTATGAGTCTCTGACAGATAAGGATGATTAGCAACAACAACAACAGCCCAGTGAGATCCCACTTGTGGGATCTGGGAAAATGATGCATGAAAAAGAAAAGCACTCAAAAATATTTTGCAGTTTCCACTACAGTATTTGTACCGGAAAAAAACAACGTTGATTAACAGTGACAAGATAAGATCAGCATAAACATCACGTAGAAAATCGGTGACGGCACATGAACCTCCATAAGGCAATAAAATCACCAAAGGAGAGTTAAGAATGCAATTAGCGTCAGGATTTTCCAAGAAAGTCAGCACGCGAGACAAGCAAATAAAAGCTTATGACCTCCAAAAGCAATTTAAAAGTTGGGCATGAAACAAATTAACTCAGTTCTATATCTCAAAAGAATTTATCCGGAAAGCAGCAAATTGGATCATTTGTATAGAATAGTAACTGATATCCACATTGTTAAAACAGAGGCAAACACTATCCGTACTCAACTCATCACATAGCATGTTAAAGCAGACACCGAGTTTTGATAAGAACCCTTATCATAGGACTTAACAAAATTAAATGCCAGACCGTGTAGTAGAAGACTTATGCAACTATGTTCTGACAGCTTTTACCTTGGCATGCATGGGATAACCAATTCTGTTGCCAGGAAAAGGAACTGCATCATGTAGAATGCCCATAGTTTTCAACCGATGCCAAGTTTTCTGAGAAACGGAATATTGGGTAAAACTTTTTTAGTTAAATTGCAGTAAATGATTTCTCAAGAACTTGATAAGAAAGAGGGAATCCATTCTTCCAGTCGTCAAACACAGTCAGTTTTTTTTTTAAACTCAAGGACAAATATTTTTCAAGAATTAAAGGAGAGAACAAATTAATCTACCTGTGAAAAGCACAATATACGCCTGGATGCCAAAATTCCACTGCTCGCATTTTTCACTCTTTCAATGGTAGGAAAAATAATTCTAATGGAAGGGTTCCTCAGCTCTTGGCTCACACTCCAGCAGCCCCACTGCCAGAAAAAGTAAGGGCAAAACTTGAACTTAGCAATAACATATTACTCAGCTAAATCATAAAATTTAGTGGCAGCTACTCACATCTGGATCAGATTCCTCTGATTCAGAGAGCCTCAATGACCGCTTCCCACCTGCTGCTGAAAATGCAGCTAAAAATTTTGCATTGATGGACCCAATTGAGGATGCACCTTAACAGAACGGCAACAATAATCATAAATGATAATTCTCAATATATTTTGAAGACAGCCTGATAATCATCAAGTATTCATAGAACACTCACCAAATACAAAATCAGTTTCTAAATGTTCCGGCCATTTGAACTGACCCAAAACCTGAACAAGGTGCAATTGAACGAAAAAAGTCAGGATTCCAATAACTTTTATAAATAAAAATGTTATTTATCAGAAAAATGAAGTCTGTAGAACTTTCTGCTCTGGCTGGTTGTTCCAACTTACACATAACATACATTT
This sequence comes from Nicotiana tabacum, assembly GCF_000715075.1. Taxonomy (NCBI): domain Eukaryota; kingdom Viridiplantae; phylum Streptophyta; class Magnoliopsida; order Solanales; family Solanaceae; genus Nicotiana; species Nicotiana tabacum. Next base: position 207,294,405 of record NC_134085.1, on the reverse strand, counting down.
TGAATCACTACTATGACTCTTTTGCATGCTTCTTGGTAGTGCTCCAGTAACCAAGAAGCTACTGCTCTTAACGGTGGTGTCCGGGTCACTTGCGCGCACCTCGACTCCACCGGGTACCTGGTACCTCCCACCAACATAGGTACCAAGTAACCCTATCAACCAAGGCTAGAAATCACCTTAGCATCAAACTCACTTAGGAACCACAAGATAGTTCGAAGAAAATTTGAAAAAATTGTGAAAGTGATGGACAATGCATTAAGAATAAAATTGGCTTTTTCGAAAAATTGGTGAAAGTGATGGATAATGCATTAAGAATAAAATTTCCAATCTCGTGTCTAAGCCTCATAAGCTTTTAGACCGTGCTATCCAAGGTAAACCATCACTTGAATCAATCCATGGTTCAAACAGAACAAGATAGTGTACACAGAAAATATTCTGTTTAGTGAAGTTAATCATAATTGTTTTATACTCCAACTTTGATTGAGATCTACACAATTGCTACACTCAAATACAACTGAGAATAATTGGCCTGTATTACTGTGGATATCTCAAGTCTTCTCTCTGCTTTTAGGCTGACAACATGAGAGGGCTACAAAGCATGGCTCTTAAAGGTAAGAATTTGCCACAACTGAAACGCAGTGCCCATAAGCCCACAGCTGAGAATTCTATGGTCTGACACCAAAAAATGGTGACTAGTAGTCCACAGGCCCAAGACATAGTCATTATTCTTAATTGCACCAATATGAAAATCAGTTTAGGTTTGAAAAATATGTCCAACTGTTTCAGAAAAATTACCTCTTGAATCCGCCAAATTCCCCAACACCTCTGAAGCGATGCAATGAGTGTGCAAATTGCAGAAACATGTTCACCTCTAATAATTTCTGAAATGGCTGAAAAGGATGGACCCTGCAAGGTTATGATCTCAATATGACTACTAGACACAAAGACAAATATGTTCAACAGCATTGTCACAGATGAATCCTACTAGTGGTAGGCATACCTGTGATACATGCAGTACTAACTGTACCTTGCTGCTGCTTCCCTCTAAAGCAGCACTAAGAACTTCACTTGGGAAAATATAAGCAGAAAACACGAAAAGACCACTGTCCGAGAGTGGAGCAACCCACTTCGCAAAATTCTTTGGAAGAAACCCAAGTTGAACACATTCTTAGCACACAAAGCAAAAGAATTGGTTCAAAATAAATAAAAAGAAGAATGATTTTGGCAAGCAGAAGAATGCAAATGAATATTCATGTATACTTATTTTAGTATATGATTTAATAGTCTACCACTCTTACAAAGTGGACAAAAAAGCAAGATGTTAACAAGAACAAGACTGAGCTCCTTTTCATTGGGATTAAGTAAAATACAAAATTCAGCTCTTACTAAACTGTTATCATAATGTTGAGATTACGATTTCATCCTCCAAGCTGCTATGACCATTCGTATGTCACAGCCACCACCACTGACATTTATAGTAAACTCTCCTCTAATTAAGGAGTCCGAAAATGCATCAAATCAAACTGACCCTAGTAAAGAGACTTATCATTACATTTCAATACGGATATTATAGATTATAGTTTAAATAGCCAATCTTCCTATTCAAATATGTATATTTGAAGTGGAAAGTACTTTACCCCCCAAAGAGAGATTCTCAGGATTAGGTACGAGAATGCTAACAGCATTTGCATCGGCTTGTATATTTGAGTCTCTCTTTAGAATAACCTCTGATATTCCAAATACATTTTCACCGCTTTTGCGAAGGTAAGCGGCAAGCTTCTTCAGCCGTGCTCCATTATGATCCACTGAAGTACGGAAGAGATGACTTAGACCAGCCACTGATGCTTCAACAGAACCCACTGACTTAAAGTGACATAACTCTGGCACACAATCACCCTACAGCAGTAGTAATAGTGCACTTCAAACTTCAACATTACCAACCACACCCCAAGAAAATGCCTCCAGGCTGTCCCTTACTAATAGAAGTGAAAAAAGAGAGAAAACAATGAAAGAATACACAACTATTTGACCATATAAAAGAGGGTATTCACAAAGCTGCACAGCTCTTCAGATATGAAAACTCACAAGAACAGACGTTAAGTCTCCTATTATTAGAATTTTAAGGGTGGTTTTACTCAGACAACTGGAAGATACATCTTCTTAACATAAAATCAGAATGTAATGGGTGGGATTATTCAGATAATCTTCAAATAAATACCTTTTTCACCCTGGTTTTAGGCCTTCATGGCTTTTTACAATGTTGAATTTAAGAAAATGTCTTTTTTAGATCTCTTACGTGTAAAAGATAGATCTCTCATGTGTAAAAGCAAATCTCTCATGTGTAAAAAAAGAGATGTGGTCATAAAACTAAATACAAGTTTGTAATGGGTCACAAAACCAATTGACCCCAATCAACAGGTAGTTGTTCCAAATTTAAGATAATAGAACAAGTAAAGTCTCAACACAATTGTCGGGAATATATAGCTGAGAAACTCAGACAACTCTAGAAATATCTGTTCATTCCCCAAGGCAGATGAGAAAACTACCCGTCTTTCTACAGATTTTTTGTAACAGCTCTTTATTTGAGATACTTCATATTTCTCAAATCTCAGCCTTAAGATGTACTTTCAAGTTGTTCTTACACCAGAATTCCTACAAAAGCTAGAACACAGACAGTCACAGTTACATCATTTTTGGGGTAAAAAGAAAAGAGATTTTGTTGCTATTCAAGCAAAAACATCAGTAATTGAATTTCTTAATTTCATTTCCATATTGATGTGCATAGATATGTAAGTGCATGCACTTCTACTTGCAATATTTTCTCTTACTGGTACTGTTTGATAACACCACAAAGTGTAGTTTAAATTAGGTGCAACTGTGCAAGCTGACAGATCACTGTACTGAGGCGTTTATCTTTAAACAAACAGGTAATTCCTTTAGAATCCAATGCAACACTAGGAAAATATCATCAGTTTGACTAAAAATAACCGTTCGAATAGGCAACTGTATCAGGCATGACATCACGAATTCACAAGGACAGAGGTTACTGACCCCTAAGAAATGTTTTGGTTTTGATATAAAAGGAATGCGACTTGAGTGGATTCCAGGTACAGAAGCTACCAGATAGCCATCACTTTCTTTAAAATCATAGTTTGTCAGCTCCAGGATCCAATGGGCCTGACTAGGTACATCAGCTACCAAGGAGGCCATAAATCCAGCTAGCTGAGCAGCAAAATCAGATACCAAATGTCCATTTTCCTCTCCAGATATTGCTGTGAAAAGTGAGAAGTAGTCTGGTACATCCAGGCGAGGAAAATCCTGCCACCATATTGTATTTGTCACTCTGCACCACTGCAGCATTTGAGGAGCAGAAAACATTAATACATCTGGACAGAAACTGTACCTAGTACTAACAGATAGATGATTAACAAATTCATATAAAATATTGGGTCTTCCTAACCTACTACTTTAAACCTCATAAGGGATGAATCATGAGAAATCCTGATTACTCCTCTCCATTCCAAAGTTGTGGACCATGTCTAATCTACTTTTTTCTTGTTCACAAGAATATCTCACGGACTCTTAACTTCTACTTGCAGCAGAACACGACGTTGCAGGTGTCAAAAAAATACTATATGCTCTATCAGGCAAACATTTAGCAATCAACCTTACTGCGAGCACCACGATCTTGTCCTTTTCTCAAATTTTTAACAGGTTATCAAGATTAATAAGTATGCTGAGGAAATGGGAAACACGAAGAGAAAAAAAAATTAATAGTTCAGTGCATGATTCCAAAAAGGAAACGTGTTTCTTTCAAGTTCACAAATTAATGAATATAATTTAAAAAAAGATCCAGAGAGAGAAAATGAGCTTCATACAAGACTAGAGAGAGAAAAGGTGATTCAACAAGCACCTGTCCTGCCACCAAATTAGCAGATGTGACCACGACACGGAGACTATCTCTCCTTTGCAACACAAGCAACTTTGGGTGATGGCAACCAATGCCTGATTTCCTCAGGTCTTGACCAAATGCTATCACCTCAGGAAATGGAGGGTAACTGTTACCATGAATTCACTTGATCAAAAAGTTGTTAATTGTTCCATTCCGAAGCAGTTTGAGAAAATCAACCATTTCAAGTACATGCTCGTGACCATTTGGCAAAACAGAGTGAAAAGGGGTGAAATATGTCAACTTACACAACAACAAGGTTTGGAAAATCTGGGTAAGGCTTTGAGGTTCTTTTATCAGGGCTGGAACTCCAACACCGTTCAGCATTGTGGCAAGCGATGGTAACAGGCAGATCAGCTGGAATCTCACAGTAGGACAGAAACCTATAAGAAAAACTCCATTCAGAATAAAATAAAAGCACAAAAGCTACATATAGACATAGACATTTTGGACTATGTAATTGACTATCTTGACTTTATTAGTGAATCTTCAGTTTTTTCATAAGGTCATTTTAGACTTGTTAGTTACCTTATCAGCTTCAAGAATGTCCAGCTTTTAGGAAAGTAATAAAAAAGAAGCTAATCAAAATGCAACCAAACAAATCTGACCTACCATGGTATGTCAGCAGTAAATGTTGCAATAAATAGCTGTTCAAGATTCTCAATTGGATAAAGAAGCTCTGGCAATGATACAACATTAGGATCTTCTGAAAATTTTGGCCCTTCACATGCCAGTCGATTCAAAACGAACTTCTTTCCTGGAGGTGGAACAACGCCGATTCTATTCTTTTCTTTCATTACATCATCAATTTGACCAACAACCTCCTTCCTCATACATCCAAGAGATAAAACTTCTTCACTGCCATTAGCGTCGAACCCATTCTCATGAGATGCCCCATCGTTATTGACTTGTTCTGCACCCTTCCCATCGAGATGACATGTTTCCACCTCAATAGCAAGTGCAGCATCATTGGGGAAATCACATTCCTGATTCTGACCAGGTGCATCCTCAACAATCGATACCTCTTTCCTACAAGCTTTTTCACCAGAATGTACTCCAAGAACACTAGCCACTGGAAACTTAAAATCCTCATTGACTCCAATTTTACCATGACATCTAACTCCCTTTCCATATTCAAGAATAACACATTTTTGGATACACGACACAGGATGATTGCTACATAATACCTCCCTACACATATTTAACAACACATTTGCTTTAGCAATACACTTATAACTTACATATCCAAGTGGAACACAATCTATGGGTGTAACATCATTATCTCCAACTATATTTTTATCAACAACCTCCTGAACAAAGACAGCCTTTTGCAAACAAAATCCTAACCGTAACCCCATACAACAGGTCCTTTGACTTCCACAGCCAAGCGAAACTTCGTCACCGACATAGATATCCACAACCTCGCCTTTTGCAACTTTAACCCCATTAACAAACACCCCATTCAGCGAAACCCTAGATTTACTTGAACTAAAAAATAACCCGTCAGACAAGTACAATTTATTGTTCAAGGGGTCAAAAAGAATCTGGCAATGAATATTACTGACTCGACAGTCTTCAAATATGAAATCACAGCGGCTGCAATTACGACCAATAGAGTATGGTTTATAGGGTTGAAGATGTATAGTATCACAGGAAGAACCAGTACTTTTTCGGATTAGAGGAATTCCAAGAGGTTTTATTTGTAAATATGCTGTATTTAACACATTTGATCTAGGTTTCTTGCATGGAAGAAGAGAACAATCGAGTCTGTGGCGTTTGGAATTTGTAATGTGACGACAAGAATCTGAATACAATTTCATGAATGAATATACGATAAATAGTTACATAAATTATAAGAAAAAACATGGAAGGGAGACGAAACGAATTAAGAGTATACAGAATTAGAAAGGAAGAATTGCAAAAGAATCGAAAAAATGCTGAAACCTGAGGAGTACAGAAGAAGCCAGGAAGCTGTTCTTCCTTGAAATGCTGTCATTGAAAATTTTCCCTCCAATTTGATATATATAGATAGGTTTTGGGCTTTCCTCCAATTACTGGGCCTTCAACTGCTTTTAACTTGGGCTTTGTGAACGTAATACCGAGTATATTTCTTCGGGATTTTTACATAGTTATACTATAATGGAAATCTATTTACCACATTTACTTAGTCTTTTAAGAAAAATTGGCATTTTATAACAACTCATAATAGGAATTGGTAATTTTTTAGCCTTATATTAGGTTTGGTAAAAATAGCCCCAAACAATTGGCATTATATAGCCAAATCCTAAAAAAACCTACTCTCTTTATACACTCTCTAAAAAAAAACTACATGCTTATTTTGGCTTCCCTCCCCCTTTCTCTCCTTGTACTTCTTCTATCTCTTCTCTTTTGCTCTCATAGTTTAGTAAAAATTCTTGCAAATTATGCAAAAAAGTCAGTGGGGTGAAAAGATAAGGTTAATATCACATCAGAGAAAATCAGAAGCAAAAACTAAGAGAGAAAAAATATATTTCAACTTTATTTTTCTTCTCTTTTTTTTTTGTTGAATTGAATGAGTGGGTGCGATTGAAATTTGTTGAAAATACCTAAATGAGGCTATATACAAAATTCGAGCAAGATTAGCAAAATCTAAGAGAGAAAAAATATATTTCAACTTTGTTTTTCTTCTCTCTTCCTTTTTTTTTTTGGTTGGATTGAATGAGTGGGTGTGATTGAAATTGGTTGAAAATACTAAACGAGGCTATATACAAAATTTGAGCAATATTAGAAGTAATTTAGACTGGTTTCAGGCAAAAAATCAGGCCTAAAAATCCAACTACGACATGTGTATATCATGTTGTATATCATGTACATCAGTGTATATCACACGTAAATTACCAATTTTTAAGGACGTCTGTATATATCACTTTGTATATCGATATACAATACGATTTTTTCATGGACGCTCATGTATATCACATTGTATATCGTATATATAACATAAATTTTCATGGATATACACATATACACATAATATACATGAGATATTTACAATAGGGGATACACATGTGGAGTCGTCTTGAACTTGAGTTTTCAATCTTAAATGTGTACAAAGAAGGAAAATAAAATTTTAATATTTTTTTATATACATATTATTGTTATGTTATACACTGTGATATTATTAATTATTGATCAAAAAAGGAAAATAAATTTTTGATATAGCATGTTTAAGAAAGTTCTAAAATATAAAAATAATAAATATAATTATCGGAGTAAATAATATTTTAGTATACAACGAAAATTAATTTTTGATGTACACAAAGAAGAAAAATAAACTTATGATATTTATTTTGGTATACATATGTCCGATGTGTTATACACTGTAACATACAAATAATATAATATTTTTATTCTGACATACATTGATATAAATGCAGCAATAACTATACATATAATTTTATATTATTGATATACAAAGAATAATATTATTTATATACAAAGAATGAAAATAAAATTTTAATATACATGTTGGTAGAGACAAAGAAGAAGAAAAAGTTGTGATATACATATTATTATTGTGATATACATTTATTGGCTATTCGATGCCAATATCTGTAACTAGGGCTATTTTCTAGCAATTACATGAGTATGTTGTTATACCATGCCAAAACTCCTTTTATTAATTACTTTATATGTCTATATTTACATGTTATATGCAAAACCATAAAAAAAGAAGAAAAAAATCAAGATCCTTTAATTTTAACGTGTATTAACCAACTCCCATTTCCAATCAATAACCCTCCCTTACACTTTAAGATTCTTTTCCTTTTTCAAAAATTTTCAAATTTCAATCTCTTTCTTTCTTACTAATCACCCAAAACTTTTATTTTTTTTATTAATACAATGCAGATAAAATTCGGAATATTGCTCTAGAATCATAGGTCGAGTAGACTCTTAGGTAGGCAACTATTTCATGCCCTTTATTATTTGATATAATCATATTTAAATAAACAAGCTGAGTTTATGAAACATATTTTTAATCAGATAAGCATGAGATAATATGGCCTGAATAGGAATGACACTTGTCAAGTAGTGTCAATACTCAAAATTTCCAACGGTCCACTACTTGTCAATACTCAAAATTATCAACCAGATGGGACATGTAGTAAGGAGAAATTCCAGTAGTGTGAACACTTATCTTTCTTATCTTTTGCTTTTGAAAAGCTCTTATAGTTTTTGCTTCAACTTCATCTGCATTATTAAAAAGTGCTCCTTTTGGATAAAACATGTGCTTAGTTTATCGCTACGTAATGTAGCAGAAATTACCGAACAACGTCTGTACTAGTTTGTTCAGAAAATAAAATGTTTTCCACCAGCTTTTGTCCTTCAAATTAACCATCTATCGTCCAACAAAAACACATGTATTTGTACCTTTGGATCGATATTGTGAGTCACCTAGCAGTACGTCATAGTCAGGGCTAATGTAGAGTATTCGTTAAGTGTTAAAAAATTAATTAATAAGTACAAATAATAAATTTTAAACCAGTAATCAAATCAGCTGTAATAGAACTATTAATCTCGAATTAATAAAGGCAAAATCATGGATCGGCATCTGATTATACAGTACATGATCTTGTTATCAAACTGTATTTGTTAACTAATTTTGGAAAAAATAGAATAACGTATAAACAGAAAATGTAAATGAAACAAAAGTTAATCCGAGCACAGTGTTTCCTTAAGGAATTTAATCCCCTCCTAGTACCCCAAGGTTGTGGATTATTTTCTCTCAAGATAGAACGAATGACACACTTGTGTAGTGGTACTTCAAACCCAGTGTTTTCAGTGAACACAAAGTTCGGTAGCAAATCACACAATAAGTAGCTTTCTTTGAAGATAAAACAATGCAGAAGAAAGGAGGAGAACTCAGAAAATCGTTTTCAAATTCTGAGAGAATGGACTTGTATTTATAGCCAAGGTTGGGCTGAAAACTGAAGAGGTGCAACTCTTCAGAATGGTTGTTTATGCAAAACAACCATAGCATAAATGTCATAACAAAAACGGATAACAGACAAACTTTTAATATTCGAAGCCGAAGCCGAAGCCGAGCGAGCGACAACGACGACGGCGCGAGGCTTGCCTTCTTCTAAACTTTTAAGAGCTAGAAGAAGAGCAATTGCTTGTATACCCATCAAAACTCTCTTCCTCTTCCAATATGGGACAATGTCCCTTTGTCAACGGGAGAAACTTAAAATTTCACTTAAAATTTTCATTTCCTTACATTTCCCATTCACCCTCTTTTAAGCCATATTAATGCTTAAAATCTCAACAATCCCCCACATGAATGGGGAATGGCTATATCACGGAAATATGCATAAAAAATTGTGTGATTCGCAAGCAAGGATTAGTTGCATCTGGATAAGTAGGTTTCCCTTTGAACTTTCCGTAGTGAACTTTTGTCGGATATACTCAGTCAATCGGTAGATTTGATATCTTTGAACCGTCGAACTTTGGTGTATACTCAGACAACCATAAGTCACACAATCAACCCTTAACCGTCTTTGGTTCTCATTGTTGTGTTCGTTTCAACCATGTTTCATAAGTGCGTAGAGAACTGGACTTACAAAATTCTCCTTGAAGCGGCTAACACTTTACACTTACATAGGTGATTCCTAAATGTGTCATCCTGTGGATACACTATTTGATATACCCGTATCAAATTAAGAAATCATTAAAAAGCCTTAATGCTTTATCCTTGGTACTGAACATTGTCTCATCACGATAATGGACCAAAATTTTAGTTGACAATGTTGAACTGTCATTAATGACTTTGTTTGATCTCCTTGAACCTAGATCTTGGAATCTCCAGTCTTCTAGGTAGAGTTATCTCAAAATAACTTGTTCTCGGCCATAGTCCCATTTCTCTTGATGATTTCTCAACTACCTCTCTAGTTACGCCTTTTGTAAGTGGATCCGACACATTATCACTTGACTTTACATAGTCAATCGTGATAATTCCTCTAGAGAGTAATTGCCTAACGGTTTTATGTCTTCGTCGTATATGAAGATTTACCGTTATACATAACTCTTCCAGCCCTTCCAATTGCCGCTTGACTATCGCAATGTATGCACATTGGTGCCAGTGGTTTGGGCAAAAATGGAATGTCTTCCAAGAAATTCCGGAGCCATTCATCTTCTTCACCAGCTTTATCTAAGACTATGAATTCAGCCTCCATTGTAGAGCGGGCAATACAAGTTTGTTTGGATGACTTCCAAGATACCCTTCCTCTACCAATAGTGAATACATATCCACTTGTGGACTTAGAATAAGTTAAACTGGTGATCCAATTTGCATCACAGTATCCCTCAATCACTGCAGGATATTTACTGTAGTGCAAAGTAAAGCCATGTGTATGTTCTAAATATCCCAAAACTTGTTTCATTGTCGTCCAATGAGATTGACCTGGATTGCTCGTGTATCGACTCAATTTACTTATAACACAAGCTATATCTGGTCTTGTACAATTAAGCATCCCAACACACGAGCATAATCCAATTGTGATATGCTTTGGTCTTTGTTCTTTGCTAATGCAAGATTCACGTCAATTAGAGTCTTTGCAACTCTAAACCCTAAGTGCTTGAATTTTTCAAGTATTGTCGTAATATAATGAGATTGTGACAATTCCAGACCTCTAGGAGTCTTATGGATCTTAATCCCCAGAATTAAATCAGCAACTTCCAAGTCATTTATATCAAACTTGCTAGTTAGAATACGCTTAGTAGCATTTATGTTGGAAACGTCATTACTCATTATCAGCATATCGTTCACATATAAGCAAACAATGACTATGTGATTTGAAATATTTTTAATGTACACACATTTATCACATTTATTTATCTTAAAACCATTTGACAATACTGTTTGGTCAAATTTCGCATGTCATTGTTTGGGTGCTTGTTTTAGTCCGTAAAAGGACTTAACAAGTCTACATGTCTTATTTTCTTTACCTGGAACCACAAACCCCTCAGGTTGTTCCATGTATATTTCTTCCTCCAAATCTCTATTCAAGAAGGTTGTCTTAACGTCCATTTGATGAATTTCAAGATCATACACTGCAGCTAATGCTACTAACATCCGTATGGACGTAATTCTTGTAACTTGGGAGTATGTATCAAAGTAGTCAAGACCTTCTCACTGTCTATACCCTTTGACTACAAGTCTTACCTTAAATTTATTAATAGTGCCATCATCTTTCATTTTTCTCGTAAAAATCCATTTAGAACCCAAAGGTTTATTTCCAGGAGGAAGATCAACCAATTCCCAGGTATGGTTATTCAATATGGATTCTATTTCACTATTGACTGCCTCTTTCCAAAATAATAATTCCGAAGAAGACATAGCTTCTTTAAATGTTCGAGGATTATTTTCCAATAAGAAAGTCACAAAATCTAGTCCAAATGAAGTAGACGTTATTTGACGTTTACTACGTCTTGGATCCTCCTGATTAAATGTACTTTCTTTTGTTTCTTTTCGAGGTCGTTTAGATCCTTCACCAATCGACTCACATTCTTTTCTACACAGATATATATTTTCAAAGAACTTAGCATTATCTGATTCTATAACCGTATTATTATCAATGTCAGGATTTTCTGATTTATGAACCAAAAATCGATATGCTTTACTATTGGTCGCATATCCTATGAAAATACAATCAACGGTTTTCGATCCTATTTTAATCCTTTTGGGTTTATGAACTTACACTTTTACCAAACACCCCCACCTTTAAAATAATTCAAAATGGGCTTCCTTCCTTTTCATTTTTCATATGGAATGGATTGTGTTTTGCTATGGAGTACTCGATTTAGTATCCGGTTAGCCGTAAGAACGGCTTCCCCCACAAGTTTTGTGGCAAATCAGAACTTATCAACAATGCGTTCATTATCTCCTTTAATGAATGATTCTTTCTTTTCGTAATCCCGTTGGATTGGGGGCGTGTAAGGGGCTGTTGTTTGATGAATAATTCAATATTCTAAATATATTTGTTCAATAGGAGATTCATATTCACCACCTCTATCACTTCTTATCATTTTGATTTTCTTGTTAAGTTGCATTTCAACTTCATTTTTGTATTGCTTGAATGCGTCTATTGCTTGATTTTTACTATTAAGTAAGTAAACATAGCAATATCGAGTACTATCATCAATAAAAGTTATGAAGTACTTCTTTCCACCGCGAGATGGAATTGGCTTCATGTCGCAAATATCTGTACGAATTAAGTCTAAAGGATTTGAATTTCTTTTAACTGACTTATACGAATGTTTAACATACTTAAATTCCACACATATTTGATATTTTGATTTGTCGCATTCAAATTTAGGCAATACTTCCAAGTTAATCATTTTTCGCAAAGTTTTATAATTGACATGACCCAAACGTATATGCCATAATTCATTTGACTAAAGTAAGTAAAACGAAGCTGAAATTTTATTATTATTCTCAACAATCATTACATTCAGCTTGAAAATGCCCTTAATGAGGTAACCTTTTCCTACAAACATTTCGTTCTTACTTATTATAACCTTATTGGATACAAAAACACACTTAAAACCATTCTTAACAGGAAGTCCAGCAGAGACTAAATTCTTCCTAATCCCGGAAACATGAAGGACGTTGTTCAAAGTCACCACATTGCCATAAGTCATTTTCAGAAATATCTTCCCATATCCTTCAATTTTGGCCGTTGCAACATTTCTCATAGAAAGCATCTCTTCGGGTCCAACAGGATCATATGTAGCAAAAGCTTCCCTAACAACACAAGCATGGCGAGTGGTTCCAGAATCAATCCACCACTCCTTAGAATTTCCCACCAGGTTGCATTCAGAAAGCATAGCACACAAGTCATCAACATCTTTATGCTTTTCAACCAAGTTTGCTTGACCCTTCTTCTTGTATTTCTTCGGAGCACGACACTCCGTAGATTTGTGTCCAGCTTTCCCACAGTTGTAGTAATTTCTGTTGAACCGATTCTTGCTTGGGTTGCTTTTTGGTCCAGAAACTTGCTTCCTCTTTCTCTTATTTTGAGAAGTATCCTCAACAATGTTTGCTCCCATTATTGTTGAGTTTCCACGACCTTTCTTTTCAACAGCTTTATTATCCTCTTCAATTTTTAACCGAACAATGAGATCTTCAAGCGACATCTCCTTGCATTTGTGTTTCAAGTAGTTTTTGAAGTCCTTCCACAAAGGAGACAACTTCTCAATCATCGTTGTTACTTGGAATGCTTCATTGATGACAAGACCTTCAATGAAAATTCTATTAGTAATAATACTAAAATTACTACTTTCAGTATCAGCATTAATTCAATTTATACCTTCGGTAAGGAGATCGTGAATAATTACTTGCAATTTCTGGATTTGAGTAATAACAGACTTACTATCTACCATTTTGTAGTCCAAAACCTTAGCGGCAACGATTTTTTTCAACCAGGCATCTTCAGTTTTATATTTCTTTTCAAGCGCAGTCCACATTTTTTTTGACTTTTTCACGCCACTGTAGACGTTATATAGATCATCCTCCAGTCCGCTAAGAACATAATTCTTGCACGGAAAATCAAAATGTTTACATGCCTCAATCACGAGAAAGCGTTCATTCTTTGGAGTTTCATCGGGCAAAACAAAAACACCTTCCTTGATGAACTTCTGTAGACTTAAAGTAGTCAGGTAGAAGAACATCTTCTGCTGCCACCGCTTGAAATCAATCCAGGATTTTTTTTTGGGGTTTTCCGTTGGTGCCAATGCCGGTGTTCGGCTTGTCGGCGCATTAGCAGTCGCCATTGGAACAACTTGGTTTATGTTATCATTAGTCATCTCTGTAAAAGAATGACACAAGCAAACGTTAAAATCATATAGATTTTAATCTCCAACGTAGTAGAAAACCACAAAGGTTTTAATCTCCAGAGCAGTGAATATGACTAAAATACAAAAATAAATTAAATTCCTTAAGCTTGTTATAAAACTGTATTTGTAAACTAATTATGGAAAAATAGAATAACATATAAACAGAAAATGTGAATGGAACAAAAGTTAATCTGAACCCACTGAATTCATAGTGTTTCCTTAAGGAATTTAATTCCCTCCTAGTACCCAAGGTTAAGGATTATTTACTCCCATGATAGAACGAATTACACATTGGTGTAGTGGTACTTCAAACCCCAGTGTTTCAGTGAACACAAAGTTCAGTAGCAAATCACACTTACTGATGCTTTCTTTGAAGATAAAACAATGCAGAAGAAATGAGGAGAATTTAGAAAATCGTTTTCAAATTTTGAGAGAATGGACGGCCATAGTATAAATGCCATAACATAAATGGCTAATTTATGCAATAATAAACCGGGAATTGAAGAGGGAGGTTAATTTTCAGACAACTAAAAAACAGAAAACAGATAATAAACAAACTTTTAATATTCCGTTGGATTTAATATTAATATTAATATTAATATTCTGTATTAAAATGGATATTTAATAACATTTCTGTTAATATTTACTATTAACAAATAAATTTGGTCTAAAAAGCTGAAGCCGGGCGACGACGGCACGAGACTTACCTTCTTCTCAACTCTTTAAGAGCTAGAAGAAGAGGAATTGCTTATATACCCATCAAAACGTCTTCTTCTTCCAATATGGGATAATGGCCGATTGTCAAGAGGAAAAACTTAAAATTTTCATTTCCCTCCATTTCTCATTCACCCTCCTTTAAGCCATATTAATGCTTAAAATCCCAACAATAGTTATATTGAAAATTCTTTTAAGCCGTATATATCCATATAGTATTAGTTATGCATATATTGATTGGTTCTCAAGAGTTGGTATAAAGAGTAAACTACATCTATAATTGTGCCTGTTGACACGGTCACATCATGCAATGAGCGTTAATTAACGTCATCACTCCGAAAAGAAAATGAGAACATTATTTTTCCCCTACAAAATTAAATTACTAGACTAATGGAACTGTTCAAAGAAGAATCCTTTAGAGTCACTCAGCATGAATGGCGGGATCGAAATCCTTATAATCTTAAATGCAAATAGACCAGAGACATAGAGCATTAATTGCAGGCAGAAGCTCTGATCCAGTCTAATAGAGCAAATTGACCCCTAACATTCAAATATTTTTCCTCCCACTGATTTCTTCTCCTCGCAATTTCAAAATTTTAGCTATTAAATGCATAGTATCACTATACTTTCTATTCTTTCTATATTTTTGTCTAAATAGAAAGCTTTTTGGCCAGCTCAAGGTCAGTCATAGCGAATCAGAAGAAATTCCGGTAGTTGCATAAGGCAAAACGTTGAAAATATTTTAGCATATAGTATGTAATACTGTTATCAAAACTAACACTATATATACAAAGGTCGAGCAGGAAACTATCATCGATGAATATGTAGGATGAAATTTTATGGATAATCACTCAATTGCGACTTTATAGCATCAAAATGACATTTTTATAGTACTTGGGCAAAGTGTTTCCGCTATAAAAAAAAAATACTAAACTTTAATAAAATAAAGTAAAAGTTGAATGATTATACGCAAATATATTGTGATTTGGGATATACAGTAAGACTTATCTACAACAACATTGTCATATAACAGTTATTCAATATAAAAGTCAAGTTTTTTCGGAATCGATTTTTATGTTGTGTTATAATATATGTTATATGTCATGTTTACAACACTTTACTATAACAGCTAAAAAATATCGGAACAAACAAGACTGTAATAAAGAAGTTTGACCGTAGTTGGACAGACACTATCTTTTAGGCATAGGATTCTCACAAGTTCCTTTAGTTCTAAGTTCTAACTTTAAAATTTCCCATATTTGGAATACAGACTTTTCAATAACAAAAAAGCCGCGTTTTAGCGAGTATTTTAGGCCTTGTAATGTGCAGCAGCCCAAAGTCAATGTCTGTCCGTTGACGACTCTATCTTTTCATACTTGGTCAACCTTTAAACCCAACAAAGGTAGAGGAAAAATGGTAAGGTATACAAGTAATTTTTCCTTTGGTTCTTTTATAGTTAAAGAAAGGGATCCTTGTTAAAATTTTATTTTCCCTGATACTTATTATTGCAAAGTCTTTTAATTGTTAGTAATTGTTAAGTTTTTAATTAATCTTTAAAAGAGTTTACAAAAAGCCATTTTTCATACGTTCAAAGTTGCACAACAAAATTATCCTTCCTGGTTATTTTAATAAATAGTGGCCGAGGATCAAGGTCAATATATAGCACCTTTATAATGTGATTTTTTTTTATAAAAAAAAGACTATAAAGTAAAGACAAATATAGAGAGAAACTGATATATTATTCGAATTTAAACTGATGCACATAATGAACTGAAATCTCTTCTATTTATAGAAGAAAAGAAGCTGTTGTGTAAGCTGCTACTATACCAGATATGGATAATCTTCTACTGAGAGCAATGTTTATCCATAACGGAGTACTGAAAGGATAAGCTTATTATACCCGGTATGGATAATTTTCTATCGGGGATAATATTTATCCATAACTGGGTACTGAAAGGATAAGCTTATTATACCCGGTATGGATAATCTTCTACCGGGGGTAATATTTATCCATAACTGGGAACTGAAAGGATAAGCTTATTATACCCGGTATGGATAATCTTCTACCGGGGGTAATGTTTATCCATAACCGAGTATCGAAGTGATAAGCTTCTTCAGGAAGCTTATTTCCAATAGAGTACTTAAATAGATAAACATATTTACGGTGGAGTCCCATATGGATAAGCTTCTTCAGGAAGCTTATTTACAACGGAGTACTAAATGAACATCCATAATATAATATATTTATAACACTCCCCCTTGGATGTTCATTAAAAAATAATGTGCCTCATTAAAACCTTACTAAGAAAAACCACGTGGGAAAAAATCCTAGTGAAAGAAAAAGAGTACACATATTTAGTAATACGCATTGCTCGCTACCTCATTAAAAACCTTATAAGGAAAACCCTGTGGGAAAAACCTTAGTAAGGGAAAAAGAGTACATCGCGCATTTTACTCCCCCTGAAGAAAATCTTATTTCAAATATTTGAGTCTCCGCATTCCAATCTTGTATACCATATTCTCAAAAATTGATGTTGGTAAAGACAATCTGTTGGATTGTCACTTGAACTAATTTGATGCACATCAATGTCACAATTTTCCTAAAGATCATGTATGTAGAATAATTCTGGTGAAATGTTCTTTGTTCTATCTCCTTTTATAAATCCTCCCTTTAATAGTGTTATGCATGAAACATTGTTTCCGTATAATATTGTGGGTCTTTTATCACATTCCAACCCACATGTTTCTCGAATGAATCACTGATCTCAATCATATGCACTCTCTGCTTGCCGGTTTAAAATCGAGCTTTATGGGTATCGGATAAATAACCTGCATCTGCATTACCAATACGATCTGCACCACTTTTGTTAGCATTAGCAAGATAAATAAGTGCACCATCTACACCGAGATAGAGTATTTCAGGACCAAGGAGCTCCTCATCCTCTTCAAGAGGTTGGAACGGATCCTTATTCACTTCAAGTGATTGAATATTCATTGGTGTACTTAATGGGTACACTTTGTCTATGTAAAAGTATTTTTAAGACCCTCTTGGAGCTCTTCCGGAGTTCCAATAAGATTTATGTCACCAACATAAACAGCAAGTGTAACAAATTTTGATGACATTTTCTTTATAAAAATACATGGACAAATAACATAATTTATGTAACTTTCTTTCAGCAAATATTTACTGAGGCGATTATACCACACGCGCACAGATTGCTTTAAACCGTACAAAGATCTTTATAATTTGATCGAGTACATTTCTCAAGACTTTAAATTATATTCTTCGGGCATTTTCAATCCTTCAAGGATCTTCATATAGATTTAGCCAAATAAGTCATATATAGGTTAAGACTTGTATCTAAATGGTATGACATCTTCAAGTGTCTGGACTGCTAGTCCGATCCTTACAATCTTTTACAATATTGCGCACTATATTGTATTAAATATATCGTCGACGATCATTTTGTGTCAGTTCCGAAGCGACATAACTTGTGGAGATCTCATCACTTTCTTTATTTTCAGGTACCTGAACTTTTTCGGGAATTTCATGAAATGTTATGTCGTGGGCTCTTCTAAAGCTTATTTATGATCATTTTGATCATTAGCTCCTACTATTTTTCAAGGATTGTTACCTTTGGAACCGATTGGTCTACCACGCTTCATGCGTACAGTAAACTCTATCCTTCAGGGACTTTAATTTTAATAGGAGCATTTGTAGCTGAAATATGATATTTAATTTTGGATCAGCAAATGCTTCTGGCATTCGACTTGAATTATCTTCTAAGTGAGGATCATAATAATTCGATTCATATAGCATATTTTTCAACTGTTTATTCCATCCCCCAAATGTTAGAAAAACTAACATATATCCCCAATCATCTTTGGGAAACATATCGTTGTGTATTATGGTAGAGAAATTAATCATATACCACGCAACAAAAGATAGTAAAAATATTTGGTTTCTGATCCTAAACCAATTGTGAAGGGAAGACTTATCATATATTGTTGATCTGATGCATACAAGTGCTGCTATATGCAATTTAGAAAATCTTAGACCAACACATGAAGCTTTGTTCTCATAAGCAATGGTTTAGCCATTAATATGAGGTATTCAATGCTAAACCAGCTTGGATATAAGCCAACATTATCAAGATGAACTGTCTTGATTTCATAATCTGAAAATTATGCTCTTAATCGAGAAAAGCAATTCCAAATGCCAAACTGCAGGTTGACAATAATTACACATGTAACCATCTCATATATGCACCTATAAGTGGTTCACATGATAGGTGAACGGGCCCATATTCACCTTTTATATATTTCAGAATCAGGGGTCTTAGTCCCAACTTTAGCTGGTATAATCAATTCATTATGAGAACAAGCAACACATGAGAATTCCTGAAGAATCTTCTAGTTCTTTAGTATATGCTTATCTGAATTTTCAAATAGCTCATTTAAAAATGGCAAATGAAAATTTCAAGTTTATCATGTCATGTGCTATCTCTTAGTAAACTTCTGATTTACTATGTCATAAACTTTTGCTTTAGTAAACTTCTGGTTTATTTTGATACATGATATAGTACAAATTAAAGAATAAGGCGGGTAACTTCTCACATACATATTATTTTACCTCCTATGATTGTGGAAACATGAAGATTATCAATCTTCCAATCATTTGTAGTCTCAGTATGATAGCCATTTGTATTAGTAAACTTCAGGTTTACTACAACATATGTTTTGACCATAATCATATAATATAAATGACATATTTGTATATAAGCTCTTCGAGAGCCTTCATTTATTATCCACAATCTAATATTTATCTGGCACTACTGGTGTCATGTATTCTTTAGGCAAACATTTAGCTCTTCAGGATTTGTTGATACATTTTGTACTATCAAATATTGCCCAGACACTGCTGGTGTCATGAGAGAAAATCACAATCAAATAAACAATGTAAAACAATTGTTTAAGCACACGAAAACTCCTCTTCATAATATTTTTCCACTTCAGGAGGCAATTTCAATTGTGTTACTTCTTCAGGAGCAAATTTAAAATACGAAATATTGAGTATATATTCTCTCAATTATATTAACTCTTCTGGAGGTGAATTGTAAAGTATTCACATCAAGAGCGCGTTCATATTTACCCGACTTATTAGTATTGTCACATTCACTTCAGGGAATGGATTAATATTATCAAAAGTTCTCATCCTTCAGGAAATCGAACATAATTATCTGAATGCGCATTAATCACATCAAATTGTGATGCCTCAACTTCTTTTAAAATATTTACTACTTCAGGAGCAAATCGAGGCGTGCATTTAATATAGAGAATATTTATGTAGCTTATCTTCAATTGTAACCATAGAAAGCCTAAATTATCACTTCTAGTGATCATAGGCATATATCACTTCTGGTAGTTAACAAAATATAATTACAATGAGATATACGAAATATAACCACTTCTTGTGGTTGTATATTTCTTGCAAACTCTGCTAGAGTTTAAGTTGATCTAATAATGTTATCCATATTCTTCAAAATGACATAAACAAAATATATTATAGTAAACATCATTATCAAATCATAATTTTTCTTTATGTACAACAATTACATAACCATACTATCTATTACAAATAACAAAAATTAAAATATTTACATTTCTACAGATTCACCACCGATTACATGACTTGTTTCTCCTTCTGTGAGTGCAAGGTAATCAGTTACATCCAAATGCATGAAGTCTAAATTATCTTCAGAAATAAAATTTGTTTTAGCATTTTTCTCTGTCTTCTTTAGGGAGGCTTAATAAAGCTCAACCAGGTGCTTTTGTTTCTTCCTTTTCCACTGCTGGTGGTGAGGAGTGTTCTTTGATGCATTATTATTACCATGATTAGAGTTTCTTTCCCGACCACGACCATGACCACGACTGGGGCCACGACCTTTTCCACGTTTAGCCTGGTGGAAGTTCGTCTCATTCACTTTAAGGAATGGACAAGAACCAGTAGGTCGGTTTTCATGATTTTTCATTAATAGCCCATTATATTGCTCGGCTATAAGAAGATGTGAGATAAGTTCGGAATACTTTTTAAATCCCATCTCTCGATATTGCTGCTACAGGAGCATATTCGAGGCATGAAAAGTGGTGAAAGTTTTCTCCAACATATCATGATCAGTAATATTATCACCATATAACTTCAATTGGGAAATAATTCTGAACATAGCAGAATTATACTCACTAATAGATTTAAAATCTTGTAGCCTTAGATGAGTCCAATCATATCGTGCCTGTGGAATAACGACCATCTTCAGGTGGTCACATCTATCTTTCAAATTATTCCACAGTATGACTGGATCTTTAACAGTAAGATATTCTATTTCAGGCCCTCATCAAGGTGATGGCGTAGGAATATCGTTGCTTTGGCACGGTCTTGGTTTGATGCCTGATTTTTGTCTTTGATGGTTGTCACACCTCCTTTTTCCGTCCCCGCAAGGGGTGAAGGAGTTTTTCCAATTAAAGGACAATCAAAATGGGATTTATTTATTTATTTCAGAGTCGCCACTTGGGAGATTTAGGGTGTCCCAAGTCACCAATTTAATCCCATTCCGATTTTCTTTTATATTCTTGCTCTCTTTTCTTTTACTTCCTAATTAATAAAAACTAAAATTCTAAATTAACTTATAAACTAAATTAACTTATAAAAAATACTAATTAATTCCAAATAACTATTATCGCACATTTAAATAGCAATTAACGATAAAATCGCACAATTTAGACGTTAAATGCTAAAAATGCAACGCACATTATTTTTTTCTGATTTTCTCATTTTTGTAAAACAAACTTAAATAAATACTAAATGAAAATGCGACATATTTTATATTTTTATTAATTTAAACAAATAAACATGCACAGACAAAAATACAAATAATTATACAAAATACCACAAAAATACAAACATTGTACACAAAGGGAAATTATTTTATTTTGAATTTTTGGGAGTGATTCTCATATAGGGCGAAAATCACGTGCTCACAATGGTGTCTGCCAGACCCATCACATCAAGATGAATTTCAGCATCAAGCACCCAAGACATGTAGCTTTTGCCCGATATACCTATGGCTACAAATTCAAGTTTAGAAAGATTTGACATTATTTATGAAAAGAAAGTTCTTACCTCAGATACTCTCAAAATATTTGCTCGAGATGGCAGAGTCTCGTGCTGATAACGTGTTATAAAATAAAGACTATAAAGTAAAGACAAGTATAGAGAGAAACTGATATATTATTCGAATTCAAATTGATGCACACAATGAACTAAAATATCTTCTATTTATAGAAGAAAGGAAGCTGCTGTGTAAGTTGCTACTATACCAGATATGGATAATCTTCTACTGAGAGCAATTTTTATCCATAACGGAGTACTGAAAGGATAAGCTTATTATACCCGGTATGGATAATCTTCTACCGGGAATAATATAAATCCATAACTGGTTACTGAAAGGATAATTTTATTATACCCGGTATGGATAATCTTCTACCGGGGTAATGTTTATCCATAACTGGGAACTGAAAGGATAAGCTTATTATACCCGGTATGGATAATCTTCTACCGGGGGTAATGTTTATTCATAACTGGGTATCGAAGTGATAAACTTCTTCAGGAAGCTTATTTCCAATAGAGTACTTAAATAGATAAACATATTTACGGTGGAGTCCCATATGAATAAGCTTCTTCAGGAAACTTATTTACAACGGAGTGCTAAATGAACATCCATAATATAATATATTTATAACAATTTTTAACTTTTAATAACTTTATCACTAAGTTACTACACGATTAGAAAAAAGTCACCACTCAATTCCCACTGCAATCTCTAGTAAAAGAACTGACTTTACACTTTTTGCTTTAAATTGTACTCCTAATGAACAACTTATTCTTGATTAATTCCTTTTCTTTCCGCTAAAACTCTACAAATGCTCACACATTATAATAGTTACTTCGGTCCATAATAAATGGTTTTTTAATCTATTTATTTTAGTCTACACCAAGTGATCTTTTATATAATCAAGAAGGAGTTAACTTTATTTTTTCAAACTTTGGCCTTGTTTACAAATCTCAATATGCCAAGTTAACAATATGTTAATTTTAATTAAGTGTAAATTAGTCAAAATATCTTTTTTTCCTTAGTGTAGTGGTCAAAATCTGACCGTCACGCCTGAGCTGACCAACGTCCCACCCAAGTGACACGGCAGTAATAGACGACATGGCCCACTCTATATCCGACACTCTCGACACCCGTCGAGTCAGAAGGAGCAATGTCTAAAGGATGACCAAGGCATACTTGGTGCGAGAGAGCGTCGGACCAAGTAAATGACAAAGGTGACTTGACTAAATATAGTAGGGGAAAACCCTCGATAGGAGGGGGTTCTCCTTCCCATTCTCTACCCTAAGCTCTCTTCTTGTAATCTTCATAGGAAAGAAGTAATCTGCAGAAAAGCATGTAAACTACCTCTCCCATCGATTTATGGGAGCCACAATAAAGAATTTCAATAAGATCGATTGTATCTATTTCATCTTATATACTATCTATTCTGTTAGCTCTTTGATCTGGAATTTATTATGTCTGACTAAGATTTACCCCTTCATTTTCTTTGATTGATTTATTCAAAAAGGTTCTGATATCTTTTGAGTCAAACAATTGGCGCCATCTGTGGGAATTTCTTAGTGAAATTTCCTAGTCTCTCCCCGATCAAAGACAAGAAACACGATTACCCATCGAAAAGAGAGATAAGGCAAAACCCAACCCACGCAGGACAAAGGCGCAACATAGAAAGGGAAGAAGAACCGAGTGGAGTCACCGAATTTAGAAATCCTCGTCCAATCAACTATCGAAATGCCAAACAAAACGAGCAATGTTACAAACCTTCTCTCCTTCACCGGATCATCGGATGGTGGTAAAGAAATTATCATTTTAACTCACCTTCTGCTCTTTCCTCAAGCAGGAACACAAACGCTGCGCAGGCGAGCAAGCAGTCAAACATCTTAATTAAAGAATGAGAAGCTACTACAAAACAACCGAAATACCGCCCGCCAGTGAAACCTCCAAGCCGGAAGGTAGAAGTCAGGCAAGGAAACTACAATGTATGCGTAGAATGAACCTAAGCAAAACAGCAACGCTTCGTACTCTCCGACATTGCACTCTATGATGCAAACAATGTCACACGAACTGGGACTCCCTTAGAGGATGTCTGATTCTCCAAAAACTGGAACGACGACGGGTTACTATTTCAATAAGTTCGAAATATCACCCTTTAAGGCCAAGGGCCTTCGCCAAAAAGAAGAGTTCGACCTCGATCGAATGACGACGGGTTATTATTTTGATAAATTCGAAATAACACCCTTTAAGGCCAAGAGCCTTCGCCAAAAAGAAGAGTTCGACCTCGATCGAACGACGACGGGTTACTATTTTGATAAGTTCGAAATAACACCCTTTAAGGCCAAGGGCCTTCGCCAAAAAGAAGAGTTCGACCACGATCGAATGACGACGGGTTACTATTTCAATAAGTTCGAAATAACACCCTTTAAGTCAAAGGGCCTTCGCTAAAAAGAAGAGTTTGACCTCGATCGAACGACTATAGGTTACTATTTCGATAAGTTCGAAATAACACCCTTTAAGGCCAAGGGCCTTCCCCAAAAAGAAGAGTTCGACCTCTATCGAATGATGATGGGTTACTATTTCGATAAGTTCGAAATAACACCCTTTAAGGCCAAAGGCCTTCTCCAAAAAGAAGAGTTCGACCTCGATCGAATGACGACGGATTACTATTTTGATAAGTTCGAAATAACACCCTTTAAGGCCAAGGGCCTTCGCCAAAAAAGAAGAGTTCGACCTCGATCGAACGACAATGAGTTACTATTTCGATATCGAAATAACATCCTTTAAGGCCAATGACCTTCGCCAAAAAGAAGAGTTCGACCTCGATCGAATGACAACAAGTTACTATTTCTATAAGTTAGAAATAACACCCTTTAAGGTTAAGGGCCTTCGCCAAAAAGAAGAGTTCGACCTTGATCAAACGACGACGGGTTACTATTTCAATAAGTTCGAAATAACACACTTTAAGGCTAAGGGCCTTCGCCAAAAAGAAGAGTTCGACCTCGATTAAACGACGACGGGTTACTATTTCGATAAGTTCGAAATAACATCCTTTAAGGACAAGGGCCTTTGCCAAAAAGAAGAGTTCAACCTCGATCGAATGACGATGGGTTACCATTTCGATAAGTTTGAAATAACACACTTTAAGGCCAAGGACCTTCGCCAAACAGAAAAGTTCGAACTCGATCGAACGACGACGGGTTACTATTTCGATAAGTTCAGAATAACACCCTTTAAGGCCAATGACCTTCACCAGAAAGAAGAATTCTACCTTAATCAAACAACGACGGGTCGGTTTTTCGACAAAAAATCGAAATCATACCCTTAAGGCCACAAGCCATTACCAAAGGGAAAAGTTCGAAATATATCTAAGGCCAAGGGCCGTCAATAAACAAAAAGGGAAGAAAAGACCGCGACTCGCCATATGGGAATCCATCCCGCGCCAAAGTCACAGAGAAGTGAAAAGAACAATAAAGCACGAGGTAGATAACAACGAAAAAATTCTTCTTTATACAAGGTCACTGCGCTAATGGTCGCAGATTACATACGGCCCAAGCCAACAATAAAAAAAGAGAAGAAAGGAACAACAACAATCGATGATGAATAAAAAAGAAAACAGAAAACAGACTAAGACACCATTCTTTCACTCGGCGTCATCACCGCCACCATCATCTCTAGGAAGCTCTCCCTCATCATCTGCACCCTCTTCGGCCTCCGAAGTCGCAGAATCATCAGTTGACATGGGCCTCCGGCGCCTTTGCTCGTGCTTCTTCATATGTGGCCTCAGTAATATTGCCCGCCTCCCACAGACCCTTGTATATATCCCGCTGAGCTTTAGCATGAACCCAATGCTCGTGTAGGCGGCAAGGAGCAACAGCGAAGGAAGACTTAATCTGAGCCAACAGTCGCTCCTTTTCAGCCTCAAGAACGGCGACCCGATCTCCTAAGGTCGAAACTTCCCGGTCGATCTCACCAATGCGCTCCTCAAGCCTTGCCTCCATCAGTGTTGTCGTCGCTCTCTCCGACTCCTGCTCAGATTGGAGGACGCAGATAGTGTTCTCCCGTGCCTCCACTCTCGCTGAAGCCGCAGACCAGGCACTCTCGATATTATATAGCCCGACAACCTTTCTCTTCAACTCGGCCATCTTTCCCATCCACTCTGCACTCATCGCCTCGACCTTGATAAGGTTCTGGTCCATTTCGGCCTGCATTGACCTCAGCCTCCCCTGCAGATAGACACACTCTGTAGCCACTCCCTTTCCCACCTCGAGCTTTTCATCCTTCGCATGAAGCTGCTCTTCGAGCATACTGTTCCTACGAATAGCCTCAATCAACTGTTGATATCTCTTCTCCAATTCCTCGCTGAGGGATCGAGCACCAGGATTCTCCCTCAGTCGCCATGCATCTCACGACACTTGTTGCAATATCGTCGATACTTTTCCAACATCTTTAAGAAAAGCTTGGCCCGAATGTCGGCCCTGCGCATACTCTCCACTTCCACCATGTACGTCTGAAAAATAAGAAGGTGGGTTAAAACCGTACCAGCAAGAAAAATGGGAGAAGTATAAAAGTAAAGGGCAACGTACCCTCAAACCCATTACAACCACCTCATTCATCAAATCGACATTAGGAACATTCTGGAGAGCCTCGTTCTCGGTAGCATAACACAGAAGGTCAAACTGTGGCACCAGGTCCTCCGTGTCCCCCAGGAGATTTACATTCGAAGAAATTTCAATAATACAGGCCGACCCTCCTACATGAACCACCGAGTGGGTAATACCCTCCTCAAACATCCTAACATCATCAGGATCGAGGTCCGACTCGGATTCACATTCATCGACCACAATGCCTTTTCCTCTTTCAGCAGTTGAGGACGAAGCACGATCAAGTACGGAGGATGAGGGTATGTCCAAAACTACAACGACAATCTCAGACATCTGCCCCCCCATCACAACATGCTACTGATCAACAATAGTAGCAGGATTTCCATCGACGGGGCAGATGCGACGGCTATCACCATCTCTACGGGTGGAGCGGTATCAACCCCGCCCCAGATTCCATCAAGGGAGAGTCGTCCAGGTGAATTACAGTCGGAGGGGCTGCCTCGAATTCCACTCACCGCCTCTTAGATGACCCTTCTTCTTCCTCAGTGCGGGGAGACTCACCCGTCTGACGAGCAACATGAGTTAAAACTTCAGCCCGAGAAGTGGCCTCCGCAGGAATAACGGCAGCCGCCAACTCGACCGAAGCATCCCTCGACGAAGGCCAAACGGCAAGTGCTGCAACAGGGGGAGCAAATAATGTCGACTAACAAAAAGCCAATGGAGGAGCCCTCGCTCTCCTCGCTCTCCCTAGCATCCACAAACAACATATAAGAAACTACGTAAAAAGAGAGGAAAAGTAACAAACAGAAATGACATCTCACCCGTAAGGGGCCTGCGTCCAAACTTTTCATAAAAAGGCCGACCAGGTGCGAACCCCTGCCGTATGGGGAAGGATGGCACTCACCCACTCGCGGATGGCTTCGACAAATGGAGGAGGTAATTTTTCGGCTGCAGAGACATAAAGGGTTTAGTACTCTAAATGAATACAATCGGATATATCTCCGACTAAAAGCATAAGACTTACGTGCAAAGTTCCATTTCTCAGGGAACCCCGTCGGATCCGCCACAATGTGCTCAGTCCGTACATAGAAATAATTCTCATAGAAATGATGGTTAGCCCTGTCATCCATTTTCACCACCAGACTCTACGACCCCCGAGGACGCATATGAAACATTGTGTCGCGGATAAGCTGAGGGACGAAGATATTGAGCATGTGATCCAAGGTGATCTTATGACTGGCGAGTTCCGCAAACTTGAGCAATATAAGGAACAACTTGTACAATTACGGTGAAAGTTGGGCGGGGCATACCTCATAAAAACGGCAGAAGTCTACCACCAGGAGAGAGAGAGAGGAAGTATGTATCCAATAAGAAAGAGGTAGGCGTAAAATACACAGTACCCAGGACGGCCAAAATAAACTATGTTGTTTCCTACCGCCGGTAGCATGGCGACGTAACCGGGGATCCCCCACCTGGCTTTCAACTCTGCAATGTCTTCTTCTTTTATAACAGAAGGGACAGGCTCCGGCTCCGCCCCGACGCGACTGCTGAAGTCGGTCAATTCTCTCATAGGGCGAGGCAAAATCTCAACTACCGATGGGACCTCCTTATCTTCCATCACTTCTGCCCTTCCAGTGGCCTGAGCAACATTTTTCGGTGCCGGAATAGTGATAGGGAGATCGGTACGAGAGGAATCACCAGCCATTTGTCCAGATGGTGCGGCAAAAAGACACAGAAAGAAAGGATGAAAATTTTCAGTTAACTAAGGGCAAACGAAAACTCGGAGTGCCAGGAAGAAAGTATATCTGCAAAATTCTTTCGAGTAAAAGGCAAAGAAGTGTGTCAATCGAATGATGAGTTCCTTTTATTTATAAGAGACATAAATCCCTCAAACATGAAACCCAAGAGTCGCCAATCGAATCTGATAGGGCACGCAATGTTTCAGTTCCCCAGGAACGTTGGTCATAATGGCGGCAACCACGAAATAATGCTTTGATGCCAAACGATGTTTCGGTTTCGAAACAGCTGCAACGGTCCAAGGATATCAAAAGAACGCCGCCATCTCACTTGAAACCCGAGTAACGTAACTAAGGATCAAAAAGTCAGATTTCGCTCGAATTCGTAGTAATCATGATCCGTCTTCCAGGCTCGACAGGGGACGACCCCGACAAACGGAGGGACTAACTGTATTGGTCAAAATCTGACCGTCATGGCCGAGCTGACCAACGTCCCGCCCAAGTGACAGGGAAGTATAGACGACATGGACCACTCTACATCCGACACTCTCAACACCCGTCGAGTTAGAAGGAGCAATGTCTAAACGACAACCAAGGTATACTTGGTGCGAGAGAGCATCGGACCAAGTACATGACAAATGTGCCTTCACTATATATAGTAGGGGAAAACCCTCGATAAGAGGGGGCTCTCCTTCCCATTCTCTCCCCTAAGCTCTTTTCTTGTAATCTTCATAGGAAAGAAGTAATCTGCAGAAAAAACATGTAAAACTACCTCTCCCATCGATTGATGGGAGCCATAATGAAGAATTTCAATAAGATCGATTGGATCTATTTCATCTTATATACTATCTATTTTGTTAGCTCTTTGATCTGGAATTTATTATGTCTGACTAAGATTTACCCCTTCATTTTCTTTGATTGATTTATTCAAAAAGGTTCCGATATCTTTTGAGTCAAACACTTAGAAGTTAGTATTTTCTTAAGGGGAGTACCAAAGTCCAAAAAGTCACTTATTATGAACAGGAAAGTAGTAAATTACATTTTTATTTACATTATAAAGAAAATGAGTCATCTTCTCAAGTAGCATTTAAAATCCATTTCATACATTATAGTTGTGAATAAGAAAAATCTCCATCTCCGCAGTTTGTTGACACATAAAATAACAGCTGCCTACGTCAACCTTGAGGTTGGTAGGATACTCTAGATTCGTTGCTAGCATTAAAGTTCAAACGTAATATCAGATTTGCATATCACATTGATTTATTTCTATTCGGTGTTTGATGTACAGATTGATGCCTGATTCACCCTAAATTTCACATTAGGGTAAAATATTTTTAACAAATATGATTTCATATTCAAGACTCGAACTAGATACTTCCGATTAAGGATGAAGGTTAAGAATATCGAGCTATCATGCCAAATGATACACTAGACTACTACTTCTCTTTAAGTGGTAACGACTTCTTTGAAAGAGTCCCAAACGCTTCTAATTCTAAGGTCAGCTTCTTCTGGTCAACCCAATAAAGTTTATACGTACGGTCAACTATTTGTTTCAGTTAGAAAATACAAAGGGTACATAAAAGTCAAGTGGAATTAATTGTTTAGGTGTTTTTGCAATAAGAGAATAGAAACAAAGTAAGTTTAGAACTTCTCTCTTTACTTCTTCTACTAATTCGAATATACACGAGTGGATCCATAGAGATTTCCTGGAAATTCACCAACCAGCACTTTTGACAATTGTGTCCAACCTTTTAAAAAATAGACAAGTCAATCTGTTGTAAGAACATTTGAATATTTTATCTTGTTTGTTATTAATTAGCTAAGGTGGTAGAAAAGTAGCACTACTAATCTAGATAATATTGTCATTGATGTATACAGTCTGGATTCTGGAAAATGACCACAGCTAGCTACTACTAAAGTTTGGGGGAGGAAAATGTTCTCAATAGTTACCGCACTAGCTATTAATTAACGTAGTAAATACTTGACCTCATGATGTAACTCGTGTTTCCTTTTTTAACTATATTCTGATTTATGGAAAGTCGTCATATGACATACTGGAAGAATGAAAAGAATTATTTATGATATCGTGAAAGAATTAAAAGAATTATTTATGATATCGTGGAAGAGAAAATTTTAGAGTCCACTATTCCTTATAATTCTCATTCTTGACCAAGAACGTACGTTATTCGTATAGGGTTTTAAATTATATACGTGAATAACGTAAAAGTTTTTAAATTAACAATTTATTTTAACTTGTCATATCATGTTAATACTCTATTATTTTTATCAGATTATTAATTAATGTTTATCAATTATCAATGATTTAGCCTGTAATTTACCTTATAAGAGAGTGATGTGTAATTTCTTAATTTTTTCACATTATTAGTGCATAAAAGTTAACTCAAATGAAAATAGATGGAATGTATGCGTAGGATGATCTAAGGCCAATCAAGCTGCAGCTTTTCGAATAATTTGACTTGAACTTTACAAGAAAATTTTAAATGAAAGATGGGTAGCCTTTTTGTTGATACTTGATACAATAGTACTTCTAATCTTACGTGTAGTGAAATTCAAAATACATGATAACGTACTGAAAAATTAAATTATTATCTGATAAAATCAACGGACAGGTGAAAAGATAAGAGTATTACCTCAAAATGTCC
The DNA here is from genome assembly GCF_000715075.1 of Nicotiana tabacum. NCBI lineage: Eukaryota > Viridiplantae > Streptophyta > Magnoliopsida > Solanales > Solanaceae > Nicotiana > Nicotiana tabacum. The sequence continues at coordinate 207,263,706 of NC_134085.1, read as the reverse complement.
TTTCTCTCAACTTTTTCTTTTCACGTTTTTATCTTCCAATGAAGAACTGATAAAAATGAAGTAAAACAATAGCTAGTTTACTCGTGATAACGGAATAATGGGAAATACTCAACAGTCAAGAGAGGATCGAGGAGTGTATCAATATCTGAACATGGTTTAGGACTATCTAAGAATTCTTCTTAAATTTTGCTAAGAGTCCATTTAGGCCGTAATTGAGTGCATGATTTAAAACTACCAAAAATGTTTTTTTTTTGGTACACTACTCTGTAACACTGACATGAAGCATATTCACAATGACAAAGTTAGTACTAGATATCTATAGTATTTCTCAAGAACTTCGTGGAACTAATTTGAATTAGCTCCATTATCTTGGCTTATAGGGTGGCGGGCAGTGGCGAATTTAGCACCAAAAATTTGGGTTCCTTTGAACTTGTAAGTTTTAGACTAAATTAGGATTTATTTGTGTAAAATTTACTGGAATTGTTGAAATATTGAACAATAATTCATAACTCATACAAGGTGACAAGGTCATGAGTTCAGTAATCCGAACCTGAATTCTAAACCCACGTAATTAAAATTATAAATCCGCCTATACTAGCAGAAATAGGCTGCCAACTAACAAAATTGTTTACCCTTAAAACGGATAACAATTAATTTTGTGCATGGTTTTAAGGATGGATTGATTCAACACAAATAATCAAGAATATTAGATAAACGAGTTAAAGACAAAATAAATAATCAAACCAATTGTAATATTACGGCCCATCCCGAACCAAGATTGAACGGTAGTTTCGTCCTTGATTGGACCCTTGGTTCGAATCTAAATCAGATGAAGAATAAACAGTTATATAAGAACTTTTGCAAAAGTTAGAAAGTAGAAAAATAAATTTGTGTTGCCTTGGTTTGCGTGTTACAATGTGCCTATCAAAGGAAAAAACCTCCCCTTTACATAGTAGGAGAATTTAATCCCTACTACAAGTCTAAAAAGGGATAAAAATCTTCCTTTCCCGTTAATTACTGATCCCTAACCGACATCGAGCGAGATCCACGCCATGATATCCGGTCATATACGAATATCATCCCCCCTTTATCCGTTGTGTGTCATCGTTTACTATGTTTCCCTAGGTTTAGAATTCGTTCTGGGTCCGGGGAGCGTTTTTTGAAAAGCGTTAGAAATCGTGGTCAACATTTTTCCACTGCTTTAGCGGGCTTTGGCCTTTTTTTGTTATAGGTATTTAACCGGTTCGGAAGTATGTGTCGCTTTCCTAATCAAAAGATAGGAGAGCACCCCTTTTCCCGAAGTTACGGGGTCATTTTGCCGAGTTCCTTCGACATGGTTCTCTCAAGCGCCCTAGTATACTCTACTTGTTCACCTGTGTCGGTTTGGGGTATGGTTAGTTCACCGGGAGGATCGCTCTCCCAATTCGAAGTTTTTTTCCTGGAAGTTTCAACCTTATTGACTATGACAACAGACTCGTGACTATGGCAGGGGGGTACGCTCTGCTCTCTCGCGACTCCTACTCTAATCAAAAGACTAAAGGCCCCTACTGAAGATAGGTCGCCAAACTACGACCGAGAGTTTCGCCTTTTGAAGCGCCAGTCGCGTAGGGCGACCGGGCCAAGCCGAGTCAGAAAGGCTTTGATGACTCAAGGTTCATATTAGGGAAAGAAGAGTGAGGGGAAGAGGGGGTAGCCCTCGGCCCGATCATCCAATTCGCTCCAACAGACAGGCATGGTTCTGTAGTCAAAGCAACTTCGTCACTTTCGTGTACCCATCGGACGACAGCCCTTTCGGGGGTTCCTTAGGGACCGATTCACTCTGCGTAGATTGACTGAACGCAGAAAACCTTCCACTGGCAGGCGATCGTGTTTTTCACAGGATTTTTCGTTACTCATGTCAGCATTCTCACTTCTGATATCTCCAGGTCTTGTCACCAAAAACCTTCCCCGATTGACAGAACGTTCCGCTACTGACACTTGAAAAAGCAGCTTTCAATGTCTCGTCGCTTCGGTGAATCACTTGAGCCTGATACATTTTCGGTGCCATGGAGCTAGACCATTGAGCTATTACGCTTTCTTCAAAGGATGGCTGCTTCCAAGCCCACCTCCTGGTTGTCATTGCTCGATCACTTATTTTTCCACTAAGTGATTGCTTAGGGACTTTAGCGTACGATGTGGGCTGTTTCCCTCTCGACTTTGGATGCGAGATTGGATTGACGTATAGAAACTACAACTACAGATTCCGGCCTCGATTTTGGTCTCGTGCGTCTATGCCCTTTTTCTGTTTTCTTCACCGAAAAATCGAGATATACTCTATCCCTGATTTTACCCGTATACAAAAATCACGGGAGTTAGAAGACAAAAAAATGTCTGTTAAACAAATGCGTACACATTATTTGACTCTGTAAGCCAAGTTGCAATCTTGTCTCATCAATTGTGCCCCACTCCTCCACGGGTACGAAACTAACCAGGGTGCGGTCCTACTTGTAGGTAATTTCAACCTTCTAGAAGCATTTCTATTTTGGACGTATCACTTCTGGATATAAAATTTTCTGTTCAGCATATAAGTATTTTATGCTATCAGATTATTTAAAAATAAATTATAAATAATTTTTTTTTCTTTTACTTGATGAATAGATAACTTGTTGCGGCTTACTATTGATAAATTATAATGCCTCTGTAAAAACTTATATAATATGTACATGCTTGTAAATGTAAGTCCATTCTTCTAATTGACATTCTATTATTTTATTTAAATTTATCTCTTTACATTGTCAATGCATTTGAACCTGTTGTGATATATTATTTATCTAATTTTTCTAAGTTACTAATTCTACTTATTATCAATACAAAAAAATTGATTACATGATAGTATAAAATAATAATTTTAAACTATTAATGGATAGAAGCTACCCACAATTTATTTAGATAATTGAATGTTATGTATATGCTTTCCAGCTATGGATTTCTGTGATGAATTTGACTATAAGACCCTAGTTAGAAAAAGTAAAATTGGGTTGTTCAAGAATTTAAACACCCAGATTATGGAGTAAAATAGGTCACCTTCTAAAATAGGTCAAATTTATGATGACCAACAGTAAAAAGTAAAAAGGTTCATGGTAAATGGAGTGGGCGGATGAAATGGCGAGGCTGCTACTTTGACTGAATTAAACGGGGTTTTTGCACCTAGCTAGTTGTCCATAAATTAATAATATTTGGTTGAAACATTAACGAATCCATTTTTGTATTATTTGGTAGAAGATTATTAGATTACAAAAGAAAGAAGTTAGTTTTGTCGTTATTCGAATATAGGTCAAATCGATATTAAAAGTCCGATAAGGCAGTAAGAAAATTCTTAAAACTTATATGGAAGATGACAAAACCTTAAACCGTGTTCCCAATTAAGGCACGTGATATTTTTCTTTGTTCTCGATCATCGTTGTTGCCACTTGCACTTTTTTTTTTCTTTTTTTTCCTTCCTGTGCCATTTGCAAAGATATTTTTTTAAACGAATTTTAAGGAAAAAAAAATACTTTTTTAACTAGAGTAGTTTTTAAGTTTCTGTGAAAATTGAAAAAATATATTTATGGCGTTTGGTCAGTAGTTTTAAGAAAATAAAAAGTTTGTAATTTATAATTAATTTTGGAATAAATGCTACAGATCTGTCGCCGAAAAAAAAATAATATATCCTTGTTTTCACCTTCAAAACGAAAATTGACTTTGAATAGCTCGTCATTTTCCAAGTATTCTTCTTGAATTTGGTGCTCTGGTAATTGCTTCGGATCATCAAAATAGTGGCATCATTGAGTATTGAATTAGATTAGCCAGATGGGTCAATTCTCTCGTTTCAAATTAATTACATTTATTAACTACTCATTAGATTCGTGCTCTAATAATTTCTACCTTTTAGAAAAAAAATCAAAGAATTCAAATGTACAATACTATACAGAAATTATATGAAGACTACATCTAGTCTGCACACTGCATGCAATTTTTGTTTCTTATAGCGTTCTCTTTAAAAATTAGTCAAGATTCAAGAGACGGAAGAATAAACATATTCGATTTTGTTTGAACTAGTAATATATTCAATTTAAAAAAGAGGAAGGGGATTTCCCTCCATTTTTAATTGACAAGTTGACTTCTTCTTCTTAAATAATTCAAGTTAAATTGTCTTTGAGTTCGAAGAAGAGTTCTCCAACTACTTAACGGGTCGGATCTGCTTTGCTAGTTTATTTGTGAGGAAATAAGAATATAGTTTGTCTGGTTCAATAGGCAATTTTAAACCGGTAATTGTATGTTGAATAAGAGATATATTTCATCAACCAATGAGCAAAAGAGTCATAAATATGACCTCTACACTAATTCTTTTAAGCATACTTGCACAAATTCTTTGTTCTTTAATGACTTGGAGTAAATGAAGGCGGCTGCACACTTGAGAGTAAAATATATTTTATGATTTACAAGTGTGTGTAATTTATTGCATGTTGGTAATATATATATATATATATATATATATATATATATATATATATATATATATATATATATATATATATATATATGTGAGGATGATGCAAGCAAGTGTCCGGTACACACCATGCTTCAATAGTGACTGCTGCACTGTTGCGTGTATAGTGCAGCAGCTTTAACAACTGTAAAGAGTTGATTTGTACTGTGACCAGAAAAATTGATATCTATCTATTGACTCTGTTGTTCCCTTAGTTGATTTCATTGAAACTTGTGCCAGATATTTGACTTGTAATTCTGAGCACGGAAAGGCTTTGTATCACGTTCCCTATCTAGTTCTCATATGAAATTTGTTAAATCATCAAAACAAGAAGACACATAACTTATCAAGATCCATTTGTCATATAATTCCATCTCGATATTATAGAAAAAGGTAAAAAATTGCTTAAGGTTTAAAACGCACTTACTTGCATTGGATCCAAACTTACATGTATTCATATGTCCATGTATCGTCAGCACAAAAAAAAAAGGCAATCGTAGAATATACATTTGTCAATGAAAGGGAATGGTAATCAAGATTCGGCACAAGAAGTTGGGAAAGGAGACCAATATTACTTGTTTACGTAGACAAGAGGCAGTTGGCAGCTAAATCTTTGCCAAGAAATATTGATCCATTGCGTACAGTAACTGATATTCTAAGTGGGATTACACTAATAATAGCATCCACAATCCATATACGAGTCATAGACCGACCATAGTAATCACTTCAAATTCATTGTCACTTCAATCACGGCAGTAATAAAATCATGCGCATTTGCTGACGGAAGGTGAAGAAAACTAATCAAGGCAGGGAATTAATGTTTGGTTTAGTTAAATTTAACAAATCAAGCGATTTTGTGATTTAGACATTTATTGACGAATTGTGATTGCCACTTCCCTCGTATCGTTATCGTTATCTAGTACTTTCATCTCACCACAATTTCACAGCACAAAAGAAACACTACCATTTGTGCTTTGTTTATAATGTTTAGGAGGTCATTTGGTTTAAAACAATTGGGATTAATTAATATGTAGATATTAATAATGCAAGAATTGTAACATTCTTTTTGAATGTTTATTTTGACATGCTACAAACTAAAAATACAAAGTATAATTTAAGATTCGTGTTTGCTGTTTAGAAAAAAATAAAATTTTGTTACTATTATATATAGTAAAATCACGTGTCCCCAATTTTGTAGGCTCGAGGGGTCGCATCGAGAAACAAGTTCAATATGGACTAGGCTCGAGCCTGATGGCAGAATACTATACTCGAAGATCGGAGTGCTCGATGAACACCGAGGCCGAGTACGACCAACCTCGAAATAATACCATTATGTTTTTATAACAGAAAGAGCGAGATTCCCGCGGTGGCCCTAAGATCACGACGTAAATTCCGGAACGGATTTGTACTAGGTGGTTAGACAGCTGTATAATAAGATTCCCTAGTACAATTAGAATTTTATCTTATTTAGGATTCTTCTACTATATAAAGGGGACCCAAATCATTTGTAACGCATCATCAATCATTGAGAAGAGAATATACATTTTCACTTTCTTGCCTACTGTTCATCTGAATCGTCTTATTATTATTTTATTAATCTTGTTGTTCTTGTTCATTTACCTTGAGGTCGCCCTTGTTCGAGGTCAAGGTCTGCTTACACGACTAGTTTGATTTGCCTTACTCATAAACTTATACATTAGGTTTCTTGTTTATCAATTAGTATTGGATTAAATCACATATCTTTAAAACAAGAAAATAAGTTTAATTGTTACTCGGATTTAGGGTAAACAGTTTGGCGCCCACCGTGGGGCTAAAGATAATAGTGATTACTTAAGTACTGATTTCGATAACACGCGTTATTTTCACACTTGTTCTTGTCAAGAATTTTTATTCTCAGGTTAAAACATGTCAAACTCACAAAACGCACCCGTACATGGCGATGATGGTCTTGGATTTCACGGGAAAACAACAATGTAGTTGCTCCGGGAGCCGGTGTACCACCGATTAACCCTGGGGAGGTGCCGAATGTAGAACCAGTCGACGTTAGTTCACACATTGATTTGAATGCAGACTCAGTCGCCGACCCCGGAGGAAGTGTACGCAGGGAAGTCCGATCTGATGGCCAAGGAACATAGGGTATAACATATGGGGGAGTTAGCCTCCAAGTAATATTCGAGATGCTACAAGCTCAACAGGTTGCTATCGCTCAACTTCAAAGTCAGCATAAAACTCCAAGTGTGGTCGAACCAGAAATCATTCGCTGTACTGAGCCGGTGCCAGAAAGATTGAGCAGTAATGGATCGGGGACTGATCCTGCGATCATGAAGATGCTCGAGGAGCTCACCAAAAGAATCGAGTCGGGAGTAAACAGATTGAAGATAATGACAAGAAAATGGATACATATAACTCCCGTGTTGATTAAATACCGGGGGGCACTTCTGGTCTTAAAAGGTTTGGATGCCAAAAATTTCGTACAGAAGCTAGTTACTCATAGTGCGGCTACGAAGCCCATTCTTAAAAAGTTCCATATGGCCGATATACCTAAATACAACGGGACGAACAATCCTAATGAACACATCACCTCGTACACTTGCGAGATTAAAGGAAACGACTTAAATGATGATGAGATCGAGTTGGTTTTGTTGAAAAAAATTGGGGAAACTTTGTCAAAGGGAGCAATGATTTGGTATCACAACTTACCAGTGAATTCTATCGATTTGTTTGCTATGATAGCATACGCCTTCATGAAGGCACATGCCAAGTCCATAAAGGTTGCGAAAAGGAAATCAGACATTTTTAAGATAAGACAGATGCGTGATAAAGTGCTAAGGGAGTTCGTATCCCAATTTCAAATAGAGCGAATGGAATTACCACCAGTCTTAGATGATTAGGTCGTGCAAGCTTTTACACATGGGTTGAACGAGCGGAGTTCGATCACGTCACGACAGTTGAAGCAAAATCTGATCGAGTATCCAACTGTAACTTGGGCAGATGTACATAATCGTTACCAATCGAAGATCAGGGTCGAGGACGACCAGATGGGAGCCCCCTCAAGATCAGTTCATCCAAATAGATTGACAGTTAAGGCCCCGAGGGATACTAACAGGGAACCAAGATCAAATAGGGAACGATATCAGCCATATGTCACAGATCGAAGAAACAACAGTTCGGGATGCAACACTTCTCGGAATGATCAAAGAAATGATCGAGGACAAAGTTCTCGGGGACTTATGAGTAAGAATGGTTTTGATAAACATACCGATCCCGCAGAAGCACCTCGGTTATCGGAGTATAATTTCAGTGTTGATACATCGGGGATCGCATCGGCTATCGGAAGGATCAAAGACATTAGGTGGCCCATACCTATACAAACCGATCCTTCTCAAATAAATCCAAACTTGATGTGTGAATATCATGGCACGCATGGCCATAGGACCGAAGATTGCAGATAGCTTAGGGAGAAGGTAACTCGATTGTTCAACGAGTGTCATATTCGAGAGTTTCTCAGTAATCGAGCTAAGAATCACTTCAGAGAAAGAAACGCCAACAGAAAGAATGACCAGGAAGAGCCGCAACATGTAATTCTTATGATCGTTGGTGGGGTCGATGTTCCACAAGGGCCTATATTCAAACGTACCAAGGTGTCGATTACCAGAGAAAAATGGACTCAGAGTATGTGCCCGAGGGCATCCTATCGTTCAATAACGAGGAAACGGAAGGCATTTCTCAGCCACACAATAATGCCTTGGTAATTTCTATTTTGTCAAATAAAATTCAAGTTAAAAGTGTTCTAGTGGATCTAGGTTGCTCGACAAACATAATCATATCAAAGGTCGTAGAGCAGCTCGACCTGCAGGACCAAATTGTACCTGTATCTCGAGTCCTAAACGACTTCAACATGGCAAGTGAAACAACGAATGGGGGAGATAATCCTGCCAGTGAACGTGGCTGGGACCGTCTAAGATACAAAACTCCATGTCATCTAAGGCAACATGAGATATAATACATTACTTGGGAGTCCAGGGATCCACAACATGAGGGCAGTACCGGCGACCCTTCATCAAATGATGAAATTACCAGAAATGGATGATGTGAAAATAGTTTACAGAGAACAATACGCAGCAAAGGAAATGTTTCCAGTCGATGAGGTGACGCCGGTATCAACACTTTTGACCTCGAAAAAATTGAGCATCAAAGATAAGCAGGCGGCCAAATAGAAATCACCGTCCCCAGCATCGTCCGAATCGGAGAAAAGGTAATCGAAGAAGAAGAAGAGGACTTCCTTACTCCTCGAACTTTCGTTATTCCCGAAGAGTCAGATGCAACCAAGTCAACGGTCGAGGAGCTGGAATAGGTCATACTGATCGAGTATATGCCCGAGCGAAAGGTATACCTTGGAACGGGGCTAACCCTCGAACTCAGAAAAAAACTCATTTAATTTCTTATCTATAACATGTATTGTTTTGCATGGTCTCATTTATACATTACAAGGATCCCACCGGAAATAATAACTCACCGGCTAAGCCTAGACCCCAGATTCAAACTGGTAAAGCAAAAGAGAAGGCCCAGTCCGAGGTGAAGCATACATTCATAAAGGATGAGGTTACTAAACTTCTTAAAATAGGGTCCATTCGGGAGATCAAATACCCCGAGTGATTATCAAATGTAGTTGTAGTCCCTAAAAAGGGGAACAAACTTAGAATGTACGTAAATTACAAAGATTTCAACAAGGCATGCCCTAACGACTCTTTTCCACTGCCTATCATCGATCGTATGTTCGATGCCACGACTAGCCACGAGATCCTTACCTTTCTCAACGCCTACTCCGGGTACAATCAAATTTAGATGAACCCAGAGGACCTGGAGAAGACCCCGTTTATCACTATGTTTGGAACATACCGTTACAATGTAATGCCCTTCGGGCTAAAAAACGCAGGAGCTACTTACCAACGCCTAGTAAATAATATGTTCGAAGAACAAATAGGTAAGTCAATGGAAGTTTATATTTATGACATGCTATTTAAGTCCGTGTGCACAGAGGACCATTTGACTCATTTGTTGGAGACATTCGAAATCTTGAGGAAGTACAACATAAAACTTAACCCTAAAAAATGTGCCTTCAGGGTCGACTTGGACAAATTTCTCGGCTTCATGGTATCAAATAGGGGAATCGAAATCAAATTCGATAAGATTAAGGCCATCGAGGACATAACTGTCGTAGATAGTGTGAAAGCCGTGCAAAGGCTAACCGAACGGATAATTGCCTTGGGGCAATTCATCTCGAGGTCATCAGATAGAAGCCACAAGTTCTTTTCTTTACTCAAAAAGAAAAATGATTTCGCATGGACCCCGGAATGTCAGCAAGCACTAGAGGAATTGAAACGATACATATCGAGCCTGCCTCTTCTCTACACTCCGAAGGCAGAAGAGAAGTTGTACTTATACTTGGTTGTATCCAAAATAGCGGTAAATGGTTTGATAGTTCAAGAAGAGCGATGTACGCAATTTCATGTTTATTACGTAAGTCGAACCTTAGGAGATGCTGAAACTATGTACCCACACTTAGAGAAATTGGCACTTACATTAATAAGCGAATCTAGAAAGGTAAAGCCATATTTCCAGTGTCACTCTATATGTGTGTTAACCACTTATCCTCTTCAAAATATTTTGCACAAACCCGAGTTATTGGGCCGATTGGCTAAATGGGTCGTCAAACTTGGTGGGTAGATATCGAATATCAACCTCGAACGACCATTAAGTCTCAAATCTTAGCTGACTTCATGGCCGATTTTACACCAACCCTCGTACCCGAAGTAGAGAAGAAACTTCCACTAAAATCGGGTACATCATCAGGGTATGGACCCTCTTCACAAACGGTGCCTCGAATATGAAAAGGTCCGGGCTTGGCATTGTTTTGAAGCTACCAATAAGTAACTATAAGACAATCTATCAAAACTTCTAGGTTGATTAATAATAAGGCCGAGTATGAGGCCATAATTGTAGGTCTCGAGCTAGCTAAAAGCTTGGGGGCAGAAGTCATTGAAGCCAAGTGCGATTCTCTATTGGTGGTAAACTAAGTAAACAAAAGCTTCAAAGTTTGAGAGGATAGAATGCAAAGATATTTGGACAAGCTACAGGTAACCTTGCACCGCTTTGAGGAATGGACTCTAGACCATGCATGTACCTCGAGATCAAAATAGTGAGGTAGATGCACTTTCAAACTTGGGGTCATCAGTTGAGGAAGATGATATTATCCCGTGGACTGTCGTCCAATTATGGAGATCTGTGGTCAAGGAGGGCCATGCCGAGATAAATTCTACAAGTTTGACTTGGAATTGGAGGAACAAGTATATCAAATATTTGAAAAATGGAAAGCTCCCATCGGATCATAAAGAGTCGAGGGCTCTACGAACCAAGGCTGCTACGTTCACATTGGATGAAGATGGAACATTATACAAAAGGACGTTCGATGGATCGTTGGTGATATTTTTAGGGTCGGGGGACACCGATTATGTTCTACGAGAGATCCACGAAGGTGCTTATGGAAGCCACTCCGGCGTCGAGTCTTTGATTCGCAAAATTATTAGAGCGGGGTATTACTGGGATAACATGGAAAAAGACACTACGGAGTTTGTTAGAAAATGTGATAAATGTCAAAGGCTTGCACCAATGATTCATCAGCCCAGAGAGAAACTTTACTCAGTCCTGTCCCCATGGCCTTTCATGAAATAGGGAATGGATATCGTCGGTCCTCTACCAATGGTCCCAGGTAAAGCTAAAATCATTTTGTTTATGAGTGACTACTTTTCTAAATGGGTGGAAGCACGGGCCTTCGAGAAGGTCAGAGATTAAGAAGTTATTGACTTCACCTAGGATTACATCGCGTGTCAATTCGGGATACCTGCCAAAATCGTATACGACAACAGCAAGCAATTCATCGACAACAAGGTAACAAAGTTCCTCGAAGCACACAAAATAAAAAGGATTTTATCAACAACATATCATCCGAGCGGAAACGAACAGGCCGAATTGACAAACAAGAATATCATTCAAAACTTGAAGAAATGGTTGAATGACGCTAAAGGGAAATGAAAAGTTCTACCCAAAGTTCTTTGGGCATATCGAACAACAACGACGTCCAGCACGGGGGCAACCCCATTCTCTTTAGTATATGGCTCCGACGCCATGATTCTAGTCGAGGTCAGGGAACCCCGCGCCAGTTTTTGACATATATCGGAGGAATCAAATCGCGAGGCTATGAATACTAGCCTCGAGCTATTAATAGAAGCAAATAATCGAGAGATATTATAATAGAAGGACCAACCTTCGGCACTTCGGAATCAGGGACTTAGTTCAAAGTAAAGTCACCCTCAATACTCGAAACCCAAATGAAGGGAAACTGGGCCCGAATTGGGAAGGACCATATCGAGTCATCGGAGTTATCAGAAAAGGATCCAACAAACTAGGCACGATGGGAGGCAAACAATTTCCAAACAATTGAAATGTATCACTACTCAAACGATATTATTGCTAAGGTACGACCATTCTCCCCTTTTTCTCTTTGTGTTTAATACTAACTTATTGCACGTTTCGATCAAACACATTGAAGAGAACCTTTCTACACAAAGACCTTAGGTTTAAAAGCATGTGTTGCATTCTTTTTCCTTTAGGTCGGGTTTTATCCCAAATGGATTTTTCCTGTGAGGTTTTTAACTAGGCAACAACTATATGCTACCTAAGGAGAATTCAACAGTATCCAAGGCTTCTTTTCAATCAACCTCGAATATTAGGGGGCATCACCCTTGGATGTCATATTTTCGAGAAAAATACTTCACGCCAAAGAGGGCCTCGATAGAAAAACATTATAATGGGCCAAACGGTCAGATGAACCGTATCCATGTAGAATAGTCGAGCCCCGATGGCAAAACATGTACGGATGTATGAATTATTTAAAGAAGTATTCTTTCTATATCAAACACTTCGTGTCTCAAAGTAATTTGCTACGATACGAGCTCCATATTTGTGATTATGTGAGAATTGGCTCAAGGGCCAAAACGCAAAAACACCTTGAATACTCGGGGACTGTCATCGACAATTAACATATTTGAGCTGTCTAAACTTGAATTTATAAAACCTCAACGAGGCATACCTCGACGCAAAGGCCAAGTCCATCATACTCGGGGACTAACATTTCGAACAAGTTCGAAATGTTATCGGGATATAAGTCTAAAACACACACCCGAAGGCTACGACCATATTAAAGGCTACGGCTGAAATAATGCGACTCGGATATGTCCGAATTCCATAATAAAAATAGGCCTTCGAATTCTATGAAAATCGGTTAGTAAAGGCTACCCTCGGCAAAATAATCGAAGGGCTTCGATAAAATCAGCCCTCGAAAAAACTTAAGAGGTATCGAATTTTTCACATACAAACTTGTGCTAAGGCGCTAAAAATAAAAGATTTTCGATCGACACTAAACCCTCAAAAAAATCCAACGGGTAAAAGATGCATGCCAAGGCATAAACATAAAGAAATTTTTACTAAGTCTTTTAAGCCGAAAAGGAAAAATCATAGCCATCTCTTAAAGGCCATATTGGCCCAGTCTAAAAGAACCTAAGGGTCAAAACATTCAGAGTTCGAGACCTTTGTTCTAACTCAACTCGGACCTAAGGGTCCCACCATCCCGAGCTCGCACAAAATCGACTTAAGCATATCTCGAGGATTCACCAAAAAACTTTAAGAGGTATTCTATTATAAGATAGCCCATCGATTACTAAAAACAACTAAGGGTTTGTTTTATTTTGAGTCTGAGCCGATGCTCACTCAATCATTAAAGTTATGACATCAAAAACTAATTCTTCACGAAACGAAAATGGAGTAAACTTCACAGCAAATTGGAGACGAAGCGGAAAGAAAGGAATTCTTTATATACATGAAGAATATATACAATGGCCACACGGAGCCACACATAAAATAAAAAGGAAAAAATCCTAAAGGCCTAATCTACTTTAGGAGTTGCATCTTCGGGAGACACATCTTCAAGAACCTCCTCCTCAGGGGCTTCATCCCCATATCCTCCGCTCTCGAAACCACTAGCAGAGTCTAAAACATCAATATTTCTTAAACTTTTTCATAATATATAAATATATTATAAAGCCACGAGGCTTTATAATAGCCAATATTGAAAAGCCAATTTTAGATATATTTAATATATAAATATACTAATTGTGATGTAATTTATAAATATTTCTTAAACTTTTTCATAATTTTATCTTCTAAAATATTATTTCAAGGTTGAACTTAGAACGTTTGAATGTTCCAATAAGTTTTATAGCCATTAACAATGCTAAGAGAAGCCCAAACCAAAATTAAATCACTACTAATGCTAACAAAGACATTCAATTCAATACTACGAACGACAATGTATTGAATATATATTTTTAGTTTTGCAATAATTTAAATAAAAATGCATAACTTATTTTTATTTTTCTTTAGCGTTTAATCATGTAATTAATACTCCCTTATTAGTCTACTTATTTTAGCATGACTTAGTACCTTTAGATCATGTTTATTGTTATTATGGATTTTTATTTAGCAAGATTTATATTACATAATTTAATTATTTTTATTGTTGAATATTTTAGGATAATGCCATGACATCTCATATTTTGTATTATTTTCTTGGGAAATACCTTATATAGTTGTATCTTACTAGGATTAAAGAAATATTTTGAGGACAAGTTATATGTTTTGTGCTACGAAGATTTTAACGGAAAAAAACCCGGAAAAAAACCCGAATAACCAGAAAATCCGAGAAAAATCGAAATTGAAAAACCCGAGTTTTATTGATTTGGTTTGGTCTTTAGATTTAATAACCCGACACAATTAATTTGGTTTGGTAATTGCAAAATCCGAACCAACCCGACCTATGTACACCCCTAGAACACATGCACATTCATACACTGCGTTGGAGTATGTCGAATTTAACTTATATAACTGACCGTGTGAATATGTTTTTACATTATGTATAAAGTATAATATAACATATTTAATAGATTGTTTATAGTATTTTGTAAGTAGTTAATTCCACTGATTGTATATGTAAAGTTATATATTATTATTTTTAAGTAATTTGATAGCACGCATAAAAATTCTTATATTATTAGCATATATAAGTAAAACTCATCTATGCCGGAACTACGTGGTTGCTTGAGTGTTTTTGAAGTCTTAGTCGTCGCTAAGTTAACCTATCTTCTGGACTTCGACAATATTCTGCATCAAATTAGAATATTAGCGATGCAATTCAAAAGCAAAACTTGAACAGTAATGATCATTTATGAAGAAAATTTTAAAAATAGCTAATTAACTGTCTCGGCCTTTAAATTAAATATGAAGACTTTCAGCCAATTAAAACAAGCATATACTACTGATAAATGGTGTAAATCAATCTGATTAATACATAGCGTAAGTAAAATCTTGTCTTATCTCCTAAATATGTTGACTCTGCTCACATGCATTTCCGCGTGCCAATATTTAGTATAATCTACTGATCAATTATTGCAACTTGAAAATCTTGTCTTATTTTTTTGTTATGATGACACACAACGAGAAAGGATATCAGTATATGCTTTTTGTGTGTGCATGTATACATGGGCGGATGTAGCATGGGAGTACTAAGTTCAGTTTTTTTTAGGCGTAATACATATGGAGACACCTAAAGTTGGCATGATCTTTCACTTAGACATTTAAAGTAGGCCTCTTTCCAATTAGACACGTTTCTTAGGCAATTCTCATACCAATTAGACACGTTTTTTGCTGGTGGCATATAACGTGACTTCAAACCTATTTAGGCGTGTGAAGGATTCCAATAAGTGATTTTTCCTTTCCCATTTAGACACATAACGGTAACATGGATTGTCAATTATTATTTAAACCCTAATCCCTTTCCCAATTCTTAAATAACGTATTTGTTCGCTTCTCTTCTTCTCAGATTTTTTCAGGCAATTCTCCTTCTATTCTTGTCAATTCTTTTCTTTTCTTATCTTCTTTCTCTCGTTTCTGTTCTCTTCTTGGTATCAATTAATTTCTTCTCTTCTCTTCTTCCTCTCATTTCTGTTGTTGCTGTGTTTATTAATGTCGAACTTCTCGGAATCAACGAACTCATCAATGTCACCTTGCGCTGCTGCTCGAATTTGTAAGTGTGGTGTTTCTACAAAGTTGAATACTTCTTGGACCCAATTAAACCCAGGTCGTAGGTTTTTTGCTTGCAAAATCGGAAAGGTAAATTGTTTGTTCATAATTTGTAAATTCTGTTTTATGAATTATTTTCTTTGATAAAAATTGATTAAAAGTGTTTTGTGATATTTGTAGAAAAAGGGTGGATGTGATTATTTCTGTTGGTATGACGATGAGATGCCTACTCAAGCGAAGAATATAATTTGGGGTTTATTAAATAGAGTCAAAGCTTTTGAAGAGGAGAAAGTTCGAGCAAAAAGAAGACGGGTCATTTTGACGATTGTTGTTGTATTGTTGGTCGTTTTATGGAAACTGTATGACTGATGTACTTTGGTTGTTTTAGGTGTTGTTGATTAATATGTAATGTTGGTGATGTTGCGCTTTAAACTTCTGTTTTGAAACTGTTGTTGTAATATTTAGCTGTTGCTGCTATAAACTTTTATACAACTGAATTTTGTTATAAACTTCTGAATTTTGAAACCGCTGTTGTAATATACAGCTGCTGAATTTTGAAAGTGTTGTAATACACAACTTCTGTACAAGACATAGAACCATAAGATGCTGTTTCAAAATGCAGAACATATAGACTGAAGTTGCTGCTCTATAGACTAATTATTCAGAACATAGAGTAACTATTCTGCCAAAACAAACAAAATAAGGCTGAAGTTGCTGCTGCATAACATATATCCAAAACAGAACAGTAAGATTACACGAGTGAATACAGCCATTAAAGTTTAGTTATTTCAAAAACTAGATTCCAAAATATAATAGTTGCTGCTACATAACATATAGACAAAATAAGTTCCTAAGATACTACTTCTTGCTGAAGTTTGCCTTCATCTGCTGCAACTGGGAAGTTGTAACAACATCTTGACCCTTCCACCTCAAGCCTCTAGCCTTAAAACCAATGTCAATTCCTGTTGGAGCTGCACTCTTATAAGTTGAACCATTTGCCATAACTCGTTGGCTTGATATTCCGGGCTGCAGTTCGCCAAAATAATGAACCTCAATCAGTAAGTTATTTCCAAGTCATATTATAGATGAAATATGTATGAATATATACATTTAGTATTTGAGTTCCACTTGCAGCTGTGTAGATGCCAAAACCAACATTTTTGGACCTTTTTTGTGCTCCTTTTTCAGCATCTTCTTTACTTGCACCCCTTCCTCTCTTTTGGCGGGTAGTTGCTTTACCCATTGGAGGAAGTTGACTACCTAATCCTCTTCTAGCAGACCTGCTCGAATTTGCTGAACTTGGTGTTGGTTGGCTTGAGCTTCTAGCTTCATTAACCCTTCTAACCCTTGTTGTATCAAAACACACATAGTTTGTAGGTTGGCTTGAGCTTCCAGCTGCATCAGGTTGGCTAGCACCTTGTGAGCTTTGGCTACCTTGCTGTGAAGGCATCCAATTTTTAGCCTACATAACATTGAGCAACATATTACATAACAGTGATGGAAACAGATTACTAGATTCATATGAACAACAGGAAACATGTGATGGCAACGGAAAATATTTGACAAGAAACATTTACCTTACAATATCTTTTGTTATGTCCTAGTTGATGGCATTTGGAACATGTCATTTTCACTCCACACTTGGACAACTTTCCATATTTCTTTTTTGGTTCATCTTTGCCTTTTCTTCTGTTCCTCTGAGGTCTTCCAGGCATGAGTTTAGGTTTGGGAGGCTCTATCTTAGGATTGTTGGTTTCAGGTCACATCTTCATATTTGTCATATGCTGGATGAAATACTTGTATGCTTTTAAGAAGGTATCCCTCTTATACCAATGCTTCACTGCCTGTTCAGGTTCTTCGTTTATGTGATAGTATGCAAGAACAACATGTTGACATGGAATACCCCTCAACTGCCAAGCTCTACAAGTGCAAACCTTAACAGTCAGATTAACTACATGCTTATGCAATCCTTCTCCAATCTCAAATCCAACATCAGCATTCCAAAGAACGGTACATTTTCTAGCAAGCTCTTTGCTATCCTCTAACAATAGCCTTGCCATAGGTAATATATCAGATATCCAAGTATCAACAAATTTCAACACCAGGAATAGCTCTTTGTACTTCTCCTTTTTGCTGGTATATCAACACCAGGAATAGCTTCAGGATCTAACTCTTCTGTGCTATCTTCACTATCAGCCTCTGAACTATCAATAAACTACTCATCACCACCTAATTTACCTACATATCTTGAAGTCTTTTTTCTTCCAATATCCTCAAATCCTCTGTCAATGACTGCTTCTCCTAATGGTATCTCATTTGTTGCAATTGGTTTTTTCCTCTGCTTACCCTGCCTCTTGCTCCTCCTTTCAGCCCTTAGAGATCTCAATTCATCATCAACATCTTAATCATCTTCTTCAGGAAGAACATCTTCTTCTAATTCACTACTCTCAACATCTGATTGCACTCCATCTTCATTAACATTATGGTCTGGTGGTTGATCTCCATCAGCAGCATTTACAGTTGGTTCAAAAGAATTGTGAGTTGGTTCAACATCATTCAAAGTTGGTTCAATAGGAGGCTCAATAGGTGGTTCAACAACATTGTGAGTTGGTTCAGTAGGCAGCTCAATAGGTTCTTCAGTATTTGTATCACTCCTAGGTGTTGTCCTAGCTTTAAATTGGTCATTACCACCCCCACCTACTTCTGCCCCACATAAAAGACCAATATTTTCTTCGACTACTTCAGGCTGACTCACCCTATGACGCAAATAAACATCCAAAATATCACCATGTTTTAAATCTTTCACAAATTCATATAACTGAAAATCAGAAAATACTTTGATAAAATCACCATCTTTTTCCTTTTGACAATAAAACCCTTCGACAACTGCATACCCAAGGTCTTTAGCATAAGCAGACAACTCGACAACACTAAAATGGTCTTTATCGATAGCAACAGCAAAAACATCTAATTCCCCTTTGTATATTGGGACATGTTGCTCGATAAATGTACCCCCGTGGTGAAAGCGAGTTAAAATATAGTCATCCTCCATAATATTCCCTTACATAAGACGACAAGGGACCAACACAAAGGAAAACCCCCCCAAAAAAACTAGCTTTATCAATAACTTACAAATAAAAAGCCCTAGCTGTAGCAATAGAAAATAAGGAGAGATTGGACCTTGAAGCGTTGTAAATACGATGAGAAATCAGTGGAAATACTAGATTCCAACACCATTGACCAAAAGAAGAAGAAGCTTAACCGTGGTAGGACCTTTCTTCGGTTTCATCAATGGTAAAAGGAACAATGGTAATATGTTTAGATCGTTTATTTAGGGCAAGTTATTTGTATTTTAGTGGAAATAACACTATATAACTGAGGTGGACAAAAAAAATGATGTGACACGATTTATAATGGTTACTTTTGTCACGTAGACGGAGATTGCAGAACACGCGCTTGGTTAATTAATAAGCCAGCAAAAAACGTGTCTAATTGGTATGAGAATTGCCTAAAAAACATGTCTAATTGGAAAGAGGCCTAGTTTAAGTGTCTAAGTGAAAGATCGTGCCAACTTTAGGTGTCTCCGTATGTATTACGCCTTTTTTTTATATGGAGTAACTATAAATTTTTGTGTAATATCTATTAAAATTATACAAAATAGCAAGTATTAATCCATAACTTTAAAAATATAATAAGTTCAATGTTAAGAACCTTAAAATTTTTAATCCAGAAAATTTAAATTCTAGATTTGTCTGTGCATATATATTAAGTAACATAACTACCCAAATTTAAGTTATTTAAAAGATGCAGTTTTATAAACTATATAAATAAAAGTGATAGAAGCGTCAAACTATAATGGATTAAACATACGAGACAGATAAAGAAGATGTTTAACCTTTTCTTTTGATTTCATCTCTTTGAACTAAAATATAAGTAAAATAGGTTCTTATTTTTTCCTTTTTAATTAACTAGACTAGGTATAGATTAATTCGCATTTTCCCCGCTTTTATTTTTTTCTTCCTTTTTTTGACGTAGAAATTTCTCTGATCTAGTGGGCTAGTGGCTTTGCCATCTTATTATACAAGGGAATTGCCTATGGGCTATGTGTGAATAGTTACAAATACAAAACAAAACGGACCAATTCAATTATACATGCTAAAAATAAAGATTTCTTGAAATTTCAATTTCGACCATATGCACTAAATTTAAAGGATTAGTAGGTACAGTCAAACCTCTCTATAACAACCTCGTTTGTTCCGAATATTTTTGGATGTTATAGCGAAGTGTTGTTATAGAGAATATATATTATAATATAACATGAAATTTGATTCCAATTTTTTTTAGCTTTTATAGTGAAGTGTTGTTATATAGGGGTGCTGTTATAGAGAGATCTACTCATGAAATGTGGTATTTTCTCTAAAAAAAAATTGTTTCGCAGGACAAGTGGACAAGTCTTACATTGAATCATATATCAAATAAATAAGGTGGAAAATTAGGTCCTTTTTTTAATAAGGTAAATATAATCATATCATACCCATATTTTTTTCTCCTCTTCATACAAAAAATAAATAAATGAATATTGTACACTTTTATCTCCATCATAAATATTTGATCGGATGCACATTATAAATTTCCCCGGATTGCGACGTTAGATTATAACCACTTTCTTCAGAAAAATCTTCGGTGAGTAGTTGTCTACGTCGTTGCGGCAACTGTGGAGTATAAATTATTGAGATAACATTAGTCTTAAAATAAATTTATTTGAAGAAAAATAAGAATAAGGGCGTGTAATAACAACGGCATGGGCATGCATGTATCGGTAAAATAATGCATATGACATAAACAAAAATATTCTTTGGTCAAACAAAGACCTACCCCCTTCATTTCCTAGCTCTCGCCCTTTTTCTTTTTTCTTTTTCAACAGAATGCGGCTTCTTCCCACCATTATATAACTAAAGTTGAAGGCCGAAGGAACGACCACTTCTGTATTCTGCTTGGAACAAGAAAAATCCCCAATCTTTTATTTGTTTATTAAAATTAGTACGCCAAGAAAGAAAGAAAGAAAGACAGAAAGACTCGGTCTTCTTTCTTCTCTTGGTCTGAAACTCCAAAATAGAATACCAATTATTAATCTTTTGTCATCTTTTTCCTTCTCGCGTTCATATATACTGGAATATACATCTTTTTTTCAACCTATCTTCTTTCATTTTCAAGAATTCGGGTTCCATAAATAGTAGGTTCACTACTTTTATTTCAACCTCCTTAAAGTTTATTCATTCATATTTTTTCTCAAAGAAAAAACTATAGAAATGCAAAATTCGGAAAATCATCATCCGCACCACCAGCACCACCATTCGGACACAGAGATAATTGGAAATGATAGAGCGTCGTACAGTGGTCCGTTAAGCGGACCGTTAAACAAACGAGGCGGCAAAAAGAGTGCGAGATTTAACATTCCTGAATCTACCGACATCGGAACCAGTGTCGGAACCGGCGGCAAGTCCAATGATGATGCGTACGTTGAAATCACTCTCGATGTCCGCGAAGATTCCGTCGCTGTCCACAGTGTCAAAACTGCCGGCGGTGATGACGTGGA
Organism: Nicotiana tabacum; assembly: GCF_000715075.1. Lineage (NCBI taxonomy): Eukaryota > Viridiplantae > Streptophyta > Magnoliopsida > Solanales > Solanaceae > Nicotiana > Nicotiana tabacum. The sequence continues at coordinate 207,242,410 of NC_134085.1, read as the reverse complement.
AGATCCCGAGCTGGCTTTATTGGCTAAAGGCTTAGAGAAGAAGTCCACTTTAGGATCTTCACTTGTTCGAAATGCTTCGTCTAGAATTCGGCAAGTGTCACAAGAGCTCAGGCGTTTGGCTTCCTTAAATAAACGCCCAATTCCTACTGGAAGGTTCGACAGGAATAAATCAGCTGCTGCTCATGCTCTTAAAGGTCTCAAGTTTATTAGTAAGACCGACGGCGGCGCTGGTTGGGCCGCCGTCGAGAAGCGGTTCGATGAGATTACTGCTTCTACTACTGGTTTGCTTCCTCGTGCCAAATTTGGAGAATGTATAGGTAAATTTAAATGAATTTTAGTCACAACTAATAATTATTTCGTGCTGAATACTTTGTCTTATCTTATAGTTTTGATTTCTTCAGCTTGTTAAACTGAAAAATGAAAATCTAAATTTTCCAATGTTAGGTATGAATAAGGAGTCTAAGGAATTTGCTGTTGAGCTATATGATGCGCTAGCTCGGAGGAGAAACATTACAACTGATTCCATTAACAAAGCACAGCTCAAAGAGTTCTGGGACCAAGTGGCTGACCAAAGTTTTGATTCTCGCCTTCAAACATTTTTTGACATGTAAGGATTAATTACAGTTCTATACATTTTATCGGTAAATTAATTAAGCATCTCAGATTCAATTTTTGAGATCTGAATTGTGTGATGAATTTAATTAATGCAGGGTTGATAAAGATGCTGATGGTAGAATTACAGAAGAAGAAGTCAGAGAGGTGCCTTTTAAATTCTGATTTATTGCTATTAAATTGTACTCCATCTACTAGATTTTATCTTGATTCTAATTTATATAAAAAACACGGAATGGCATTGACAAAATCAGTTCTATATTATTTTCCCCTTAAAATTTGTTTGCATTTGCAGATTATAGGCCTTAGCGCGTCGGCCAACAGGCTGTCAACAATCCAGAAACAAGCTGATGAATACGCAGCAATGATCATGGAAGAGTTGGATCCTAACAACCTCGGATACATTATGGTAATTTACTAATTTAGTGAAATTAATTAAACTGAAGGGGACAGTGGCGAAGCCCGAAATTTCATTTAGGGTGTTCAAACTTTGAAAAAAGTAAAAAAATTCCAGATAAAGGGTGTTCAATATATGTTACTCCTATATACCATTAAAATCTAATATTTTACCTATATATATATGGTAAAAGTTGCACCCGTATGACCAGGAGGTCATGGGATCGAGCCATGGTAACAGGCTCTTACAAAAATACAGTTTAAGGTTGCCTATGATAGACCTTATGGTTCGACCCTTCCGCGGACAGCTTAGTACACTAGGCTGCCACTTATAGTTCTAACTTAAAATAACTGTTAATTAATGCTATGAAATTCAACAGATTGAGAACTTGGAAATGCTTTTACTGCAAGCACCAAATCAATCAGTGCAAAGAGGAGGCGAAAGTCGGAACTTGAGTCAAATGCTAAGTCAAAAACTAAAGCATACACAAGAGAGAAATCCAATAGTAAGATGGTACAAGAGTTTCATGTACTTTTTGCTGGATAATTGGCAAAGAGTTTGGGTATTGTTACTGTGGATTGGAATTATGGCTGGTCTATTTACATGGAAATATATACAGTATAAAGAAAAAGCTGCATATAAAGTCATGGGTCCCTGTGTGTGTTTTGCCAAAGGTGCTGCTGAAACACTCAAGCTCAACATGGCAATTATTTTATTTCCGGTTTGCAGAAACACGATCACATGGCTTCGAAATAAGACCAGATTAGGTGCTGCTGTTCCTTTTGATGATAACCTTAATTTTCACAAAGTAAGTTGATTATTCCTTTATTTTTCCGAAATTTTAGCAGTTTTTTTTTCTAGGGATTGTTACACAAATAGTCGGCCAGATTCCAATTTACTTTTTCTAGTCTATATACATAGATTATACACAGTTATAAATATATTATATATTTGCTAGCTATTTTCAATTTAAGAGATTTTGTGGGTGGCTATTTGTGTTAGTTCTTCTTTCTTATATAACCAAAGAACATTGCATAGAACTGTTACGTCTCAGGTCAACTCCAAGGTATTGCCTCTTGAGCTTTAACTTAGAAGGCGCCTTGCCAGTTGAATTCTTGAGCCTAATTTTCTTCTTCCATTCTTATTTGGAAGTTACCTAATATATAAGCTTTACATTGGCGATCCATCGGCTGTTTACACAACTAATCGGATTCGTTTTTCCCCATTTATTTAGGTGATAGCAGTGGCAATTGCTCTTGGGGTTGGAATACACGGACTATCTCACTTGACATGTGATTTTCCTCGGCTTTTAAATGCTAGTGAAGAAGAATATGAACCAATGAAGTACTATTTTGGAGATCAGCCAGAAAGCTATTGGTGGTTTATAAAAGGAGTAGAAGGGGTAACTGGAATTATAATGGTGGTTTTAATGGCAATAGCATTTACTCTAGCAACCCCATGGTTTAGAAGGAATAGAGTTAGTTTGCCAAAACCATTTCACAAACTCACTGGATTTAATGCCTTTTGGTACTCTCACCATCTCTTTGTTATTGTCTACACTCTGTTCATTGTGCATGGTGAAAAGCTATACATTACCAAAGATTGGTACAAGAGAACGGTTAGTAAATATATTCAAATCTATAGCATTATAATTTTTCTTTTCATTTAAGTTTCTTTGTTGAAAAGTTGCTGAAATTTGGACTAAATTTTGATAATGTGCAGACATGGATGTACTTAACTATCCCAATCATACTCTATGCTAGTGAAAGGTTGATTAGGGCATTCAGGTCAAGCATTAAAGCTGTTAAGATTTTGAAGGTAAGTCGCATTCGACAAATTGTCGTGCCCGTAATGATTTCAATGGGAATTTGCATTTTAGTCCTTTAGTTATTGACAATATTTAATTTTAGTCCTTGTTATATTTGCCTAAGCATATTTAATGTAAAATGAATCTCTAGAATGAGAACTACAGCTAAACCATTTAACTACACATGCATTATACATGCTCAGTGAAATATTACGAGGACCAAAATTAAAAATTACCAATAATCTAGGGACTAAAAGTGCAATTATCCATATAGTCATGAATGTAAAATTGAATTGATGGGTGTGTGGAAAATGTAGGTGGCAGTATATCCAGGAAATGTGTTGGCACTTCACATGTCAAAACCACAGGGCTACAAATACAAAAGTGGGCAATACATGTTTGTCAACTGTGCTGCAGTTTCTCCATTTGAGTGGTAGGTGAAGCTTTTTAAATTAAATAGATATTACCCATTATTATTAAGTCACAAGGGTCACTGTTAATTACTACGTCTCTCTACGCTGTATTTGCTGACTTTAATTACATTATTATCGATTTCAGGCATCCATTTTCAATTACTTCGGCCCCAGGAGATGACTATCTCAGTGTCCATATTCGAACTCTTGGTGATTGGACCAGACAACTTAAAACTGTTTTCTCCGAGGTAATTTGTAGTAGTTTATTTATTCATTATACTAAAAATAAATATTTGAGTTCAATTTGGAAAATCTCGTGATAATTTATCATTTTACCCTCCTTATTAAGTACCCTTTCAATTTGGAAAATGTCCATATCATTTGGTTGTTTTTACCTATTAAGTAATTCACTTTTTAGCATTAATTAATAATATAATTAATCATATTAACCTTAATTTATTCATTGAAAATACAACAAAATACTTCAGACTCTTTACTCCAAGGTAACTTTGGAAAAAAAAAGTTAATTCTTTCTTGATATTTGAAAAATTAAAATATTGTGGATTACAAAGAAAAAAAAATTAAAAAATTACTTAAAGTGGACCAGAGGGTGTACCACTTATTTCGAATTTATTTTCCAATATATAGTAAATATGGTGATATAAATGATTTATTATTTCTTTTAAGGGGGTGTCAAATCAATAATAGACCTATAAACTTGGACGGAGGGAGCATAATTGCTTATAACCAACCTCAATACTTGAGATTTTCTGAATTTTGTAGTAACAATCTAGCTAGCTCTATACCTAGGCGATGATGTCCTCATTATATGCAACATTGTTTTGGGGATATGCATCAAAATAGTAGTGTGTGATATTCCACTTTGGATGACAGCTTTAAAAGCCGCCCCTTATACTTTTGCTTTTGTCGTTTTTATCCAAAAGTACATGTTAATTTCATTGTGTTAATGTTATCATTGATCTTAATGAATTAATTATAGTATATTTGGTCTTTGGTAGGTTTGCCAGCCACCACCTAATGGAAAAAGTGGACTCCTCAGAGCTGACTACTTGCAAGGAGAGAATAATCCTAAGTAAGTCTATTTCCATTCTATAATCACGTCAAAATGCAGAATTAATTTTTTTTTTAAAAACCCCACCTTAATATCCGGGAGATACTATTTTAATACTACCAACTTTTTCAATAATTTAATAATTTATTACTGCGAATGTAATTGCAATTTTCCATTATTTAAAAACTTATGATGGTCGTGATTTGTAATGGATACTAGGTCACAATCTGGACTGGTTGGTACATATAACAAACTTATGATCTTTTTTTATCCTAACGAATCTGTACAAGATTTGGATGGACCATACCTTAAACTACTGCAGGCTTGTTGTTTTGTAAAATTATTGGGATGGGAACAAGGACGGATAAAACAAATAGTATCAACTATTGGTTGATATTTATGGAAATGGAATCTTTACTGGCAAGATATTATAGAGTGAATGGACTTGATATATATCTACTAGCAACGTAAATAATTTTTGTAGCAATTTTACATGCTATAGCAGGTTACTTGTAACTATATTTTAAGTAATTTAATAGTGTAAAAATTCATAGACAGTGTTCGCTAAGAGGTTAAACTTTTAAGTAAATTTTTTTTTCTTTTTTTCGAAATCAGTGTTTGACCATGAATATTTTAAATCCAACTTGAAGTTGAATTTTGGAAATTTTAGGAATTCAAAAACACGAAAAAGCTATTTTTTCACTCCAAAGTCACTTACAAAAATTCAAGAACAACCCCAACTTGTATTTATGTCCAAACAACTGCAATTTTCCAAATACTATTTTCAACATGATTTTTTTTCCCCTCGAAATTTTACTATTCTTATGTCCAAACGCCTAGTAATTATAGAGCATGGCTAATGGAAAATTTCCAATGTGTGATGATTGCAGTTTCCCAAGGGTGTTAATAGATGGACCATATGGAGCACCAGCACAAGACTACAAGAAATATGAGGTGGTTTTGTTGGTAGGTCTTGGAATTGGAGCTACACCAATGATCAGTATTGTTAAAGACATTGTCAACAACATGAAGGCAATGGACGAAGAAGAAAATTCCTTGGAAGATGGACACAATAATAATATGGCACCAAATTCTAGCCCCAATATTGCAAAAAATAAGGGTAATAAATCAGGTTCAGCAAGTGGAGGAAATAATTTCAATACAAGGAGAGCATATTTCTATTGGGTTACTAGAGAACAAGGTTCATTTGATTGGTTCAAAGGTATAATGAATGAAGCTGCTGAAATGGACCATAAGGGAGTAATTGAAATGCATAATTATTGTACTAGTGTTTATGAAGAAGGTGATGCTCGTTCTGCTCTTATTACTATGCTTCAGTCTCTTCACCATGCCAAAAATGGTGTTGACATTGTCTCTGGCACCAGAGTTAAGTCACATTTTGCTAAACCTAATTGGCGTAATGTCTACAAACGCATTGCTCTCAACCACCCTGAGGCTAAAGTTGGTAAGTTTTTTATCTTTTTCTTTTGATCTCAATTTTTTATGCTTTGTTTTCTATGAGAGCTTTGGCGTAACTTGGAAAAGTTATCTCCATATGACCGGGAGGTCACGGGTTCGAGCCGTGGAAATATCCTCTTGTAGAAATGCAGGGTAAAACTGTATACAATAGACCGTTGTGGTCTGGTCTTTCTCCGTATTCCGTGTATAGCGGGAGCTTAGTTCCCTTAAAAGCAGCTTAGTGCAAATTTCATAACGAATTTCTTTCAAATTTAGCCGTTAGTGATCCATGAGCTGTTATGCTTATTGAGATAGATATATCTCCCACAAAAATATCAACTTCTACGTGTTAAAAAAACCTTTAGACTTTTGGTATCTAAGTCGTTATTAAAGTTGAAAAGCATGTTCAATTGATCTAGTATTTCATTGTGAAAGCAATTGGCACTTAGGTCACTTTCAAGTTCCTGTCAAGACATCAATTGTCGATGGCTAATTACTCGTTTTTTCCCTTTTTTGACAATTTGCAGGGGTCTTCTATTGTGGGGCACCAGCACTGACCAAAGAACTAAGACAACACGCCTTGGATTTTTCACACAAGACATCTACCAAGTTTGATTTCCATAAAGAAAATTTTTGAGCAAAGAATAGACCATTAAGCAGAGCATTAAAATTTCATCAAAACAGCTAAGGACACAGGTTGTTTTATAGAAGTCTACCAACTCTCCCTATTGTGTACAGATAATGTTGCACTTCAAGTTGATATATAGTTGTGGTTGTGATGCTAGTATATTACAAAATAATAAGATTATTTTTATTTGTAGTATATAGATACCAAAGGAATTAAGAATGTTCGTCTTCCATAAATTGAGAGGTAAATAGTAAGGCAGGCAGAAGATAGTGGAGTTGAACCTGTTTTCATGGGTGCCACCCACCACTAAAATTGGATTTTCTATTATACTTGGATAGAGGAAGGTGGCTGTCATCATTTTTGTTTTTATTTTTTTAATTTTTTGTACTCTTTTACGTGGTGGAATAGAAAGCCAACGAGCCACCACCTTAGTAATTATTGACCATGATATGTAGTACTATGTTTAATTTAATAGTTTCTAGTAATAATTGTTACTAGGCCTTATTGTATAAAAGAGCTAAATAATTTGGAGATCATAAGTGGATGCTATAGAACTATTGTTTATAGTGGATGACACTGTAAACATGTAAAATTTATTGGATTTGAATCCAATAAATAACTTGGATTATATTTTAAATGTACTAGTCCAAGTAAATATATGGGCTAATATAATTGGATTAATTATATGTCAATCACGCTTTCTCTCCCTCAAAACAATGCTCTGAACACGAAAGTGTGCAGTTCCGCCCCCTTCTCCCATGCTGAGTCACAGGCAGCGCCTCGAAAGCAGCACAGACACACTTCCCTATACTTCTCCTAAGTGACATCAAAATACTCTTTCAGCCGATTCGAAAGCAGCAATAGATGAGATTGAATCAGACATTTGCTGGGAATTCCGGATCGAAGAAGAGGCAGATCAAAATATGGTGCGGAAAAACCCAAATCGATATGAATGGAAGATGCCTCTGGAACTCGTTTTTCTCGGTAAGGATAGGTACGAAGTCACTCGACTTAAAGGAGAGGGAACAACCACAACGTTACACACCAAAACTATACGGAGCCTAAGTTCAATATATATGGATTAAATAAATAAGTCTTAATCCATTGGGCTAGCCCATTTAATTGGGCTAAAGTGATGAGCCCACTTCATTAAGCCCAAGATGTCATCTTCCTAGAGGCCCAGTTTGGTGCCACGTGTCAAATGACGTGGCGCGCCAAGTCAAGCGGAAGAGCCAATAGGACCATGCCACGTGTCAAAATGACAAGGCATGTCCAGTCACGCTAAAAGGCTAATGAAATCGCGCCACGTGTGCTAGTGACATGTTCTGGCCAATCAAATGCAGCCATGTCATACTTCAATTTGATTGGTCGGAAAGAGTTTGTTCTTATCACAACTCTTCCCTTCCACAACTATAAATAGGGTTCTTCATAACTCAGAAAAGACACCAGAAGTTGCAACAAGAAGCAAGAAAGAGCTCGTGGATCAAACGCTGCAAATTCCTCCACAAGTTTTAAGCTTCAAGTTCAAGTTCAAGAAATCAAGTGCAAGTTCAAGAACGAAGAACAAATCAAGGTCAAGTTCAAGCAATCAAGCTCAAACTCAAGAACAAGATCATCGTTCGTAGCAACAAACATAGATTCAAGATCAAGCTCAAAGGCCCTTGATTTATTTACTATTGAAAAGAAGAATCAGAGGATTCATAGAGATTGTACACTCAAATATTCAAAATAAAATACTATTATTGTTGCGATATTTTCGGTCTTGATTTTATTTTTTCGACGCAAAATTATTGTCTACAGACACAATGTTATTATCATTAGTGCCAAAAGAAAAAAGAAAAAAGAAATAAAAAACATTGATAGTATTAAATTTTCGTTTTACTTACGGATGTCTTCACCTACGAAGAAGATACACTTTTCCAAGGCTTTACCCTCAAAGTCCTTAAAAATTCAAAGGTTGAAATTGAAAACAAAGGTTTATTCCAACTTATCAAGTGTCTATAGCAAGCACATATTTCATATTATCCCCTTATATCTCATTTTTAGTCCAATGAACCAAATATTTACTTATAAAAATATATCTACTAAATAATTCAATCACTATTTAGTCCACATATTATATTTTTTTTTTTTGGTAATTAAAATTTTCATTACCAGGGAAAATATTTCTATACAAAACAAATAACCCCTAAGAGTTTGCGAAACAACAAACCTTTCGTAAGAACAAAACCAAAAATCACTACTGTCCCGAGATCTACAGCCACCTAAACTGCTCCTGGTTGGAGAAGAAGGAATCAAAGCTATGGATAGTAATTCATTCTCCTCAGGCACCCTGCCACTTTTACTTTACAGCTACCTCTACCATGGATCTCCTGGGCAACCAACTTCACTAGTTGGTCTTCTGTTCTTTTGCTATTTTAAAATATCTTGTTGTTGCTCTCTTGCCAGATGAAGTAAGTGCAGCATGCCACGCTGATTCTATATACTTCTGCTTCCGCCCCTTTCCCTGTAGCATGCTTTTCAGCCCAAACCTACTCTCCAGGCCATCTGTCAGCTTTCGTATCTATCCTCTACCAATGTAACAATCTTTCCCAAATTGCAACAGAGTATTTGCAATGAAAGAACATGTGAGCTATGGTTTCATTCTCAATATCACACAAAAAACATACAATATCTTTGGTGATGCCCCACTTGGCCAGTCTATCTCTTGTAAGCAATTTTCCATGAGCCACCAATCTCTAAGTTAAAGATTTATTTTGGGCAGCCTAAATTGTTGCAAATTAGTCCACGTATTATAATCCCAAGATAACTTGATCCCAACCAAACGATCCCCAAGAGTACAAAACTAGGATCCTCCTACACTAATATTTAGACTTTGAAGCTAAACATTTTTTGACGTTCTACCTGAATTCCTGCTAATATCTAATGCAAAATTAAGAAGTACAGGTTCTTGCCAATGGTTCTCTACGGCTAACTAGTGGCTGTTCTCAATCTGTTTGCCATTCAAATTGATATTTATGAAAATTATAAGGCTATTGTGAATCAATCAGTTGCTGGCTCCATACAATGGCCTTACCGTTGGTATTGCCTTGCCCAAAGGGGATTAGAGGCTTCTTTGCCGAAGAGCATGGCCCACGAGGTACAGTGCCAGGCACTATGGGGGAAGCTGCTTTGGTACCTCCAGCCTATCAAGAATTTGTGTTGTTCTATCATCAAAATTTCCAGTACTTCGACTGCATTTAGAGCCAAGTTATAGCATGGGAAGAACACTTGATGTGCAGTCTCCTGAATGACAAAATTAGGAAGCATTTGCTATGCAGGCCAGTTAAGATTGATCTAATCCCATGAGAAAAGTACGATGCCATATACTAAAGAGGGAAACAACAACTTCTAAAAACAATCATGACACGCATAGATAAAAGTTCCATTCCTTCAATTTTCTTTCATCCCAATTCTTTACCTAAAGAAACTATCCAAGAAAAGCAAACACGCAAATCAATGCCTAAAGTGACTGATAACCACATCATCAATTAGCAACTGACAGCCATTAGTCACTTAACATATGATGTACTAACGGAAAGAGCAAAGTGCTGTGCATAATGTCAAGCCACATTAAACAGTGCATAATGTCAAGCCACATTAAACAGTGCATAACTGGTTTTCCTGTATGATGCTACTTGACCATCCTTGGGAGAACATTAAACAGAAGGACAAACATCAACTAAATACTCATTTAACGTTGATTATCTCCTCTGAACCCTCTTTGTTCTGGAGGGGCATAATGTTGATTATCTCCTCTGAAGCCTCTTTCCTCTGGAGGTGCATAACCTCTCTGGTCTCTTTGAGGAGAATAATTTCCTTGCTCTCCTTGATTGTAATTAACCTGATATTGAGGTCTTGAATCTTGTCTGCCACCCTGGGAATTATCCCATCCACCTGGGCTGTTACCTAGAGGTGTTTGATGCCTAGGATCCCCAGCTCCTTGAGGCCCATAATTCTGTTGAGGTGAAAAGCTTTGCTGAGGGCCATGATTCCATTGAGAAGGAACATTCTGAGGTGCACTGTAACTCTGCTGAGGCAGTGGATTTTGTGGCCGCCCATAGTTTTGCTGTGGAGGACTCTGTGGTGCGCTGTAAATCTGTTGAGGTGGCGGAGGATACTGTTGCGAACCATAGTTCTGCTGGGGTGGAGGATATCTTGGTTGGCCATAGTTCTGTTGGGGAGGAGGACCTTGTGCTGCACCATAGTTCTGCTGGGGCGGAGGACCTTGTGCTGCACCATAGTTCTGCTGGGCTGGTGCACCTTGCGGTGGCCCAAAGTTCTGCTGAGGTGGACTCTGCGGTGGGCCATAATTGCCTTGTTGAAACTGTGGGCCTCTTCGAGGCCTGTTAGTAGGCCGTGATGGTCTTTGAAACTGTGGAGGAGGAGGTCTCTCGATTATTTCCCCATTGATATATTTGTCACCTGATTTTAATAGCACGACAGAAGCAAACCCACAAGGGAAACCACAATAAAATTCAAGATAATACTTATAAAGCATAATCATGATTTTGAAATGCTAATAAAAAATAACATTCAAACCTCCATATTCCTTGTTTACTGGATCAATATAGGAATCAGGGAGTACAAACACAACACCTGGCAGGCCTGATTGCAGACAGAAGCTCTATATTAAAACCAAAAATAAATTTATCGTTGCTCAGAAGGAAAGATACAACATCATATACACTCACCTTCAAACTTCTTTGACGTTTCCTCTGAACACAAGACCTGAAAACCATTGTAAGTTGTTGTGCTCAAGGCATATATCTTTTTCTTAGCCTCTTCCACACTGCATTATTTAAACAATACGAAGCCAAAAAGCAACAAAGTCTTAGGTCAATGATAGGAAGTTCCACCTGATTCGATATCACATTCAACCAAATATTTACTTAAAGGCAATTAAGTTGGAAAAAACAAGAGATAATTTATTCTATTAATAGGTGTCACAAATCACACCAATTAGTGATATACAAGAGAACAAAACATCTTCCAAACACAATAATGCTAAGACTACTATGCAGGCAATAATAGGAACAATCAAAAGACTGCAGCAGAATCAATTATATACCAACTAACTTAGAGCTATCTGATAGGACCCTTATCCATGGTAAGTTGATAACTCAAAGCTTCCAAGTTCCAGTATAGATTGCATTCAATATATGTTTTCGGGTAATACTTCTTCGGCTTTCTTATTGACTGCATATTAACAACTGACATCATAACCAACACCAACAAAGTATCAGAGGGAAGTGATCATCATTATTAATTCAAATACATATCTTTCTACTTTGAAGCCAACTTGAGCTATCTAAACAGCAAGCTCGGCTCACCAAAGATCTTATAACTACATCATTCAATAATTAAAGCTCTTCAATGAATATATTAATATCCGGCAGAAATTAAAAGTGTTCAGCCAGAAGATATGACAACAATCTTATTTAACTCAATAGCTTTCAAGCTTATCGAATCATCTTGTACCTACAACATCAAATAATTGCACCTACTTAACGGATATATATCAAGCCTGTAAATACAGAGCCTAAAATTAAATTTGACCAAACAGAAGCCACAACTTCCGAAAATAGTAACATATAAAATACACAATAATAGAAATTTGCTGACCTTCCAAAGACTTTAGCAGCAGTCTGCACATAAGTCTCAATCATCTCTTCCCTGGTGAGTTGAGTATCTTTAGGAAAATCGATTGTAATAAGCCAATGTTCATAATCACATCCTTCGAAGAGGATCGTATCCGGACCAATTTCTTCATCAGCGGGGTTCCGGTTCCGGTCAAACCTTGAGGACTGTGAAATTGTAGATGACCTAAATAGCCTCGACGATTGGTACGGAAATGGAAGAAGCTTAGTAGACGAATTGTTTTGGGAGAGTGACGGAGGAATTGAAGAAAGAGGATTTGGTTGATGGAATGTTTGAGTGAAAATGGAAGAGGAAAGAGAGAGAGCTCGCCGGAGACGGAGAGCGTACAGCGCCATCGAAGTGAGGGGTAGGTTCTGAACTTGGGTTTAGGGTTTTAGAAATTGAAATAAAAATGGAGAAGTGAGAAAAGCTTAGGATGTCAATTGGGAATTTTGAGACCCGGTACTGAAATTCGAGTTATTTCCATTTCGAACCCCTAATGTAATGCATCAGTTACTAAGCTGTGGACAGCCGATGAAGGACTAATAGTTTTAAGAGCTTTTATGAAGGCTCTTTAAGATCAATAATGAGTAATAAATGAAGAACAATTAATGAAATACAATAAATATTAGCAATAAATGTAAGTAATAGAATCAAGGGAGAATGTGTTTGAGTTAGAGAGCAGAGAATGTTCTTGTTCTTATATTGAATATTGTATCTTGTGTCATCCCTCTATAAATGACAAGAGTCCCCTTTATATATGAGGGGAATCCCAACATAGTACAAATGCATTTATTACAAAGATATATGGCTGGTACAACCATTTATGCCATGGTACGAGCTTGTGCTAGGCTAATAGACTGGGTCAGCCTTAATCACGTGCCTTGGAAACTTCCCGCTTTTCCATCATAACTGCCGATTTGTATTGCCCCGCGGTCGAACGTTGAGAACCCTTCGGGGTTGAACCTCGACCCTTGCCTCGAGCCTTTAGAGACGTGTTTGTGAAGCGCCACAATGACCATGAAATCAGACCCTCTGATTTTTACAGTATACACTATTATGTATAATCAAAATTAGACTTTTCGAAACCGTCCCAATCATGTCGGTTTCTCTTCGGTATTGATATGGTTCGATTAATTTCCAGCATTTTTTTAAATGTCACGTAAAAGTCACAAGTATAAGTAGCATACAATAACATATATATTTTTATAGGATTTAATAAAACTCTTTAGACATTTTTACAGTTTAAAGGGTGATGAATTAAAAAAATATGAAAGATGACCAGAGTATAAATCCATCAACTATTCTACAGCAACGTAAAAGAAATTAAAAAAAATACAAAGAAAATATAAATTACACGAGTGGAAAGATATTAACCAGGTTGAGACTCGAGAACAAATTTTATAGTAGCTTAAATATTCAAAAAAGTAAATCTAAAACATACAAAGGAAACTATATTCGATACATTGTAGTTTGCTACTCATAACCGCTATAATACCTTGTTCTTTGCTAGTGAATACGCCGGAAATAATTTAATTTTAATAGGAGTAGCATAATAGGTTTGGGAACTAGAATTTTGAGTTTATTTACTTTTGTCTTGTAACTATTTTCATAATTCCAAGGACCACGAAAAAATGTAATGCTTTATTATTTTTTAACTTAATATATAATTTTTTCACATGTAAATTTATTCGGTATGGTTCAATATTTTTTCGGTTTATATTCGTAAAATAAAAAACCTACCCTAATTATTAGTACGGTTATAGATTTATGTAAGAACCTACGGTTTTATTAAGAGAAACCTAAAAATTCATTCGGTACGGTAAGGTTCGATTGATTTAGTCAATTTTTAAATATCCATTGACACATCCCTAGCCTTTGATTCCTTTTTTATTTATTTTTATTTTATGAATTGTACTACTACCTTTTACCTATGCATCACATTTTTTAGTTGTACCCAATTTATGCCACTTCCCTTTGTACCATCTCTTGCAAAATTATAAGACTTTGAAATAATATAGTTTAAGGCGCTATAGAGTAGCATTAGCTATCGATTGTTTCATGACAATTAGTAGAATTTCTCACATTCGAGTTCCATGCTTGGTACTAGTTTTAAAAGTAAGATTTTCAGAGTTTATTTTGATTAAGAAATATTCAAGTTCTTCCAATAGGAATAATAGACATAAGAATCCAGTTTCATCATTTTTATTCTATACATATTATTGTAACTAATCTATGTTGTTATTATAAATCACGAATTCCAAAGTGAAATGTTGATCGACTGAAAAAAGATTCACAATTTCAATAGGTGAAAAATATGTGTGATGTGTTGAACTTTTTATACCCTTGAAGAACCAAATTATTCCTTCAAATAGATAATTTTCATGTCAAACAAAACTGTAACCCCAATTAATCTAATGGGATCCTGTTAAGAGCTTCAGCAATCCACATTAATGGGGCTTCAGAGATGCTACAATGGTAGTATTTGGAGATGTATAAGGGGAACTGTTTGAGAGAGAAAGACCAAAGTGAATAGAAATGAAAAAATGTCTTCTCCGATATAATCTGTGTGACTTTACATGTGTGTATATATACTCTTATACAACTGTCAACATCTAAGCTATTAATTACAAACAGCCGTCTGCGACTAACAACTAAACTAACTATTAACTAATCAGCCTAAGCACTAACTATTAATCTTTATACATCAGCTTCCTTCAACACTCCCCCTTAAGCTGTGTAGTGTGAACAAATTGAAAACTCCTAGCTTAGACAATAAAAATTCATGTTATGTGTGACCAAGTCATTTTGTTAGTATGTCTGTTAGCTGCAAATTTGTGCTTACATGAGAGGTTTCAATTGTGCCTTCTTGTATTTTTTTCCCCAGATGAAATGAAAATCTATTTCTATATACTTAGTCCTTTCATGGTAGATTGGGTTTGCTGCAATTTGAAGTGCAACTCTGCTATCACAGAACAACTTGACTGGTAACTGCAGCTTTAAGTTCAACTCTCCAAACAGTCCAACTAGTCGTACTACTTCTATTGTCCATGCACTTCTACTCTACTTCTGATGAGCTTCTGGAGATGGTGTTTTGTTTTTTTGATTTTCATGAAATCAAAAAATCTCCTAACTTCACTATAAAGCCACTCACTAATTTTCTTATCATGGGGTAAGCGGCCCAGTCTGCATCACAGTACACTTTCAATTCCTCTCAGATTCTAGAAGACAACAAGATTCCCATGCCTGGTTTATTCTTTAGATACCTGACTACCCTTAAGACTGCCTCCATATGGGAATGCTTGGCTGGTGCATGAATTGGCTCAGATTTTGTACTACAATGCTATGTCAGGTCTGCTCATGGTAATATACAGTAGTTTTTCCACTAACTTTTGATAGTCGGAAGGATTATCCAAAGTATCATCTACATGTACTCATTGTGCATATTCTTTATCAAAATCTACACTAGTTAACCTGTGATTGACTTCTATGGTGTGCTTGCAGGTTTTGAACCTGCTAGACCAAGCTCTGTTATTAAGTCCAATGTGAACTTCCTTTGACATACTGAAATGCCATATTTGCTTCTAGCTATTTCAAGACCAAGGAAGTACTCCATCTTCCCAGGTCTTTGATCTAGAAATAATGGCTGAGAAGGGACTTAGTCTCCTGAACGAGGGTTGGTGAAGAGCCTATGATCAGGAGATCATCGACATATACCAAGAGTATCACAGAATGGCCATCGACTTTCCTGATAAAAAGGGAATAGTTATGGTGGCTCTAAGAAAAACCTGAAGCCAAAAGTGCCTCTGAGAGCTTGAGGTTCCATTGCCGTGAAGCTTGCTTTAGTCCATAAAAGGGACTTTTGCAGCTTACACACTTTTGATTGCTCCCCCTCGCTAGTGAAACCAGGAGGTTGTACCATGTACACATCTTCGACCAAGTCTCCTTGTAAAAATGCATTAAACATGTCCATTTGGTGTAGTTTCCAACCATGCATGGCTGCCGTAGCAAGAATAGCTCTCACAGTCACCATTTTCACTACCGGAGAGAAGGACTCTTGAGAATCTAAACCTTCTTATTGAGTATAGCCTTTAGCCTTGCCTTATATCTCTCCACTTTCCCTTTGGCATTGTACTTCACCTTAAATACTCACTTACAACCGATTAGCCTCTTTCTAGGTGGTAAGTCAACCAAAGTCTAAGTCTTGTTATCTGTAAGAGATTGAAACTCCACGTTCATAGCTGCCAACCACTCTTCATATTGCATAGCTTCTGAATAGGATTCAACCTCTTTTACAACTAAATAGTTGCAAAGTGAGGCAATATATGAAGCTGATAAGGAAGCATATGACGTGTAATTAGATAGTGGGTACATACAGGCAGCAGTTGAAGACCCTGGTAAAGGGCCATGAACATAAGCATACAACCAACCTGATGGTTTAGAAGTTCTACTCGACATTCTGAGGGCTGGTGGAGAGCCAACAGCTTGCGGAGGATCAACTGATCCAAGTGGAACACCTGTTGCATGATCTTCAGGGTTTGGATCAGGTGTGAGAGGGGTCCCTATGGTAGGAGTGAGACTAGCAAGTGGACCAGTCCAAGACCGCAACCCATGTGGGTAGTGGGCCTAAACAGGCTGAACCGTGTAAGACCGGGACCGGGGGAGGTGGGCCTGGCAAGTGGGACCCTTAGCTTGACGCCCGCGAGACCGGGACCGGACCGATCCTAGCGGGCTTAAACGGTCCTAACGACCATAATTTTAAAAAAAAAATTGCCCGTTTGGGCATTTAAAATCTAGTCCTTTCCTCTGCCAAAATAGCCGTTGGCTATTTACAAAATAGCCATTTAACCCCCCCTCCCCCCAACTTTGTTTTAACTCCAAAATTTTTATAATTACACTTTTTCCCTATTTTCAACTTTAAATACCCCCTCATTCTTTCATTTTTCTCACAAAATCATCAATCTCTCTCTAATTTTCTTCTATAATTGCTTACTTTATTGTTACAATTTGTGAAAAATTGTGATGTTGGTGAATTGAAGTCTTCAAGTCTTCAACGATAATTAATTTTCAACAAGTTTTTCATCAATTCGGTAAACTCGTTCCAACTCTTAAGTTTTAATATTATAGTTTTATTTGTTTTATTTACTTTGTATTGCTTGATTAGTTAAGATGAATTATTTCTTAAAAAATATTTAGTAAAAATAAGAAAAAATTCAATAGTAGTGAATCTAGTGGCCAATCTGTTCCTCTTCCACTTCCCCCGGCTCCCCGACCCAAACATGTTACCCGTCCTACACATGCTATTCTTGATAGCGATAATAATTTATTACAATTTACCGAGAGTCAATTTTGCCATAATATTGCACCCGGTGAACAATTAAACCATGAATATATGAATGCTCTTTGTGGTAATCCAACTATTGATGAATATGATGATGAAGAAATAGATTGTGATGAAACGCAACCGGATGACGATACACCCACTAGTCCTGCTCCTGAAGTTAACCCAACTAATAATAATCAAAATGATGCCCGTCTGACCCTCCTGTTACTGCCCCTACTTTTTCTAGGCAACCTTTTAAACGGACAGAAACATCTATAGTTTGACCATTTTTCACTCAACTAAGAGAAAAAAATAGAGCTAAGTGTAAAACTTGTGGCAAGGAGTTAGCTTTTAAATATGTTGGAGGTCCGGGGGAGGGGGGAGGGACGAGAAGTTTGACTAGACACATATTGCTACAACCTCAAGATAAAGTTAGATATCTTCGTATGAAAGCTTTGGCCGAGGGACAAATGTCCCTATTCAGGCTGACCTTAGTACCAGATCAAATCAATTTTAGTCGGAAATTAACACTGTTACCGGTGGTATTTTTAAAAAAGATTTGGAAGAATTGGCAAAAATGGTTATTGTTATGTGTTTACCATATAGTTTTCCTTCTAACCCTCACTTTGTGCATTATATTAGAAAAACTTTTAATCCTACTTATAAAGGTTTTCCTCACACAACCGTAAAGAGCGATATTATAAATATAAACTTGAATATGAACAATATTTGCGCTATTTATTTACTCATATAAATTGTCGTGTTGCTATTACAACTAATATTGGTAGAAGTGGTAATGACTATGATTACCTTACTGTTACCAGTCATTGGATTGATGAGGATTGGATAATGCAAAAGTGCATTATTGCTTATAGAATAATTAACTCACGTCGCACAAGACAATTTATTTCTAGCACAGTTACTGATATTTGTAGATATTTTTGCATTAGTGATAAAATAATATCAGTTTCAATGGATAATGCTACTAGTAACATAAATGTTATAGTCTTCCTTACCACTACACTAAGTCCTGTATTTAGTAACATTTTTCATGTTAGATGTATTTGTCATATTTACCATTTAATTATGGGTGATAGTATGGGAATTTTAAATGTTGAAATTCAAAAGGTTAAAATGGCTTAACTGCTTTTTTATTCAAACCGTAGAAGTAGACTTAGAATATTTTAAAAGATGCGATGAATTTGGCCTAAGAGAAAGAAAGGTTCCTAAACCTCGTCCAACTAGATGGAATTACATGTATGAAAGTTTAGTTGTTGCATATGAATATAGAAACTCCATAAACTCAACGTTTAATGCTCATGTAAGTGATGATGGTTAACACCTTACAAATGCGGATTGAACTAATGTTAAAATGCTTGTAGATTTTTTAGAAAAATTTCATATTGCTACAAATAAATTTTCTGGGCAATATTATCACACTATTTCTAACTGTTTAGTTTATATTGCAGAACTTGCAAATTTGTTTGATCATTTTTCAGAGTGTGGGGAATTGAGGAAGTGAATCCCGACGGCTCCTTTAGTATTTTGGAATGGCGGAAGGACAAAGAAAAATGCTTTCCGATTCTTTCAAGGATGGCCCAAGACATTTTAACTATTCAAGCTTCAACAGTGGCATCAGAGAGCACTTTCAATCAAGCAAGACTTCAAATCGATGATTATAGAGCGTCTATGAGGGAGAGCTTGGAAAAATCAGTACTTTTCCGAGACTAGATCCGTTCGAAAAGAATAAATTTTGGATTTGCTGAATCACAACCAAAGGTAGACGAAGCTTATGAAGAAATGCTAATTGAACTTGCGGAGGATGCTGTTTCGCCCAGAAGCGGTGATGACCAAGCTTCTTTTCTGCCACCACCAACGAAAATTCCTCCGGACCTTGAAGGATTTATGAAATTTGTAAGAGATACCATGTAACTTGTATGAACTCCGTTCCAGTTTACGAGAACCTATTTTCTTTTTGGTTCGTTCCAAAAAGAATGATCCCTTTCTAAATTTGATAACAATTTAGCTTAAACTTACGATTCTACCCTTAATGAGAAGCTTTTATAACCACACAAATACTCTGGGCCCCTTTTTAACTTGTTTAGGACCACAAATTCTAAAAGTCTTTATTTTTTCTTAAACTTTGTGCCAAGTCAAACAAGTTCACATAAATTGGAACGTATGGAGTATGTAACTTGTATTTTGGAACATCTTGATTAGTTTCTTTTTCTTCTCAATGGTGGTATTAGCACCTTGTTGTGCTCATTCCATAGGGGAGAGGAAAACTAAGAAATATATTGCCATATTTTTTTAATGCTATAATAAAATTATAATGTATTGCTTTGAATATCTCTTTACAATATTTTTCTCTTTAAATTTGAATAAAAAAATTTAGATCACAATTCTATAATATAATTTACAAGGAATTTCCTTAGATATTTTTATTACCATTTTTTTCTCTAACTTCTATAAAAAAAATTTAAAAAAGTAAGTATCTGTTGGGCCCACTTGGGCCTACTTAGCCCGGGACCATTAGTTCGTGGTCCCAGTCCCGAGCTGGTTCCTACAAATAGCCCGCGAAGCTCGGGCCCGCAAAGCCCATTTAAGTTGGGACCGACCCACGAAGCCCACTTAGTCTCGGGGCCGGCCCACATGCCAGCCTTAGGTAGGAGGATGTAGATTTGCTATAGGAGGTTCATGAGCAGACACTTCATGCTTTGTTGTCTCAGGTGGTGGCTAATCTAGATCCTCCTCTGTATAATCTGAAGAAGTGGAATGGCACATCCTAGAAACTGAGTTTGGCAAAAATACTTAAAAGACAAAACATCCTCTTTGAACTGGACATCTCTACTAAAAAAAAATTGCCTGCGAGTAAGACTATACAATCTATACCCCTTTTGGGTGCTATAATAGCATGTGAACTGATGTCTCCGCTCTGGGAGCAAACTTATTTGATTTGTCCCCAACAATAGTAGTGTAACGACCCGACCAGTCGTTTTGAGCTTTTGCACTTTGCTCGTCATTTCTTGGACATGACTAGCCCCGTGTGATGTATTATGACTTATTTAAATTGTTGGTTTTGGTTTTCAGGAAAATCTGAATGAATTTGGAAGAACAGTTCCTACTTTGAAGCTTGAAATTCGAAAGGTTTGACCAATATTTGACTTGCTTGTATATGATCTTGGATCAGAATTTTTATGATTTGGTTAGCTCCGTTAGGTGATTTGGGACTTAGGAGCGTGACCAGAATGCATTTTGGAAGTCCGTGGAAGGTATAGGCTTGAATTGGCGAAAGTGAGATTTTGTCGTTTTCCGGTGGATAGGTGATATTTTTATATAGAGGTCGGAATGGAATTCCGAGAGTTTCTGTAGCTTTATTATATCATTTGAGATGTGTGTGCAAAATTTCAGGTCATTCGGACGTGGTTTAGTTGGGTTTTTGATCAAAAACGTATTTTAGATGTTTTTAGAAAATTTAGGCTTGAATTCGATGTGAATTGGTGGGTTTGGTGTTGTTCGAGGTGTTTTGATGATTGGAACAAGTTTGAACGAGGTTTTAGGATGTGTTAGTACTTTTGGTTGAGGTCCCGGGGGTCTCGGGTAAGTTTCGGGTGGTCAATCGGGCTATTTTTGGAGTTGGAATGTTGCAGAAAAACTATTCAGGTGTTGCAGACATTTAAGCCTTCGCGATCGCGTGGGGCATATCGCGATCGCGTAGAAGGAATTTAGAAGTCCAGAATTTAGACCTTCGCGTTTGCATAGGTGGCCTTGCGTTCGCGGAAGGCAGGGGGCTAGTTCTTCGCGTTCGCATGAGGCTGTTCGCGTTCGCATATAAGAAATAGGGTCCAAGAGGAATTTCCCTTCGAGTTCGCACTAGAGGGCTCGCGTTCGCATAGGTATGGTAAGCTGAAGTATCGCGTTCGCATGGTATTTGTCGCGTTCGCGTAGTGTACTACTAAGGTCTTGAAGATTTGCTCTTCGCGATCGCGAGGCTTGTGCCACGATCGCGTAGAAGGAAAGTCAGACCTGGGCAGAAAGTTTATAAGTTATTTCATCCGCAATTTTGAGTCATTTTTCCTCCATAGTTGAGCATTTTGAGAGCTTTTTGAGGGTGAATAAAGAAGGATTCAAGGAGAATTGATTGGAGGTAAGATATTTGAACCTAAAACGTGATTCTATTGTGAAATCAACCTAGAAATTCTTGGAACTTAAGCTAAAAATGGAAGACCTAGGGCTTGAGATTTTGAACTTTGAATTGGGATTTGAAAGACCATTTAGGGTCGGATTTGAGAACTTTTGGTATGTATGAACTCTTAGGAGGATAAGGAACCCGTTGAGGTAAAAATTTCTGAGTTTTGAGAAGTGGGCCCGGGGCTTGAGTTTTGGTAATTTCGAGATTTGTGCCCAATATTGATTGTGTTCACTTGGGCTTTGTTCTCTTAGCATATTGTGATGCATTCGTTCTGATTTTGGATAGATTTGACACGCGTGGAGGCTAATTTGAGGGGCAAAGGCATGCGAGCTAGAGATTTCGCCGGTTCGAGGTAAGTAATGATTGTAAATGCTGTTATGAGGGTTTGAAACCCCGGATTACACATCGTTGTGTTAGTTTGAGGTGACACACACGCTAGATGACCAGCGTGGAGTTGTGCACCGTTGCGGATTGTGACTTGGTCCTCCCCGTACGACTGTTAAGTCGCGTATTTGATTTGAACTCTTATGATGTTCCATGTTCTAGAGATTGATATTATATGTTTGGGCTGTATGCCATGCTTGGGGCCTTGTGCCGACCTGCTGAGACCCTTAGGGGCACTTTCACTATTTTTCCTCACTCTATTTGTTTTGAAAGCATATCCTTAGTCATGTTTTACTTGTTTATTGTTTAAATCTGGTTTGTCACTTTATTTCTTAAAAATATGAAAACTGTTTGGGCTGAGTTCCCTGTTTTACTGATGGTCCAAGTGATCGTGAGGTTAATGACTGAGAGAGGCCGAGGGCCTGGTTGTGAGGATTATATAGTTATGGATCGGGCTGCACGTCGCAACAATATATATATATATATATATATATATATATATATATATGTATGTATGTATGTATATGGGAATGGGCTACATGCCGCAATGATACTTATATGGATCGGGCTGCACGTCGCAGTGATATATATATTGGATCGGGCCGAGCGCCGCAACGATATAACGCTTGGGCTGTAGGAGCCCCTTTGGAGTCTGCACATCCCCAGTGAGTGCCGTCGACGAGATATATGGATCGGGCTACACGCCGCAGCGATATATGGATCGGGCTGCGTGCCGCAGCGGTTACTATTTGGTACCTATTGAGTGTGAGTACTAAGTGTGAGCGCTGATTAATAAGAGTTGAGTCACGAGTGACTGAGAGGCTTGTCCGAGGGGCGATAGATATATACATGCATATGAGTGATGCTTTGCCTGAGGGGCATGTTTATGAACTTATTGATTTTTCACTCCTCTTTAAAAATGAGTTTCTATCGAATATGTTGATTATTGACTGTTTACACTCATCTTTATATTGAGCCTCTATCGAAAGTGTTGAACAAATGTTTTAAAAGAACTTTGATTTAAGCTGGGGTTTATGAGATGTTCAGAATTTAATCACGGATTTGGCTTTGTTATTTCCACTGAGATTTTCATGTTATGAGGAGTTTATGATTCCTGTTTTTTGCCCGAGGGGCTGTTTACGAACTATGTTTTGCCCGAGGGGCTGATTATGGTTTTCATCTCTTTTATTATAAATGGTATTGAACCCCTACTGAAACTGTCGGAAAGCATTTTCACTTGTTTAAATGATTTTTACCAAAAGGCTGGATTTTAAATAAGACGATCGACTCGTATTCTGAATTAGCAGCTTGTGTGCTTATTGAGTTATCATGAATGTGGATTCATTGTTTCCTACTGCTCAGTCTTTATTTACTCTTATTACTTACTGTGTTGGAGTACTCACATTACTCCCTACACCTCGTGTGCAGATTCAGGTATTTCAGAACTCGGTAGCGGGTATTGATTGCTCGAATCTGAGTCATCAGAGTTAGCAAGGTGGCTGCACGACGTTCGCAGCACTGGTTCTTCATCTCATTTCCATTTCTATACTTAGTACACTTGACTGTTTTTGTTGTATTCAGACCTTGGTAGATGCTCATGACTAGTGACACCCCGATGTCGGGCTTGTGTAATTATTCTGTATTTTTCTTTTAAATGTTCATTATGAGATTAATGGTTTATAAATGGTATAAAAAACACTTTTACATAGAAAATGGTTGATTAGGGAATTGTGTCGGTTGGCCTTGTCTTCATGAGAGGCGCCATCACGACCGGGTCTGGTTTAGGGTCGTGGCAAGTTGGTATCAGAGCCTAGGTTACATAGGTCTCACGAGTCATGAGCAGGTTTAGTAAAGTCTCGCAGATCGGTACGAAGACGTCTGTATTTATTCTCGAGAGGCTGCAGAACCTTTAGGAAAACATCACATTCTTGAATCCTTATTGTGCGTCCTTGATTCAGCTTGAAATGTAACTCTTTGAATTCCTTCCACGCGTTCGTATGCGCGCATGAACGCTCAGTATTAGATTTGCAATGATGGCTTGTGAGTCCCCGATTGGGGGGCGAGATGTGATCTCTGTGAGTTGATGTTGGGCCAGTATGGAGGACTTGAGGCCGGATCTTTGCCTATGGCTTGAGCACCGAGGTGTTGATTGTGTGAGCAAGTGTTTTTGAACTTATATGTTCGGTATTGTCCCTATTAGTGGGAGCGACGGCTGGATGGCTATGTGATGAGTATGTTAGTATTACGAGACGTATCCATATGATTTAGAAGCGACGAGAAAGGCCCGCTGGAGGATAGAAGAACTATTGGGTGTTTGAATTCCATCTTGGTTCGAGGTATAGCCCGAGTTGTGGGCGTGTGAAGAATCTTTTCATGTTTCCTAGTTGGGAGTGAAGTAAATATCATGTTGCGGTATAAGTTTAGACTCAGGAAGACTAAGTGACTGCGTAAAGTTTACGACGGTGGAAGGTATGCGGGAATGTTAGTTTGAGGCAAATCAGGTGGGTTATCTCCTGCGAAGTGTTCGGAAGTTGTGCGATCCTTATGTTGTCTGTTAGCAGATCTCATCTGCAAGTGAAAGATATGTGTCGTAATTTAAATGGGTCGCTTAGGAGAGGGGGCCTAACTGTTGTGAGAGTGAATGTGAGATTTGCAGAAGAGTTAAAGTACTAGATGATCTGTGTTTTTGCAAGCTTACAAAGGATTTGAGTTTAATCTCACTATGGTATTACGACATCAATAGAGTATATGTGTTACGAGATATTGAGTGTGTTTTGATCTATGGCTTTGAGCCAAGTGAGGGAGTTTGCTGTTGATTTGTTTATTGCACGGTTATGTGCTATGTTGGTTCCAATTTGAGGCACACTGGTGAATCAATTATGGCTTACGGAGACTGAGATCGAGGATGTCTCGAGTAAAGGAAGATTTTTGACAGAGGTTATGTCATGCTTCATAGGTGTATGGGAATCTCAGAGTGTCTTGAGCTGTTGTGGTAATGGATGCTCGGTGCATAGAGCAGGAAGTGGATTGGTTATTCGAGGATGAGGTTACACCCTGCGGTGTCGGAGTGCTATTGAGGCATGGGTGGTTCGTTCATTTGATCAGGCTAATTGCAGTTTGAATAGAGTGAATGACTCTCAAGAATGGTTCTAATGTGTTCAAGATTTTACATATAACAATTGGGTATTTTAAAGTTGTATATGTGGTTAGAAACTGAGTTTTCATTGGAAGATGTCGAGACTTGTGGTATTATCTTTATAAATTATGAAATTCTATGTATCCGTACCAATAAGGTAAAGGTAACAGATTTAGATTCGCAGGAAGTCTCTTCAGAGCAAAGTACTTTGATCGTGGTGCTCGTGGGAATATCTGAGAAAGTATTCAACGGCTTATGAGCCTTAGACGGTGTGGCTTTATGCTTGGGTCCCGTGTGGTAAGTCTGGGTTGAGGAGTTGTGATGTTATAGCAAGAATGAGTATCAAGTTGAAGGTAAATCAGAAGAAAATTCGAATAGATGGGATAGCTTGGTAGTAGGCCGAGTTGGTATGGTAAGGATACGATTAGTTCTTTGGATGCTTGCGAGATTATGAGTTTTTACAAGTGTTTCTCGGCAATTCTCTTGGATTTTAGTGATCCGCGTAGCTCGATTGAGTTAGAAGGATTCAGTCCTGGCATGTCTGGTTTGTGCAAGGGGAACCCGGAGAGTTCTTGATGGTTTCGACCTCGGTTGGAAATGTATATTTTCTATGGGCATGAGGAGCATGGTATGTATAGTGATTTTCTTCTAGATGGGAAAAATGGAAGTTCTTGGTTGGTTGAGTACATAGTTGCTTGTGACTCGAAAGAGATACAAGGTTCTTGTGGTTATCCTAGAATGGTACGGTTTATGCGGTATGTTGTGTAGGAGTGAGATTGGCATGTGTAAGGTCACGGTTCAGATTTGAAAGGAATGTCATAAATTCTTAGGCAGCACGGGCAGTTCAGATAAATTGAAGAAATGAGCTTCAGATGATTTGAGAAATAATCTTTAGATGATTAAGGAAATGGTAATGCTAATTGAGGTGATTGGACGAGGGTATATGATTCAGAAAGAGGCAATGTGATTAAGTTGATGGTACTCCGATAGTATTGCAGCACTTCTTGTCAGATCGGCTGCTGATATTCGAGTTTGCTTGGCAACACAGAAGAATCTTAGAGTATCTCTCGTGGAATGATTGAGTACTAGAGGTGAGTTATATATGCGAGTGGCGGAATTGGGATCAGATATGGTACTTTGTGTGTTTTATGGACTTGGAGACTGGAAATTCTCATATGCAGGTTAGCTCGTGGTTGTGGATGGCAAAATGTGGGTAAGTTAGTCAGATGTTAGTATGTGCTATAATTCAGTCATTGTGAACCTTCGAAGGATTATTTATCTATTGTGGTAACTAGAGTTGATGTGTGGTCCATTGGTAGACCTATATGGATATGTGTCCAGCATCGAGACGACCTTGTTGACTTTGAGTTGTTGTAGGCGAGAGATGTGTTGATTCGGTTGTTATTGAGCTTATTGGTAATCTGGGGAGATCTAGGAGTTACATTTGTGTGTTGCGAGACGTTATGATCTGTTGATTATAGGCACCTATGGTGCGGTTCTATCGGAGTTTCATAGTGGAAGTCGAGCGGGAAGAGTGATTGGGTGTTGCTCGGTGCATGGCGTATCTGTTATGTCCTTTCGGGTTTGCATGGTGTATGTTATTTGTTTTGCCGTGGGTGTAATGATTTGCTTTGGCTCCAGACATTAAATTGTGCGTGGTTGTCGATTTCGAGCATAGTGACTCGAGGAGTTTCGTGTGGAGCAGTGTTTGGATAGGATCGCGCATTGCAGCGAAGCTATGTGGAGTTATGACCTTGCGGGTTAGATTCGTGTGTTCTATTTTCATGATGAGAGATGGGTTCTTAGCCTTGTGTTGTGATGGTACTGGTGAGCTTGAGGGGCAGCTCTTTCGTTAGAGTCATTTTCATGATTCGAGTATGTTCGGACCGTTGCTTATTGGTGCGTGTATTATGCAAGTTGTGGCTTAAGTCTGTATTGATGTGTCATGTCACCAGAGTAGTGTGTTGGATCAAAGGAGATCGTTGGGATCATTAATGAATACGAACGGATTCGATTTCAGCATGTTGGAAGGATAATATCGAGGTTCGGCTAAAAAAAATTGCTATGATCTTTGTCAAAGGAGAAGGGGCTTCAAGAATGGTTGATCTGAGAAATGGTTATGTCCTTTCATTGGTAGTATATGAAAGTGTTGGAATGAAACTTTAGTGGATAAAAGATTTTCTACCGGTATTCAGTTGTTGTGTGCAGCTGCTGTGAATGGGAGTTATCGCTACATCTGCTTGAGTTATGTGGTATATTATATAATTGCACCTGAGGTTGCAAGCATGGGTTATTACAGCTGGTTCGGTCCTATTCAGAGTATAGATGTGGGGTTGTGATCGTATTGATGGTTTCAGAAGTGGAAATGTGGTTCTATGGTTTATAGGCTGGATTGGGATTGTGTAGTTTCAGTTACAAGGTGTTATCGAACCTATGTGAGATAGGGTGATGTGGGATCACCCCTGGGTATGTGCATGGTAAGGTTATTCAGCGATTGGTTGGCTTTTGGAACAGCTCTGGGCACGTTCGAGGACGAACGTATGTTTAAGTGGGAGAGGATGTAACGACCCGATCGGTCGTTTTGAGCTTTTGCACTTTGCTCGCCAGTTCTTGGGCATGACTAGCCCCGTTTGATGTATTATGACTTATTTAAATCGTTGGTTTTGGTTTTCAGGAAAATCTAAATGAATTTGGAAGAACAGTTCCCAGTTTGAAACTTGAAATTCGAAAGGTTTGACCAATATTTGACTTGCTTGTATATGATCTCGGATTGGAATTTTTATGATTTGGTTAGCTCTGTTAGGTGATTTGGGACTTAGGAGCGTGATTGGAATGTATTTTGGAAGTCCGTGGAAGGTTTAGGCTTGAATTCGCGAAAGTGAGATTTCGGCGTTTTCCGATGGATAGGCGAGATTTTGATATAGAGGTCGGAATGGAATTCTGAGAGTTTCTGTAGCTTCGTTATGTCATTTGGGATGTGTGTGCAAAATTTTAGGTCATTCGGACGTGGTTTGGTTGGGTTTTTGATCAAAAGAATATTTCAGAAGTTTTTAGAAAATTTAGGCTTGAATTCGATGTGAATTAGTGGATTTGGTGTTGTTCGAGGTGTTTTGATGATTGAAACAAGTTTGAACGAGGTATTAGGATGTGTTGGTGCTTTTGGTTGAGGTCCCAGGGGCCTCGAGTGAGTTTCGGGTGGTTAATCGGGCTATTTTTGGAGTTGGAATGTTGCAGAAAAACTGTTCAAGTATTGCAGACATTTAAGCCTTCGCAATCGCGTGGGGTATATTGCAATCGCGTAGAAGGAATTTGGAAGGCCAGAATTTAGACCTTCTCGTTCGCATAGGTGGCCTCGCGTTCGCGGAAGACTGGGAGCTGGTGCTTCGCATTTGCATGGGGCTGTCCACGTTCGCGTATAAGAAATGGGGTCCAAGAGGAATTTCTCTTTGTGTTCGCACTAGAGGGCTCGCATTCACATAGGTATGGTAAGCTGAAGCATCGCGTTCACATGGTATTTGTCGCGTTCGCGTAGTGTACTGCTAGGGTCTTGAAGATTTGCTCTTCGCAATCGTGAGGCTTGTGCCACGATCGCGTAGAAGGAAAGTCAGACCTAGGCAGAAAGTTTATAAGTTATTTCATCCGCAATTTTGAGTCATTTTTCCTCCGTAGTTGAGCATTTTGAGAGCTTTTTGAGGGTGATTAAAGAAGGATTCAAGGAGAATTGATTGGAGGTAATATTTTTGAACCTAAAACGTGATTCTATTGTGAAATCAACCTAGAAATTCTTGGAACTTAAGCTAAAAATGGAAGAACTAGGGCTTGGGATTTTGAACTTTGAATTGGGATTTGAAAGACCATTTGAGGTCATATTTGAGAACTTTTGGTATGTATGAACTCGTGGAAGGATAAGGAACCCGTTGATGTAAAACATTTTGAGTTTCGAGAAGTGGGTTCGGGGCTCGGGTTTTGGTAATTTCGAGATTTGTGCCCAATATTGATTGTTTTCGCTTGGGTTTTATTCTTTTAGCATATTATGATGCATTCGTTCTAATTTTGGATAGATTCGACGCGCGTGGAGGCCAATTTGAGGGACAAAGGCATTGCGAGCTAGAGATTTCGCCGGTTCGAGGTAAATAATGATTGTAAATGCTGTTCTGAGGGTTTGAAACCCCGGATTACACATCGTTGTGTTACTTTGAGGTGACGCACACGCTAGATGACCAGCGTGGAGTTGTGCACCGTTGGGGATTGTGACTTGGCCCGCCCCGTACGACTGTTAAGTCGCGTATTTGATTTGAACTCTTATGATGTTCCATGTTCTAGAGATTTATATTATATGTTTGGGTTGTATGCCATGCTTGGGGCCTTGTGCCGACCTGCTGACACCCTTAGGGGCACTTTCACTATTTTTCCTCACTCTATTTGTTTTGAAAGCGTATCCTCAGTCATGTTTTACTTGTTTATTGTTTAAATCTGGTTTATCACTTTATTTCTTAAAAATATGAAAACTGTTTGGGCTGAGTTCCCTGTTTTACTGATGGTCCGATCGTGAGGTTAATGACTGAGAGAGGCCGAGGGCCTGGTTGTGGGTATTTTATAGTTATGGATTGGGCTGCACGATGCAGCAATATATATATATATGTATATGGATCGGGCTGCACGCCGCAGCGATACTTATATGGATCGGGTTGCACGTCGCAGCGATATATATATTGGATCGGGCTGAGCGCCGCAACGATATAACGCTTGGGCTGTAGGAGCCCCTCCGGAGTCTGCACATCCCTAGTGAGCGCTGTCGACGAGATATATGGATCGGGCTGCACGCCGCAACGATATATGGATTGGGCTGCGTGCTGCAGTGGTTACTATATGGTACCTATTGAGTGTGAGTACTAAGTGTGAGCACTGATTAGTAAGAGTTGATTCACGAGTGACTGAGAGGCTTGCCCGAGGGGCGATAGATATATACATGCATATGTGTGATGCTTTGCCTGAGAGGCCTGTTTATGAAATTATTGATTTTTCACTCCTCTTTAAAAATGAGTTTCTATAGAATATGTTGATTATTGACTGTTTACACTCATCTCTATATTGAGCCTCTGTCGAAAGTGTTGATCAAATGTTTTAAAACAACTTTCATTTAAGCTGGGGTTTATGAGATGTTCAGAATTTAATTATTAATTTGGCTTTGTTATTTCCACTGAGATTTTCATGTTATGAGGAGTTTATGATTCCTGTTTTTTGCCCGTGGGGCTGTTTACGAAGTGTGTTTTGCCCGAGGGGCCGATTATGGTTTTCATCTCTTTTATTATAAATGGTATTGAACCCCTACTGAAACTGTCGGAAAGCATTTTCACCTGTTTAAATGATTTTTACCAAAAGGCTGGATTTTAAATAACACGATCGACTCGTATTCTGAATTAGCAGCCTGTGTGCTTATTGAGTTATCATGAATGTGGATTCATTGTTTCCTACTGCTCAATTTTTATTTACTCTTATTACTTACTAGGTTGGAGTACTCATATTACTCCATGCACCTTGTGTGCATATTCAGGTATTTCAGAACCCGCTAGCAGGTATTGATTGCTCAGACGCGGAGTCATCAGAGTTAGCAAGGTGGCTACACGACATTTGGAGCACTGCTTCTTCATCTCATTTCCATTTTTGTACTTAGTACACTTGACTGTTTTTGTTGTATTCAGACCTTGGTAGATGCTCATGACTAGTGACACCCCGATGTCGGGCTTGTGTAATTATTCCGTATTTTTCTTTTAAATATTCATTATGAGATTAATGGTTTATAAATGGTATAAAAACCACTTTTAAATGGAAAATGAATGATTTGGGAATTGTGTCGGCTGACCTTATCTTCATGAGAGGCGCCATCACGACCGGGTCCGGTTTGGGGTCGTGACAAGTAGCATAGCAAAGACTCCCAATGATCCTTAGGTTATGCAAGGTTTGTTTTCTCCCGTAGAAGACCTCAATGGAGACTGGCCTTTCAGAGCTGAAGAAGGCACTCTGTTAATCAGATAGACATCATTTTAAACACAAAAATCCCAAATCTTAAAGGTATACCACCTTGGAACCTCAGTGCCCTGACCACTTCTAATATTTATCTATGTTTTCTTTCAACTACCCTATTTTGTTGGGATGTATACACACATGAACTTTGATGTATAATTCCTGCAGAACTAAACAATTTATGGCAATGAGAGTTGAAGAATTCAGTCCCATTATCACTTCCAAGCACTTTGACATTGCTATTAAATTGTGTCTTTACAAGCAATAGAAAATCCTTAAGCACAGTGCTAACATCACTCTTCAACTTTAAGAGAAACAACCATACCAGTCTGATACAGTCATCAACCAATGTAAGAAGAAAACGATTTTCATCGTGAGTGGGAACTCTGTAAGGGCCCCAAACATCACTATGCACTAGGTCAAATGGTTTATTTGCTCTATTATGATTTGTAGGGAATGGAACTCTGGTTTTCTTAGCTAAAGAAAAAATTGGACAAGAAACACAACTACGAACACTAGACTGAAAAGTAAATATTTGTAGTAAAATTTTGGCAGACATATGTCCGAGCCTTCTTTGCCACAAGACTTCTTCATCTTTTCCTTTTAAAGTCATAGCTGCTAAATATGTATAATGTAGTACATTTTTAAATATTACTCTAAGTAATACTCCACGAACAAAAGCAGAGCTCACCAGTAGCACTGGAAGAGAAGGAAATCCTAACCCATAGTCTGCTTGCCTACAAAATCGGTTCCTACGTTGTACTGTAGACCAATATAGGTTCCCAAAAAAGAATGCATGTACCATCCATTGTACTCAGTGAGTCTCAACAATAGGGGGCGAAAATTTAATAACATATACATTACGAGCAAAGGTTCTAAATGCATGTAAAACATAAAGCTTATAAGAATAATTCTAAAATAATTGCATAATAGCGGTTTATGAATATTCTAAAAGAAATTCTTTTCTTTTTCTTTCTTATATAAAAAAATACTTCACTTTATACTTTGGGAGTTCCAACTATCCTGACTTAATTTTGTCTCAGTCACCGTGTAATCGGCACGGGTTCGATCCCAACCTGATCGAATAGTCCCAATCCACGAGGTGCCACTCGCTTCATGGTTCTCAACGCTCATGTATCATACCTTAGCATGACTAAGTAAATTCTCAGCAATGAAACCCTCAGCTCGTGTGCTCCCTACTTTGGCACAAGTAGTTTTAGGAAGTCAACGCCTTGGTCAGGACCCTCGGCTTGGACGATGACCCATTCTCAGAATAAAGGATACTCCCAAAAATCTTT
Source organism: Nicotiana tabacum (assembly GCF_000715075.1). Taxonomy (NCBI): domain Eukaryota; kingdom Viridiplantae; phylum Streptophyta; class Magnoliopsida; order Solanales; family Solanaceae; genus Nicotiana; species Nicotiana tabacum. The sequence goes on along the minus strand of NC_134085.1, from coordinate 207,209,987 downwards.
TCTTTCTAAAACTTCTTTTTGTGACTTTTCAAGTCTAAATCTTTTCTTTTTAGAACATTATGTACATGCTCATGTTGGTATCCTTAAATGTAAAGCATGACATAAGAATGAAATAAACATGTAAAAGTGTTTCTAAAGATTCTTGCTTCTTCATAAATTTTTAATATGAAAATAGCATATAAGAATAACACAAAAATTTGAAAATTTATGCACATATATCATAATAAATCATCTAAACTTTTGCTAAAATAATTCTAAGTTTATAGGCACTCACTCGCTTCAATTAAGTAAATATAAACTCTCTTAAGCAATTCATCAAACACCTTGTATGCATGTTTTTGTAAGTTAAACCACTTTAGTAAAGGGTTATATCAACTCACCTCAAAATTTCTCGAGTCAATACGTAGGCCCCAGTCCAATTTATACCCGTCAGACAATTAATTCTACAACAACCAGTGCATTTTAATAAATTTCAAAGTTTCACACCTAAACATTAAACTTATTGTTGATACAGAGGAAGAAGGGAATTAACTATCCAATTCTTATATTGTAGGATAATTGAGAATAGGAAATTGTATATACCTGAGTTCAAGAATTAGTGATTTGTAAAGAAACCTAGAATTTTTCGTTGCTTGCGTGAGTATTTTCGTTGGGACGTGCTTCTGTTTCTTATACGTAGAAGTCTGCTTGGAATTTTCCCCTAACCCCCCCCCTCGCTCGAAGGCTTAAGGCTTTAAGCTTGCCTTACGCTTTTCAACCATCCTTTTATGGGCTTAAGGTCTTTAGGATTGTTCCCCACCCTTTTTGGTTATTTTGTCCTTTTTTTTGTTTTGTTTTGATTTTTTTAACTTAACTCATAATTAATGATATCCACTTTTAATAATTAATAACATTAAAATTATTAATATTCCCTAATTGTATATCCACTTATTTATAAATATAGAAGTAACTCAAAATCACTCACAAGGGTTTAAATCCGTAATAGAATTATAATTTAAGAAAAAAAAAATACTATATTTAGTCTGTCTTGAAACTTTTATAGATTTGAGGAGTGTTACAATCTCCCCTCCTTAAAAACATTCTTCCTCGAATGTTGCTAGGGCCTTATTCTTAAGCTAATAATCCTTCCTTAAGTCCTTTAACTTCTTAAGTTTTCTTAGTACTACTAACTTTCCCAAGGGCTCAAAATTTTGGCTAACTCCTTAAATTTTCAAAAATTTCGGCAAAGTTTTCCTTGTAAATTGGACTATCCAAAAAAATATCCCTATCACAAATACCACAACTACACAAACAACAACCAAATATACCATAACAGGCCATTCTTAGGCACCATACACAGCTCATAAATTAATTACTCATACTCTGGCAGGGAGGTACCATAATAACCAACAAGAATTTAAAGCACAACACTTTAGCAAAAGTAAATCACTTTAAGGAGTTAAATGTACTCTGGCATGGCACTAAATTATTAAATAACTAAATATACTCTGACAAAAATTAAATTACTTCAACAACTAAGTATAATCTAGCAAGGACATAAACACATGCTAACTTGCATTTAACAAAAAAAACATAAGTGACAATCCAAACCTAGGTCCACATACCTTTTTCCTCAAATAAATATGGATATTTCTTCCTCATATCTTCCTCGACCTCCCACGTAGCCTCTTTTGAATCATGATTACTCCACAAAGCTCTTACCGATGCTATATCTTTTGTTCTCAATTTCCTTACTTGCCTATCAAGAATTTCTATAGGTACCTCTTCATAAGTCAAGCCTTCTTTAATTTCTATGGTATCAACAGGTATTATATGCGACTCATCATGGATGTACTTTCTAAGCATAGACACATGAAAGACATGATGAACAGAGGACAACTCAACGGGCAACGCTAGCTCATAAGCCACGTTTCCCTTCTTTTCTATAATCTCATAAGGTCCAATAAATCTAGGACTAAGTTTCCCCTTCTTACCAAATCTCATAACTCCTTTCATTGGTGAAACTTTCAAAAATACCCTGTCACTAACCATGAACTCTATGTCACGATACCTCTTGTCAGAATAGGACTTTTGACGACTCTGAGCCGCTTTCAGTCTTTCTCTGATTAGCTGAACTTTCTCTAAGGCCTCACAAATAAACTCTGGACCAATCAATTGCACCTCTACTGGTTCAAACCAATCCACTGGAGACCTACATCTTCGCCCATACAACGCTTCATAAGGAGCCATACCAATGTTGGCCTGATAGCTGTTATTGTAAGCAAATTCTATAAGTGGCAAGTGATCATCCCAATTACCTCCAAAATCTATAACACATGCTCGCAGCATATCTTCGAGAGTCTGAATGGTTCTTTCTGCCTGACCATCAGTCTGTGGATGGAAAGCGGTGCTCAAATTGACCTTGGTACTTAATCTTTTCTGAAATGCCTGCCAAAAATGCGTTGTGAACTGAGGACCTCTGTCAGATATGATTGAAATTGGAGTACCATGCAATCGGACTATTTATTTGATATACAACTGTGTATACTGCTCTGCAGAATCTGTCATCTTTACTGGTAGGAAATGTGCGGACTTTGTTAGTCGGTCTACAATAACCTAGATTGAATCATGCTTACGATATGTGCGAGGTAGACCTACTACGAAATCCATATTAATCATGTCCCATTTCCACTGTGGTATCTCTATATCTTGATCTAGGCCACCAGGCCTCTGATGCTTGGCTTTGACTTGCTGGCAATTCAAACATCTAGCCACATGATCTGCTACTTGTTTCTTCATGCCTTTCCACCAGTACAACTCTTTCAAGTCCAGATACATTTTGGTAGCACCTGGGTGGATAGAGTACCTCGAACTGTGAGCTTATTCCAATATGGCCTTTCTAAGACTATCTACATCAGGTATACATAATCGATCATTCACTTCAAACTCCGTCACTTCCTAGAGTGAAAGCAGTGATTTCTTTGTTTCTAACTCCTTCTTTTAACTTCACTAAGTACGGATCTTCGTCTTGCTTAGCCTTAACATGCACAACAAGGGATGATTGCACTAAGGCATAAGCAGTTATACCTCCTTCTTCGGTCTCATCCAATCTAATTCCATCATTTGCCAGTTTTTGAATTTCTCGACCCAAAGTTGACCTTTGTACTGCAAGATGGGCCAGGACACCCATTGACCTCCTACTAAGTGGATCTGCTATCACATTAGCTTTTCCCGGGTGATAAAGGATATTGATGCCATAATCCTTCAATAGCTCGAGCCACCTTCTCTGTCTCAAATTTAATCCTTTCTTCTTGAAAATGTACTGGAGGTTTTTGTGATCTGTAAACACTTCAGAATGCTTTCCATAAAGGTAGTGTCACCATATCTTTAACGCAAATACCACTGCTGCAAGCTCCAAGCCGTGTGAGGGGTAGTTCTTCTCATGATTCTTTAACTTCTTGGAAGTATAAGCAATAACTTTTCCATCTTGTATAATAACACAATCGAGGCCAATTCTGAAGGCTTCACAATACACTGTGAACCCACTCGAACTTGTCGGCAAGGTTAATACAGGTGCAGTGGTCAACCTCTTCTTTAACTCTTGAAAACTCTACTCACAAGCGTATGACCACTGGAACTTAACTTCTTTCTGAGTCAACTTAGTTAATGGAGCTGCAAGTGAGGAAAATCCCTATACAAACCTTCTATAGTAGCCAGCTAATCCCAAGAAACTCCTGATTTTGGTTGGCGTTGTCGGCCTTGGCCAGTTCTTGACTGCTTCTGTCTTTAGAGAGTCTACTTTTATGTCTTCACTAGATACTATGTGGCCTAAAAATGCCACTGACTGCAACCAGAACTCACATTTTGAAAACTTGGCATAAAACTCATTCTCCTTCAAGGTCTGCAAGGTTATCCTGAGGCGGTCTGCATGCTCATCCTTGCTCTTAGAGTATACCAAAATATCGTCTATAAACATGATAATAAAGGTATCAAGGAATGGCTTGAAAACTCTGTTCATGAGGTCCATGAATGCAAATGCAACTATAGCATTTGTCAACCCGAAGGACATAACTAGAAATTCATAGTGCCTGTAGCGAGTTCTAAAGGTTGTTTTAGATATATCCTCTTTTCTGATTCTTAACTGATGGTACCCTAACCTCAAGTCTATTTTTGAAAAGTACTTTTCACCCTGAAGTTGATAAAATAAATCATCAATTCTTGGCAGTGGGTACTTGTTCTTAATGGTAACTTTATTCAACTGCCGATAATCGACACACATTCTGAGTGACCCATCTTTCTTCTTGACAAACAGGACCGGGGCACCCCACAGTGAAACACTCGGCCTGATGAAGCCCTTGTCAAGAAGGTCTTTCAATTGTTCTCTCAACTCATTAAGTTCTGCTGAAGCCATCCTATAAGGAGGTATAGATATGGGCTGAGTGCCTTGCATGAGATCAATGCCAAAGTTTATGATTCTTTCGGGAGGAAGTCTGGGAAGGTCATCTGGGAAAACTTCTGGAAATTCTCTAACAATTGGCACAGACTGAAGAGCTGGTGGTTCTAATTCTAGATTAATGATGTGAGCCAAATAGGCGAGACACCCTTTACTAATCATTTGTTGTGCCTTAAGGTAAGAAACAAACTTACGTACAAGAGATGCTGAACTACCTTTCCACTCTAAGACTTTTTCATTTGGAAATGGAACCTGACTATCTTGGCATGAAAATCTAACATGGCATGGCAGGAAGACAACCAATCCATACCCATGATCACATCAAAATCCACCATTTCTAACTCTATGAGATCGGCTTTGGTGTTGCGACCTTGGACTGAAACTATGCAACCTCTATAGACTTTTGTGACTTTCACTGACTCGCCAACTGGAGTAGATACTAGGAATTTAGTTCGAGGTTAATTGCAAAGTATGGAGTCACATATGAAAACGTTGAACCTAGATCCATTATGGCATAAGAATTATGTAAGCAGACTAAAAGTATACTTGTAATAACTTCTGCAGATGCCTCTGCACTCTGACGATCAAGTGTAGCAATAGCACTGGAAGAGAAAGAAATACTCCACGAACAAAAGCGGAGCTCACCAATAGCACTAGAAGAGAAGGAAATCCTAACCCGCAGCCTGCTCGCCTACAAAACCGGTTCCTACATTGTACCGCAGACTAACGTATGTTCCCAAAAGAGAACGTCAGTACCATCTATTGTACTTAGTGAGTCTCAATAATAGGGGGCGAAAATTAATAACATATACATTACAAGCAAAGGTTTTTAATGCATGTAAAACATAAAGCTTATAAGAATAATTGCATAATAGCAGTTTATGAATATTCTAAAAGAAATTCTTTTCTTTTTCGTTCTTATATAAAAAAATACTTCACTTTATACTTTGGGAGTTCCAACTATCCTGACTTAATTATGTCTCAGTCACCTTGTGATCGGCACGGGTTTGATCCCAACCTGATCGAATAGGCCCAATCCACGAGGTGCCACTCGTTTCATGGTTCTCAACGCTCATATATCATACCTTAGCATGGCTAAGTAAATTCTCAGCAATGAGACCCTCAGCTCGTGTACTTCCCACTTTGGTACAAGTAGTTTCAGGAAGTCAACGCCTTGGTCAGGACCCTCGACCTGGACGATGACCCCTTCTCAAAATAAGAATACTCCCAAAAATCTTTTCTTTCTAAAACTTCTTCTTGTGACTTTTCAAGTCTAAATCTTTTCTTTATAGAACATCATGTACATGTTCATGTTGGTATCCTTAAATGTAAAGCATGACATAAGAATGAAATAAACATGTAAAAGTGTTTCTAAAAATTCTTGCTTCTTCATAAATTTTCAACATGAAAATAGCATATAAGAATAACACAAAAATCTAAAAATTTATGCACATATATCATAATAAATCATCTAAACTTTTGCTAGAACAATTCTAAGTTAATAGATACTCACTCGCTTCAATTAAGTAAATATAAACTCTCTTAAGCAATTCATTTAACACCTTATATGCATGCTTTTGTAAGTTAAACCACTTTAGTAAAGGATTATATCAACTCACCTCAAAATTTCTCGAGCCAATACATAGGCCCCAATCCAATTTATACCCGTCAGACAATTGATTCTACAACAACCAGTACATTTTAATAAATTTCAAAGTTTCACACCTAAACATTAAACTTACTGTTGATACAGAGGAAGAAGGGAATTAACTATCCAATTCTTATACTGTAGGATAATTGAGAATAGAAAATTGTATATACTTGAGTTCAAGAACTAGTGATTTGTAAAAAAACCTAGAATTTTCCGTTGCTTGCGTGAGTATTTTCGTTGGGACGTGCTTCTGTTTCTTATACGCAGAAGTCTGCTTGGAATTTTCCCCTAACCCCCCTTTTCGTTCGAAGGCTAAGGCTTTAAGCTTGCCTTACGCTTTTCAACCATCCTTTTATGGGCTTAAGGGCTTTAGGATTGTTCCCCACCCTTTTTGGTTATTTTGTCCTTTTTTGTTTTGTTTTGATTTTTTTTAACTTAACTAATAATTAATGATACCCACTTTTAATAATTAATAATATTAAAATTATTAATATTCCCTAATTGCATATCCACTTATTTATAAATATACAAGTAACTCAAAATCACTCACAAGGGTTTAAATCCGTAATAGAAGTATAATTTAAGGGGAAAAAATTAAATTATATATTTAGCGTGTCTTGAAATTTTTATACATTTGAGGAGTGTTACAGTGTAATACACCACAACATGGTCGAATCCCTATGAAATTGTGGCTATTTCTCGATGCAACTGAAAAATTCGTATTCCATTTACCTTATCAAAACGCTCTCGCAGATCTTCCCAAACCAAATGTGCATTCGATGCATATGCTATTTCGCTAATGAGGTCCTTTGACAAGGTGTTCATTATCCAGGAGAGCACTATTGCGTTGCAGGTTTCTCAATCCTCATGCAGCTCTACTTTGAGTGAATCCTTCTTACACGTGTCAGTCACATTCCCTAATTTGCGTTTAGCTTGAAAAGCAATTCGCATCGTCCGGCGCCATAGGCCATAATTTTCAGATCCGGTAAGTTGAATCAGAATTAGTATCGAGCCAGAACTATCCGATGGAGGTACGTAAAGAGGATGAGTATAATCGATTTTCTCTATCACCATAGCCGAATCGAGAGAATTGAATTAAGAGGATGAAGGTAGAATTTCTCTCATGTAGAAGAAGAAGCAGAAGCGAAAAAGACGGTCTCTACGCTCTGATACCATGTTAAGAGCTCCAGCAATCTACATTAATGGAGCTTCAGAGATGCTACAATGGTGGTATCTGGAGATATATAAGGGGAAATTGTTTAAGAGAGAAAGAGCAGAATGAATGGAAATAAAACAATGTCTTCTCTGATACAATCTGTGTGACTTTACATGTGTGTATATACCCTTATATATACAACTGCCAACATCTAAGCTATTAATTACAAACAACCGCATGTGACTAACAACTACACTAACTATTAACTAATCAGCCTAAGCACTAACTTTTAATCTTTACACATCAGCTTCCCTCAGCAGATCCTCCTACACTAATATTTAGTGGGTGTTTGGACAAAAGAATTGTAAAATTCCAAAATAGAAAAAAAAAATTCAAGTGAAAATGGTATTTGATATTTAGCCCCCGTTTGGCCATACATTTTGGCAAGTTTTTTTCAAATTTTTTTTGAAAACATTGTTTGTCCATAGATTAGTGATATGTTTTTGAAAAATTTCTGAAAATATTTTGCAAGTTTCCAAAATCTAGTTTATGGTAGATTTTGGGTGAAAATCAAGTTCCTACTCACAAAACTTCAAATTTTTTTCAAATAAAATGCATGTCCAAACATAATTTCAACTTCCAAAAATTATTTTTCAAAACTACTTCAAAAATTATTTTTTCAAGTTTCAACTCAATCTATGTCCAAACGCTAGCTTAGAGTTGTGTTTGAACATGAATATAGTTTTGGGTTGTTTTTGAAGTTTTGTGAGTGATTTGGGTGAAAATTTTGAAAAATAGCTTTTTGGAGTTTTTCAAATTTTTGAAAATTTTCAAAATTCGTCTTTAAGTGAAAATTAGAAATTTTATGAACAAACGCTGATTTCGAAAATAAAGTGAGATTTTCTTGAAAAAAAGGGAAAAATTTCTTATGTCCAAACGGGCTCTTAGACTTTGAAGCCAAACATTCTTTGACCTCCCTGAATTCTTGTTTACCTTAAGGGAAAAAAAAAAAAGAAATACAGGTTCTTGCCAACGCTTTTCTACGGCTAACTAGTTGCTGTTTTCAATCTGTCTCCCGCCATTCAAATTGATATTTATGGAAATCCCAAGACTACTGTGATAGTGTAATCCATGTTTCATTGATGGCACTACGGCACTACCTATTTTGCTCGGATTGTTTTTTGCCTCTTAAATTACGTTTCTTAATCCCTTTAGGAATGCTACGTTTTTGTGTGCAATTGTGTCATACCGTTCCCTTTTAATTTGTTCACTTGACACCTTTCATGATATCATGTCACTGACTCCCGCTGTTCTCATCTTTGCTACAAATTAACAGACAATAAACTCTAACAGTATATTTATATTCCTATTAAATTGTCAACTGAATAGTAATTTTGTTTCTCTTGTTCCATTTACTAAGTAAATTTGTTAGGCATGACTTATTGTGATATCCACTTTCCGGGTTAAAAAATGGCTGATGTGATGCACCTGAAATTGCTTGCTGATAGCAACACTTGCTCTTCATATTCTTTGTTGATTACTAGGGTAGTTTCTCTGTCAATGTTGCTATTGAAGTATTTACTCCCATTGACTCTTTTTTATCACATCGGTCTCCATAAAATCTTGACTAGACAAGTTTTAAGGATGTTCAGTTTCTTACATAATAATCTTATTTCTGTTAATAAGATGACAAGCACGTAGGAAAGAAACACGGATATTTGAATCTAGGTCCAGGTACTTTGGGAGTCAATTACTCAAATGGTCACTCAACTATCCCAAATTATCTCCTAAAGTCACTTTTATTTTGTTTGTAACAACAAAGTCACTGAACTATGTTTATTACACTCAGAAGGTCACTCGACTAGATTTTTCAAATTTTGGATTCCAAATATCTATTTTACCCTCTAAATTAGAAACATTTATCTTCTTTATATATTTTTAAAACTTTTTAGTATTAACAACAAAAATTCAAAAATTTATTTACACAGTTCAAAATAAAAAAAAATAAAGGTTGTAAAATATATATTTCACGCACGTAAAGAAATAATTATTTTTATATTACGTGCATGGAATATATATTTTACAACCTTTATTTTCTTTCATTCTGAATTATATAAATAACTTTTTGAATTTTTGTTGTTAATACTAAAATTATTATTACTAATAAATTATTCTAATTAATTATTTTACTATGCTCGTTATTTTGTTATTCCGACATATATATACTTAAATACTTTTTATTTTTTTAATTTATAAATAATATTTATTTATTCTATAGGTAAGTCCATAATGTAAATTAAAAAATCATAATATTAAAAAGATTAAAAAGTTTAAAAAAAAAATAAAAAGAAGATAAATATTTATAATTTAGAGGGTAAAATAGGTATTTGACACTCCAAAATTTGAAAAATCTAGTTGAGTGACCTTTTGAGTGCAATAGGTATAGTTCAGTGACTTTGTTGTTACAAATGAAAGAAAAGTGACTATAAAAGATAATTTGGGATAGTTGAGTGACCATTTGAGTAATGGACTCGGTATTTTGGGCATTGAAGTAATCATGTGATTATGGTGCCACATTTAATGGTTGAACAACTTTCTACAGCTCTTCAATTATTCTGCAACTATTTTTGTTGGTTCCAACTTTTACATGATCGAATGACATACGGATCCGCAGAGGCTTATTATTTTCAACGAAACCAAAAGGAAATGTTACGATTAAAACATTTTTATAGTTCAAGGTCGTCATTCTTTCTAGAACATCAAATTGTTTAGCCATTAAATTTAAAGGCTGCCATTAAGACATTATATAGTACCCCGCACTTAATTCATTGGATTTAAGAATGGTATTCTAGTTGAGATTAAGATTCTCACATTAGATTAGAATCAACGTTACCCCACAATCTCATACGAAAGCATAAATGGTCATGCGACAGATGGAAGTAAGAGACATTGATCGCTTCAACTTAACCTCTATATGAAAAGGAACGAAGACTGACCAAAATGAAGAAAAGGGGAATAAGAGCGAAGAATACGGTAAAAATCCACAATCGAGCTAAAGGCACTTTTTCCTTTTAATATTGAGATCATAATGCCTCTCTCTTCATGAAGTATAAAAAGACATTTAAGAACTCACTAACAGGTCTTTCTAGTCCCTCCGACGTGTATCTATCTAATCTCGTCCCTGAAATTTAGGTGGATGATGATGCTTCACCCCTAGAACTATGGTTTGAAATACACATCTTTCATTATGTAAGAATACATCAGAATTCACACAAAAGTTCTCATGAACTAATTAAACTTATCTTTTCTGAGTTTTGTGTTTCCAGCTCATTTACCCTGGACAAGTTCTTTCTTTATAATGATTCAGTGGCATCGGTAAAGGCTTATGCTACAATGACCTTTCCCCTGATAAATTCAATTTCTCGGCCAAACGTATCATATAAGAGTTCAAAGCACTTCATTTCATCTTATAAGGTCACAAGGTATGGTTGGTAATCATGACCATCCAGAATCATTAATAGTTCAAGAACGTTGAGATTGATGTGCGATATAAGAACATCTTATGCACATGATTAGTTGCTTATGAAAGACGACATGCTAGAAAATTAGAGATACCAAATCAACAGAGAACGAGAAGACGGACCTCAGCATACTGAGATTTCTTCTTGAAAAGGACTTCCCTAGCTAGTTATCTTTTCCTCTTGAGCCTCTGAAAGTTGGGCTTTATAGGCTGGCTCGAAACAATGGCCTTAGCGTCAGTAATGCCACGTCCAAAGGGGATCAGAGGCGTCTTAACTGAAGAGCTTGACACTGTAGGGGAAGTTGCTTTTCTTTGCAGTTGCTTTGGTACCTCCAGCCTTTCAAGGATTCGTGAAGTTTTGTCATCAAGTTTTCCAGTAGTTTTAGGGGGAGATGAAACCTCTTTATCCAACTTTGGCTTGGAGATACAAGTGGGAGAAGACATCTTTGGAATCTCTAATACAACTAGCTGTTCCCATTCTTCAGTAATTCTAGTACCGATTTTACCATCAGTCGTTTTGCTATCCAGCACGTTGTCTCCTATAACCAACAAATTGTTGGCTTGATCTGATAAGTCCTCTATCATAGGGTCTTGCTGGGCTATGTTTGTTGCGGTCACCGGTTCTTTAGCCTTAGCAGGTATTGCCCTGATAGTCAAACTTTTAAGATGAATTCCATGACAAGCCAAGAAAATATTGAAAATAAGTAATTAAACTCAATGCCTATATAAAGCCGATTTACACGTGATCAGCACGGATGGTGATTAGCAGATCAGACAGCTCGGGCTAAAGCTAAAGCTCGGAAGCTAATTTTTTCCAGAGTTGAGAATAATGAAATTTGTTGTGAATCTTATTAAAGCAAATAGCTCCTGATCGAAGTAGATGACTCCTTCCATCACCTAACAAAATCAACTATAAAACAGCATAGATTCTTCGCTAAAAATTGGAATGTGCTATAGTTAACCCTGACCAGGAGCATGGAACAAAGGTTAAGAAGTGCTTGAGAAGACACCAATTGAACCAACTAGCTATATTGATCCCCTATAAATAACTAAGAAAGGAAACAAGTTCCTAAAACATTTATATTAGCCGGTGGCACTTAAATGGACACTATGGAGTAATCAACAATACACATCAGCAACTTAGTGCGGTTTTCAGACCACCAGAAAAACTTTCACGTCAACTATTGACAGAAAATGAAAAGGGATGAACTTCAAGAAAAAAACCAGTCCATAGATCATATGGCTGACCAGTGACCGGTGAAATATATTTTTATAGCAGATAAAGAAAAACACTACAGGAGAGAAAAGAAGTTACCCAAATTGTAGGCTCTCTTTGACAAGCAAGTTTAGTCTTTGATGGAAGCCTCTTTCGTGCTGAACTGGATCATAATTTCTTAATTCGATCTGGAATAACAAAGAGCATCAGAACTTAATCTGGAGAAGTACCAAAAATGACCTTCCTCTATGCACCAAGGAAGAACACTCAGCCTTTTCTTTATACCTAGCAAAGTGCAAACGGTTTAGAGATAAAGCTACATTATCATTAATGATGAGAATGTGAAACTGCAAATCCTTGAGAAAGATAAATTAAGATCCAGCTTATAGAGCTTCATGAATTTATTAATGAATGCTGGTTCATCTTTCATCTCATTAATGCATCTAATTTGGTCTTGCTCCCAGTAAGAAACGAAGATGTATTGGAAGAATCAAATAAAAGAACAGGAATAGAATTTCCCTAATGAAACAGACCTTAAGCAAAGAGGCCTGCAAAGAATTTTTAATATCCTCGGTGACTGGGGTGCAAGTGATATTACTGATGTCAGGGACAGGCAAGGCTTCCTCTGATCCAGCAAGCCGCTGAAAATACTAATACAGTGACATCACAGAATAAAGAGTAGAAAAAATATTGTAGGATAGCTGGATGCAGTAAAACAAGAATAATCAAGGGATTGTTGGAAGAAAGAAATATCTTCACTGCCGGTTATAATTTGTTGACAGATTGGACTTTAGGGCCAAAAGGAAAACATAAAAACATTAAAGGAAAGAAACAACAACAATAATAATAGCTTATTGCACGTTCTCGTTGATGGCATATTCTAGTCTAGACCTACAAGAGATTCTGTCGCATGAAATTTTTTAAGAAAATGAGAACGAAATAAAGCACTAATTTTTTATCAAAATGAAGAGAGATAGATGTTGTTGACTTCTTTTTAGTAGGAAAATAAAGGCTCAGATATGACAGGGACTACATACTTACTCTGAGAATCATTACTCCTTTCTCTGAAGGTAAGAGAATATAATAGCACAGGAAGGACGTTTGCTTCGCAGTTTCTACATTACATTTTGATGAACAAACCAAACCCTGGTCAAGGGAATGCAGAACACCACACAGCACTTGAAAAACTGCCAAATCACAGAGCCAGATCATCATCTATTCATGAAAAGTATTCTCAGTTTAATTTCAGCGACTATTTGAACATTTTATAAGTAGGGCAAGGTTATGCAGTATATACTATGGAAAGGCATGGCAGCAATGAATAATGGTAGGCCTTCCGCTTACGTTTAGCATTTAGCTCTGATTTATCAGTATCATCCAACTCAAACAAAGCTGGGGTAACAATGTAGGAAGTACCTAAAATAATCCCTGTTAAGAAACAAAAGCTGATATTGAGTGTAGATCATCAGTCATGAGAAAGAGGTAGCAAACTGATGACTGAGTTAAGAAAGGGACAGGCAAGGCTTCCTCTCTCACAAGTGCAAAGAGAGGGCATCGGTATAAGTTTTTTCTTTGTTAGGACTTTGATTTCTCATAGCTAATATATTTTCAACTGGGACCAGACATTAACAATAGAATGCAAAATTTAACACAGAATGCTTTTTATTTTCATCCAAACTTACCTTCATCAAGTGATCTCAAGTTAGTTCTTTCAATAACATCGAAGTTAATTGGTAAAGGAACTTTCTGAAGGTCCCGGGAACACTGGAAAGAGGGCATGTAGAGGATTGTATGTTCTCCTATCTTCACAGAGCTCTCAACCAAATCAAGTGCTCCAAGCTCAACTCCAGTTACTGGACAAGAAGACTTACCCGTCCGGATCATTTTTGAGTTGTCAAATGGAATGCCATGACACCTGCAAGACTGTTAAAGGAGTGACAATTCTAAGAAACTTCACGTGAGACTTGCTGCTCACTACAAGAAAATAAAAGATGTATACTCTTGGACACCCAGGGGGAATAAAAATGGTTTACTGATGCAATTAATGGTAGGGATATCAATAACATTCACCATAAAACTAGCTTATAACAGTTCGCGAAGATGTGTACTTTATTGCGACCAAATGAACTGAATTCGTTTATCAACATATGCTCGTCTGGTCATGATTTCTGACAGCTTGAGAAGCACCAAGCAATCATTATGTGTAGTTTCGTAAGAAAAAATATGCCTTCTAAGAGAAGCGTTCTCTAAGAAAGAAAAAATTCAGCAATATCTCCTATTCCAAACTAGTTCTCAGCTGCAATACCCATAATACAGTATTGGCAAGGGGCCAAAATAATTCTGGTTGACAACTTTTGAACTTCCTGATGAACAAATTGGATAATCTAACAGTGCATTTTTCCAATATAGTATCTTTGGCACATATTTGAAATTTTACATGGGCCTGTTAGGATAGACATTTGAATTTTAAAGGGATTTCTGATCCTTGAAGTTAATCCAAAATAACGACAGAAATGAGCTGATAAACTGATTTTGTTTTTCAAATCTAAGTAGGCATTTCAAAACAAGTGCAAATGAATTAACTATTTAGCTTTAGAATTTGAAAGGCCTTAGAAAAATCTCTACACTTAAACAGGCTTGGGAACTTAACAATCCTTCAGGCTAAAAATTTTAAAAGAATTCTGGCATTTATGGGAAGGACTCAAAATCAAGAAAATAGTTGTTATAATGGTAGCAATTTGTTATTATAGAGGAGTAAAGAAAGAACACGTTTTCTAGAGATGAGGATGGATCCTTGAATAGGAAGACTAAATGAACATCATATGAAACACAGAGGACTGTAGTTGATGGTCGTTACTTTTTAATAATTCGTCTCCTTTCTAGGTTTAACCAAATAATCTGTTGCATATTCTATCTTTCTTTAATGGATTTTAATATTTTTGCCATTTTAAAAACTAACATTGAGAAGTTAAACGTAAACTCTGAAGTCAGTTAATATTTCCTATAGGACAAGAACGTAAGATCTATATGAGGTTTCAACACTAATGTTTTAGCATAAAAAACCCAGCTACTTTTCTATTACCTAGTTGATTAAATTGCAAAAGCAAGGATAAAGACTTCAATGGTTTGTAAGGTTTTATGAGACTTCCCACTCAAATCTGTGATTAGAAAAAAGATATGAAAACTAAAGGGAACGCCATAATTAGTAGTATTACTTTGACGCACTACTTGACAAGCACAAGGGCTATTTGTCAATCAAAGATTTACTACTAGAGATTGGTCTCAAGAAAGTAATATGGGAGGGAAACTATACTAATAAAAGGTAAATCATCATGCAAAATTGTACAATTACTCAGAATTTTTTATAATATCTCATGGTTAAAATCATAGTATCTAAAATATCACCTGTTTTTTAACCCTCATCAGGCCATCACATGACAAACAAGTAGTTTAAATACATCATTGAAACAAATCCAAAACTTGAAGGCCAATTACCAATCAGTTAAAGAATGTAACTTAGCAGTAGGAAGAACCCTAACCAGTGAGAAAGATACAATGATTTTACTAAAGAATCTATAACTGATAATTCTTACCGTCCAGCTCATCAAGACTTTCATTTTCAAAACAAGAAGTTACTTTTAGGACCTATCTAGAATAAATCAATTGTTTTGCATGGTATCCTAATGAACTTTATGAGTATACCTTACAAGGAACGAGTTCATCGATTATCTGGTTGAAAGATGTGCACAAGTTGCAGGATATCTGGTTTGTTGAACCTAAAAGATTGCTCTTGAAGACAAAACGAGCCTGTAATTGTTCTTCCATGGCCTCCTTCAGTTCCTGAAACCATTTCTTTACCAAGCCAGACAAAGCATGTGCATCTGCAGATCTATTTGTTATAAATAACAAGAAAAGAGAACTTGATTCTTCCTAGGAATTATACAAAGATGTTAGGGGCCAACAAGTGTACTCATTCATTGAACAAAATTAAGGATATTTAACCTTTATGATTCAATTTTTTTTAAAACAAGTCAAGGACATTTGACCTTTATATCCCTCAACAGAAAATTTAACCTCTTTGCATACTCAAGGATGCAAAGAACCACGCATGGAGAAGGAGAACTTGTCACAGATTCATTTTGAACTACCTGCTACAACCAGGAAGAACAAAATTGGCATTTCTAAAATCTAATATCTGGAAGCTCACTTCCTACAGACTGAAAGGATTTTTAAACAAAATGATCTCTACGGTAACTCAGGAAACAGAGTTGATTCTAAGAATCTGTTATATAAACCAATGATAGGCCTTGCTCAACTAGACAATTTATTACATTTACCCTCGACAAGATCAAGATGAATTAAATCATAAAATGAAAATCACGGTGAACAAATAGGTTTTAAGTATCATTCTAAGGACTCCTACACAGAAGGATTAAGGAGTGTCTCTAACCTGGAATATAGTTTTGAAATGCGCAGTTCTCGAGATCACCAATCTGCTTCAAGAATTTGTTAATACTTCCAAGAGTATCAGCAAGATGACTTGAATTTTGCTCCAAGAAAATAAACTCTATGGAAACACAGTTATCTGCTGCATCCTGTCAGCAAAACCACCACTTTTTTCAACTTGAAGCTTGCAGTTCAAAAGGTTTAGAAATCGAACAATTAAGACATCTAATCATCAGTCCAAAATCTGGAGAATAAAGTAGAACAGATAATGATATGAATGCAGAGAGTAGATGAATCACCATGAGAGCCTTTTTGGTAGCAGAGTCCAGGCTTTCAAATATGCAGGAACTAATCAAAATCACCTTTCTCGTAATATCTTTATTATGACCTCCCCATGAGTACAAAACTTTGTCATTTAGGATACTGCAAAGTTTCAAATCTGCAAGCGCCAAATGGTGACCACACCAATGGTAGCAAGAGTGATCAAATCAAATTAAGCATAAGCATGAAGCAGAACAACAACTTGAATGCATTTAAATATTTTGAAATCAATAAAAATTCACGTAAAAATTACCGCTGATACATAGAGCTCCAGAACTGTTGAAATCAGGTAAAAAGGCATCGGAAGGCAAATTGTTCACTGCATGGTGGAAATCACGGAGATTGAAGTTGCCTCGTGCACTATAAGCTATCTTAAGCTGTGTATAACATCACTTATCAGTTCGGGAGTATTATTACAAGTTTACCAGGTAAAAATAGCAGTAGTACGCATTTCAGTCTACAAATGAATATACGGACCTAAGCATTTAAATACTCGAGCTAGAAATAGAGAAGAGATATTATATTTACTTCATCGGTGCGTGAGATTCGATTTTTGAATACATAGCACAATCCGATGCGATCGAGCAGAGGTTTTGATCTCGAACTGTCTGTACTACTGCTTGGAGACGATATCGCGTAGAAATTTGCGAGCTGCAACATTGACTGGCGGAGAAGAGAATATCGGTCAAATTTATTATTTTAAATATGTAAATTCAAGTGAAATTCGAAAAGTATTGAAAAAAGACAACGCAATGCTTTGCACCAGCAAATAGTCAACAAATTCAATTGCTGCATATAATTGTTCATAAGTAAATGCATGTGGATATATCACCTGCTTCAAATCGCGAAGCAATGGAGCTGATAAGCTCCGCAGATCCAATACGAAGCAAAGCATCACCATATTCTGGATCTCTCTCTCTCTCTCTCTCCCTCTCTCAGTCACGCTAAGTGTTCTTCCCTCCCGCTCTCGCTTATAAACTGATTTTGGCGCCTTCTATCACGCCATTCGGCCTGGGTTTGGTTTTTGACGTTGCAGTTAAATAATAAAATGACTGGGTCTTTTTGATAAAAGTTCTTTTTTTTTTCTTCAAATCTTTTGAATAAAGTCCAAGTGATCAAAATAGTGGCTTTTAGACAAGAAACGGTTTAATATTTGTTTAGTTATAAGTTTGTTTCAAATTCGTCCTCCTTATTCACACAATTACACCAAACAATTGAATATAAGATATGTGTTTTTCGTACTCACACATGGTTAAGTGTTATGTATTCTTATTTTAATTTTTAATTGTTAAGGTTAAATTATTTGATTTTAAGTTTTCTCCTTTTTGGAATAATTGGTTTCGGGTTCGTCTTTTGAAAAGTTCAAAACAATCAGCACAGACAAAATAATTGTTACGGGTTTAAATAAAATTAATATCCACTAAATTAATACAACTATGAAGGAAGATTTAGAAAAGGTAAGCTTTAAAGAGTAAAGTTCTTATCATAATATCATGTTTACTCATTTAGTGGAAGATGTATACATTCAAAGGATAAATCAATCAACTAGGCTTCAACAAATGATATGCTTTGAAAAATAAAGCACTATTAAAAGTAAGTTAGATAGAGTATAAAATTTGAAAGAAAAGTTTATTTATGATCAGGGGTCCAGTAAAAATTATTATATACTGGGGTCATAGCAATGCTAGAATAGAATTTCCTTAAAAAAAAGGTGTAATTTGCAACATGATTTTAAGCTGAATTAATTGGCACCGTTATCAGAGAGAATAAAGTTCTGATGATCAGGCTTTGAGGAAACTTCTGTTGTGTGCTCATTTGGAGCAGTAAGAACTTCAGATATGAACTTTATCAAAGAGCAGAGACCACCCAAGAAGTTATGATCAATGACACCTCTTCCTTCAATAACATGAGCAAAATCAATCAACTTGATTATTGCACCTGGATTCCGTCCTTCCGATGCATGTTCTTTGTCAAATATCATCAGAATTGAGCAAGAATAAAAATGGTACATTGTTTGATCCTCAAACCATGCTTTCAACTCTAGCAACTGCGATAAAATGCCAGTAGAACCGCCATATACAGTTGCTGCAAAAGCACAATCTGGTTCCAAGTCCAAGTCAGTCGACGCGTTAGAAGAAACAAACTTTTTCAGCATTAACTTGACTTCCTCTGCAGAAAGGTTTTGAATTGAAGTCCTTTCAGGTTTCCAGTAACCTGATTCTTTATTTCCATAGATTTGTATCCCCGATAACCTGAATCCTAAGGGAAGGCTCGATGTCTCTCTATCCTTTTTCAAGCACTTTTGCATATATTCCTCAGTTGACTCTGGTGCCCAGGTTCTTGAACCAATTTTAATATCCACTATTGATGGATTGACTCGACCTAGAACAAGATCATGTAAAATTAAGTGGGACTTCAAGCCAGATCCATCGGACGCCTCTACGAGCTGAGTGCCATAAAAGATGGGGAAGAATTTGGAGATGTGTTCTGGGATCTTAGTGTTGGAAGAGAATGATTCGTAGAATTTAACCTCATTGGACCCTCGTTCATCGCCTTGGAGAGGCTTGTAGAAACGTCCTGATTCATCCACGAGCGGACCAAGCTTCCCATTACCTGCTTGGTGTCCTGCAACTTGATGCGGAGGGATCTTAAGCATCCTCACTAATGATGAATCACAATACAGAAACTCAAAGTCTCCAAAGCAGAAGTCTTTCCTGTGAATCGTAGAACGAATTACAGTTCATATATCAGCCCTCCAGGGAAACAAAAGAATGCAATCTGACTAAACAGAGAAGGATATCTTGACTTCACTAATTTCTTGACTAACAACAGTAAGTAATTCATGCAGTTTGAATTCCAACTCTAATTTCTGGTATAGGTGTTTAGAGGATATGACACTATTTGAATTAAATTTCATCATGATTGCCAAGGACTGTATAGACAAAAACATACATGTCCCATTTGAAAAGCCTCCAACTCACACGTTCCTAGCACTAAAATGAGTAAGACCATTCAAACTTGTCATACATATATACACCTCGTAGTTAAGTTTACATCCCTAAAGTAGCATTGCCGTGCAGTATCATTGATCCAGCACAGTTCAGTGGGTGAAAACTTCTTTCCTCTACTGGTTGGGCTTGATACTGTTATAGCCAGAAGGAAGAAGGGTGTCATCTCTTTTTGTTCGTTTTTTTTGTTGTGTGTGTGTGTGTGGGGGGGGGGGGGGGGGGGGGGTTGTTATCTTGCATGAATGCTCAGTCTACAACTCTACGTTATTCCTATAAATTTAGAGGTCCTAATTCCCCAAGCGTAAACATGTGAATCCAACAACGACCCAGTGAAATCCCAACTAGTGGGGTCTGGGAGGATAGTGTGTACGCAGACCTTACCCCTACCCCGCAGGATAGAGAGGTTGTTATCAGGATGAATGCTCAGTCTACAACTCTACGTTATTCCTATAAGTTTAGAGGTCCTAATTCCCCAAGCGTGAACATGTGAATCCAACAACAACGACCTAGTGAAATCCCAATTAGTGGGGTTTAGGGAGGGTAGTGTGTACGCAGACCTTATCCCTACCCTGCGGGGTAGATGCGCTGTTTCTGAAAGAAACTCGGCTCAAGAAGACGAAAACATGTGAATCCATCTTCTAAATATAATAAAAGGCAGCAGAAGTGTTCAATAGGACTGCTTTTAGAGCCAATTAGCAATAGCATGGGCAGATCATTTAATGTGCAATTTCCTGAAAGGCAAAAATTATGAAGCATTTGCTATGCAGGCCAGTTAACAATTTTCACGAGACACCAAAGCCAAATGCCATTCAACTCTTCTTTTCGCAGAAAACATCGCATTTGTGATTGAGAGGGAAAAAAAATCCTGCAGATTCCCTCTAATGAATGAGTTGTAAAATGCACAATATGTTAAATCAAGAGGAGAAACTTTTGTTGGAACAAATATAACTATAAATTCAGAAGACATTTGCCTAAGCACTACCATTGTAGCTCTTTTGCTGTCATAAGGAAATGACTCTTCTCCAATTATTGAAGTACTTTTCCAATTCATTCATTAACTTCTGTCACATTACACTTCCAGAGTTTATGCCTATGATTTTAAGCTGGTAATCTACCCTCTCTTAAAGTTTCTTCTCTTACGCAGCGTTCCCAGGCAAAAGGGACGTCAGTACGAATAATGTACCGAGTTTGTAAGGCACATAAATAAGTACATAAGTATTATCTGTTTTGTTTAACAGCATCATATCATTTTAAGAGGTTAATCAAAATCAGAATCTTAGGGTTATGTGCATGCTTTTGAGTTTTAGAAAATGTTGGCATCTAACAAGAAAATCTTAATCATACATGGGAGAAAGGTAACGTGAAGAAATTTGGTGGAAGAATTGAAGAAAAATGATATCCCTGTGAAAAAGTAGTCATTAAAATAAACCAGATGGCAGATATGTCCCCCATTTCATTAAAATAAAATAAATAAAATACGAATCTACATAAAAGGCAACAAAAAGCTATAACAACACAAATCACAAAGAAACATAAACAATACACCTTTGCTTCCATTTTATAATGGATCACATCTTAATGAACGATTAAAAACACATTCCACTGAATTCGATTCAATAATAAGGCTTTACCCAAAAGAAACAATTGAAATTCGAGAGAAAAGCAAATCAGAATGAAAACTAAAGGGACATTGCGTAGGAATTCTAAAATGAGAATAAAAGCAACTTACAGATTTAGAAAATTGGAGCAGTTTCGTATTTGGTGAGATTCTGCTATTTAATTAGGTATACCCAGGCAATTTATATTTTATAGTGATGTTATGGCAATGGGCTTTTCCAAAACGTGTTTATTTGAGAGGTTGCGGCGGAGCCAAATTATTTTATTAAGGTGAGTCAAAATATAAAAAAATAAACTCATCAAAAAATTACGGGTGTCATTATACACTATATATATATATATTTTTTAAAATTACCGAGCTAAACAAGGTGATATTCGGACATAGGACGTCGGCTGACACCATGTCCACTGCTGAGAGGGACCTTACCTTTGGGGTCCTAGTAAAGAATCCGCATCACGTGAAATTAGAATCTGTCTGATCCCACATGGTAGCTTCTTTTTTTTTTCCTTTTTAAAAATTCTGAAGTATATAATTATTAATATCTCCACCAAGTCAACCAAAGATATTTTTTCCTTTTCTTCTTTTTCACAACCAAATGATCTTAACTAACTCCAAATCTTTTTTCAATTTAGGTAAAACAAAAAAAAAAACCTTTTTAGAAGCACATAGAAAAATCCATTAATTATTTTGTTATTTGGTGAGGATGACTTGGGATCTTGAATGATTAATTTATAAAAAAGTAGCCCTATATGTGACAAATAGATGGCTGTGTTGGGGTCCTAAAAGATGACCTTGCTAATGCTTTGATAAGTGAACTTAAGCTGATCAAAGGCCGAGCTAGATTATGGATAATCTGAAATAAATATATCAGGTTCGTCAACTTGACGTTGTTGCTCAAGATTGAATTTTGACTTTGACTAAATCTTAAAATTTATCCTTTAGGGGTAATTTGATCGTGTTATTGCATTGCGTAGATTAGAGCGAGTTATTTGACTGAGTGGGACAAGAAAATCAGACAAATCAATAGAGAAGTTGTGCGCTTGCTTGGATACGAGGCAAGTGGAGATCTTAAATATATCATGTTTCCTAGTTTTGTCATACTTAATGGAGTGTTACTCATGTTTATATCCGTCATTCTAATAACAGGTTAATTTACGATCAAAATTTATGATACGTGCATGTTTTTGAGTTCTAGAACTATTGGCATGATAAAACTAAATCTTAACCATGCATGTAGAGTTGTCAAAACGGGTCAGTCTAGCCCAACCCAAGTCTCGTGGGCTTTTAATTTTGGTGTGCTAGAACGGGCCGGCCTGCCATATGAGTGGGCCTTAAAATGGTCACCCCAACCCAGCCCTAGGAGGGTTGCGGGCTAGGGAGGGCCGGCCTTTTAATTTTTTTTAGAAAAAAAATTCTTTAAATCCTTAAATATTTTTTCGTGATATAATCGATTAATCATGTAAACAACATCTGTTTGCTTAGAGCGTACAAAAAGCTTGATATTTGGCGAAGAATCTCGTAATTGAAATGCAAATTCTCTATATCTCTAGCTTTCTTTTTTAAAGATACATGAATATTTTCTTAACACTTTTCTTTCATTTTCCTCAAATTCAAGGATTACTTCAATAAGTTTATATGCTGAGGTTTTAAATTTAGGATTAACATCATTTGTTGATTTCATCATTATAATCCATAAAATTTTTAAAATTTCTGAAATTTGCTAGTGGTCAATTTTTTTTTTGTATTTAAAATTGATCTTTTTTATACTGAAGAAGAGCAATTTAAATACTAATAATATATTAAAGTAATCCAAACTGATCATTGGCCACTTAGAGTAATATTTTCTTTTGAAAAAGATTATTATTGGCCACCTAAAACTTCTCGACTTCGTTATTAATTAAGCAAAAGAAAAATTAATTTTGTCATATTACATGCATGTCAAAAATCTAATTCTAGTTGATATGGAAGGGTAAACGAGCAATCTAGGATTGGAGAATGGGGATTATAGTTAATAGTTTTTTTTAGTTTTTACTTTTTTAAATATTAAATATTTAATAGTTAATTAATTATTGGCCCACGGCCAGCCCAGGCCCAGCCTCGGTCAAGCCTCAAGGGCCAGCGGGCTGACTTGGGTCGGGCTTATAAGCCTCAATTTTAAATGAGCTCAACAAATTCTAGCTCAACCCTACTCAAGTAACGGGCTGGGTTGGGCTGGCCTTATGGGCTAAGCCCATTTGACGGCTCTACATGCATGGGAAAAGTAAAAATTGCACGGGGCGCCCTATTTGGTCGCCCCCATTTAACCTATACCCATTTTTTTAAAAATTTTTAACTTGTACCTACTTTTTAAATAACTTCATTCCCCTTTCTCTCCTCCTTCGTTTTCTTCTTCAAGTTACAAAATAAACTGGTATTTATCTCTAGAAGCAACGCTGCTTTAGTTATAAGGTCAATTTTTTTTAATTGAACAGTTTGGTAGTTGTACTTCTGCTCCAAATTTACAGCAAATTAGTCTTAGGAAAAAGTTTAAGTTACCAGTAGGATGAGCTGTAAAATTTTTGAGTTTTTGTATGTTTATTCGTGTTTGAGCTGAGAAGACGTACACTATTTTTATTAAAAAATCACTGCTAATTGTGGTGCTTCAGCTCTAGAGCTGAAGTTTGTCAGTTACAAAACAAGAACTTCAGCTCTAGAGTTGAAGTTCGCCAGTTACAAAAACAAAAACTTCAGCTCTAGAGCTGAAGTTCGCCAGTTAAAAAATAAACTTCAGCTCTAGAGTTGAACTTCAGGCCCGATTACTAGAATGCTGAAGTTTTGCGTGATTGTCTTTGCTACTTCAGCCCCGTATGCTGAAGTTATGCGAAAAAGCAGGTACGCTTGTAATTTTTTTTGCAAAGCGGACACAAGTTAAAACGTAACACAAAAAGCGAGTATAGATACAAATGCCCCATATGAAAAAGGGTTACGTAGCAAACAGTGACTAGAAAACCTAGGTAGGGGAAATGCAAATATATCTACATTTTCTGCTTTCATATGTAACTTACGAAACTGAGAGATAGGAGCTTAGAAAAATCATCTAAAGAAGGTGAACCAATACTTCCTTCTAGATCAAGAGGCAAAAGAGATGCAGAATAAATTGCATAATGGACATGAACCACTGTGCTGGTGCGGTGAAAATAAGGCAATTTCAAAGTTTAAGCAACTAATTGAAGGCGAAATGACTTCCTGACCACTTAAACTTGCATCAGTTTGTAAACATCTTTGACCGTTGACGATGCTTATGTGTTAGTATTATAGCTGATGTGGTCAATTGTGTGTTAATATTTAGGGTTTAGGGTTTAGGGTTTAGGGTTTAGGGTTTAGGTGTTAGGCACCCCTCAAAATCCACTAATGTGGTTCCCGGCGAGACAATTATTGTGAATTTGGGGTGCAATTAACATGTAGACAAATAAGGCTCAAATGGAGAACGAAGGGAAGCAGCAATGTTCCAAGGAAGACAACAATCAGGAGCCCTGTCACGATCTGTCGGAACCATCCAAATGGCATGACGGGCAAACTCAGAAAACCTCGACTCATACTGTTACACAGTCAGAAAAATTTCACCATTTGAATTGGAATAAGAATTTTTTTACTCGAATTTATTTATTTTATATGATTCTATCATTGATTTTGGCATTTGATACACCTAATAAATTTTGATTTTTTTTTCAAGAAATCTGGAGACATCCCAAACGGTGATTTCCCATGGCTTTCATATTTAAAAATAGATGGACATAATAAACATTTGTAGAAAATTTAATGGAAAAAGTGGCTATTTAAAATTTAGCCCTAACTATTTCGATTCTAGCCAAATCAGCCTCGCCAATTAACCCAATTTCAAACCCCAAATGGACCGACCCAGTTTCCTTTGTTCTCCAAGTGGGCTCCTGATTACCGACACTTGAATTGCTTTTTCCTTTGTTCTCCAGGTAGGCTCCTGATTGCCAACACTTGAATTACTTTTCCCTTTGTTCTCCAGGTAGGCTCCTGATTAGAGTATAAAGCGTGTGAATACTATAAAATTTAATAATTAAAAAAAAAGATTCACTTCTATTTATTCCTCCTCTCACCCCTCTTCTCTCCATTTCTCTTCATCTTCTTGTTCCCTCTCTTTCCCTTTATTCCAAATTAAGTCCATAACAAAATTTTTAATAAATCACACTCCAAAAGCTCCATATTAAACCGCCATATTTGTCTATTCTTCACTCCGTCTTAGAGAAAAATCTACACCCATTATCATAAAAACAAACCCATCGGATCAAGGAAGATGGAAAAATCAGGTCTGATTTTGTAGTATAAATTGCTCAAAAGAAATCGAAAAGCAAACATCGTTCGCTGCTTTCTGATTTGCTGAAATTATTTTATGATTTGTTGGGAAAAACGGGACTGATTTCGATCATTGGTCGCTGCTTTCTGATTTTCTGAAATTATTTGTTGATTTGTTGGGAAAAGTCGGGTCTGATTTCGATCATGGTAAAAGTTGTTCACTGCTTCATGATTTTTCTCTTTGATCTTTAGAGGTGGTGATTTTTGTCTTTGAGTTTTGGTGATTTTTTCTTTGTAATTTTTGGTGGTAAAAGGTTTTGCAGATGGTTCATATTTTCTTGGTGAGAAGATGATAAACAATGAAAGTGAAAGGTATTGGGTGGTATAGAAAAAAGACAATCGCCGAAGATATTTGACCGGTTGCCGATGATTAAATCTACGGATTTTCAAATTGATTCCCAGTTCGGTAAGGTTTTCTCCGGCGGGTTATGAGGGAGTGGAAGGGATTTGTGTAGAAAAAATTAATTTGATTAAAAAAAAAGAAGTGGAACCTTGAACATACAGGTGTCAACAAAATATGAATGAATGGAAGATGTGGCTATACAAAATATTAAATTAAATCCATGTCAGCAGCAATTGAACAACACGCACCATCACAAGTCTTTATTAGTAGCCATTTTCTCAAGTAAAGGTGTTCAAATGAAAAACCCAAGAGTTCATATATCGGCTTTACAAGGTGATACAACATTCTTCAATACAAATTCTCCAACAAGTGAACCATAACATTTTTGCTTCCATTATGCTTGACATGACAGAAGTTCGAGTCGAACCAGACTAGCAGATAGTGGGGCGATTGGTAGTTCGGGCAGTGGAAGGGCTTGGAAGGCAGCTGTAAGGGATTGAAAGCGCGTAGTCCCTCGATTCAGGGATTGGTAGCGTCTTCCTCGATCGGTAGGTGGGCACGAATGGAGCTTTCAGAAGCGAAGAACGCTATTTTATGATAGCAACACAACAAAGAAGAATTTTATGGGGCTTCCTTGTCGAGAATTTAAAAGTTTTCTCTTAGAGAGGCGTTTCCTCGCTTAAAAAGTGTTCTTTCTCTCAAGAGATTTCCATAACTCTCGTAACTCTAAGCAATGTTGCATTTCCAATCACGCTTGGACTCACACGTGCCACCCTCAGCGGGTAGATCCGGAGAAGAATGGAAGATGGTGCAACAGCGAATCCTGTTACGTTACTTCGAATGGAATCTTATGCTTCGAATGGAATCTTATGCTGTATCACATGCAACGAGCAGGAAATATTTTCTTCTCCGGCCAAAACCGGAATTGCTGATAAGGGACGAAGATGCGCGAGAAATTAACGCACATATACCACTGAAACCCCAATTTAGAATCAAATCCCCCCACTCTGACATATTCTGCGTTTTTCCCTTTCTACACACGCTTAATGTATATATAATTAATCTTGTTTTACCTCTTAAGCATTCCATCAAATGATTGAATTTTTTTTTTTTTGTTTCCTTCTTTACTCGAAATATTCATTGACAATATGTAAAACCCAAATAACAAGGACAATCAAGATGGTAAGCAGAAAGAATAGTTGAGGAAACATTGGGAGTGGTAGATTAAAGAAGAGAAAGTAATTGGGTAGAGTAAATATTGCCTCAGTTTTAACATAAAATTTATCACATTCCAAATGGAACGACAAAGGAGGCCGGTTTATTCAGAGTCGTATAAGTTAAAAATTGAAAATTTAAAGAACAAAGAACAAAATTTCTCTCACCTCCTGAAGTCTCACTCCTAAAGTTACATGTGAACACCACATTAAAAGCTAACTCAAACTTTCAGTGCTCTATTTCCTTAGACAGCAATTGTCTTGTTTGTTTAATTGGTGGGAGTTTAGCCCGAAAAAGCCCCATCCAAATTGGCAATTGCCACCAGTTAACTGTTGCATTCACCGTTTGCCAGCAGCTTTCTTAGCAGGGATAGCAGAATCCTCATCATCTGACTCGACATCTCCATACTCCCACATTGCAAGTCTTTTCTGTCGTGCTTCTGTTTGATACTTCTCCAATTCATCCAGAGCCTGTTGTTTGTCCTTGGGCTCCCACCTCCTCCTTTTCTCCATCCTAGCAAGTCCTTCCTGAAAAATTTACAGGTCCTTGTTAGATGCTCTGCTATTAACACCACCAGCACAATAAAATATAATCCTTAAGTAGGGGCACAGGCAAATTCTTTTGGAGAATGGAAGCTCTAGGTCTTTTAAAACCCAACTTTACCAGATAAAAGATAATCTAGCTAAACCTTCACGTTTTAACAGACTGGGACTACACAAATGGAATTTGAACAGCCAACTGCTTCACTATGATACTGTAGTACCAAAACAAGTTTGGAGACCAAAAGCTAGGGAGGGGGCAGTGCAAAAAAGAACTAGTTGCTAAATGAGTAGAATAATCTCAAATCATAATTAACATAAAAGGGACCATAATTTCAAACCTTAAGCAAGGTAGCATTTATGCTGACATCAGTTTCAGGATCAACCAAAGTCACCAAAAAGATTGTCCCTGTTCCTTGACCTTTGACTTTTCCACCTGAAGCGTCTTTTTCCTCGATAGCAGCTCTGAATTCCTTTGGCCCACTTAGAAGAAGCTCACTTAGCCGGTAAGCTGCTTCCTGACCATAATCATCCTCTAGCCCAGGAACTTTAACATGAGCAAGACTGCAGAGCTGAGCTAGACCAGGACTGGAGGAAACAGATGCCTCTAGAGGCCGCAACTGACTGTAAGAAACAACTTCTTGGTTTCCATAATCAATGTAGAAAACTTCAAACTTGTCTTTGGAAGATTCCACAGCACCACGAGGGGCATTGACAATCTTAAACAAATTTTAAAGTGCAAAATCAGAATAAAAAAAAATGATATGACAAGCAAAATAATAACACAATAAAATCACCTAATATCCTTCAGAAGACATGAAACCTCTAGAGTAATACCCAACCAAGATATACATTGGGTAAAATAAGGGCTTGGGGGACAACTAGTTGATGAACGAAATTCAATTCATGAGACGCAGAGCAGCAGACCAGAGCAGCCGCAAGACGAAGTAATGTATTGTTTTTAAAGAGCAAGAGACATTACATGAACAGGGATTTACTTTTAATATTTATCTATTTAGTACCAAAGAAAACACTTAACTAACCAGTACAGCTCATGTGATGAAAAAATGGAGTATACAGTTTAAGCAGATGGTTTATTTGATTGATGGGAAAGCATCACATTGTAACTTTCTCTGTTTAAGTGAAAAGTAGCAAGTAAAAAGTAGCACATAATAATTTTGACAATTTAAAGGTTTGACTTCATAAAACTAGCTAATATCATAATTTCCATTCACATAGTAGAATACACAGGGTTAGGGTACTCAGTAGTAATCCAAGTCACATCTCCAACTGTTTAATTCAAAGCATTGTGGAACTACATAAATAAAATAAAGTACAAGAAAAAGGAAATTGGATCACTTACCATTGCTCGGTTCCATGAATTATCAGCACTGAATTGAGCAAGAACAATATCACCTTTCTTTGGATTAAAGGCACCAATTACAGGAGCCTCTTGAAGATTTAGAGAAGCAAGCTGCTTCTGAATGGCAGCTACTTTCTGGTCGGAAACCAACTGAACATAAAATTTACCACCTCCCAAAACTTCAGTGACTGTTACCTGAGAATATATATGGATGTAAAAAGTACAGAAGTCAAGCAATCATAAAATAAAACTAGTATTCACAATGAATCCAGATGGTAAATTATGCTAAACAATGTTTAACTGAGAAGCACTAGATCTAATTACATTACCTTCACCTCTTCTTTTTGGCGCTTTTCAGCTGCTCCACCATTGGCAACTTCCTCTCCCTCAACGTAATTCTCCCATACCTATATGGAGTTGTTTGTTAATAAATAATAAAGAACAAACCCATGACTAACAAGTATAACAGACCATTTTTATTTAAAAAAAATTATGTATAGCAGATCAAGCTCTTGCCTTCAATTTCTGCCTTTTGGCTGCCTGTTCAGCTTGCATGAGAAGATGAGCATCTTGGATTCTATCAGTACCAAAAGAAGTTTGAAGCCTTGCTAAACCAGCTTCCAGTAGAGTCACTGCCACATTGGATCTCGATTCCCATAATGTGCCCAAGAAAGTACCTGTTCTATCAACTGTTTCTACCTCGATCTATGTAGAAGACAACAGGAAACAAATAAGAGAGAGAATTCAAATGTAACACATTCCAAATGTAAGAAGAAAACAATGTACCTCAACATCCCTCTGCATTATCTTCCTCCTCATCAAGGCAATGGCTTCCTCAGAGTAGGGTTCATCACGACCTGGGCATCTCACTCCAGAGATAGAAAAAGCAATGCTGCAAGTCTCCTTGGGAATAAACAGTTTGAATCTATGACCACTGAGGACATATTCTACTACAGCAGACATCCTCCTGTTACGCTGCAAGAAAGGCAAAAAGTCTCTAGCTTTCTTTGACGGTCCCTGAAAGACATAAAGCAGAAACAATTAGATATTTCCTTAGAGACACATAAAAAAAGAGAATCAGTGAGAAGGATACTAACTGCTAGCAAATCTGTAACATGCATCACTGGAGGTTCTTTAGGAGAATGCATGCCCTTTTTCCCAGAAATAGCGCGTGATTCTGCTGAGAGAAGGGCATCATAATAGTTTGAGCGTTCTTCAAAATCACGATGTCTAACAACAGTTGCAAAACCACGGCCAACTAAAAGCTCAGCAACATTCACTCCAGCCAACTGGTTGCCTGCAGCAGATGGAGCAGGTGATGCATCATCCCCATCCTTTGATGCTAGGAATACAGATCCAAAGTCCATCACCCTTGAATCTGTGCCACTGGCAGGAGCACCAGGCCCATCTGCCATGCCGACCTTTCGAGAGTACTCCATTGAAACATGAACCTGAAAGCATTTAAGTTAGTAAATCATCTCCTTCTGATTCTGTAAGTCTGAAATTAGGAGAGGAGACATCAGAGAGAGAGCAATACCTGTCTTCCGATAAGGCGATTTCTCAAAAATTCCTTTGCTTCACGAGCATAGGGAGCAGGCTTTTCATCTCTACGAGGATTCCCCATTTTAGGAGTCCTAATACTTGAAAGATTAACTCTTCGTTCTGCTGATGGATGTCCAAATGGCAGAGAATCATCAGCTATAATGAGACAATCTCCGCTGACAACCTCAACCACCTAGAAAAAGCCAAGCACAAATCATTTGAGAAGAGAGAGAGAGAGAGAGAGAGAGAGTATAAAACTACTTAAACAACCCTTTGACTCATAGCTACCTTTCCTGTGAAATTCTGGTCATGAATAGCCTTGGAATTTGTTGCTGGGGGTACATAGTTCGTCCAGATTCTTAGGCGAGTCTTCTTGGCCTGAAGCTCAGCATCTTTCAACTGCTTCTTGACTTCCCCCTCAAGCATGTTTGCACTCCAATCAATGTACTTAGCATAACCCTATGCCAAAGGAAAGGAGAGGGCATAAAGTTTAGATCAGACAGGACTTGAATGTTCTAAAAACCGCAAAATAATTATACATTTCCTGTTCTAGAATTAGGAGGAACTAGCTGATCACCGTCAATGAGTTAACTGATTGAAAAGTAGAGATAACCGAAATAAACAGCTTTTAAACTACAACTTCAAACATTAAAGAAAGAGTTAAGTGAAGAAAGTTATGGCAAGAGAAAGTTAATGCATTTAGGTGAAAGAGGATCCCTTGCAAATCCACATAAAGAAAACAAGGGATGGCACAAAATGAGAGAGAGATAATGCCCAGACTGAATGTAAAGGTAATAAATACTATGACAGGACACAGTACATAATGCACACAGATGCATAATATTGAAGACAGCATTTGTACTACTAATGACCAGGAAAACAAGAGGACTAACTGTGTCACTGAACAAGATATAAGCCACTTGTTGAGCATATCGAAGCGTAAAATCAGAGCCTTCCGAATTAGAGAAAATCTATCAGTAAACAACTAATCTTTACAAGAGACAACCAACAAGAAAGGCAGTTAAGGTTAAGAAAGTTTCCAATTTCTTTTCAAAAACAAAGTGTACCTTTTACGGTGACCTTTTCTAA
Organism: Nicotiana tabacum; assembly: GCF_000715075.1. Lineage (NCBI taxonomy): Eukaryota > Viridiplantae > Streptophyta > Magnoliopsida > Solanales > Solanaceae > Nicotiana > Nicotiana tabacum. The sequence goes on along the minus strand of NC_134085.1, from coordinate 207,178,163 downwards.
AAAACATCAGTTTCTTAATAGACAAAGAAATAATTAGATTAAACAAGCAAAAGTATCAACAATTGTATGTCTATCACGCACATTTTCAACAAGCTCCAAACCCAGGTTTTTTGCCGATTCTCCATCAGGATAGTACACTGAGCCAATCAGATTGCTAAACTTGTCAACACCCTCCAGGACAATCCGAACCTGCACGTTAAACTAAATTAGAAAAAGAATAAACCGGAAACACAAACCATTGAGAGCTAACAAGAATCTCACATCTCTATTTAACACACGAGTTTCGGTAAAATGCTTTGCTTCTCTGCCATATGGATCTGGAGCAACTTCTGATACAGATGCTGCTGAGGCTGCCAGCCTCTGAGCTGTTGTCGGAGTAGCACGAGGTTCAGTAGTTGATTCTCCGTTTGGTTCATCAGAGGTAATACTAGCATTAACAACAGTTTCTGATGTTGCTCTTCTTCCCATAGTTGGTGCCTGTTTATTTAAAAAAAAAAAGAAGGGGCACTGGTAAAGTAACAAGAGCTGGCCGTGTAGAAATTTCAACTTGTACTGCATTGACCTGTATTCCGGCAATGAACACTTGGATGAACTGGAAGTCTGGAAGCAAGTACACTCGCAGTGTACTTCCATCACGAACCTGCTCAACAAATGCTTCTATCAGCTTACCTTTATTTTCCTCCAAAAGGCCCCTTGCATCAAAGATACTAGGATCACCGATTGCAGATGGAGGTAGATTCCTAATAGATGCCTCAGAAGCACCAGGTGCCTGAAAAAGCAGTATGCCAGGGATTACTACGCAAAAATAAAAAATAAAGAAGGCATCAAGCTTGAGATTTCACAATATATGGACCACTGAACTAAAAAGGACAAAGATACTGCGCAAAAGATCCACCAGCCAACACAGACCACAGTGACAGAAGCTACTCATAAAAGATTACAGTTTAGATAAAGATCTAGTTGCTGGCCATTATACGTGAAAGAATAACAAGAAAAAGAAATAAAACAGGTTAATCTGGATACCACCCACTGTCTCAGCAGTGGGCACTAATCCTGAAGTTCTAACAATCAAACCTCAATACATTTTAGATTAAATCCTGTAGCTGAGGGTGTACTGCATACAGAAGCAGACCACAAAATGGGACAAAAAACATGCGCAAAAACATCTGGAAAAGAAGCAAACTACTTCTTAGTGTTCCAGTCTGCAGAGAAAATTCATTTTCCCTGGCTCAATCCATCCATCCAAAAGAAGATAAAGCTTGGATAGATATTGCTTTGAAGTTAACAGCATTTGTTGTTGATCAAGTAAAATGGTGAAGTTCACAATATTTGTCCAGTAACAAAGACACATTAGAGACAATGAGAAACACACCCTACTCCAACGACCTAGACCTTGTTGCTTAGCTTGTTCCTCAGCATCTTGCAGCGGTTTTAAATAGGGGTTAGCATCTTTCTGTTGACCCTGCTCCCTGACCTGGTTCCATCAAAATTAATCATTTCATGAAACTAGATCTAATGGGAAATAAGTCAGCTGACGAACAGAGAAATTAACACCAATGCACCAACCTTGGCCCAGCCTGAAGCAACAACTAGCATGGAAACATTCTTGTCGCCAAGAAAAACAGTGCCATATTCCCTCCCTATGGAAGGTACAGTATATTCCACCTTGAAGGTGACCTCCTAAGGAAAAAAATGGATGCAGTTCAGAATCATATTAAAAGGACAGGAAATACATACTAGTTAGAATAATCAATGCAAGAACACCTTTCCAATGCAAAGCTTCCTCAAGAACTCTCTGCTTTGCCATGCAAATGGCTCATCCACCCCACCACGACGTGCCTACAAGTGAAAAGCTAGAATGAGATTTGAACGAGGAGAGCAATTCGAAGATATGTATCATTTGAAAAAAAAGGGTTCTTAGTGCAAGTCATACCAATCGTGGAGCCATTAGAGATGCTAAGGTAATAGATTTTTCAGGGGGAATTTCAGCCTTGGAACTGCCCATTATCACCAAACTGTCACCAGAGGGAACGGCTTTCACTCTTCCCTTCAACCATCCTGTTGATGCCATTTCAACTACTGCTAAATGCCTGAGAATAACAATCCAAATTAGGAAACGAAACTTTAATGGAGGCAGGATTGCAAGAATCATCATCCAGGTAGACATGCAGAAACAAAACAAGCCACAGCCACACTTTCCAAGGGCACTCTTTTGGTACATAAAAATCAAAAACCTTTATATGAGTAAGGATTACTAACTCAGAATAATGAGATCTTACATGGAAAAGGTAAAAGAGGCAAACAAAACAACAAATTCGAATATAGATCTCAGCAAAAGTAAACCTGTCTAATTGCTGTATATAAAATAACGACCAAAATCTCAGCCTTAAAAACGCAATTGGCAAAAAAAAACATGTTATGCATTATAGGTCATCCCAAACCAAAATATTGTAAAAGTGATTAAACTAAAATAATATAATTTCAAACGAATGTTAACGCAGACACGTCAAAAAAACAATTCTTCCCCAAACATACAAGCATAGCACAGCGCTTCTCTCCTCTATATAAACAGGACCAAAGGTTACTCGTAATATACAATGTGAATACGCCCCAAAACCAGTGATTTGAATTCATTATGCATGTACAACAACAAAATCACATAAAAAATAACGAAATACTGGATTGCATCGGCGATACGTTTAATTGTAAAGTAAGTTGATTCTGATACAAACACACGTAAAAGCGTTAATTACATAAGCACCATCCAATAGCAATACCTGAATGATCAGCACTGAATGGATCGATCGGAGACGGATGGAAAGAGAGAAAGCAAAGTAACGTACGGATCTGAGGACAAATCAGCTACCAAATCATGCAAAATTGGATTTCTACACAACGACGGTTTACGGCGAGAATGCAGAGGCTGTATCCGGAGGCGGACGGCGGATCAGATCGGGAGAGAATTAGATAAAAGTCCGTATTGTAGGTGAGAATTTATATGTGAATAGGGGGGGGGGGAGGCGGGGGTATAGAAGAAAGGAAGTGAAAATAAGATTCACCACCTTTTTCGGGTAAAATTACCTAAAATGCCATACTAATATGTCAGTTTGAGATCTAGTAAAAGAATAGAACCTTGGGTTTTCTGATTTGGTTAAAAGAAGGTTAGTTGAAAAAACTGACCGTACTTGGACCCGATAAGGACAGGCGGATTTCCCATAGTTATGACGAAGACGGAGAGCCACGTCAGATGCCTCTGCCAATAAACTACTGCCATGTCACTTAGAGGCGTTACTTTTCCCATGTCAGCAGCAAACCATGGGCTTGAGTTTTCCGCATTTTACACTGCAAGAATTATTATTTTTTTACCGCGATTTTTGTGTAGTTAAATTTACTGTATGAATATCAAGAAACACGATTCTCTAAAAACTCGTCCACTTGCATTAAGCACGTTGACAAATGTATGGTACAATAAGATGTGAAATGCTTGAATTTTCTCATGACAATTCAAAAAAAAAATCTTACATAGAAATTGTATGGTAGTATTTGGTCAGATTGTTTTTTGGGTCCACAAATCGTTCAAAAATCTCCCAATTTAAGAAAATATCATTGAATTTTCATTTCCACCAAGGGTCTGTATTTACTCGTAAAACGATACAATGAAATTTATACGTGGTTGATCATGTCCAACTCTAGTCCTAAAAAGGATAAGCAGTCGCTACAAATATAATTCGGTCTAAAAGTTCGGAGTCGAATCCCACAGAGAACTAAGATTTAACTATAGTTGTTCAATATCACCAAGAGGAAAAGCTCGAATAACTTTTAAGTTATTTAAACTATTTAACTAATAATTATAAAAAAGCAATAGAAATTTATCAACTAAAGAAACTAAGGATTGGAGAAAAGATTAGGAGGTTTAGAGTTATGATTTCCCCAATTGTTGGAATCCTTCCCGCTTGTCTTCTATACTTTCGCCTAAGTATTCTATACCGATCCTGAGTACTTTGGTTGTCGTAATTCTCTCTCGAGCAACTACCACAATTTACTAGATGTATTCTCTCGAACTACTCTAGCTGGCACTAATTCACCGCTCACTACGATCGCACCAAGGTTTCGTTATCTCTAATACTGCCTTTAAACCCTCCGTATTGATCTCTCACATATGTTAGGAGTGATGTTGTTCAACAACTACCTAAATATGTACTCTCTCTCGAGCGGTACACACTAAATAGACACGGTCAATTGATGGTCATTCAATCAACTGAAATAAGCACGTAGTTGAACAAGTAGATAAATCCAAAGGTTAAATTATATGAAAACATAACAAGAATTCATCCTCCAAGAGGTTCCATCAAAACTCTAGATAATAAATTAGCTATTCATAAAAGTATATGAAAACACAATACTCAAATTCATAACCAACAATAAAAATAGGAAGAAGAAGGGGAAAAACTCGTAGTTGAATCTTCCTCCTTACTCCTAGCGTGTTCTTACCTCCAAGGGTATTGTCTAACCCTAAAGTAGTGTCTCATCCTCTCAATTTTGTGTCTTAAGATGTATTTATATCACTTAGGGTTGCTAAAGGGAGAAATTCTCCAATCCCACTTCGGTTAGGGAAAGCTGGAATCCGCGTTTGTCTTCGCGCTAGACGCGGACTTTGACGCGGATCCACGTCTGCCTTCACGTTTAGACGCAGACTTTGATGCGGATTCAGCTTTTAAAATTCTTCCATTTTGCGAAGTGCTCCGTGTTTTGTTTCGCTTCGCTGTTTTGTGCCTTAACTTTTCTCCTTTTTCGCGTCCGACTTCGTGCCAACGCACGGGAATAGATGAGCTCCCACTCCTTTAATTTCTTCTTTTTGTGTCGAATTATCATCTTTTGATCATTTATCATGCAAACTAGTTCCTACGCATAAGAAACACATCATGAGTATATTTCACTTCAAAAACCATTTAATCTCCCGCAGCTCACACAAGAATTAATATGAAAATATACTCAAAAATATGTACTTTTCATCATTTGACGCCACCCCACACTTAAACTTTTGCTCGTCCTCGAGCAACTTAAAATTAAGCACATAGACAAGAAATATCTTTCAAAACATACTCAAGCATCACACCAAAAATAATGGTTTATATCAACGCTTAGAACCCAGCATATGCACTCCTCATACATTTTCTCAAGTTCTAAACTCATACCAAGATTATTTAAAATATTTGTGTGACTCTTTAAACATCCTAGCCTCAAAAATTGACTCCACTACATTCCTCTTTGTGACTCGCTTCTTGTGCAAACTAAAGATACGAGCTCCTTACCAATCCTTTGTAAAGCATGTGCCCTTACCAACAAAACAAAGAGAGTAATCAGTCCACACACTCAAATATGAATTCAAGTATAATTTAATGACTCACAGAATGAAAGAATTTACTCACTCTCGCAAAAAAAACTCATGTGCCCCCCAAAGCTCGTACCGTAGGCTTGCTCGTAATGTAAGTCTCTACTAATTTAAGCTCGCAAGGTCTAGGATCAATTAGGTCTTCATGGGTTGTAATGTAGGCTATGGGACAGGTAGGATAGATATGGATAGTAGTGGCTAACCCTCGTAAGTACTTTTAATACAATACACATTAACCTTTAAGCACATCATCTTCATGATCACTCAACATATTGCTACGAAATCGTAAATAACGTAGCCCATTGACTTTAAGCACATCTACATAAGCACTAGCACATATCAACGTGAATTGGAGGATTTTTTTATAATAATCTTTTCAACACCTTCCATAAATTAGTATTTCCTGCTAGTGGCTTTCTCAATATACACATGCACCTTTTGGCCGTTCTATGGTTTCCCTAAAAAAATACCCAATCTCTTTCCCTTCACTTCTAGCGACTTAAGTGCTTTCAGAGGTAAAGGTTCAACAAGATTTAATTAAGAACAATGTGATACATCTTGTACTGTGGGTACCAAGGAAAAGGCTTACAGACTCAAATTGGCTATCAAAGGATAATTTTTATCACTGGTAGGAAGATAGACTGAAGGATCAATCAAAGAAACGCCTATATCATTTTCTAAATTCACAAGACTTAATTATTTCGCTTTGACACATACACGAGGCAAGTTCTAGACTAACAATGAATGGCACAGAGTACAACCAAAATCTTACCTCACACAATGCACATGACTTACTCAGGACGGCTCAAACCCCACTCTCAAGTTAAAGCAACTAGCACAGTCATGAAATAATCCAAACACTAGGAAGTAACAACAGGAGTCAATAGACGAGCCCAAGCATCAAAAGGAACACATATATTCTCAAGGCATATAGTCACAAGAATAAAGAAGAAAGTACTCAGCGCAAATGCTTCAGCTCTAAGCCCCAACATATGTCAAAAAGCATAGATACTCAAGTTCTTCCCATTCTATTATCAGTTGAAACAAAAATTCTTTAGACTTTAAACTCTCAAGAAAACTGTCTAGGAAGTCCATCGTTGGGAAAAGTCCAAAACGTTTTTGAAAATTCTGCTTGAAAAGAAAACTACTACCCGGTTCAAGTGTCATCCCTTGGAAAAGAACTGTGGCCATAGATTAACCAAGAGGGATTATTTTTACCTATTTTTTTCCTTTTTTAACGCGCATAAAATAATACAACTAACATAGAAAACTACCCAAACACTCTCTTAAAAAACCATTTCATCATTCTTTTTTGATTTTTTCCTTTTTTTAAATGCGCATAAAATAATACAACTAACATAGAAAACTACTCAAACGGTCTCTTTAAATACAACTAACATAGAAAACTACCCAAACAGTCTCTTCACCTCACACTTAAAATTATGCATTGTCCCCAATGCACACCATAAATAACAAGAGGGTGACAGAAACTCCCTGGTAGGCCAAAGACCGAAGCATCAATAACTCATGGGATACTCAGACTTCTCCTAAGCTTTGTCCTTCGTGCGGGTACCTCACACTTAGTTCCAACCATCTAGTTTGTTGTTGCATCCTTCCAATATCTTTGCTTTTCACGCTCCTAGAAAATCACAAATTGACACTACAAAAATAATATAATAAAAAAATAATTAAAAATAAAAGAAAGCAGTAAAGCTGGGTTGCCTCCCACCAACAAGCGTTTGATTTAATGTCGCAGCACGACGTGAATCACTTTCTGCCTCCACCTTGAGCTTATTAATTGAACCCCAAGTTTTGCTTCAAGCTTATGATTATACTCTTGGGGCGGTACAAATTCTTGAGAGCCAAAAATTAGATAAAGTTTTATGCACTTTTTGGCTCTCGACCGAGGAGTGTCACCTTGCCTAGACGGCCTTGAGAATTTCAAAATATAAGGCCCATCTACCTCTTCCTTGGACTCATTTTTATGCTCGTAAGAGTTTATTCCCATTTCACCATCCAAACATGATGTAGAGAAGTGTTTGGAATGAGGTCCAACACGCTCAAACATGAACTTCATTATTTTTGACCTCCTCAACACCAATTACACTAGAGTCAACTAAATTTGTATCTTCAATGTCCTTGGCTGACTCTAGTGTTACTTCTTGAACATCGGCATCCTCAAATTCTAGTTGGATATATTGTTGGTATTCTACTCTAACCTCCTCCATTATCACCTCAATTTAGTGTCTAATTCATGCTCATCTTGACTACTATCCCCAATATTGGCTTGTTGAGCATTAAATGCTTCCACTAGTTGACTCATTTGTGCATCCAGGTTGCGAATAGTAGTATCTTTCCTTTATATCTGCATCTGTCTTTCATCATTTTGTTCCACAAGGTACTTTAGCATATCCTTGATCTCTTTCAGGTTATCATCCCTGGGTTTTTTGTTCCTATTAACTTCACAAGAAAAAGTAGAACCATCAAAGTAAGGGGTTGGGGAAAGATAAGAAATATAAGCACAAACATTAAAGTGACCATCTCGACCACCACACATAAGATTGAGTTGGTGTACATAACTCGCTCTCAAGAATTTTTAGACTATTTTGACCCAGGTGGTTTCTGTCACGATTCACACAAGGAAGATCAACAGTAGAATTACCAACATTAGAATTCTCATAATTCCAGGATGTCATGTGTTCTCAAATTAACAAGTAAAACAAAAATTAAAAAATCAAATACAAAAAATAAAATTAAAAGTTCAAACTTGAAACTTAGCAATATGTCACCTATAGCTATACCGTTAGTTCACCGGCAACGACGCCAAAATTTGATCACGCCCAACTCTATTCCTAAAAAGGATAAGCGGTCGCTGCAAATATAATCCAGTCTAAATGTCCGGAGTCGAATCCCACAGAGAACTAAGGTTTAGCTATAGTTGTTCAATATCATCAAGAGGACAAGCTCGAATAACTTTTAAGTTATTTAAACTAAGTAACTAATAATTATCTAAAAGCAATAGAAATTTATCAACTAAAGAAACTAAGGGTTGGAGAAAAGATTAGAAGGTCTAGAGTTATGATTTTCCCAATTGTTGGATTTTTTCCCGCTTGTCTTCTATACTTTCGCCTAAGTATTCTCCACCGATCGTGAGTACTTTGGTTGTCGTAATTCTCTCTTGAGCAACTACCACAATTTACTAGATGTATTCTCTCGAACTACACTAGCTGGCACTAATTCACCGCTCACTATGTTGCTGTGTGTTTACTTTGGGACTACGGGACGGTATCCCGGGAGATCCTCCTGTATGTTTACTTTGGGACTACAAAATGGTATTCCGGGATATCCCCATGTACATTTACATTGGAACTATGGGACTGCACCCGGTAGATTCTCCCTGTACTGAATATTTACATTTGGGACTACGGATCGGTATTTCGGGAGATCCCCTTGCATTATGAGTTGGACTACGGGACGGTATCCCGAGAGATGCACTAGATATTTATATTTGGGACTACAGGACGGTATCCTGGGAGATCCCCGGTTGTTACCTTTGTGTTGAGCTGTATTTCTTTCTGTGTTTACTTTGCCTATTTAGTAGTTGTTGTTGTCCTTTCTATCCTATGTTACTTTTACTGTTGTACTTATTTATACTGTTTTATTCTACACTGTTGAACCTTATATTTTATTTAACCTCAGTAGGGCTCTGACCTTCCTCTCACTACCCGACCGAGGTTAGGCTTGGTACTTACTGAGTACTGTTGTAGTGTACTCATGCCCTTTCTGTGCATGTTTTTCATGTGCAGATCCAAGTACTTCTACTCAAACTTATCACGCTTGAGATGAGGCGTTTGAAGAGACTCTGAGGTATATTTGCCGTGTTCGTAGACTGAAGAGTCCCTTTTTACTCCCTTTTGTATTAGCCTTTCTGTATTTTTCGTTTCCTTGTTAGACATTCTAGAGTTAGATGCTTGTAGACATTCAAAGGCTTGTGATCATGAGATTCCGGGTTTTAGGAAATGTATTAGTTTTTGAGAGTTGATATTGTGTATGTGTTGATACCCAACTTTTTTCTGTATATTTTATATATGCAAAATACTTTCAAAATATCGTATGTATGCATATATAGGTATATCCAAACGTTTTAGTATTTCTCCTAATTTTAAAAGATTTTTAAATCGATTTATTGCCCTATTTTAGCAATACAAAAACTAATAATTATTCTCAATATCATCATTTTGGTGAATAACTTATTTTATTCTCACGTTTATACCAAAATATAGCTAAGGTAATTTTTTGCACATTTGTGTAAATTTATTTAGTATTTTAAAAGTTAAATTGCATTTAATTATAATTTTAGCCTATTTTGAGATTTAATTGCGCGTATAATTATAAAATTGGTTCCAACATTTTAATATAATATCTATATATTATTAATTAATTTAGTACCTTTAATTTATTTTCAGAAATCATGTTACTATTTTTATAAATAAAAAGGGAAAAACTGGCTATTTAAAATATAGCCCCATTTTGTTTCAATTATAGCCCAAATTGATCGCCCAAATAACCCAATTTCAAATCCCAAATTACCCAGCCCAATTTCAATTTAACCCGACCCCTGACTCGCTTATCCGATCCGCCCGCCCTCTCTTTAATCCAGGTTGTTGATCATTTTGATCAACGACCACGATCATTCCTTACCTTTTTAATTCCCCAATGACTACCCTAATCCCCTCATTCTCTTCTATCAGCCACCTCTGAAATCCCTCTCCTCTCAAACTCTCTCGAAACCCTAGCCTCTCTCACTGTCTTCTACCTCAAGCTTACCGAATCCATAGCCTCTCAAGCCATGGATGACCTAAAATCATCTCCCTTTGCTCTCAAACACTTGGTATTCGAAGGTCCCATGTCTGACCTCGAAGGTGTCCATTCAGATCTCTACAGATACAAGGTTCTATGGCCCTTGCCGGTTTTGCTCCGGCCTATAATGATGTTTTGAGCATGGTTCTAACCTCTCCGACTCAGATCGAACCTTTTCAAAGCCTTTTTCGTTTTAGGGTTCCTCTGAAACCCTAAGATATTCGAGGTTTTCTCTGATTTTTTTCTTAGATCTGTTCTATATATGTGCTCTACTTGAGTTTTTAAACGTTTTCCCCAATTTTTCTTTCAAAAAAATTACTTCTTTCCGATTTAGGGTTTCTGAAAAAGCTTAAAATGTTTCTCCGACTCTTATTTTCCTTTCTTTGTGTGTATTTGTCACGCATGTGCTTCTACTGCTTTCTTATGCTATATATGTTCTTCTGTGCTTTGTTTTCTACTGTGTTTTGTACCATACTCGTAGGTTTATCTTACTGTATTTTCCTATATGATCTTTTGTTATGCTTTTCCGATATTTTTGTGTTCTTCTACTGTATGTATTTCCTACTGAGTTCTTAAGTTTTGTTTTCCTTCTACTGAACTCTATTTAAGTCCCTTCTAAAAGGTTTTCTTAAATACGTTTCATTTACTGTCGTGACTATTCTCTCATTATGCTCCAACACTCTGTCTGTTTTGAATGTTATTTGTGTTTGCTTGTCTTCTCATGAGATTCTGAAAAGAAATCTCTAAGCCTGTTGCCTCCTCATCTCTGTATTTGACTCGAGTCGAAAACCCTAGAATTTGGGGGTTTCCTCCGAGTTTTGTCATATGATCAAACTAGGGTTCTGTTTGAGGACCCTTGACTCTTTCAGACTTATTTCTGGGTCTATGAACTAAGTGTGAACTTCTTTTGTTTGCACACAATTCTAATTCTCCTACACTAGACTCTTCTATTGAATAGCATGACAAATTTCTTCATGTTTAATGTGTCTGTGTGTTTTTATATATGAGGAATCTTCCTTCAAAATGGTTTTCCAACTTGTGATTGATTCAGAGTTCCTTTTAATAAGTTTAATTGATTGGTACTGATTTTCCTTAAGTCGAAATCCTTCCCATCTTTCTGACCTGATTCATTCATACGAAATCCTCAATTTCGGATTTACTAGCTGTTAACTGATTTCCTTTCCTTATTTGCACAAACCGTGTACTATCAAGACTTTGTCCTTAAATAAACCTATATGTATTTACCCCTCTTGTACTGCTCTGGAAAAGTGTTTGATTGACCCCTTTCCTTAATTATTTTGCCCGTTTGAAATCAGAATCCCTTAATTAAAGGGAGACCTTGTGTAATTGATTTCCAAACTATTTTCTTACCTATTTCTACTTGATTTCTGCACTATAAAAGAGCACGACCCTTCTGCACTTTAGGACACCTTCAATTCAATACTTCTACACTTCAAACTTCACAATTCTCTTCTAAACTCATAACATTCTGATTGCTCGTTTGCACTTTGGCTTTACAAGACTACTGCTTCCTCTTTGTTTGTTTTCTCTGAAACTGGTATGTCCTAATTTTAGTTTCAGCATCACCCCAATGTGTTTACTTAAAGTTTTTATATCCATGGCTACCTCACTGCTTATGTATAGTTCAATATTTAACTTAATATGCCTATGTTCTACTACCTGTTTCTACTGTGAATATTTGCTCCCTACCCCATTACCCCTATGTATTTGTAAGTGATGACTTAGGGCATGACAACATGAATTGTTGTCCATGACTTGAGTTCTGAACTAGTGAGGTCCTAACCTCTAACAGACTGAAGGGTGTGCCAGCATATCCCATTGCTGAGTATGCCCATTATCCTACTTCTCTTGTGTACTTGCAAATTCCCTACTCCTCTATACCCCTATATGCACTAATTTTTGAGTTGTTCCCTTTTCCCCTTTTTCCCCTTTCAGAATTTCACTTCTGCACTTGCACTCTCTCCTAGATTCTAGGTTCTGCCCTCCTCTTGTGAGCCTTGCCTTGGGACCTTGAGTTCCCTCTGAACTTGGACACTTGAGGACTGGCCTTTCCACACTGCACTATGTTCTTAATCTGGTAACATTTGGGTGTGAGCACTGCCCGGAGTCCATATGAGGCTCTTAGGGAACTCTTACACATTCAAAGATGAGAGGAAGGCTTTGTATCATGATCTTTAGAGTTGGTTCATCTCATATTTCAGACATGAAGTCTGAATTAGGCTCCCCTTGGTTGTACTTTTAATTTTGCTTTTCTTATTTCATTCCGGGCTATAATAACTTGTAATAACTATTGGGGATGGCTAGTGAAAAGGGAGGGAATCATGCATGCAAAAGGGTAGATATCATGTTCATAGGGAATTATTATATTTCTGTACTTCTGCATTTCATATAGATACTATATCTATAAGTTTTTGCTGTCACACCTCCTTTTTACCCGCGCCTGAGAGGGCGCAGAGGGTTCAAGGAGTTTTTCTAATCAAAGGACAATCGAAACGAGATTTATTTATTAAGATTCAGAGTCGCCACTTGGGAGATTTATGGTGTCCCAAGTCACCTGGTTATAATCCCGAATCGAGGGAAAGAATGACTCTGTATTACAGTTCGCGAACCAGAAATCCGGATAAGGAATTCTGTTAACCCGGGAGAAGGTGTTAGGCATTCCCGAGTTCCGTGGTTCTAGCACGGTCGCTCAACTGTCATATTCGGCTTGTTTTTCTGATTTTCATACAATTGTGAACCTATGTGCCAATTTTAACTTTTAACCACTTTTATTCAAATTATTAAAGAAAATTGAACATCGTTTAAAACATGTCTTTGGATTGCGTCACATGAAATGCACCCGCAATCTTGAACACATTTGATTCGATGTTTTGGGATTTGGATTTGGGTCGCATGAAATGCACAACCGAATTTAAGAAGGTAAGATTATTAAACACGCACCTAAAGAGACTATCGTGTTATTATCTTGGGATGGGCCACGAAATTCGCTAAATGGCCCCTCCCGAAATATATGCAATTATTAACATCTATTGAGGGCCCCGCAGCCTGTGCATTTTATTTGGCGAGGCTCGTCTCATTTATTTTTAAAAGGATAATCCTAAAGTGACTACATTTTTTATTAAATTCGTCTCTAACATAAAAGAGAAAATCCTAATTAATTACATGCTTGAAAAAGGGCGTAACATATTAATTGTTAGACTAAGACAAATATTAACGGAAAGGAATATTACTAAAAATTGAAATTATAAATAAAATACGGAATCGACAAATAATATATTCAAAAGAGACTAATTATCCTATAACTAGTTTAAACTCACATTGTTAAGATGACTTGAACCGTTGGAATTAATTATTTACAAATATTTGAAACTAGAATTAACCTTAATCACTAATGCTTATTCGAAAGTTTATTAAACTTAAACGTTATCTAGTCTTGTTTGAACTCAAATCATGCCTTAATGCCTAATTCACGAAATTAGTTCAAATTCATGCCTTAACTAAATTTAGCTACATGTTCACGATTAACCTACTGTTGACAATATTAAAACCTTCATAGCTAGTGAACTAACCAGTTTTGCCAAGCCGATTCACTAAAGACCAACTTATGTTATTTTCCTCTTATTCCAATTATTAAACAGTTTGACCGTAATGAGCATGCTTAAACATATACTACCTAATAACCAAACTAAAACAGAGTATTATTTAGTACATCACTACAAGACGCCTAGTTATGCAAAGCGACAGAAATTTATAGAATAAGAATACATGAAATAGCCTAAATACAATCAGTAAAAGAAACAAAGAAAAAATTAAATTAAAGCTTCAAAGTTCCATTCTTCATATGTATTCATGCTTTCACATTTCAGCTTACAATATCGACAAGGTTACAACCATGTACCTGGTATTAGAAGTAAAAGAAAAGGAAGATCAGCAGTAGCAAAGCAACAAGAACAGTCAGCAACAGCAGTAGCAAATTGAACACCCAGAGACAGACTTTAAAACCAACAGAGATGATTCCACAACCAGTAACAGATTCAGGAATAACCCAATAGCAAACAATACCAGAAACCCAAGCTGAAACCCAAGAATTCAATTAAACAGCACTCCAGAACCAAAAGAAAACCTAGGAAGACCAATCTGAAAATCAGTAGTACCAAATGCAAATCACAGAAGCAGTAACAATATTCTGATTCTCAGTAGTAAAGAAAGGCTTTACTTTCAGTTTTTAATTCTCAAAGACTGAGTTTTTTAAGTTCTGACAAATCAGTTTTCTTTTCAACTTAAGCTCTGAATTTATGATGATCAAATCCAGTCTATTTTTTTTAACTCTCTAACTCTGACTCTCCAAGATTTTTCAAAAAGTCCCCTTAATTCTGTCCAAACTCCCCTTATTTATGTCCAAAAGCAGACCATTTTAAACAATTAAACGAATAAAGAAAAGGTCACATCTTCTTGAGCCCCGTAATCCCATTACTATATGTCTTGTTCCCCATTACTGATTAAACAAATACATTATCCCCTCCATTATATCTTGTCCCTCATGCCTTACCTTAAACAATTATATTATTCTCCCACTACATTATATCTTGTCCCCCACCATATTAAACAATTATATCAACCCCCCACTACCTCATGTCTTGTCCTCCACCATGTACTATTTTAATATTATTTAAATATTATTTAATCTTAATAGACAGAGCACTCAAAATAAAATTTGTTCAGATTTTCAATTCCAAAAATACCCCTCTGAAATTACTGAAATTACCATTTCACCCCTGAAAATACTGCAATTGACCATTCTACCCCCATTAGCTATAACCAATTCACCTAAATCAATTAACCAAAATATAGCAACTATAACCAATTTTTAATCAAATTCAATCAACAAATTCAAACTAAACGATGAACAACAAAGAAACAACCGGAATTATTTTGACTGAATAATATTTTTAAACAACATGTCTACTTTCAGATTCAACAACAATATCAAACAATCATATTCAAATTATTGAGTTCAAATTCAAATTAAGCTTAAACGGAACAAATAAACAGATTCAAATCACTAAACTCAATAATCAATGGCACCTCAAACTAAATCTAACAATTTTACAAACAAGGTAAAGGATTCAGTTGACTAATACATTTCTATATTAAAACTAAACAAGAACAAATGAACGAAAACAAACTGAAGAAATAATCAAAGTGAAAATAACGAACAAGAAAAGAATCAAACTTATACTAATTTCGGATCTGAAAATATCAAACAAAATACGGACAGAAATGAAACTTAAACCCACTAACCGGATTGGAACGATGACGAACTCAAACGCGGACAACAACCTCGACGTACCGGATCTCGATTCAACGAAAAACCCGCCTTTTCTTTTAACCTCGATGAACTGTACGCATCGAAGCTGCACATAGCAGCAGCTCACGTCCATGGCTGGTTTGACAGTGGGGAAGGCAGCAGAAGCGATGGGGTTTGTTTGGACGCGATGGACATGGTTGGACGTAGCAGAAGCAGCAGAAGCGATGAGGTTTGTTTCAGGTGGTCGTCCGACATGGTGAGGAGGAGCTACTATCGAGGGCAATGAAGAACATGAAGGAGTAGCCATGGCGGACTGGACTGGAGGTGCAGCCGCAGGTGGTGACGAGGGGGGGTTGCCGGACTGCTGGTCGTTTGAGAAGGCGAAGCAGCAACGATAGCTGCTTGTCGTGGTGGAGTTGGACGATGAAGCACGAGGGGGGCAGCCATGGCAGCGTGGTGATGAAGGTGGTGAAGACGGGTAGCAGGGGTAGGCAGCCATGGCTGCTAGGGTTTGGAGGGATTTGGAGAAGAAGAAGAGGGAGGGGGCGGGTAGGTTCTTAGGTTTTTTGGTTTTTTTTTGTGAAATGAAAGATAGGGAGATAGGGGTGTTGGGTTTTTGGGTTATGGACTGGGTCGACCCGGTTTGAAATGGACCGGGTCGTAGGGGAAGGTTGGGTATCTTTGGGCCTGTGACTTAAAATTGAAGAAAAGGCCCAATCCGTTCTCTTCTATTTTTGTCCTTTTCTATTTATTCAATTTCCTAAATAATAAAGCTAAAAATGCTAAGATTAAATTATAAAACCCAAAATTATCTGGAAATACTAATTAACTCTTAATAACAATTAACACACAATTAAATAGCGATTAATGATAAAATCACACAATTTGGACATTAAATGCTAAAAATGCAACGTACATTATTTTTATGATTTTTTTCATTTTGTAAAACAAACTTAATTAAATATCAAATGCAAATGCGACATATTTTTATATATTTTTTTTAATTTAACACATTAACATGCACAAGCAAAAATACAAATAATTATATAAAAAATGTCACGAAAATTCAAAAATTGCACACAAAGGAAAATTATTTTATTTTGAATTTTTTGGGAGTAATCCTCATACAGGGCAAAAATCACGTGCTCACAGCTGCCCCTCTTTGTCCGAAAACACGAAGAGTTTTCGTGCAAAGATAAAGTGAGCGGATACGAGCGATTTTTGCCTGTTCGGGTACTCCGTGTGAAGCATTTTTTGAAAGATTTAACCGAACCTTTGCTTCGCAGGTTTCCTACATATCCCTGGCTAAAAAGGAATCAGGTTAATGTAGTTCGGGAAGTTTTGGTAGCTGGGACTACCATGGGACTGTCTTTTTTCCTGTTACTGCTGCTGCATGCTGTTACTACTACTTACCGATCTCCTTATTACACCGTGCTTAAAAGAAAAATCAAGAAGCTAGGCTAGACTACGGATTACAAGATCTCATATATCTTCCATTTGTTCTTGATGCCTTGCTTTCTTGTCGGCTTGCGTCTATTCCTGCGCTTCTTTCTTCCGAGAACTGAAGGAGATGACACCGGCCTCTTGCTTTCCTGAACACCAGTTTGCATCATTTTGTTCTGTCTGCTTGAGGATGCGGCTTCCTGCATTATGTTGTGGATCTTTTGTTATAACTTTCTGCCTTTCGGTGGGTTACGGATTTCAAGACCTGTAATGTAAAGACTGAAAAATATTCCCTCGTTATACAGGTGGGCGCCTAATGCTAAAGACATGAAAAGTATTCCCTTGTTATACAGGTGGGCGCCTAATTGGTAAAGACATGAAATGTATTCCCTTGTTATACAGGTGGATGCCTAATTGGTAAAGACATGAAAAGTATTCCCTTGTTATACAGGTGGGCGCCTAATTGGTAAAGACATGAAATGTATTCCCTTGTTATACAGGTGGGCGCCTAAAGGTAAAGACATGAAAAGTATTCCCTTGTTATACAGGTAAGCGCCTAATTGGTAAAGACATGAAATGTATTCCCTTGTTATACAGGTGGGCGCCTAATGGTAAAGACATGAAAAGTATTCCCTTGTTATACAGGTGGGCGCCAAATTGGTAAAGACATGAAATGTATTCCCTTGTTATACAGGTGAGCGCCTAATGGTAAAGACATAAAATGTATTCCCTTGTTATACAGGTGGGCGCCTAATTGGTAAAGACATGAAATGTATTCCCTTGTTATACAGGTGGACGCCTAATTGGTAAAGACATGAAATGTATTCCCTTGTTATACAGGTGGGCGCCTAATTGGTAAAGACATGAAATGTATTCCCTCTGTTATATGGGCGGGCTCCCAACTTTAAAACTTTAAAATTTAAATACTGAAATGTATTCCTCTGTTATATGGGCGGGCTCCCAACTTAAAAACTTTGAAATAAATCACCATTCTGTTCTTCAGGGGGGCTCCTGACCTCAACAACAACTTTGAAAAATAAATCGTCATTCCTTTCTTCAGGGGGGCTCCTGACCTCGGCAACAACTTTAAAAAATGCATTTGGCAATGCTTTATGAAAATATATATTTTGGCAATGTTTATACAAGCCGGACCACTCGGGACGAATAGATTCAATATCCTATTAGAGGGCGGATAGACCCACCATATCCTATTCGAGGGCGGATAGACCCATCATATCCTTATTCGAGGGCGGATGAACCCAAAATATCCTATTCGAGGGCGAACGAACCCGAAATATTTTATTCGAGGGCGAACGAACCCGAAATATCCTATTCGTGGGCGGACGAACCCGAAATATCCTATTCGAGGGCGGATGAACCCGAAATATCCTATTCGAGGGCGGATGAACCCGAAATATCCTATTCAAGGGCAGATAGACCCAAAATATCCTATTCGAGGGCGGACGAACCCAAAATATCCTATTCGAGGGCGGACGAACCCAAAATATCCTATTCGAGGGCGGACGAACCCAAAATATCCTATTCGAGGGCGGACGAACCCAAAATATCCTATTCGAGGGCAGACGAACCCAAAATATCCTATTCGAGGGCGGACGAACCCAAAATATCCTATTCGAGGGCGGACGAACCCAAAATATCCTATTCGAGGGCGGACGAACCCAAAATATCCTATTCGAGGGCGGATGGACCCAAAATATCCTATTCGAGGGCGGATGGACCCAAAATATCCTATTCGAGGGCGGATGAACCCAAAATATCCTATTCGAGGGCGGATGAACCCAAAATATCCTATTCGAGGGCGGATGAACCCAAAATATCCTATTCGAGGGCGGATGAACCCAAAATATCCTATTCGAGGGCGGATGAACCCAAAATATCCTATTCGAGGGCGGATGAACCCAAAATATCCTATTCGAGGGCGGATGAACCCAAAATATCCTATTCGAGGGCGGACGAACCCAAAATATCCTATTCGAGGGCGGACGAACCCAAAATATCCTATTCGAGGGCGGACGAACCCAAAATATCCTATTCGAGGGCGGACGAACCCAAAATATCCTATTCGAGGGCGGACGAACCCAAAATATCCTATTCGAGGGCGGATGAACCCAAAATATCCTATTCGAGGGCGGATGAACCCAAAATATCCTATTCGAGGGCGGATGAACCTAAAATATCCTATTCGAGGGCAGATGAACCCAAAATATCCTATTCGAGGGCGGACCGCGGATGAACCCAAAATATCCTATTTGAGGGCGGATGAACCCAAAATATCCTATTCGAGGGCGGATGAACCCAAAATATCCTCAAAACTTGAAATTGTCTTACCTCCGACCGTTTTTCTTAAAATCGTGCTGTCTTGCTATCCCTTAAAACTTGAATTGATTTCCTCGTTCCTCCGAGAAAAATTTCGACAATGGCAGAAAATTTTTTGCCCCAGTTTTGGTGCTTTTCCTTGTGGCATGTTTTTCTCCATTAATAAGTTTTCCTTTTCCTGCTTCAAATCAAAGAAAATTTGTTAGTTTTAAAACATGGTGAGTGGTCGTGCCACTCCTGCTGGGGATGGTTTTTCCCTTTCTCCCTTCCCCGCTCTGTGTTTCATTACGCTATCAAAACTTGCTGGGGATTATTTTGCTGGGGATGAATTTTCCTTTTCTTCCTTCCCCACTCTGTGTTGTCCGACCCTCTTGGAACTTGGTCGAAAATCTGTCGAGGATGCTTCTACATCTCGATGATCTGCGGGGGATAACACTGCAAACCGCTGAGTAACACTGCTGGGGATAACACTGTTGAGGATAACTCTGCTGAGTAAAATATGTTATCTTACTCCTTCCAAGATTACTTCCTTTGAGTAGGATGTTTCATTCCTCTACAAACTGTTTCCTTTTGCAAAACTGGTTTTTCTCTTTTTTTTTCTCTTTTTTTTTTTATTATTTTTTCTTTGTTTTGTTATCTTCTTCCTTCGAAGACTACCTCCCTTAAAACTCGTTTTGCCTTTCCCCGAAAAACTGCTGGGGATACCGCTTTTCACCAAACTTGTGTTATACTTCCCGAAAATTTTCTGCCCCAATTTGACAATCTTTCTTGTGGTGCATCTTTCCGTCATCGGTAGCATTCCCTGTTCCTGCTTCAAATCAAAGAAAATTTGATCAGTTTAAAATGTGGTGGTTGGTTGCGATACTCCTGCTGGGGATGCCATCAACCATTCTCCATCTATGCGTTGTCTGTCCATCTTGAAGCTTGGGCTGATACCTTCCACCCTTCTTGACGATTCATTATTCCCAAATCTCTTAACCATTTTCCCGGTCTCCTTATCTGACCTCATGCATTTTCATGACAACTGATGTCACTTGAAGATCGTGCATGTTCATTGATTAACCACTTTCTTTGTCTATTCGTGTCACTGAAACAACCTTTTTTGCTGGGGATATCCCTCTTCTTTTGTGGCATAGCTTCGGAAACTGGCATTTCCCCGACCTTTTAGTCTCATATGAATTTCCCAAATCATGCCCATTCACTCTCCGCGTTGTTTTTTCTTGATTTGTCCACGGGCCTTGGGCTTGAGGTCTATAACCATTGATTTTGGCGAAGATATCCCTCTTGACACTCGTCCATCCTTTTGTCAAGTCCCTCTTGCTGGGGGGATATCTTTCTTGATACTAGCCTCGCGCTTGTTCCTTGCTGACTATACCACTTGGATGTACTAGTCAGATCTCGTCTTGCATAATTGAAAACTGATGGTAGATTTTGAAGTCATTTCTCACTTGTTCTGACCAAACAGACTCTATTGGGGAATTTTTCTATGAAAGGAGAAAGATAAAAAGGAACAGAATAAAAGACAAAGGAAAGAGATGACTCTCTATGAGAAAACTGTAAAATAAAAACCTATCAACTGCGGATACCAACCCTAATGGTCATGACCTGCACATATGGCCTATCCTTTGTCGTTTATCTCCTTTCACAACTTTCGTCTGGTGATTTCCATCTGATTCTCAATCTTTATTCGACTTGTAGTGCCCGAAGGGTTTTCACTGTCAAGCCTCTCTCATTTTGTTTTTTTTTCTCAACTTTCATCGCCTTATGGTGTCTGTGAAGATTTTCACCGATAAGACTCTCTCATTTGTATCACTTTCCAGCTGGGGACTTGGAGTGTTGCCGATATGACTCTCTCTGCTGGGGATTCTTTTCGGCTATCAATTCATTTCCAGTCCATGATCCTCTTCTCTGTTGGGAATCGGGGTGTTATCCCCGACTTCCGTTTGTATGACTTGACATCTTTTGAAGACTGGTTAAAAGGTCTTTCTTTGGACCGTAACGTGAGGTTTTGGATAGGGCTAGAAAGAAAGGGTATTAGCGGCTCAAAACGAATCAATTTGGGTTCAAAATTTACAACCTTCGGAACCGGCTTTCTCTATATCAAGCACAACTTCTGCCCCAGTTTCTTGCTTGGGGATTTTTATTTTTATTTTACACTATGCACACTATGACCGAGCCGTGAAGCGCCTACGTATCCTCTTTGAGGAATCAGGTCAAACGTAGTTCCCAATTCCTTGTTGTGACTTTCTTTTGTTTTTGTTGTCATTCTTTTTCTTTTCTTTATCTCTCCTCTTTTTTTTTTCTTTTTGTTGTTTTTGTTGTTTTTTTTTTCTTTTTCTTTTCTTATCTTTTTATGTTTGTGTTTCTACTCTTTGCTACTGATTCCGAAAAAGGGGTATGAAAGAAAACAAATAAGGCTCAAATGGTTAACGAAGGATAAAGTGTTTGGATAGCCGAATAAAATACCTCCGTCATTCCAGTCTTCAAAATATGCCAAGTGCAAACAACACAATTAAACAAAGATTTGTAGCCTCTTCTGATTGTGCCAGACTTGACACACATTGGGAAACACTCTCATTCTTATTCCATGAACGACCCCCATGTCAACATGGCTAACTCGCCTTTAACGGTTTTCTTTTTGTTTTACTCGCCCCAGTTTCACATGGTTCGGGCTTCAAGTGATCTCAAACTATTCTTATTTCCTTTAAGTGTTCCGATCACCTCCCAATGGTTTAATGATCAACTTTTAATATTAGGCCAAAATCTGTGTGCGTATGTCATGTCCTAGAATCGGTGTTTGAACAAAAGACACAACAAAAGGATAAAAGAACCAAACAAAGAAAATGACTGGAAATAATAAAAGACCGAAATTTGCATTAGACTAACGGTGGAACGGTTCAAATAACAAAGTAAGCAAAACAAACCAAAGTACACCATGAAACAAACCTGGACAAAACTAAATAAACCATTGTGGCAAAAATGGAAGGATAAGAAAGTTTGACACAAGACAATATCCGGATTACAACCCTAAGAATAATTCGGACAACAGAAATGACAACAAAATAAGCCACCAAAAGCTTTTCTCTTGCTAACCAAGGAACGGAGCGTCCTCCCACTTATCAAACCTGGCATTTTAGCCACTGAGCTTCGCATCAATATTGCCAAGACCATTACCAACTTCAATATCATCAACCTCAGTCAATAAGTTCCCAATAGGATTCGAGCGCTCTCTGTCATCAGGCCTCATCCCCACAAAGTGTGCATCATGATGTGCAGGTAAAGGATTCTGCGTGATATTCTGGGCGTCATTGTCTTGGATTACAATCAGGTTTCCTGGATCTTGTGTTTCCGGCTTACCACAAACCAACCACCTTAACTTTCTTTGCGATTCAAAACAAAACAGGTTAGAATGGAATCAGTCGGTCCTCATTATTAACAACATCTTTTTCCTTTTTTTTTTCTTTTTCTTTTCATTTTTCTTTCTTTTTTTTTGATTTTTTTTTGATTTTTTTCATTTTTTTTTGTTGTGGTCGAATCTTATGGAGATTGCCTACGTATATTGACCCCCCATGAATCAGACCTTGCGTAGTTCGGAACAATAAAAGATAAATAATAATAAAACACATTTTTTTTCAATTTTCATAATAAAACAAACTTGATTATAAAAGTTTAAAAAAAACTGACCATACTAACAGACTTTGACAAAGGACAACAAACGGACTCGAAAATCAAATAACTCGCATACTCTAATCAAAGAATTACAAACTCAAAAACAAACAGCCAGATTCCTTCCCCTATTTGATAATTTTAACCAAATGGCTGTTTTTACAAACGTGCCCCTTTCCCAATTTCAAATGAATTTTGAGGTCGTGGAGGATTATTTTATGACACTACAAACTGGTCCGTTCTTTTACGAAAATAGCCTTTCGACAACTGAAAGATACTCTAAGGCTATCTCGGCAAGAACAGTTTAATTAATCTCCGAAGCTGGAATGGCTTATTTTGATTAAAAATCTAAGCGGTATTTACTTGACTACTGACTCTTTTTTTTAAATTAAAATAAAAAGACCAGGTTTTGCAAAGACGGCCTTTCAGCACCTCGACGGCGAAGATTTTAAGGCTGTGTGGGTCAATTGGCCAAAATGTAAAAAAATGACCCAAAGGTGGCTGTTTATGCAAAGTCAGCCTTCCGGCGCCTCTTTCGGGAACATTCGGCTATTTTGACAAAAACAGCATCACCCGACTTATTTATGACTTTTTTTTTTTCAAAATAGAAGACCCAATATTGCAGACACGGCCTTTCAGCGTCTCGGGGATGAAGATTTTAAGGCTGTGTGGGCCAACCGGCCAAAATCCTAAAATAATGATTACTTGTGATTGTTAATGTAAAGTCAGTCTTCCGGCGTCCTTTTCGGGAACATTCGGCTATTTCTGGCAAAAACAGCACCACCGACTTATTTATGACTCTTTTTCTTGTTTTTTTTTCTTTTCAAAAATAGAAAACCAGATATTTGCAAACACGGTCTTTCAGCGCCTCGGGGACGAAGATTCTAAGGCTGTGTGGGTTAAACGGCCGAAAAACTAAAAAATGACCTAAGGTGGCTGTTTATGCAAAGTCAGCCTTCTGGCGTCCCTTTCGGGAACATTCGGCTATATTTGACAAAAGCGGCATCACCCGACTCATTTATGATGAAATTAAAATTCTGACATTTTGGCTATTTCTGCAAAAGTGGAGGTTGGACCCGACGAGGGTTGCCTACGTATCTCACGCCCTGTGAGAATCAAACCGGCGTAGTTCCGGCAAATAAACTAACTAATTTTTGAAAACAAACATATTTCTTTTATAGCAAAAGAAGCTATTTTTCCTTTCCGTTTTTTTTTTAAAAAAACAAAGCAAACTAAAATAAAGGACTCTTTCCTACACACTTTCTGTTTTTTGGGTAAACAAACAACTTTTAAAAATAAAATATATTTTTTTCAAAATTTCAGCAGAGTTCCGACAGTACGTGGACACTGTTTTTTTTTTAAATTAATCATCTAGCTCATCCCTTGCTATTTTCTCTTTTTCTCAATTTTTTTTTTTCAAAAATTTTCTAACATTCCCTTAGATTCAGAAGCCGGTCAACATGCGGGTTCGAAACAAATAAATGCACAGAGCGTAAGTAGGATGCATCAGGATGGTCTTTTCTGTTTCAGGTTGCTATTCCTAGATGGACCCAACCCCTGTGTTGAGTCCCCTAAGTCAAAAAATGCACATGATGCAGATAAGCGTTCCTACTAGGGATCTGGCATGAAGTTGAGTTATTCTAGGTTCAGAACCTGGGTGTTTGTTTTAGACCTGGCTTACCCAAGCGGACAGCTCGAGCCGAGGGGGGGCAGCGTACCGGGGATACAGAAGCTCAATCCGGCTTTGCAACTTATCCGAACCTCGTTCTAAAAATGGGATTGACTCTAAACAGAAAAGAAGTCACACGAAGTGCACCCTTCTTCATGATTTAGAAGACTCAGAGAGGAGATGTGTTTCGATACAGTTTATATACAGTTCACAAAATATCAAAGCGGTAAAAGCATCATTTTGCATATTAAGCACAAATCATATGAGAATATCAGATAATAAAGTCAAAATACAACAATTTATCAAGCTCGAATTTCTAACCCTGAACCGGTGGTTCTGGGTGAAGTTGATCCCCAGCAGAGTCGCCAGAGCTGTCACACCTCCTTTTTACCCGCGCCTGAGAGGGCGAAGAGGGTTCAAGGAGTTTTTCCAATCAAAGGACAGTCGAAACGAGATTTATTTATTAAGATTCAGAGTCGCCACTTGGGAGATTTATGGTGTCCCAAGTCACCTGGTTATAATCCCGAATCGAGGGAAAGAATGACTCTGTATTACAGTTCGCGAACCAAAAATCCGGATAAGGAATTCTGTTAACCCGGGAGAAGGTGTTAGGCATTCCCGAGTTCCGTGGTTCTAGCACGGTCGCTCAACTGTCATATTCGGCTTGTTTATCTGATTTTCATACAATTGTGAACCTATGTGCCAATTTTAACTTTTAACCGCTTTTATTCAAATTATTAAAGAAAATTGAACATCGTTTAAAACATGTCTTTGGATTGCATCACATGAAATGCACCCGCAATCTCGAACACATTTGATTCGATGTTTTGGGATTTGGATTTGGGTCGCATGAAATGCACACCCGAATTTAAGAAGGTAAGATTATTAAACACGCGCCTAAAGAGACTATCATGTTATTATCTTGGGATGGGCCGCGAAATTCGCTAAATGGCCCCTCCCGAAATCTATGCAATTATTAACATCTATTGAGGGTCCCGCAGCCTGTGCATTTTATTTGGCGAGGCACGTCTCATTTATTTTTAAAAGGATAATCCTAAAGTGACTACATTTTTTATTAAATTCGTCTCTAACATAAAATAGAAAAATCCTAATTAATTACATGCTTGAAAAAGGGCGTAACATATTAATTGTTAGACTAAGACAAATATTAACGGAAAGGAATATTACTAAAAATTGAAATTATAAATAAAATACGGAATCGACAAATAATATATTCAAAAGAGACTAATTATCCTATAACTAGTTTAAACTCACATTGTTAGATGACTTGAACCGTTGGAATTAATTATTTACTAATATTTGAAACTAGAATTAACCTTAATCACTAATGCTTATTCGAAAGTTTATTAAACTTAAACGTTATCTAGTCTTGTTTGAACTCAAATCATGCCTTAATGCCTAATTCACGAAATTAGTTCAAATTCATGCCTTAACTAAATTTAGCTACATGTTCACGATTAACCTACTGTTGACAATATTAAAACCTTCATAGCTAGTGAACTAACCAGTTTTGCCAAGCCGATTCACTAAAGACCAACTTATGTTATTTTCCTCTTATTCCAATTATTAAACAGTTTGACAGTAATGAGCATGCTTAAACATATACTACCTAATAACCAAACTAAAAAAGAGTATTATTTAGTACATCACTACAAGATGCCTAGTTATGCAAAGCGACAGAAATTTATAGAATAAGAATACATGAAATAGCCTAAATACAATCAGTAAAAGAAACAAAGAAAAAACTAAATTAAAGCTTCAAAGTTCCATTCTTCATATGTATTCATGCTTTCACATTTCAGCTTACAATATCGACAAGGTTACAGCCATGTACCTGGTATTGGAAGTAAAAGAAAAGGAAGATCAACAGTAGCAAAGCAACAAGAACAGTCAGCAACAGCACTAGCAAATTGAACACTCAGGGACAGACTTTAAAACCAACAGAGATGATTCCACAACCAGTAACAGATTCAGGAATAACCCAACAACAAACAATACCAGAAACCCAAGCTGAAACCCAAGAATTCAATTAAACAACACTCCAGAACCAAAAGAAAACCTAGGAAGACCAATCTGAAAATCAGTAGTACCAAATGCAAATCACAGAAACAGTAACAATATTCTGATTCTCAGTAGTAAAGAAAGGCTTTACTTTCAGTTTTTAATTCTCAAAGACTGAGTTTTTTAAGTTCTGACAAATCAGTTTTCTTTTCAACTTAAGCTCTGAATTTATGATGATCAAATCCAGTCTATTTTTTTTAACTCTCTAACTCTGACTCTCCAAGATTTTTCAAAAAGTCCCCTTAATTCTGTCCAAACTCCCCTTATTTATGTCCAAAAACAGACCACTTTAAACAATTAAACGAATAAAGAAAAGGTCACATCTTCTTGAGCCCCGTAATCCCACTACTATATGTCTTGTTCCCCATTACTGATTAAACAAATACATTATCTCCTCCATTATATCTTGTCCCCCATGTCTTACCTTAAACAATTATATTATTCTCCCACTACATTATGTCTTGTCCCCCACCATATTAAATAATTATATCAACCCCCCACTACCTCATGTCTTGTCCTCCACTATGTACTATTTTAATATTATTTAATCTTAATGGACAGAGCACTCAAAATAAAAGTTGTTCAGATTTTCAATTCCAAAAATATCCCTCTGAAATTACTGAAATTACCATTTCACCCCTGAAAATACTGCAATTGACCATTCTACCCCCATCAGCTATAACCAATTCACCTAAATCAATTAACCAAAATATAGCAACTATAACCAATTTTTAATCAAATTCAATCAACAAATTCAAACTAAACGATGAACAACAAAGAAACAACCGGAATTATTTTGACTGAATAATATTTTTAAACAACATGCCTACTTTCACATTCAACAACAATATCAAACAATCATATTCAAATTACTGAGTTCAAATTCAAATTAAGCTTAAACGGAACAAATAAACAGATTCAAATCACTAAACTCAATAATCAATGACACCTCAAACTAAATCTAACAATTTTACAAACAAGGTAAAGGATTCAGTTGACTAATACATTTCTATATTAAAACTAAACAAGAACAAATGAACGAAAACAAACTGAAGAAATAATCAAAGTGAAAATAACGAACAAGAAAAGAATCAAACTTATACTAATTTCGAATCCTAAAATATCAAACAAAATACGGACAGAAACGAAACTTAAACCCACTAACCGGATCGGAATGACGACGAACTCAAACGCGGACAGCAACCTCGACGTACCGGATCTCGACTCAATGAAAAACCCGCCTTTTTCTTTTAACCTCGACGAACTGTACGCGTCGAAGCTGCACATAGCAACAGCTCACGTCCATGGCTGGTTTGATAGTGGGGAAGGCAGCAAAAGCAATGGGGTTTGTTTGGATGCGATGGACATGGTTGGACGTAGCAGAAGCAGCAGAAGCGATGAGGTTTGTTTCAGGTGGTCGTCCGACATGGTGAGGAGGAGCTACTGTCGAGGGCAATGAAGAAGATGAAGGAGTAGCCATGGCGGACTGGACTGGAGGTGCAGCAGCAGGTAGTGACGACGAGATGGTGGTTGCTGGAAGAGCTGGACGTCGACGAAGGCGAAGCAGCAACGATGGCTGCTTGTCGTGGTGGAGTTGGACGATGAAGCACGAGGGGGGGCAGTCATGGCAGCGTGGTGACGAAGGTGGTGAAGACGGGTAGTAGGGGTAGGCAGCCATGGCTGCTAGGGTTTGGAGGGATTTGGAGAAGAAGAAGAGGGAGGGGGCGGGTAGATTCTTAGGTTTTTTGGGTTTTTTTTTGTGAAATGAAAGATAGGGAGATAGGGGTGTTGGGTTTTTGGGTTATGGACTGGGTCGACCCGGTTTGAAATGGACCGGGTCGTAGGGGAAGGTTGGGTATCTTTGGGCCTGTGACTTAAAATTGAAGAAAAGGCCCAATCCGATCTCTTCTATTTTTGTCCTTTTCTATTTATTCAATTTCCTAAATAATAAAGCTAAAAATGCTAAGATTAAATTATAAAACCCAAAATTATCTAGAAATACTAATTAACTCTTAATAATAATTAACACAATTAAATAGCGATTAACGATAAAATCACACAATTTGGACATTAAATGCTAAAAATGCAACGTACATTATTTTTATGATTTTTTTCATTTTGTAAAACAAACTTAATTAAATATCAAATGCAAATGCGACATATTTTTATATTTTTTTTTAATTTAACACATTAACATGCACAGGCAAAAATACAAATAATTATCAAAAGAAAATGTCACGAAAATTCAAAAATTGCACACAAAGGAAAATTGTTTTATTTTGAATTTTTTGGGAGTAATCCTCATACAGGGCAAAAATCACGTGCTCACATCTGCACTTCTGCATTATATAGAGACCATGTCTATAGGTTTCTGCATTTTTCTATTATATAGAGACCATGTCTATAAGTCATTTCTGAAATTCTGCATATTATATAGATAATATGCCTATAGGACTTCTTGCAATTTGCATGTGCATCTGTCATTAGGCAAACCTGTTTATAGGAGTTAAATAACTAACTGCATATAGATGACTTGCCTATAGGATTTTTGCATGTCAATAACAATGTTTTTAAAGTCAACAACACCTAGAAAGCATGCCTATAGGAATTAACAACCTAGTATGAAACGTTTTCGTTCACCTATAAGTCTAAAATTGGCAATATCATTGTCTAACATCTGCAGAATCTTTTGTCAAAACTCGTCTTCCCTGAATAACTGACGGCCTCTTCTAAAATCAGTACACTTTATCTTTTCTGAAACCAGTAGATATCATGCCTATAGGTTTTGTCTAACACTTAGGCAAGCCTTAGGATAAAAGTTATGACTGCACCAGTTTTTTTTTTGTTAATTACAACCAGCGGGCAGGTCTAATTCGGACTTCTTATATGCAAATATGTGATAAATCAGCCTGTTTTCCCCTTTTAAGTTTTAATCAGACCCTAATCAGTACATGCAAGACATGCTAAACTATATGCTTTCTTGATTTGAGGAGGTTTATTTGAGCCATACCTGTTTATGTGTTTTCCCAATACTTGCTATACATGTTTTGGTTGTCACCTTAGAATTTTGTCCTTTTAAAACTGCAAAACCTCATGCCCCCTTTCCCTTTTAGGATTAGTAGTTCCAAGCACCTCTGGGGCTGATAGGATTGGGGCGGATAATAGCATGCAATAAGTAAATGAGACTATTCCGCGCTTTAACAAAGGGTAGATATGGATGTGATGACCACGCGATAATCTCACGTGTAATCCCTCGTCGAGGAGCGATTACCGGACATTGTGTGGGATGATCCATATTATTTATAAACCTAGGACCCCCTTTCCTTTACTTATTTATTTCGTTGTTTACCTTTCAAAATTTTAAACCGTTTTTTCTCAAATTTCAGCTTGCCTTTCACTTCTTTTAATTTTATCTATTTGCAACCATTATGTGAAAACCCCCTCATATTTGAAACTCTTATTTGTTTATTTAAAGTCACAATTATAGTATGGCCGGGAACCACACTAGTGGATCCTGAGGGGTGCCTAATACCTTCCCTTTGGGATAATTTCAAGCCCTTACCCGATCTCTGGTTTTCCTAAATCAAACTCTTCTTAGTGTCCTAACGCACTTTAATCATTAGGTGTCGACTCTTCTCATTTAATACCCGTCAAAAGAGTTGTCAATATCATAAACCCTATTTCGCGAGAAAAAAGGGGGCGCGATAGTATGCCGAGCGGCACTTTTAAACACTGTTTTATTTTACTATTTTAGTTTTTAATTGTTTCTTTCGCAAATTGGTTTATTTTCCGCATTTTAGGCTTACCTGGTCGTAGAGACTAGGTGCCGTCACGATGGTTCACGGAGGGCGAACCAGGGTCGTGACAAGTTGGTATCAGAGTTCTAGGTTCATAGGAGCCATGAATCACAAGCCGATTTATTAGAGTCTCGCTGATCGATACAGAGACGTCTGTACTTATCTACGAGAGGCTATGTAACTGTTAGGAAAATTCCACTTCATTTGATTTCCTTGTCGTGCGAGATTTTGACATCACAATTCTAAACTTCTGTCTTCTATTCTCTCACAGATGATGAGGACACGTGCTACCCAAGACGATTGGGCTTTCGTGCCCCTACTACAGCCATCAGAGGCTAGGGCCGGGGTAGAGGCTGAGGACGCGCACGTGGTGCAGCTAGAGCACCCATGCGAACTGCTACCGAGGTACCACCAACAGTTCCAGCCGGAGTCCAGGCACCTAATACGCCTACTGCTACTACTACTCCAGCTCTCCAAGAGACTCTTGCGCAGTTCATGAGCATGTACACCACTTTGTCTCAGGAATGGTTGCTTCCCCTTGCTGCAGCCACATCTCAGGCCAGGGGAGGAGCACAGACTCCCACCGCTGACACTCCTGAGCAGCGAGTGCATGTTGATCAGGTCCCAGAGATTATTCTTGTACAGCCTATAGCCCCAGGTCAGCCTGAGGACAGGGCAGCGGCTTCAGAGGATGAGCAATGGAGACTTGAGAGGTTCAAAAAGTATGATTCTCCTGTATTCAGTGGGTTAGCCTTCGATGATGCCTTGGGATTTCTGGAGGAGTGTCATCGTATCCTCCACACTATGGGTATATCATAATCGAGTGGAGTTTCTTTCACTACTTTCCAGCTTCGAGGAGCCGCCTATGAGTGGTGGCGTACCTATGAGTTAGATAGTCCGGACGAGGCAGCTTTACTGACTTAGACTCAATTTTCAGATATGTTCCTAAGAGAGTTTGTTCCTCAGAGCCTTAGAGGCGCATGACGCGCAGAGTTTGAGCATTTGTGCCAGGGTGCTATGACTGTCTCGGAGTATGCTGTCAGTTACACTAGTTTGGCTAGACATTCCCCAACCTTGGTTTCTACTGTTCGCCAGAGGATTCGCTAATTTATTGAGGGGCTTATTCCCAGCATCAGGTCTAGCATGGCTCATGAGTTGGAGATGGATATTTCTTATCAGCAGGTGGTGAGCATTGCTAGGAGGATTGAGGGTATGCATGCTAGGGAGAGAGAGAAGAGGGAGGCCAAGAGGTCTCGAGAGTCGGGCCATTATTCTGCCCGTTCCCTAACAGCAGGTCATCATGGTAGGGGTTATATGAGTCGCCCCGTTCATTCAGCTCTTCCAGCAGCCAGTGGTGTTCCAGCTCCTCCTAAGCCCTAGGAGCCTTATTATGCACCTTCAGTATCTAGTGCACCTCCTACGCGGGGTATTTTCAGTGGTTAGTCCAGCAGACCTGACCCGAGCCAGTCACAGCTGCCACATCCTCCTAGAACTTATTTCGAGTGTGGTGATACATGCCATATGGTGAGGGAGTGCCCCAAACTTAGGAGTGGTGCACCTCCACAGACTTCTCAGCCACAGCGTGCCTTGCAAAGTTCTCAGGCTATGATTACAGCTTCAGTTTCTACCCCACATGCTCAGCCAGCTAGAGGTGGAGGTCGGGGAGATAGAGGTCACCCTAGAAGGGGAGGCCAGGCTAGATACTATGCCCTTCCTGCCTGTACCGAGGTTTTTACCTCTGACTCTATTATCACAAGTATTATACTAGTTTGTCACAGAGATGCATCGGTTCTATTCGATCCAGGCTCCACTTACTCTTATGTGTCATCTTATTTTTCTCTGCACTTGGGTGTACCTCAGGATTCTTTGAGTTCCCTTGTTTATGTTTCTACTCCTGCGGGAGATTCTCTTATTGTGGACCTCATTTAGCGGTCATGTTTGGTTGCTCTTAGTGGTTTTGAGACTAGAGCCAATTTATTATTACTCAGCATGGTAGATTTTGATATTATCTTGGGCATGGACTGGTTATCGCCCCATTATGCTATTCTTGATTGTCACGCCAAAACCGTGACACTGGTTATGCCAGGTGTACCGCGTGTTGAGTGGAGGGGTTCTTTAGATCACACTTCCAATAGAGTTATTTCCTTCCTTAAGGCTTATCATATGGTTGAGAATGGGTGTGACGCGTATCTAGCTTATGTAAGAGATGTTAGTATTGATACCCCTTTTGTTGATTCAGTCCCAATAGTACAGGATTTTCCTAATGTGTTTCTAGCTGATCTTCCGGGCATGCTGCCTGATAAAGATATTGATTTTGGCATTGATCTATTGCCGGGTACTCAACCCATTTCTATTCCTCTATATCGTATGGCTCCTCTTGAGTTGAAGAAATTGAAGGATCAATTATAGGAATTGCTTGATAAGGGTTTTATTAGGCCCATTGTATCACCTTGGGGTGCTCATGTCTTGTTTGTGAAGAAAAAAGATGGTTCTATGCGTATGTGTATTAATTATCGCCAGTTGAACAAAGTTACAGTGAAGAACCGTTATCCTTTGCCTCATATTAATGATCTGTTTGACCAGCCTCAAGGCGCACTAGTGTTTTCTAAGATTGACTTGTGCTCAAGTTACCATCAGTTGAATATTCGGGAGCCAGATATCCTGAAAACTGATTCAGGACTCGGTATGGTCATTATGAGTTTCTTGTTAGTCATTTGGGCTAATCAATACCCCAGTAGCTGTTATGCATTTGATGCACAGTGTGTTCCAGTCGTATCTTGACTTGTTCATCATTGTCTTTATTGATGATATTTTGGTGTATTCCTAGAGTCGGGAAGATCATGAGCGGCACCTGAGGGCAGTGCTCCAAACTCTGAGGGAAAAGAAGTTATATGAAAAGTTCTCGAAGTGTGAGTTTTGGTTGGATTCCGTGGCATTCTAAGGCCACGTGGTATTGAGTGAGGGTGTTCAGGTGGATTCGAAGAAAGTAGAGGCAGTGCAGAGTTGGCCCAGACCATCCTTAGCTATAGAGATCCGTAGTTTCTTAACTTGGCAGGTTACTAACGTCGTTTTGTGGAGGGTTTTCATCAATCGTAGCCCCTATGACCAGACTGACCCAGAAGGGTGCTCCGTTTCAGTGGACGGAAGAGTGTGAGGCGAGCTTTCAGAAGCTCAAGACAGCTCTGACTACAACCCCAATTTTTATAGTGCCTACAGGTTCGGGGTCTTACACTGTTTATTGTGATGCCTCGAGGATTGCCCTTGGAGCGGTTTTGATGCAGGACGGTAAGGTGATTGCCTACGCATCCTAAAAGTTGAAGGTGCATGAGAAGAATTACCCTATTCATGATCTCGAGCTAGTGCCACTATTCACGCCTGAAGATCTGGCATTACTATTTGTATGGTGTGCCTTGTGAGATTTATACTGATCATCGGAGCTTGCAACACCTGTTCAAGCAAAAGGATCTAAATTTGCGCCAGAGAAGGTGGTTAGAGTTGCTGAAGGACTATGATATCACTATTTTGTATCACCCGGGCAAGGCCAATATGGTGGCCGATGCCTTGAGTCACCGGACAGAGAGTTTGGGGAGTTTGGCTTATTTACCAGCATGGGAGAGGCCTATGGCTATGGATGTTCAGGTCTTAGCCAGCTAGTTTGTGAGATTGGATCTTTCGGAACCCAACCGGGTTCTAGCTTGAGTGGTTTCTCGGTCTTACTTATTTGATCGTATCAGGGAGCATCAATATGATGACCCCCGTTTGCTTGTCCTCAGGGACAAGGTTCAGCGTGGTGATGCCAAAGATATGACTATTGGTGATGACGGGGTATTGAGGATGCAGGGTCAGATTTGTGTACCCAATGTTAATGGGCTTCGAGAGTTGATTCTAGAGAAGGCCCATAGTTCGCGGTATTCCATTCACCCGGGTGCCGTGAAGATGTATCAGGATTTGAGGCAGCACTATTGGTGGAGGCGGATGAAGAAAGATATAGTTGGATTTGTCGCTCGGTGCCTCAATTGTTAGTATGTGAAGTATGAGCACCAGAGACTGGGAGAGTTAATTTAACAAATAGAGATTCCGGAGTGGAAGTGGGAGAGGATTACCATGCATTTTGTAGTTGGGCTCCCACGGACTTTGAGAAAGTTTGATGCCATTTGGGTGATTGTGGATCGGCTGACCAAGTCCGCACACTTCATTCCTGTGTGTACTACTTATTCTTCGGAGCGGTTGGCGGAGATTTATATCTGGGAGATTGTTCGTCTGCATAGTATTCCAGTTTCCATCATTTTAGATAGAGGTACTCAGTTCACTTCACGATTCTGGAGGGTCGTTCAGCATGAGTTGGGTACTCGGGTGGAGTTGAGTACGACATTTCACCCTTAGACGGACGGAGAGTCCGAGTGCACTATTCAGATTTTTGAGAATATGCTCCGTGCGTATGTGATTGAGTTTGGAGGGTCTTGGAATCAGTTCTTGCCATTGGCGGAGTTTGCCTACAATAACAACTAACAGTCCAATATTCAGATGGCACCGTATTAGGCTTTATATGGTAGGCGATGTAGATCCCCGGTGGGTTGGTTTGAGCCGGGTGAGGCTAGATTATTGGGCACAGACTTGGTTCAGGATGCTTTGGAGAGGTTAAGGTGATTCAGGATAGACTCCGTACAGCCTAGTCCAGACAAAAGAGTTACGCGAACCGAAAGGTTCGTGATATTTCCTATATGGTTGGAGAGTGGGTTCTGCTTCGGGTTTCGCCTATGAAGGGCGTTATGAGATTTGGGAAGAAGGGAAAGTTGAGTCTGAGGTTTATTGGCCCTTTTAAGATATTGAGGCGTGTTGGGGAGGTTGCTTATGAGCTTGCCTTACCTCCCAGCTTGGTAGGAGTTCATCCAGTATTTCATGTTTCGATGATTCGGAGGTATCACGGGGATCCGTCACACGTGTTGGATTTCAGTTCAATCCAGTTGGACAAGGATCTATTTTATATTGAGGAGCCAGTGGCGATATTGGACAGGCAGGTTCGAAAGCTGAGGTTAAAGAACATTGCATCCGTGAAGGTTCAGTGGCGGGGTCAGCCGGTCGAGGAGGCGACCTGGGAGACCGAGCAGGATATGCGCAGTTGTTACCCTCATCTTTTCATTACTTCAGGTATGCTTCTATGCTCGTTCAAGGACGAATGAATGTTTAAGTGTAGGGGGATGTAACGACCCGGCCGGTCGTTTTAAGAACTTACGCCCTGATCCCCTATTAACTGCTTTCCTCGTGTTTATTTCTACTATTTTGATTTGCCGGGATGTTCGGTTTTGAGTTTCGGAGAGTTTTGGGACACTTAGTCCCTAAATGAGAGCTTAAGTTTTGAAAATTTGACCGTAGTCGGTACAGTGTAAAGACGGCCTCAAAATAGAATTTCGATAGTTCCGTTAGCTCCGTTGGATGATTTCTGCCTTAGGGGCGTGTTCGGATTGTGTTTTGTAGGCCCGTAGCTAATTTAGGCTTGAAATGCCAAAAGTCGAATTTTGAAGTTTCCGGTTCGATCGTGAGATTTTGATCCGATGCTCGAAATGGAATTCCGAAAGTTGGAGTATCTCCGTAGTGTTTAATGTGGCATGTGTGCAAAATATCAGGTCATTCGGACGAGGTTTGATAGAATTTTTTATCGAAAGCGTAAATTGAGAGTTTTGGAGTTCTTAGGCTTGAATCCGTGGTTGATTCAACGTTTCGATGTTGTTTTAGGTGTTTTAAGGATTGGTATAAGTTTGAACTGTGGTATTGGACTTGGTTGTGCCTTTGGTGGAGGTCCCGGGGGCCTCGGGGATGGGTTCGGAAGGTTGTCGGAAGAATTGAGAGTTGTTTGAGCAGCTTCAGTTGCTGATCTTCTGTCATAACTGTGAGCACGTGATTTTTTGCCTTACGAAAACTACTCCAAAATAAATAAATAAAAAAATTAAATTTCTTTTACTGTGTAATTTTTGAATTTGCGTGGCGTTAAATATTTGTGTTATGTCCATAAATGTTTACTTCGTCATAATGAAATGAAAATTAAAATAAAATACATGTTGCATGCATATAGGATTTAATTATGCATTTGAAAGATAATTTAAATAAAATCACAAAAAATATGCATTCGTTCTATTTTTAAATGTGTCGTTATGTGATTAATGTTTTATCTACGTGTTAATGGTTATTAAAAGATAATTAGTATTATTGTAATGATAATTTTGTTTTTATAATTTTTGATTAGGATTTTATTAATTAATAATAAAATAAAATAAAAATATAAGTTAGAATATGAAAATCGGACCTGGATTAAAATCCAGGCCCAAACGAAATGAATCCCACAGCCCAATCCAACATCCCCCTGTCCGGTCCAATTCGAACAAGCCTAAACGACGTCGCATGAGGTACCTCAAATCTGAGCCGTTGATTCATTGCAATCAAACGGTCCAGTTCAGCCCCTGCATAAATAAAACGACGACGTTTAGGGCAACTAGATCTGAACTGTTCATCCATTTTGATCCCACGGTCTTAAAAAACTCACCCAAACCCGATCCATTTCAACCCCGGGTTGACCCTTTCCCCAACTTAAATCAAATGATGTCGTTTGGATAAGTGGATTGATCTCAACCGTGCATCTTAATTGATCCAACGGATGAGATCAATCCACCCCACCCCTATATAAGTCCCAAGCCCTACCCCGGCCCCTAACTGAACACCCCCCCTCCTCTCACTGTTCATCATCGTCCCCAAACCCCACTCCTAACCCTAGCCGCCCTAGAATCCCACCGCCTGAAACCCGGCGGCATCAACGCCGCCGGTCACCAAAATAACACCCTAGAATCCCCTGAACATCCTCTACACAGATCTGACCTTAGTTTCCTTCGAATCAGACCCCAACTCTTCGAATATTAAATCGAAGGTGGGTCTGAAAACTCAAACCTTTCCAATGGCTTCCAAAATAACACCATAGCTTCCCCTAACCACCCTAGGTATAGATCTGTTGTTTGTTTGGTTCGAATCCCCTCAGAACTTCTCGAATTTTTTTTGAAGATTCGGACCAAACAAGAACAAACTCAGATCTGTTCTAAACTGACACCCAATGACCCCTAGGTTACCCTCACCCTTGTGTCGTATTTGGTCCCCCTCGAATCTGACCGAAATGGTTAAATCCCAAATCGAATCTTCAGGAACCCTAGAAATACCAAACTTCTGGATTCTGTCCAAATTGATTAAAGATTGAGGTTTAATCGACCTTAGTCAAAGTATTTTCAGTAGAAAATACTTCGACTAAGGTCTGTTTGATTTCAAACAAAGTCCGAATCCAAGTTGAGTCCGAGTCGGAATAAAATTGAAGGATTCAAAGGTATTTTTTCTGTTTCTTATGAGTATTCTACATATATTCTTGTTTGTTTAATAACCTGTTAATTTTTCCTGTTTTTATTTTTTGATTAATTCTGTCATCTTTGTCTCCTACCCGTCTACTTAATCCAAATATGAATTATTTCTGTTGGTTGTGATTGTTTACATTGTGTGTAATCGACTCGATTAAGTTCGTCGATTAGTTATATTATGAATTTTCATTTCTGAAAATGCTGATTGAAACAGTCTGTTTCTTTTTGTTTTAGACTGATTATGAACAAATGTTGTAAATAGTCAAATGATTAATACTAGTCAATTAAATCATGTTTGTTAGCAAATCAGTAAATTCAAATGTATAATGTGTATATATTGTTTTCTGAACAGGGCATTGTCAGTATACTCACAATGCTCCTGTGTTTGTTTGATCTTAGTTCAATGCTGAAATTCAGTTTGACTTGTTATGTTGAATTCAGTATAATTTGTTGTGATATTAGGTTTAATTTCAATTTCACAAATGTTGGTTAGATACCATTGTGTTAGAAAAGTGCATTCTCAGTCAAGATTCAGTCCAGAACTTGATAGGATTGGTTATAGCTGTTTAATTCAGAAGGATAATCGATTTTGAACAGATTTTAAAATCTATTTTTGTATCAGATTCTGATTTCCTTGAGGGCAGTAATAACAGTAAGCTTTCAGGGGTACTACTGGTAATGAAACAGTGAGGGTAGTAGTGTGCTGATAGTGGAGTGTTAGTGGCTTTTAATTTAATGGGGTAATGGGAAACAAAGGGTAATGGGCTGCTTAAAATCAGGATAGGATCATTTAAATTAATCAAAAGCAGTTCTTAATGGAAACTTGCTGATTTTAAAAGGAGAAAAGGGTCAAGGCAGACCTGTATAAGAGGGGGGAATGGGGACTGACTTGAGGAGAGCTTAGAGAGAGACAGATTTTGAAGAGGAAAAAATCAGAGTGAGACAGATTTTGAAGAGGAAAAATCAGATTTTTAGATCAGATTTTAAAAGAGAATTTAAGAAAAATACACCTAGAGTGAGATAAAAGAGAAAATCAAGCAGAAAAATCAGATTCTTCCTGGAATCTGAAGAGGAAGAAGAAACAGAAAGAAACCAAAAGAGAGTATTCACACACACACACACACACAGTGAAGCTGAAACAGAAAAATAGAAAAGAAAAGAAAAAATCTGAAACCTTGTTGTTCTTTTGGAATCTGTCCGAGTCTGTGTATTGATACTATTTGGTTTTAAAATCTGAAATTCTTTAAGAAGCTTTGCTCTTGTGAATCTGGGTTTCTTGGGTCTTATTATTGCTCAAATCTGTGGAAGTACTGATATTTTACCAGTATTTTGTTACTGCTGCAACTGCTGAAATTCACTCCTTCTACCTTCATTTTCAGGTACATATCTCTTAAATTCTATGTTGGAAAGAGATTCAACATGACAAATAAATGAATTTTGAATTGTAATACTGCCTTCTATTTGTTTAAGTTTAAACATTTAAATTTCAGCTTTGGTTTCATGTTGGATAACCAGTAGTGAGTTCGACATTGATGGCTACAAGTTAATTGTCTTATTTTGAAATTCATATAAAACTTTGTAATAATGTTATCCATGTCGAAATTTTATTAGTTTAGTTATCTTTGAGTTGTGTAAATAGGAAACATGACAGAAAGTTGGCTTTTATTTACACTTTATGGTATTGTTAGCTAGGTATAGCATAATATGGAAATATCAAGGAAAATATACTATTAGTTTATTTTGTTAGTTAATTAGTTGTAGTTTAAAGCTAAATGATGTTGGTTGCAATTTGCTATCTTTTGGCACAACATTGGTTGTGTTTATAATCTATAGTTGAAAGACGCGTTAGTATAATCCGCTATGTTCACGATGTCAAATATGGTAAGTAATATTGTATGCAATATCATTTTATTAAGTCAACTAGACTTGTTCTCTTTCTTAATAATAAAGGGCTTAGGAACTTATACAATGTGAAAGTTAATAGTTAGTAATAATTCACATAGATTGAGAATCAAATTGGTTTGATTATATATATATATCTATCCTAACTCAATCATAGGCATAATTAATTAAATTAATTTCGTCTATTAAGATTAAAACAAGTATATGAGAATAAGATGAGATGTACAAACACAAATTGCAAAACTTTATATCAATGGTAATTAGAAATAGAACTTGCACTAAATAAAAATAATAAAAGTTCTTGAAAAATATTCTTCCCTTTATAAATCATTTTTAGTTTCATATACAATTCATTCTTTGGCATATATATATATGTTGTACTTGTTAAAAATAGTATTAATCATATCATATTCTTTACTTTGAATTTGAATAGTCTTGGGATGAACATAATTAATACTCGGAAATTATAGTCAACGGGCAATACTTAATAAATTGTGAATTCTTTTAAGAATTTAAAGGCATCCCCTAAAATATGAATTTTACAGGAATTTCATATAAAAAATGTGTAGATATAATAAACAATTTTGTGTAAAATCCATAATATTATTACAAAAAAAAAAGAAATTTTTTTACGCAATTAGGGATGCGTTCGCGTACCCTGATTATATTTTTTAAAAAGCAAATTCGGATTATGCGTACGCGCAATTTCGAGTGAATATTTAAGAAAAGGATTTTTCCAAGGATGTTAAAATAATTTCATATAACCCGAGGTGTGCAGTTCATTATCTAAATAAAAAGGGTGATGATGTTCCTGATTTTATTTTTTATTTTCGAATATATATTTTTATAAAAACTATAACATGGACAATTTTATTGTGTACACGTACGCGTGGCACAATCCCCGGTAATTATAAAAAATATATAATACGAATATACGTACGCGT
This sequence comes from Nicotiana tabacum, assembly GCF_000715075.1. Classification (NCBI taxonomy): domain Eukaryota; kingdom Viridiplantae; phylum Streptophyta; class Magnoliopsida; order Solanales; family Solanaceae; genus Nicotiana; species Nicotiana tabacum. Next base: position 207,137,354 of record NC_134085.1, on the reverse strand, counting down.
AATTCGTCCATATAATTGTAAACAATAAGTAAAAAACAGTAGTAAAATCATGCAATAAAAACGTATTTAGTAAAAATCAAGATAATTAAGCCAATAATAAAAACAGTTAAGCGACCGTGCTAGAACCACGGAATTCGGAAATGCCTAACACCTTCTTCCGGGTTAACAGAATTCCTTACTCAGGATTTCTGGTTCGCAGAATAATAAACAGAGTCATATTCTCCTCGATTCAGGGATTAAAATTGGTGACTTGGGACGCCTTAAAATTCCCAGGTGGCGACTCTGAAATAATTAAATAAATCCCGTTTCGACTGTCCTTCAATTGGAGAAAACTCCCTACGCGCCCCGCGGGCGCGGTAAAAAGGAGGTGCGACAATAACTGCACCTATGGTTGGGTCACGCAGGTGCGTAGCCGCAGAAGTGGCAATATCTTCGCAGAAATGGAAATGGGGAGAACCAGCAGGAGCCGCAGAAGCGGGAGATTTACCGCAGAATCGGTACCGCATCTGCGCATAGGGAGTTGCAGGTGCGAAAAAAGCTGAGTTAATGTCTTGTCGTAGATGCGACCTTTTTTCCACAAACATAGGACTGCAGGTGCGGTCCCATGACCGCAGAAGCGGATTAGTTGGGCAGAACATATAAATACTTGCCTTCGCGAATTTTAGTTATTTTCACCTCTTTTCAAACGGGAAGAAGTCTTGGGGAGCATTTTCAAGGGAGATTTTCAGAGGAATTCATTGGGGTAAGGTCATTGGTCCCTAATCTCATTATTGATGTAATTTTTATCATTATAAACATGAAAATTTAAGGAAAATCAGTGGTAAATTTGGGGTTAGGGCTTGATTAATTAGAGATTTTTGAGTGATGATTTGAGGGATTATTTGAGGTCCGATTTTGGTACTTTTTATATGACTGAACTCGTGAGAGTGTGAGAATTCTGGAAATGTAAATTTTACCCGATTCCGAGACGTGGGCCCTAGGGGCGTTTTGGTCATTTTACCTAATTTTGCGTATTAGCTTAGAGTTTCTTTGTAGAATCAGTTACTTGAAGTGTTATTTATATTATGCAATTGAATTGAATAGATTTGGGCCATTTGGAGTCAAGTACTCGTGGCAAGAACGTGGTTTCGAGTTGACTTTGAGCCGGTACGAGGTAAGTGGCTTGCCTAACCTTGTGTGGGAGACCTTCCCATTAGGATTTGATATTATTGATAATTGAAATACCTTGTACGTGAGGTGATGAGTGCGTACTTGTGCTAATTGTTGAAAAAAATCCGATTTTCATTAAGTAATTACTAGTATGTTTCCTTTCCTTTTTATATTACTTGCAATTTAAGTCTGTTGTTAGCTTAGGAAAGCATGTCTAATTGACTTAATTGACTTACTTGTTCAAACTGCCTTATTTGGATTACGTGCAACATGCTAGGTTAGAAACACCTGTTTTACCTTGGTATGGAACTTGAATTGAACTGTGTACTCTTCATGTTGTTGCTGTGTGTTTACTTTGGGACAGTATCCCGGGAGACCCCCCTGTATGTTTTCTTTGGGACTACAAAACGGTATTCTGGGAGATCCCCCTGCACATTTACATGGAACTACGGGACTGCACCCGGTAGATTCCCCCTGCATTGAGTATTTACATTTGGGACTACGGATCGGTATTCCGGGAGATCCCCTCGCATTATGAGTTGGACTACGAGATGGTATCCTGGGAGATCCACTGGATATTTACATTTGGGACTACAGGACGGTATCCTGGGAGATCCCCGGTTGTTATCTTTGTGTTGGGCTATATTTCTTTCTGTGTATACTTTGCCTCTGTAGTAGTAGTTGTTGTCCTTTATATCCTGTGTTACTTTTACTGTTGTACGTATTTATATTGTTTTATTCTACACTATTGAACCTTATATTTTATTTAACCTCAGCAAGGCCCTGACCTTCCTCGTCACTACCCGACCAAGGTTAGGCTTGGCACTTACTGAGTACCGATGTGGTGTACTCATGCCCTTTCTGCGCATGTTTTTCATGTTGAGAAGGGGTGCGACGCATATTTAGCTAATGTGAGAGATGCCAGTATTGATACCCCTTTAGTTGATTCAGTCCCAATAGTACGGAATTTTCTTGATGTGTTTCCAGTTGATCTTCCAGGCATGCCGCCTGATAGAGATATTGATTTTGGCATTGATCTGTTGCTGGGCACTCAGCCCATTTCTATTCCTCCGTATCATATGGCTCCTCCTGAATTGAAGGAGTTGAAGGATCAGTTACAGGAATTGCTTGATAGGGGTTTTATTCGGCCTAGTGTATCACCTTGGGGTGCTCCTGTCTTGTTTGTGAAGAAAAATGATGGTTCTATGTGTATGTGTATTGATTATTGCCAATTGAACAAGGTTACAATGAAGAACCGTTATCCTTTACCTCGTACTGATGATCTGTTTGACTAGCTTCAGGGCGCACATATGTTTTCTAAGATTGACTTGCGCTCAGGTTACCATCAGTTAAAGATTCGGGAGCCAGATATCCTGAAGACTGCTTTCAGGACTCGTTATAGTCATTACGAGTTCCTTGTTATGTCTTTTGGGCTGACCAATGCCCCAGCAGCCTTTATGCATTTGATGCACAGTGTGTTTCGGCCGTATCTTGACTTGTTCGTTATTGTCTTTATTGATGATATTCTGGTGTATTCTTGGAGTCGGGAAGATCATGAGCAGCAATTGAGGACTGTGCTTCAGACTCTGAGGGAGAAGAAGTTATATGCTAAGTTTTCGCAATGTGAGTTTTGGTTGGATTCAGTGGCATTCTTAGGCCACGTGGTATCGAGTGAGGGTATTCAGGTGGACCCGAAGAAGATAGAGGTCGTGTAGAGTTGGCCCAGACCATCCTCAACTACCGAGATCTGCAGTTTCCTTGGCTTGGCGGGCTACTACCGTCATTTTATGGAGGGGTTTTCATCGATTGCAACCCCTATGACTACATTGACCTAGAAGGGTGCTCCATTTCAGTAGACGGAGGAGTGTGAGGCGAACTTTCAGAAGCTCAAGACAGCTTTGACTACAGCCCCAATTTTGATACTGCCTACAGGTTCGAGGTCTTATACGGTCTATTGTGATGCCTCGAGGGTTGGCGGAGCGGTGTTGATGCAGGACGGTAGGGTGATTGCCTACACGTCCAGACAATTGAAGATACATGAGAAGAACTACCATGTTCACGACCTTGAGTTAGTTGCCATTGTTCACGTCCTAAAGATTTGGTGCCATTATTTATACGGGGTTCCCTATGAGATTTATACTGATCATCGGAGCTTGCAGCATCTGTTCAAGCAAAAGGATCTAAATTTGCGCCAAAAGAGGTGGTTAGAGTTGCTGAAGGACTATGATATCACTATTCTGTATCACCCGGGCAAGGCCAATATGGTGGCCTATGCTTTGAGTCGCCGGGCGGAGAGTTTGATTTATTTACCAACATCGAAGAGGCCTATGGCGATGGATATTCAGGCCTTAGCCAGCCAGTTTGTGAGACTGGATCTTTTGGAGCCCAGTCGGGTTCTAGCTTGCGTGGTTTCTCGGTCTTCCTTATTTGATCGTATCAGGGAGCGACAATATGATGACCCTCATTTACTTGTCCTCAAGGACAAGGTTTATCACGGTGATGCCAGGGATGTGATTATTGGTGATGATGGGGTATTGAGGATACAAGGTCGGATTTGTGTACCCAATGTTGATAGGCTTCGAGAGTTGATTCTAGAGGAGGCCCATAGCTCGCGGTATTCCATTCATCCTGGTGCTGCGAAGATGTATCAGGATTTGAGGCAGCACTATTGGTAGAGGGGATAGAGAGAGATATAATGGGATTTGTAGCTCGGTGCCTTAACTGTCAGCAAGTGAAGTATGAGCACCGGATATCAGGTGGGTTGCTTCAGTAGATAGAGATTCCGGAATGGAAGTGGGAGCGGATCACCATGGACTTTGTAGTTGGGCTCCCATGGACTTCGAGAAAGTTCGATGCTATTTGGGTGATTGTGGATTGGCTGACCAAGTCCGCTCACTTTATTCCTATATGTACTACTTATTCCTTGAAGTGGTTGGCGGAGATTTATATCCGAGAGATTGTTCGTCTGCATGGTATTCCAGTGTCCATCATTTCGAATAGAGGTACTCAGTTCACATCATGGTTCTGGAGGACCATTCAGCATGAGTTAGGTACTAGGGTGGAGTTGAGTACAACATTTCATCCTCAGACGGACGGACAATCCGAGCGCACTATTCAGATTTTTAAGGATATGCTCCATGCGTGTGTGATTGAGTTTGGAGGGTCTTGGGATCAGTTCTTGCCACTGGCAGAATTTGCTTATAACAACAGCTATCAGTCTAGCATTCAGATGGCACCGTATGGGGCTTTATATGGGAGACGGTGTAGATCTCCGGTGGGTTTGTTTGAGCCGGGTGAGGCTAGATTATTAGGCACAAACTTAGTTCAGGATGCTTTGGAGAAGGTTAATGTGATTCAGGATAGACTCCGTACAGCCCAGTCCAGACAGAAGAGTTACACAGACCGGAAGGTTCGTGATGTTTCCTATAAGGTTGGAGAGCGGGTTCTGCTTCGAGTTTCGCCTATGAAGGGCGTTATGAGATTTGGGAAGAAAGGGAAGTTGAGTCCGAGGTTTATTGGCCCTTTTGAGATATTGAGGTGTGTTGGGGAGGTTGCTTATGAGCTTTCCTTACCTCCCAGCTTGGCTGGAGTTCATCCGGTATTCCATGTTTCGATGCTCCGAAGGTATTACGGTGATCCGTCGCACATGTTGGATTTTAGTTCAGTCCAGTTGGACAAGGATCTATGTTATATTAAGGTGTAAGTGGCAATATTGGACAGGCAGGTTAGAAAGCTGAGGTCAAAGAACATTGCATCAGTAAAGGTTCAGTGGCGGGGCCAGCCGGTCTAGGAGGCGACCTGGGAGACCGAGCAGGATATGCGCAGCCGTTACCCTCATCTTTTCACTACTTCAGGTATGTCTTTATGCTCGTTCGAGGACGAACGAATGTTTAAGTGTAGGAGGACGTGACGACCCGGTCGGTCGTCTTAAGAATTAACGCCTCGATCCTATATTAACTGCTTTCCCCTAGTTTATTTCTGCTATTTTGATTTGCTGGGACGTTCGGTTTTTAGTGTCGGGGGAGTTTGGGACACTTAGTCCCAAAATGAGAGCTTAAGTGTTGGAAAGTTGACCGTAGTCAGATCAATATGAAGACAGCCTTAGAATGGAAATCCGATGGTTCTGTTAGCTCCGTTAGGTGATTTCGGGCTTAGGGGCGTGTTCGGATTGTATTTTGGAGATCCGTAGCTAATTTAGGCTTGAAATGCCGAAAGGTCGAATTTTAAAGTTTTCGGTTCGATAGTGAGATTTTGATCCGAGGGTCGGAACGGAATTGCGGAAGTTGGAGTAGCTCCGTAGTGTTGAATGTGACCTGTGTGCAAAATTTCAAGTCATTCGAACGAGTTTTGATAGACTTTTTGATCGAAAGCATATTTTGAGAAATTTGGAGTTCTTAGGCTTAAATCCATGATTAATTCGAGGTTTCGATGTTGTTTTAGGTGTTTTAAGGATTGGTACAAGTTTGGGGAGTGGTTTGTGACTTGTTGGTACCTTTGGTTGAGGTCCCGAGGGCCTCGGGATGAATTTGGATGGTTGACGGAAGGATTTTGGGAGTTAGAGTTGCAGCTTCAGATGCTGGTTCTGTCATAACCACACCTGCGGTTTGGGTTTCGTAGGTGCGGCACCGTAGAAGCAGCTCAGAGGCCGCAAAAGCGAAATTGAGGGAGGTCAGCAGTTTCCGCAGATGCGAGAGCATTTTCGCAGAAGCGGTACCGCATCTTGCAGTTGGAGACCGCAGGTGCGGAAATTGGTCTTTAAGTGAAAGTTGTAGATGCGACGATGTCCTCGTGGAAGCGGGACCGCATCAGGGTCAAATGCGAAAATCGCTGGGCAGAACATATAAATTCTTGCCTTCGCGAAATTTAGCCATTTTTCATCTTTTCAAAACAGGAAGAAGCTTGGGGAGCACTTTTCAAGAGGGATTTTCAAAGGAGTTCATTGGGGTAAGGTCTTTGGTCCCTAAACTCGTTATTTGAGTGTTATTTTATTAATTTAAGCATGAAAAATTAAGGAAAATCAATGGTAATTGAGGGGTTAGGGCTTGTATAATTGGAGATCTTTGAGTGATGATTTGAAGGACAAATCGAGGTCCGATTTTAGTACTTTTGATATGACTGAACTCGTGAGAGTGTGAGGTTTCTAGAAATATAAATTTTACCAGATTCCGAGATGTGGACTTGAGAGGCATTTTGGTCATTTAACATAATTTCGCGTATTAGCTTAGAATTTAATTGTAGAATTAGTTACTTGAAGTATTATTTACATTATGCAATTGAATTGAATAGATTTGGGCTATTTGGAGTCGAATACTCGTGGCAAGAACGTGGTCTCGAGTTGATTTTGAGTCAGTTCGAGGTAAGTGGCTTGTCTAACCTTGTGTGGGGGACCTTCCCCTTAGGATTGGTATATTTTGTAATTGAAATGCCTTGTACGTGAGGTGACGAGTGCGTACTTGTGCTAATTGTTGGAAATCCGATTTTCTTTAAGTAATTACTAGTATATTTCCTTTCCTGTTCCAATTACTTGCACTATTAAGCCTGTTGTTAGCTTAGGAAAGCATGTATAAGTGACTTAATTGCCTTATTTGCTCAACCTGCCTTACCTGAATTCTGTGCAACATGCTCGGATAGAATCACTTGTTGCCTTAATATGAAATGTTGCCATATCTGTATATCTTCCTATTGCTGCTGTGTATTTATTTTGAGACTACGGATGTGGGATTTCGATAGATCCCCCTGCACAGTTATATGGAACTACAAGAATGCACCTGGTAGATTTCCCCAGTACTGGGTATTTACATTTGGGACTACAGAACGGGATTCCGGTAGATCCCCGTGCATTATGAGTTGGACTACGGGACGAAATCCCGGGAGATCCATTGGATATGTACATATGGGACTACAGGACATTATCCTAGGAGATCCCCGATTGTTTCTATTGGTGCTGAGCTGCATTTCCTTTCCGTGTTTACCTTGCTTCTGCATAATTGTTGTTGTCCTGTTCATCCTGTATTATTTACTATTGTACTTATTTATACCATTCTGTTCTATACTGTTGATCTTTATATTTTATTTAACCTCAATAGGGTCGTGACCTTCCTCGTCACTACCCAACCGAGGTTAGGCTTGGCACTTACTGAGTACCGATGTGGTGTACTCATGCCCCTTCTATGCATGTTTTTCATGTGCAGATCCAGGTACCGCTACTCAGACCTACCATCCTTGAGGGAGGTGACTGCTCTAGAGACTTCGAGGTACATCTGCCGTGTCTGCACACCGAGGAGTCCCTTTCTAATCTAGCTGTTAAACATTGCCCTTATGTATTTTTCTTTCTTGTTAGATATTCTGGAGTTAGATATTCCAAAGGTTTGTGTTTCCATGAGTTTTCGGGTTTTGGGATAGTGTACTTGGTTTTGAGAAAGTTGTGTTGTATATGCCGAGTGGCATTATAACTATTGTTCCATTCAGTTATTTTGGTTTTTGATTATTTCTTCCGCAAGATTTATTATGTTCCGCATTTGTTAGGCTTACCTAGTTGTAGAGACTAGGTGCCGTCATGACAGTTCACGGAGAGCGAATTGGGGTCGTGACACATTGGTTGTGGAAAGTTATTTCCTTCTCTTTATATTGAATTGCTCTTTGTTGGACATGTAAAGAGCTAGTAAAAAGGAGTGGTCTCGCGCACATGAGAAATTGGTCCTGAAGGCAAAACGGATCGATTTGCTTGTGTACGAGATATACGCGAGGCCTATTCCAAATCTATTTTTGCTAAACTTACTTCTTCATTTTTTTGAGCTTGCCAGAATATGTCCAAATTCACTCTATTTGAATTAAATTTTGTAACGTTTCATTTATTTCTTTGTAACTGCCATGCTTTAATTTCTATAACAGCTGTATTTAATTTTTGTAACAGATGTAGTTAATTCTTGTAACAGCTCCATCTTTATTTTCTGTAACAGCTACAGATTAATTTTTTCATTTGTAATTGTCCAACAACTTTGCCTATAAAAGGCAGTCTCTATGTGAATTATCTAATACAGAAAATACCTTTATCTTCTCTTCTTTCTAGGCAACTGTTTTGTGCAAATTCTAAACTTCTAGCCACGAGTGCACGTGTTTGGAAGTGCTGTAGAACCTTGAGGAGCGACCGGTCTTAGCGATTTGCATCCAATCGGGCCGAAATCACTTTCAAGTCAGCGGCTTGCTACGACACAGTATTTTTGATAAGTTGTTCTTGTTTCCTTCTTGTTCTTAGTCAATATTATCTACTCATTTTCCTTATACCCACTAACTTTGTCTCGATCTGAATTTTGTTTAGCTTTTTAATGACCATGTTGTGAATAAAAATAGAGATGATGTGGAAGCCACGCAAGCAGAGCACATAGGGATGCCACGCAAGACTTTTAGAATGATCATTCCGCCTAAACGACTTGAGGACTATGTATGGAAAGGGGGAAATGCACGTGACAAGGGGTAAAATTAATTGGGCGACAGTATAAGGCACCACGAAATCGGCATTGCAAGGAGTCAATTGAGTTGTTATGAATGATTCTATTTCTCTTCCCAGTTCTTCTATATTCCTCACCTCCTTCTACTCCCTTTATCCTTAGTTGTTGCTAGTTCCAGTATTTCATTGTAATTTTTGCTTTAGAGATTTCATCCGGCTTTGTTTTTCTAAACGAGTTTCAGTTTAATCAATCAACAGTTGTGGTACTATTTTCTGTTTATTTGAGTTGCACCCTTCTGCTCTTTTGAATTTGTAACATTGGTGCTTTCATCCAGAGGTATAAAGTGGATGACCAAAAACTCAAGTCTCTCGTAGAAGAATCAGTTCAAGGAGTGAAGGATTCAATCCTTGCTGATATCCATTCATTGTTACTGGAAGTGGTGGGAAATCAACATCGAGACCCAACGATGGAAGTCACTCGCCATCTCCATGGGGAGACCTACATGATGACCAACCTACGGCGACATCGATTCTTCGCCATAGAGGTCCGGTGGAGATAGGGCGATTTCGTGGTGAAAATCCGGAGGCCTGGATTTTTCAAGCAGATTGCTACTTCGATTTTTACCACATAGCAGAGGATCAAAGGCTCTCAATTGCCTCCTTCCACTTGGACGGAGAAGCTCTCGAATGGTATTGTTGGCTTTTTCGGGATAAACAACTGGTGGATTGGGATCATTTTGCAGCAAAGGTGCAGATCCGTTTCCGTCAGAAAGGGTTAGAATCATCTGAGGGACGCTTGGCGAAACTCAGACAGACCACCACCGTATCAGATTTTCAGAGTCAGTTTGAGAATATTGCCAACAAAACAGATGACATGACCGATAGTCGTATGGTACATCTCTTTATTTTTGGGCTCAGAGAGGATATTAAGAATTTAGTGCTTGTCCACAGGCCAAAAACTTATGAGGAGACGTTAGATTTGGCCCATATTCACGAAAAAAGGATCCAGGCTGAAAAAGGGCCCATCCGACCAGCCTTCACCAAAACTCTACCACTGTTACCCACACCGAATTTTGCACCGTCATCCCACACCGTAAAATCCTCGAGTCCTCTCATTCTAGCCGCATCTAGCTCTTACCCACCAAATCGTCCACCCCTCAAATGCCTATCTCATGCCGAATTACAGAGTTGTCGTGAACGTGGATTGTGCTACTATTATGAAGAGAAATATACTGTTGGTCATAAATGTAAGACGCCTCCTCAGCTTTTATTGCTTATAGATGGATCCGATGTAGACCTTGGCTTGCCGGAATCCTTTGTTACTGATGATTTCATAGCCGAGGAGTTGCAATGTTTGGAATTACATGAGCAGTCAACTATTTCTTACCATGCTTTAACTGGTGGAATCTCCCCATCAACTTTGCGATTCACTGGGCAAGTGAGTGGATCGCCCGTCCAAGTATTGGTAGACGGTGGAAGTACTCACAACTTTGTTCAACCACGAGCAACTAAACACCTTTAAATCCAAATTGAGGTCATTCCCAGTTTTGTTGTAATGGTGGGCAGTGGCCAGAGACTTCATTGTGAAGGAATAGTGCGTCAAGTCACCTTGTTGATTCAAGGAACTACACTACTTGAGGACCTGTATGTCCTACCTTTCTACGGGGCTGATGTAGTACTTGGGGTAGCATGGTTGGCAACTTTGGGGCGCACTATCACTGATTATGCAACACGGGAGTTTGAATTTACTTTGAAGGGGTCCAAAGTGCTATGGCATGGAGATTCTCCCACCGACGCTCACCAAATTCAGTTGCATAGTTTAAGGCGCATGGCAACAACTAATGCTATTTCCTCTTTCTTTTGCCTAGAGATGATTGTTGACGAGAGAGGAATGGCAGACGAGATGACCCCTGACTTGTGCAGCCTATTGGAGTCTTGTGCTAATATCTTTCAGAAGCCAGCCGGTTTGCCTCCTTCCCGTGCCCAGGATCACTCGATACACCTCACCCCGGGGGCACCACCTGTAAATGTAAAAACATATAGGTACCCCTATTTCCAGAAACAAGCTATGGAGCAACTTGTGACAGATATGCTCAAGGAGGGAGTGATACGACCCACCACCAGCCTGTTTTCTCCCCGGTATTGCTAGTACGCAAGAAGGGTGGTACATGGAGGTTTTGCATTAACTATAGAGTACTAAATGCTATCACAATTCGTGATCGATTTCCAATTCCCACCATTGATGAATTGTTTGATGAATTGCATGGAGCTTGTTATTTTTCCAAGTTGGACTTGTTATCCGGATATCATCAGATCAAGGTCAGTCCTGAAGATGTGGCCAAGACTGCTTTTCGTACCCACGATGGGCACTACGAATTCTTGGTAATGCCGTTTGGCTTGACGAATGCCCCTTCTAACTTTCAGGAAACTATGAATGAAGTTTTTCGGCCCCATTTACGTCGTTTCGTCTTGGTATTCTTTGATGATATATTGGTCTATAGTTCATCCTAGAATGCACACATGGAACATTTACATGTGGTCCTGCAGTTGTTACGTGACCATCAGCTAGTCGCCAAGCGATCCAAATGTTTATTTGGCCAACTATCCATGGATTATTTGGGCCATATCATCTCTGCCCAAGGATTGTCCGTAGACCTTGAAAAGATCATGGCTATCCAGCAATGGCCACCCCCTCGTTCTGTAAAGGAGGTTCGCAGTTTCCTTGACCTTGCAGGTTATTACCGTAGATTTATCCATCATTGTGCTGCTATAGCTGGTCTTTTGACTGATTTTTTGCGCAAGGACTCTTTCAAGTAGGCAGATGCATAACAAAGTGACTTTGATGCTTTGAAGGCCAAGTTGGGCTCCACCCCTGTTTTGGCTCTACCAGATTTTAGTCAGGAATTTCAAGTGGAAACTGACGCATCCGGGCAAGGTATCGAGGCTATTCTATCACAACGAGGCCACCTCATTGCTTACTTCAGCCAGAAGTTAAACTCTCGTATGCAGAAGGCCTTCACCCATCACCGAGAGATGTTTGCCATTACTTAGGCTATGAGTAAATGGCGGCAATACCTTTTAGGATGTCAGTTCACAATCTTTACTGATCAGCAATCGTTGAGGAACTTGACTACGCAGACCATACAAACACCTGAGCAATAGAAGTGGCTCACTAAACTTGTAGGATATGACTTTCACATTTTGTATCGGCCTGGTAAACAAAACTCTGCCGCAGATGCTCTTTCTCGAACTTCAGAAGCGACCTTCATGACTCTATCGGTCAATTCTTTTGCTATTGAGGTTGAGTTGAAGCAATTGAACCATTACAATCCGGAGTTGGTCGACATTCAACAGGCTTTGAGTCGTGGGGATGTTGGCTATGAAGACTATCTATTCAAAGATGGGTTACTCTTTTATAAAGGAAAGATAGTTATTCCTTTAGATTCTTCCTTATGCCTGAAACTAATTTTTGAGTTCCATGCCACTCCTACTGGAGGACATGCTGGGGTTGCTCGTACCTTCCATCGTTTGGCATCTAATTTCTTTTGGAGGCATATGCGTCGTGATGTATAAATTTTTGTGGCAGCCTGTCAGATATTCCAACAGATGAAGGACTCTCACCTTCATCATGCGGGCTTATTACAGCCATTGCCCATCCCTGATCAAGTTTTTGAGGACATTGCGATGGACTTTATCACATGTCTTCCAAGTTCGAAAGGGAAGACTACCATCATGACTGTAGTAGATCAACTCACGAAATATGGGCACTTCATACCACTGCCTTCTACTTTTTCGACTCAAACTGTGGCAGAGGCTTTCGTGGTAGATATAATCAGGTTCCATGGTCCTCCCCGAACTATTGTGACTGATCGTGACCCCAGGTTTCTACACTTGTTTTGGCAAGAAATTCATCATTTACAAGGGCCGACTCTTGCCATGAGTACTGCTTATCATCCTCAGACGGATGGGCAATCTGAGGCACTTAACAAGTGTGTGGAACAGTAGTTTCGTCGCTGAGGTTCTTTCCCACTGGTTGCCATGATACCATGGGCAAAATATTGGTATAACACCTCTTATCAAACTGCAGCTGGCATGACTCCTTTTCAAGCACTCTATGGCCGTGAATCTCCAACCATCGCTCGCTATATTTTGGGCAGCACTGCGAGCGAATTAGTTGAGTCCTACCTGCTGCAACGTGATGAAGTTCTACAGATTCTCAAGCACAATTTGTTAAAGGCTCAGAACCATATGAAGCAATTGGTAGATAAGTCCCACACTGATACGACCTTTGCTATTGGTGATTGGGTGTACGTCAAATTAAAACTATTTAGGCAGACTTCTCTGCGCTTGCAGCGAGATCACAAGATTGGTAGACGATATTTTGGTCCTTACCAGGTGTTGAAACACGTTGGCAATGTTGCCTACCGCCTAGCGCTGCCCGAGTCTGCTAAGATCCACTCGGTCTTTCATGTTTCCATGTTGAAACGATGTGTTGGAACTCCTAATCATCAGGTCACTCCTTTGCTTTTTGGAGATGTCACTGACACGGTGAATCCAGTTGATCTCAACCTTGAGGACAAGGTTGCTTTTCAGGAGGGGAGTATTGTTGTGAATGAAAATAGAGATGACGTGGAAGCCACGTAAGCAGAGCACATGGGAATGCCACGCAAGATTTTTAGAATGATCATTCCGCCTAAACGACTTGAGGACTACATCTGGAAAGGGGGAAATGCACGTGACAAGGGGTAAAATTAATTGGACAGCAGTATATGGCACCACGAAATCGGCATTGCAAGGAGTCAATTGAGTTGTTATGAATGATTCTATTTCTCTTCCTTGTTCTTCTGTATTCCTCACCTCCTTCTACTCCCTTTATCGTTAGTTGTTGCTAGTTCCAGTATTTCATTGTAATTTTTGCTTTAGAGATTTCATCCGGCTTTGTCTTTGTAAACGAGTTTCAGTTTAATCAATCAACAGTTGTGGTACTACTTTCTGTTTATTTGAGTTGCACCCTTCTGCTCTTTTGAATTTGTAACAGACCATCCAATACTAATTAATACCTCTTAAAGTAAACCAGAGATTTTCAGTTCTCATAATTGTCCTGCAAGTATAAATGCATCATAATTTATTAAGCTTAAGAAAGGTCCAGCTGATTAATCAATTCTTTATAAACGTATCTGTTTATTTTTTAACAAATAAGCTAGTAGTTGTTGGTAAAGTTGATTAAATGATAAATAACCTGCTATGATATGTTAGATTATATTGATTATGTAAAAAATTAACATTCTCAATGTATATAACTTAAATACTACAAAGTTTGATTCTATGCTGTCATTAAATTACCGCAATCCTTTTTTTTATCACGTTCACGCCTATCCAACCAAAATAAACGTCAGTAAATCCGAAAACTAATGCTTCTACGGCATTTGACATTATTGATTGACAGATCATTATCATGTTAAGCAGTATGCTAAACTAAGCAGCAAAATGAAAGCCGCAACAGCATGCTAAATATAGAAAATATCAGTTCCTTTGCACGCTTTTGGTAACTAAAATATCCTTATAAATCTTTGCCAAACAGGCTATCGTCGGAGTGACGAATAACGATATGTGCTGCTGTAGGATGAGGTTGTGTTTGGTACGAAAGAAAATGTTTTTCACGGAAAATATTTTCATGGAAAATGAGTGGTTTTATTACTTATTTTCTCTTGTTTGGTTGGTGAGTGGAACTTTTTTCGGAAAATATTTTGTAGTGTTCGGTTAGAGAGTAGAAAATATTTTTTATTCTACTCTCATCACCCCTCTTTCCCCCAAGTCCCCATATTTCATGTACTCTCCCCTCCACCCACCTACCCCCCCCCCCCACCCAAAAAAAAAATATCCAAAGTTTTCATAACTCTATTTTTTTCAAAGAATTTAATTATTCTTTTAACAATTCACATAAATCCAAAGGAACTAATGTGCTGTTTTACTTTTTATACAGAAATAACGTTGAAATTTGTGCTCCATAACTAAAAGGAAAATACTCTTTTTTTGTTGAAAAAGAAAATATTTTTTCTACAACATAAAAATAAAGTACTCATTTTGTTGAAATGGAACAAAAATACTTTTTCTACATCATGAAAAGAAAATACTCATTTTGTTGAAATAAAAGAAAATATACTTTTTATTACATAAATTATAAAGCAAACTTAATACTAGAAACAAATTACTTGTCAATTTTAGTGCTTTCTCTCACTACCGTGATAGTAATTTAATATTTTTAATTGTCGGTTTTGTGTAGGTGTGGGTACGTTTCCTTCACTTGATAGGGAAAACATTTTTCTTCAATTGGAGGAAAATGAGTTCACGAAGAAAATGTTTTCTAAAACATTAAAACCAACCAAACATGGAAAAATTAGAAAATATTTTTCGAAAAATATTTTTTTTCCCTACAAAACACACCCAAAGTTTCTAAACGTAAAATGATAAATCCAGTTAGTTTTCAAACCTTATACATTCTGAAATTTCATCTAGCTTCCAATACTTAAAACAAATTAACTTCAAGTAGATTTGTACAGGGAGTGCTTCAGCACATGTGCAAAACTGTCTCTATCGCGATCATCAAAGCAGCAACAGCCACATTTTGTTTAATGGAAGAAAACAAATGATACTAGCACAAGAATCACGTTATTTCTAAATTTATCTATAAAAAAAAAGAAAGAGAGCACAGATCTAAAGCAACCATTTAATCCCCTTATAGGAGATGGACCCCTTATACAATTATTAGTGATACTTGGGGGCTAGCACAGGGCGGGGGGGGGGAGGGGGAGGGGGATGGGGACAACAACATTTTGGTGATTGAAATATCATTTAAAAAAACATATCAGTGAGGAAGACAAAAAACACCATAACATAGATAGATTTCAAATCCTCAGCTTTTGTGATAAGATACTCTCCTGCTTGGATAAAAATCAAATGAAAGTACAATGTTATAATAATTTATAGGTCAGATGTAATCAGAAGTTTCACATAATTAGAACTATAAAACAGACAAAGACACAATATAGCCACAATGAGAGGGAGCATTAGACAGAACCTCTCTCTTCCTCATGGCCCAAAGAAGAGTTGTGATTCGTTTTTTCCATAGTTATAACTACTACAACAATTGGTCTGAGTCAACAGGTTCAGAGCACACATGCAGATTGATATCAAGCACTCGTTAGAATCAAGAACCTACGACCCCCTAGTTTTCTTGCAGCTACAGGGATTCTTGTGTGTCTGGTATAGAATCATTCGGCCCAAGGTCATCAATTGGTGGCCGCTGCTTATGATGATTGGTGACTGATTGATAAGCCATTGCTAAAGCTAATGCCTGGACATAAACGAAACAAACAAAATTAACGAGTGCATGAAATAATAAATAAGCAGCACAATCAGAAGTTCAAAGCCATCCAACTCTTGTTAAGTCCAAGAAATCCCACCAGTCAACAGCAAAGCAGAGATGATACATTTATCCAAGAGCAAAAAATATATAGCACATACGTCCGTTACAAATAACTACTACACTAAAAAGAGCATCATAACTAAAGAACACTTACAATATGATCACGGCCTGGAGGAGCATATATGCCTGTAGTGATTGTTGTTCTCCTGCGAGTATCATTTGATGGTGCATCGGATATTTTTTTAAATCCTGTTGGAACAACTACTACTGGGATACCCACAAGATTGCCAACACAAACTTTCTCCCAATCAGTTGCATTTCCAATAAACGCGTCAACTATGAAACTTTCTCTCACTTGCTGAATCAATTTACCTCTAGCTCTTTGTGCCTGGTGGAGTATCATACAAGTATGATCTTAGTGTTACAAATTATGGACAACTCTTTAAAAGTGGATTAAGATATCTGTTCTATAACTAAACCAATCAGATTTTGAGATGTCTGAAAGAATTTAATTATTCAGTTTTTTCCTATATCAATGATAATTAAACAAAGTACAATTTTAAACATCTAAACCGAGAGAAACTTTGTAGATCAAGACAATTACCTGAAGATAGTCAACCGCAGATACGGCACGTGCTCGGCGAAGTTCAATAGGCCACTGATCTTGGGCTTCATATTCATCATCCAGATTTGAGCGCTGCCATTTGTCGAAGTGAGCCAGCATCTCAACATCCATTGTGAAATTGACGATACCTTGGGCAGAATCAACAGTGTAACTTAGGTTAAACGGGACCATATTCACTCCCTTTGATTGAAGTACATGAACAACCTGTCATCCCCGACACAATTCAATCCAGTTAAGAGATTCATCAAATAGGATAAAGAACGTAATTAACTCAGCCACATTCCGATACTGGAAAATAGTCCCTTACTTCCATCTCAGCATCCTCAAGATATCCAACAGTGAGTTTTGTGATATCAACTGAGAATGGATCACTAAAGGGTATATCTCTGGATGAAACATCATCTGGGTCCTTTCCCCGAATGGTATCCAGAACAATCACACAATCCACAGCATTTCTACAAAAAGGGCCTAATTTATCCTGACAAAAAGTTAGATTTTAGTGTATTCTACTCAAAACTAATATCAGGAAAAGGAATTGCCTGTGGAAGAAATATGAGTACCAAGCTTTCAGCTACGCTCATAACACCCGTTCGACCAACAGCTCCAAAAGTGGGCCGCAGCGCTGTCACGCCACAGCGAGAAGCTGGATAGGTAATAGAGCCGGTAGTTTCTGAACCGATTGCAAATGGAACCAAACCTGCAATACCACAATCTTTCTCTCAAAACAATATGTTTTGCCTACTAATCAGTAGATCAGCAAGAAACTATTTAATTCTTTCTTCCAACCAGGCGGTACCAAATGTCATTAGATATGAGCACAACAACATCAACAACAACAAACCCAGTGTAGTCCCATAAGTGGGGTTTGGGAGGGTAGTATGTACGCAGACCTTACCCTACCTTTAAGAAGGTAGAGAGGTTAGGTTGTTTCCAATAGACCCTCAGTGCAGGAAAGGTAAAAGGAAGGGGCAATGACTCATTGGATATGAGCACAATGGTCATATTTGCAAAATATAGAAGACAGGACGGCTCAATCAGAATCTAATCAGGGAAAGCTCAATAGCTCAAAGATACCTGCTGAGGTGCAAGAAGCAGGCCCTGCTGATGAACCCGTAGAATATTCCTTTATATTCCACGGGTTTCTTGTTCTACCACCAAACCAGACATCATCATATGCTAAAGAACCAGTTACTAACTTTGCAACAAGAACTGCTCCGGCAGATTTCAGCCTGCATCAACCATATCTAGATTATTACAAATACATGCACAATATAGAGTGGGCTTCTAGATCTGGACTTATATGTTATTGATTTCATGATTTGCTAATACCTCTTATAGACCCAAGCTTCAATATCAAGAACTTGGTCTTTAAAAGATGTTGAACCCCATGTTGTCTTATAGTTGGGTACTGCTATGATGTCCTTCAGACCATAGGGAATACCATGAAGAGGACCTATATAGAAAAGAAGATGTTTTACTTGTAATCCCCTTTAGCAACTACAAAAAAGCTAGATAGTAAAATATTGGAAGAAGAGGTTATGAATCCAGAGGCTACCAGTGACACAAGGGAAAGAGACCAAACAAAATCGGAATAAACATTTTTCCTATTACTCTCCAAATATTAGAAAGAAGTACCAAGAATATTGTTTCAAGAAGCTACCTATGCCATACCCTAAATAAGTTTCTCTAAATAAAAAAGAAATAAGGAAAATCAATTAAGAGCATGAGGTGATAAGTGATAAGTGAAGGAAGCATGGGAAGATTACTCTGGCCGGAAAAGGTAACTTAGGAAATGAACAACCTTAAGCGCTTGAAGGGTAAGATAAACCTTAACAGCATCAAGAAAAGATCAGTCCGAAGAAACTGGAGAACATTGTGGCCTGAAGATTTAGAATTTCCCTGATTATGAGTCTAATTTTGATGTGGCTGAGAAACATATATTCATTTTCTTCCATGGTACTTAATATGCTGTGATTTTTTTTTCTTTATGGCGAAGTTGGATATATGCTATGTTTTCTTTTCAGGTGTACAGGTCCCTGTCATCTACGGCAATTTAAAATGAAGTTCCAATTTCGACTCTTCCCCACAAAATCCCCTTACCGCATAACTATAAATAAAAATTCATATAGAAAATCCAAACTTTTGAATAGAGCAGAATGGTTATGGAGGCATAATGGAATTGACGCGTTGTTCATAGATTGATTGATGGAAAATTAGGAATCATGAAGGTAAATAGGAAATGCGTGAAAGAGGTTAGTGGAGAGAAATTGGCAGACTGTTACCCAAATATTTGCCTTCAGCAAGCAGTTGATCAGCCTCTTTTGCTTGTTTGTATGCTAATTCTTCAGTAATTGTAATGACGGATTCAAGGACAGGACCATACCTGCGACACCCCAGTTAATGCATCATTATGAGGACCAGATATCAGTAACATGAAACAATTGGAAGGAAAAGTATTTGTAACACCTCTTCAGTCTCTTCAAGAAAATTCCAGTCAGCTCCACTGATGTGATTAGATTTGCCTTGAGAAGTTGCCCAAGTTCAAGAATCTGATATAACAGCATAGATGTGTGAATAGAAGGAAAATACCATAAATTCGAGCGCGTAAGTCCTGATATATAGATTTAAAGGGAATAATAGGGAGCACTTACACTCATGAATGCAATATCCTCATCACTTTTTGGTCTTTCTATACCAGCAGCAGGTGACGGATAATTGAGCTTTTTGTTTGGTTCATTTTCTAGTTGTTGGACCTTCCATGCAGAATTGAAGACTAAACAAGAAGGGTTATGCAGACCTCCATCAGTAGAGGCAACTAACTTTCGGTTGGATCTGATTATAGGTATGTTAAAGTCATTTGCTCCCTTTTCAATTTCAAGCATCTGAAAGGAATGAAAAGCCGAGCCAATTATAGTCTTACTTCGTATTTTATTCAGAGTAAGGAGGACAACCAGAACAATTACACTGTCAGAACAGTACCTTAGACTTACTCAAGAAGCAGGAGTCCAATATTTTGAATCCACATTCACAAACTGGAAGATGTTTGGCCTCTTCCGAGCATTCACCGGGGTTTTTAGGACCCAACTTCCCTCTTTCCTGATTAATGGACAGACAATTAGACAGAAAGCAGCACAGTTGATAAACTCGAACTGCTCTAAAAACAATAGTTCCAAAAACCGATGTAATTTGATGATGAAAGGAGGCATACAAGCCGGGTCGACCACTTTGCTAGTGATAACGTCTTTTGGCATTGAAACTTTTGCAATAACAGGCTGGAGATGAAATTCTTCATTTATCTTACCTTAAGTTTGTTATCCCCATTAAGATAGTGATTAGTATTAGACAAGTAAGATTTCGTAATTTCTGTCATATAAGAGCTACTGTATTATATTGCATCGAGAACACATTAATCGCAGGCAAGACATGGAAATTAAACAAGAGAAACAAAAAATTTGGTGCATTCGTAGTAGTAGCATCTAATAACACATGTATTAGTAGTGACATAGAAAGTCAAAATAGGATAAGGGAAAACATACCATATCTGTGGAATTGTTGCAGGTAAAATCCCAGTATCCTCCTGATGAATATGAAGAAACTGAGTTGCTATTTAGCAACAAAGTAAATACAAGAAACAACCCCAAAAACATGGGCAACGGCAACAACCGACGAACTGAACGTGCCGGAAGTGGGTAACCCACGTCGCCCATTTCACTCACCACGTTATTATAGGCCATGGGACTCGATTTATCGGCAGAACTCCGTAGTATATACTCCTCTGTATCAATTCATTTCTTTGGCTTGACGGCACCAATTAGAGGATCTTCACTTTCTATCCCTATGAAAAGAAATTCCCAAATTCATTTAATAATTAAAAATTAAAAACATTGACTAATTGAGTCATTGACTTGGTTATGACAAAAAATAATTGGACAGATTCAGAATTACCTTTAAATATTTCCGATTCCTTGACCAGAAAGGCGCAGCCAGCACGATCAGCAGTCAGCACCTTTACTGTAAAATAAGTACTGCAAATCATACTTTATATAAAATTACTGAGGCACAAAAATTTGGCTTGTATTTCATTTGGCGTCAATTTCAGCTAACTTAAGTTCATCCGTTAGCTAGTTCCACTTGTTAGGAGCAATTACAGATCTCATAATCTTAATTTTTGTATAAAATTCTCAATTGCAGAACATGAATAGAATCAGCTATCTCTCTCCTCTTCTTCTATGCTTCATTCTCCTCCTTTCTATTCTGATAATTTGAGAAGTGACATTCTTATTTGAACAGACAAAATTGAAAAGAGGGTACCACACGAAGCATCTTTTGATTTATTTATTTTTTAATTTTATTCCGCTTTCTGTTTTCTTTTCATTTTATTCCATGCTCGCTTCCTTTATTCTTTTATTCTTTACAACATGTTAAGGGGACACAAAATTATTTCAAAAGAAAATTCACTTCAAAACTATTTACCTCATGCAATAAAACAATTTAACTCATGCAATTAATTTTTTGTGACATAAAGCTGAAATATAGTATAAGCGAAAAGATATAAGGTAGAGAATAATAGCAACGAGAAGATTTAAAGGTGTAGATTTAAAAAAGAAATGGATGAAAAGATGAGTTATGTCAGAAAGATCAGTACAATAATTCAAGAAAGTGACAAATAAAGAAAAAATCATGTCCTTAAAATTCAAACATTTGTAGATAAGCATTCCGCAATTCACTCTTACAGTAGTGTAATGTGATTTTTTTTTTGTTTAAAAAAAAAATCACATTATCCTACTGTAAAAGTGAAACTCTTTTCTTTTCAAAGTCCATTTGGAGATGAATTGCTAAGAAATTAAAGTTACATGTTTGTTGTATATTAATTAACTTAATCTACTGGTGAAAATTATAGGTCAAATTCTATCATAACTGCATGTTTACTTTGCGGACATTGAGGTTACTTCTTTTCCTTATTCTATCTTTTGGATGTTAACGATATGTAAGGATAGGTTATCTCGTTTTTTCCTTTAATTATGTGTAATTTAGAAATATAATATGATAACCCAGCAAGATTTATAATGTTACTACATTCAAACAAAATAAAATGTAATATACAAATAATAAGTATTCTTAAACATCATGCAAATACCTAAGAAAAAGGCAATACTTTAATAAAGTAATTTAGTGGAAAACAATTTTATCATAGACTCAAAAGTATTTTTCTATGAGCATTAAGGGTATGTACTTTCTTTTTCTGCACTACGCAAACTATTCCCCCAAATTCTAAAGAAATTTTTTATTTTATTTGAAAAATAAAAAGAAGGAAAAACGTCCGCAAACCATGGCATACCATTCACCGACACCGAAAGGAGTTGTTCGTCGGGAAATGAATCATTGATCTCCAGGTCGTCACGAGGCCTCCCCTCCTCCTCCAAGGGGGACAAGTGGTCTGCCACCTGGTTTTCACTACCCTTCCGGTCCACAATCTCCAAATCAAACTCTTGAAATAACAAGACCCATCGTATCAGTCTAGCTTTGGAACCCTTCTTCGTCATCAAGTACCGGAGTGAGGCATGATCGGTATGGACTATGACCTTGGCACCCATAAGATACGACCAAAATTTCTCCATTGCGAACACAATAGTCAGAAGTTCTTTCTCGGTCACCGTGTAGTTCACTTGAGCATCATTCATTGTTTTGCTCGCATAGTACACCGGTTGAAACATTTTGTTCACTCTTTGACCCAAAACCGCCCCAACCGCAACATCGCTCGCATCACACATGAGCTCAAATGGCAAGCTCCAATTAGGTGCGGTAATGATAGGAGTGGTGGTCAACTTGTGCTTGAGAAGTTCAAAGGCTTGCATACATCTCTCATCGAACACAAACTTGGCATCCTTTTCCAATAGCTTGCATAAGGGGTTCACTACCTTCAAAAAGTCTTTCCTGAATTTCAGTTTTTCAGTTTAATTTTTTAAAATAAAAATATCCTGAATTATTTTGAAGTTAAGATTTTTAGTTTAAAATTTCAGGACAAAATAAGTACGAGCTAATCTCTGAATAATATCCTCGAGACCGGCTATGAGTGCACTTGCCCCTTCTGGGCAAGGCAGGGGTCTTGATCTTAGATGGGCTTTCATTACCTCTTGGAAGTCAAGGCCAGCCCATTTCATGTTGCAGTCTATCAGTCAAATCTTAAATGAGAATTGCTGTCGGCCGTCACTATCTTTAGATTTTGAAGAAATATGAAAGCAATTGGTTCTTAAATGAAAAATAAAATAAAATCAAATGCTGTCCTTTTCGTAAAATAAAATACAGGACTCGTTCGTTATATTTAAACTGTTTATAGGGTAAGTCACGTGTTTATAATGAGATCAAATACAAGAGTACACCACGAGGAAATTAAATAGGATTTTTGAAGGGGGAAAAGTTTAGTTGATTGGTTAACTACTTAATTAGTTAGGAGAATAAAAACAACCGAAACTGTCAAACTTTTATTCATGAAAATCAGTACTGGCCCCCTTGCTCTTTAATTTAGTTTTCGTTTTTCTTTTTTCCTTTTGCGATTACCGGTAATGAAACAGAGCGACGATCTGATCCTTGTGTGGAAAAAGGGTAGAAGTACAAATCCAAAGTAAGACGCCACTCTTTGGAGCTTACAGTAGTATAGTTGAGTGTTTTTTAGGGGAAATTCGCAGTCGTTACACAATCTCGCTACACAATCTCTGTCCTTCGGGTGAGCACTTTGTGCGCACTGGATAAACCTCCTCCTATGTAATAGCCTGCAAACCACTGGGGATGTAAACCCCACTAAGGCTCGACAGGCTCAACCCAGAAGGCATTGAGGGGGATCGAATCAGGATCATCCTGGGAGTCCGCCCTCCAAACCAACCGAAGGGTTATAACTGAGAATTTGTCGAGGTCTTTTGAGAGAGTTCTTATCATCATATATAGTCCTCTTCGCCTTCCGTACCACAGCATCCTCTGATTCTTTTATATATGCCTGCATGAGAATTAGGAGAATATCAACAGAAATGGGAAATCCAAGACGAAAAAGAAAAGAAATAGTTTGCAACTGTAGCTTAGTTCTAGCCTGACGTTTGTTACTATTTTTATCAGCAATTCAGTGTCTCGAACATGTTATATGAAAGTGCTGCTTTCTTTCTAGTGTTGTTACATACAACTACCCGTAACTTATACTCTTCCTCCGCCCCTGCCTAAAAGGGTAGCAAATCTCTTTCTAGAATTGTCACGCAAAGATAAGTATGCCGCCCGCCTACTAATCGGGTTAGTCGAAGTTATCTTCCGATCAGTTATATCCACCCAATCAAGGTATGCAACGCAATTGCTACTTAAAACTAGGAAAGCAAGAGTTTTCTGAACTCAATCTCTCATGGCTGTTCTTTGATTAAGCTGCAAGAAATAGAAGCATGGTTATGAGCAGCCATTGAGGGAGAGAGTTCAGAAAACACTGGTTTTCCGCTCTGAATTCGCACAAAGTGTGTCAAAAGACGTTTATGCATATAAGCTAATTTGCGTGGGTGCGTCTTGCTGTATATGTGTATTGAATTGTGTGTGAATATATATAAGGGAGTACAACGAAAGAGAGGAGCTTGACTTGAGAATTATATGGAGATAGCTAACTATTTATAGGGTAATTTCAGGCTACGTTACTCAAGTATTTTAATTGTTTCTCAATCAAGAAGGACTAATTGTTACTCAAGTATTTTAATTGTTTCAGGGTACGTTATATATATATATATATATATATATATATATATATATATATATATATATATATATATATATATATATATTAATATTAAAACGTATAGCTGTAACCTAAGCCTTGCTCTTTCCATCTCTCCTTTTTTATTTTTTGTTCCTTTTTAAAGTCAGTGTTATTGCCGGTGAACTTCCAAAGAGAAGTCTGATGCTAATTACTAAGAAATTTCAAATGAATGAAGGGGTTGGGGAATTTCTGCCAAACTTGCACCTAAAGAAAAGGTAATTCCAGCCAAACATTACGTGTCACTGATATGGATAATAATGGACCACTCTTTCTCTTCCCTTTCTTATTTGTCTTGTTATTGTTTTCTGTTTTACATAACAGAGTAAAAGGGTATTTAATGCTCTATTCGTTTTATTTTATCTCTCTTAATTTAACAATGTAAGGAAAATTTTAAATTCCAAAATAACCTTTAAATTGTGATTTTAAACATACATTGCATTTCTATAAGAGAGTATCACTAAGAGTAAAATAAAAATATTAATTTTATTACTAAATATAATAATATAACATTCTTTTCCAAACAAAACAAACTAAAGAGAAAAGTCATTATGAAGTCATGAAAATATTCAAGATCTTTTTTTAGTTCAGAACGAGTTATACAAATCTATGGTATATGTTAACTACGTCTGGTATCCGAACCTAACTGCAGAGTAACATTTTCGGTTACGAGTTTCTATGTGTTGATCAACAATTATTTTTGCATTATGTCTCTTTTTCATAAAATTGCTCCTTCCATCTATTGATACTATGATGTATTTGCTTTTTTGTTAACAAGGGAACCCGCCTTCACTATCCTTCAAATGCGCAGAGTGGAAACCCTTTTTGTGTAGTAGCTGGTGGTGACAAAATGGTTAAAAGAAAACAATTAACCACTCATATTATCCATTAAAAATGAGTTAGATAATGAGCTTTTTAAAAACGGGTCAAATATAGATAAGAACCATATTGTCCATTTAGAAAATGGATAACCAATGGGTAACTAATGGATAACCAATAAGTTTAACTTTTACATTTATAAAGTCTCAAATTGGGGGTTCCTCAAGTTTGGGAGACTAAGAATTCTCAAGAAGTCATAGATAATATGGTTATCCATATTATCCGTCGGTTAACATATTTTTTATCCGTATTAAATATGGGTCGGCTCGGATAATTTATCTATTTTTCATTACCCGTTTTCGATCCGACCTGCCCGTTTGCCACTCCTAATAGTAGCCCGCAAACCACACAGAAGGGTAAATTGCACTAGGCAAATCCTATGCAACGGTCCGACTAAAGAGGTATGCAAATGGGTTTCGAACCCTCGATCTGCCACCCTGAAATGGGTTTCGCATCCTAGATCAACTACGTTCTCTAATAATACTTGAGTGGGTTTCGAACCCTAGATTAACGACGTTCTCTATTTCAATATTTGAAAGTTATGTGGTATATATGTACAAAATGCGTCTTCAACAGAGTGAAGGTACTAAAATGGGGTTGAGTCTTCCATGTTCAAAGATCCAGGACATTAAAGTAAACAGACAAACCTAGCTAAGAGATACCATCATAGAAAGAATCGTCTCATCTGTGTCTTTGAGTGTTGACAAGGATGTCCAATTTTGGCCTGATGACTTCCTCTCTCTGATTAATAAACAAAAACACAGCTCTTCAATTTATTTATTCTCAGTAGTTTTGTTGTGAAAAGTCTTGTTAAGATTTGTGACAAAATTCACATATGCCCTAGTTATACGCTGACATAACTAACATCGAAGCTTAATAGACGAGATTTCCCATACACCCCCTTTTTCTTTGTATGAAGTAGTACTTCTTAATAAGAATTGAATTTCCACAGTACTGATAATGATCTAATTTAGTTTATCCAAAAAGAGGTCTATATATATATTTGGGTTAATTCTTCTAGAATTAAGTTAAAAGATAACATGACTTTAATTAATTAAGGTCAGTGCTAGCGTCTTCGTTTTTGGGTATTATTAATTTTTAGCTCGTGCCAGAAACTATTTACATCTAGCTATATAATATGTTGTAGCAAGGTGTCTGAGGTAATTAGCTAGTTACATTTATTGTGAAATTTTTTATAATTATACTTATAAGGTAAAAATTCTGTTATAAAATCCGTATATAGAGGTTAAACCTTTTTTGAAAAAGGAAAAATAGGAAAATGCTTACAATATTTGTTACTTGTCCTCAGTTCTTGAGTACTAGGATACTTAACGGGGATGCTTAGCCTTCATCGCCTGGTCTTGTCTTTAACAATGAAGTTTTAGGTCTAGTTCTGTAGAAGACTGAACATTGAGAAATAAATAATACTCCGTACTTACACTTGGAACTACATAAGTGGTCCAAGTTCCCTGCTTAAATCCCACTTAAAATAATTGTTTTTCAGAATCCTAATATAAAAACACGTTTCTTTTTAAATCACACTAGCCCTTTTTTATGAATTTGATATTGCTAGGCCAATCATAAATTATTTTAATAATAATGAATTACTATTGTTGTTATGGTTGCGCAAGCACTTGTCTTGTTATTTGAAATATAGGCATATCTAAATTTATGCATGGTTCATTGTTTTTCTTATAATTTTATTTGTCCATTTAATAAATTGGCAATTTAATTACATAGTAACTCATATACTATCCAAAGGGGCGCCTAACGATTATAAGCATCACAGACAGTCACATAGGTGGTTACAGATTGCCACACGCTGAAAGGATTTTGTGAGACTATCAAATAGTTAGACATGTTGCGGAAGCCAAATGTATATAGTGTGAATAAGTCACAACTACTATACCAAAAATTATGACAGCCACCAAATAATAAATAAGACAATAAAACAACAATAAAGGGAACACCAGAATTTACGAGGTTCGGCTAATTTTGCCTACTCCTCGGACACAACCAAATATTTTATTCCACTCCAAAAATACAAGTGAAATAATACTAAAGAGAGAAGATACAAATGCCTTAAACAGATGAGAAGGCAAATGAGAGGTGTGTTTCAATCCTAAACATTAGGCCTTCTTTTATAGGGGAAAAATCCCCTCCAAACTTAACTCCCAACCAATGTGGGACTTTGGCATTTTGCCAAACTTCAACAAATCTCCACCTTGGCAAAATTCCACATTTTCAATTCTCTCTCAATAAAAATTTTTGGTTGTGTCTTCATCTTCAATCTTCAGTATTCAACAATGTTGATCAAATCCAAACAATGTTGAAACTTGACCGCAGTCACCACCTTTGTCAGCATATCAGCAGGATTCTCTGTAGTATGAATTTTCTTCACCGTGACTCCACCTTCTTCTATGATTTCTCGTACGAAATGATACCGAACATCAATGTGCTTCGTCCTTGCATGATAAACTTGGTTCTTCGCTAATTGAATAGCACTTTGACTATCACAAAAAATTGTGATACCTTTTTGTTCAACACCAAGCTCCTTTAGCAATCCTTGAAGCCAAATTGCCTCTTTCACAGCATCTGTAATAGCTATGTACTCTGCCTCTGTTGTAGACAAAGCAACTGTTGACTGCAAAGTAGACTTCCAACTAACTGATGCCTTTGCAAAAGTAAACACATAACCAGTAGTTGATCTTCGTTTGTCCATATCACCCGCAAAATCTGAGTCACAATATCCAACTACAGACTGATTGTCTTCCTGCTCAAAAACTAACCCGACATCTACAGTATTATGAATATACCGTAGAATCCACTTCACAGCTTGCCAATGCTCCTTCCCTGGATTGTGCATATATCTGCTAATAACTCCAACAGCTTGTGAAATGTCAGGCCTTGTGCAAACCATTGCATACATCAAGCTACCAACAACATTTGCGTATGGTACCTTTGACATATACTCTCGTTCAGCTTCATCCATTGGCGACATAGTAGTACTTAGCTTAAAATGGGAAGCAAGTGGAGTACTAACTGGCTTAGTCTTGTCATCTATGCCAAAACGTTGAAGTACTCTCTTCAAATATTCCTTTTGAGATAAACAGAGTTTCTTTGAACGTCTATCTCTAATTATCTCCATGCCAAGAATTTTCTTTGCCTCACCCAAATCCTTCATCTCGAACTCCTTCTTCTGTTGAATCTTCAACTTATCAATTTCTTCCAAATTCTTGGAAGCTATCAACATATCATCAACATATAGGAGAAGATATACAAAGGAACCATCTTTAAGCTTGTGCAAATACACACAATGATCGTATTTGCTTCTCTTGTACCCTTGCCGCAATATAAACTCGTCAAATCGCTTGTACCATTGTCTAGAAGATTGTTTCAATCCGTACAACGATTTTTCAAGTTTGCACACCATATTTTCTTTTCCAGCAACTTTGAATCCTTCTGGCTGAGTCATGTAGATTTCCTCCTCCAAGTTTCCATGTAAAAACGCAGTTTTTACATCCATCTGAACTAGTTCCAAATCCAATTGTGCTACCAAAGCCAACATAATTCTAATGGAGGAATGTTTTACAACTGGAGAAAACACTTCATTGTAATCAATTCCCTCTTTTTGAGCATATCCTTTGGCCACCAATCTTGCTTTGTAACGAACATCTAATTGGTTAGGAAATCCTTCTTTCTTTGCAAATACCCATTTGCACCCAATTGCTTTCTTTCCCTTCGGGAGATTGGCCAATCTCCATGTATGATTCTGATGAAGGGACTGTATTTCATCATTCATGGAAATCCTCCACTTATCTTCTTCTGAACTTTGGACAGCGTCTTTATAAGTAGTAGGAACATCATCAGCTACAATTGAGGTTGCACAAGCAACCGTCTCTATGAGACGAACAGGTTTCGTTATTGTTCTTTTTGGCCTGCTGGTTGCTATTGATTCAAGTTGTTGTTGAGATTCCTGAGTTGGAATCTCCTCTACTGGCTCTCCTTCCAGAGGGTAATCTTCATTTGTTTCCTCCTCTGCTTCTTGTGTAGGAAAAATAAATTTTCCCTCAAACTCCACCTGCTTAGAAGCACCTTCATTTTGTTTGGTATCTTCTGTTACCTTATTTACCATAGCAAATTCATCAAAGGTAACATCTCTGCTGAATATTACTTTCTTTGTCATAGGACACCATAAGCGATATCCTTTGACTCCAGAAGTAATTCCCATAAAAATAGCCTTCTTTGCCCTTGGATCCAATTTTGACTCCGTCACATGATAATATGCAGTTGAGCCAAACACGTGCAAAGAGTTATAATCTACAGCAGGTTTTCCGTACCATTTTTCAAATGGTGTTTTGCCATCAATAGCAGCAGATGGTAGACGATTAATGAGGTGGCATGCATATGTAATTGCCTCAGCCCAAAATTCTTTGCCCAAGCCAGCATTGGACAACATACACCGTACCTTCTCCAGCAAGGTCCGGTTCATACGTTCTGCCACTCCATTCTGTTGTGGTGTATGTCTAACAGTGAAGTGTCGGATGATGCCATCATTTTCACAGACCTTATTGAAATGATCATTTTTGTATTCACCTCCATTGTCTGTGCGAATACACTTGATTCTCCTGCCTGTCTGATTTTCCACCATCGTCTTCCATTTGAGAAAAATTCCCAACACTTCATCTTTGCTCTTCATTGTATACACCCATACTCTTCGGGAAAAATCATCAACAAAGGTTACAAAATAGTGCTTCCCACCCAATGAAGGTGTTTTGGAAGGACCCCAAACATCAGAGTGTACATAATCCAAAATGCCTTTAGTATTATGGATCGCTGTACCAAATTTAACCCTTGTCTGTTTCCCTTTAACACAATGCTCACAAAACTCCAAGTTACAAGCCTTTACTCCTTTTAACAATCCTTGATCTGATAGAGTTTTCAAGGATTTTCCTCCAGCATGTCCCAAGCGCATGTGCCATAGCTTGGTTGCTTCACAACTACTATACCAAAAATTATGACAGCCACCAAATAATAAATAAGACAATAAAACAACAATAAAGGGAACACCAGAATTTACGAGGTTCGGCTAATTTTGCCTACTCCTCGGACACAACCAAATATTTTATTCCACTCCAAAAATACAAGTGAAATAATACTAAAGAGAGAAGATACAAATGCCTTAAACAGATGAGAAGGCAAATGAGAGGTGTGTTTCAATCCTAAACATTAGGCCTTCTTTTATAGGGGAAAAATCCCCTCCAAACTTAACTCCCAACCAATGTGGGACTTTGGCATTTTGCCAAACTTCAACAAGACAATGATATATATAAGAGGAGAAGTTCGAAACACTATCATTTTAACTAAATAAACCGTATCCAATGATATATTAATGTTTCTTATGAATCCCATATGTAAATAATCCGCCACAGTTTAGCATTTATTTTTTTTGGTTGCAATGTACGTATATATTGGGCAAAATACCTTAAAACCCCCCTAAACTTGACACATCTTAAACTATTCGTGGTCTTAATTACCCCCCTCAACTTGGTCTTTTGAAAGCCATTACCCTCCTAGACGCTAATGTGGCAAAAAGTATGGGTGCACTCGCTTGCCACTTGGATTTTTCTGTATATGTGGCATTTTTTTGAAAAATAAAATATATTTTTACCTTTTTAAGAATATTACAGTACTTTTTAGATAATTTTTTTCCATACAATTATAATAAAACTTGGATAGAACTACATTATTTAGGCTACATTTTTTTATTTGGCTAAAAATAAAAAAAAATTAGTTAATCTTTTTTTGAATTGATCTGAAAATAAAGATTTATACAATTGAAATAAATAGTCAAGGCATCTAAAAAGTTATAAAAAAATACATAGTTTGAAATTAATTATTTTGGCTATAATTTTTTATATAGCTCTAAATTACGGTGCTCTAAAAATATACTATATTTTTTTTTTTTACAGATTTTACCTGAAAAAGTAAAAATACACAGTTGAAATAAATAGTCAATTTTACAGATTTTAATTGTATAAATCTTTATTTTCAGGTCAAATTCAAAAAAAGATTAACTAAAACTTTATTATTTTTAGCCAAATAAAAAAATTTTAACCTAAATAATGTATTTCTATTCAAGTTTTATTATAAATTATATTCGAAAAAACTATCCAAAAAATAACATACTTAAAAAGGTACAAATATATTTTATTTTTCAAAAAAATGTCGCATACAGAAAAATCCACGTGGCAGGCAAGTGCACCCACACTCTTTGCCACATTAGCGTCCAGGGGGTAATGACTCTCAAAAGGCCAAGTTAAGGGGGATAATTAAGACCACAAATAGTTTAAAGATGTAACTAATAATCTGTGCCAAATTTAAGGGGTTTAAGGTATTTTGCCTATATATTGATCATATAAAAGAGTTTTTGCACGGTCAATGCATATACCATAATTCCCGATTGCGTGTGGGTGCGAATTCGTTCCTTCATCCCATGCATGCATGGTTTTTCTACTTCTTTTTAGTTACACTGTAAAATTATCGATCAAAAGCTCATTGATCTATCATCCTTTTCAGTGCTGTTAACTGTTAAGAGAAATTAGGAGCAAATGTTCGCAAGCTTCCAACATTTCAACACCACAACAAAAGCAGTATATATTAATAGTAACAGTAATTAATGTTACTATTAGGATCAAGCTGGAAGCTGAAATATTGGAAGCCTTTGAGGGCTATTGAAAACTTCTCCAAATTTAAAAAAAAAAATTAAACCATTTTTTTCGTTCTCATCACTGCTTGGCTCTGGGAAGAACCAGCCAAGAACTAGCTTGATTTATATAGCTAGGCCTATAGCAATAATTGGCTTCAATTTGTCTAATATAATATTGGGTGATCTAATTTACGTGACATCACACTAGATTACTTTACCTAATCACTACTTTAATTTAATGACCACCTAAAACAAGCCACCCCTACGTGTCCCCATTATATTTATTTTTTGTTTTTTTCCATTTGGTATCTGCATTGGAGCCCAATGTACTAAATTCGGGTTCGTACCGGAAAGTCTAACATTGAGGATAAAATATTTTCTAACAAAGGCGGCTCTACACCCTGAGCTCGAACCTAATACATTTGATTAAGGATAAAGAAGTATGTATTTATCACTCTACCACAACCCTTGGTGGTCTCCAATTATATTTGTTAGTTCTATATAAAGCTTAATTATTCCTGTGCCCAACTTATTATAGGGGGAGAACGTGAAGTAAATCCAGAAGGTGCTCATTCATCGACTGAGGAGTCAACAATAACTTTTCCAGTCAAAATAGTACTGTCTTAATTATCTTTTTCTTCTCTGCAAGTGAATTATACACATACTAGATTAAAGAAGTTGGCCATATGTACAAGTCAATATCTATGGGCCTGAAATCCACTAATTTATATTTGCATATGTATTTGCCACCATCTAAGAGCGCATATTTGTTACTACGCCACTTCTCATCATATTCTCGATTCTGGACCACTTCTGATTTTTTATACCCCTAGTCATATTCTCGTTTAGAAGTAAATTTGGATTTTTTTGTTTGTTTATGCGATTATATTGTAGCAAATGTCTAAGCTAAGCAAAGGCGGACGCACCATTAGGAGAAGGGGAAAATATAGAACGATATTAGTGCGAGACTTTCATGGATTGAAAGGTAAATGAAGGACATATGTAAACAAATCAATACTTTTGGAGTAAATTTGATTTTTTTAATTCTTTTTTTGGCAAAAATTAAAAAGAGAAAAAGAGGATTTACATTTTTTTTGGGCTAGTGTTAAAGTCCCATATTGTTGACATTTTGTCCTAAAAAAAGAAATTAGGCAAAATAGATCAAAACTCCCTGAACTTGATGACTTTTATTCAGTGTATAGCTGAACGTTACGTTCAGCTACCCTCTTGAACTTGACAATTTGATGGCCTCGATTCCTTTGGATAAAAGTCGTCAACTTTGTAAACTGCCAAGAAAAACAATAGCAACAACCTGATAATAATCTCATTAGTGGGGTTTGAGGAGGGTAGAGTGTACGCAGACCTTACCCCTACCCATGAGGGTAGAGAGACTGTTTCTGGGAGACCCTCGGCTAAAAAACGAAAGATCTGTAACAACAACAAAAACCATACAAATAAGATCAGCACCTTAAGTGATGACAACAAATAAGTGGGAAGGACAATAATTATGGTAATAATAAAAATTAAAAAAATATAAAATAAAAATGAAAAAAGATTAATAATAATAATAAACAAAAAATAGAAAGTGTGATGGAACAATATCCGCTAGCAGTCCTATATAAAACAGCCAAGAAATTATCACTCAAAATCAACTTTCTAAACTGAACTCCTCAAGCAATTACAGAATATATCTTTAATTTGTCACAATATAGTCCTTAGCCATCCCCGCAACTGTCATCTATCCCTATGCAACCAATAACCTTATTTCTTCAAATCTGGTTTCAATCGCTGCTTGTTTTACAAAACAAGGAGAACTTTAGACAATGCCGCAAAGAGCCAATTACGAGAAGTATATAACGGAAGGATTCGGGTTCGAGTCAAATTCAATAAATTCACATACATATTCCATTAAATTGAATGCCCTAGCTTATGTATGTCAAACATAGGGATTAATTAGCTAGGGAATTGATTTCTTATTCTAAAGATACTGGATTGACCTCTTCAGTGTCATGGAAAGGTGAAACCTTCGTTGTATCAAGTATTCGTTTCATCGTTCATGCAGTTAATTAACAATCTGAAAAAGAAGTTCCAACTTTTATGGCCTAAAATCTTTCTAGCAACATATCTTTGTGACAATAACATCTCTTCAGCAACACCTATAAGACGAATCTATCTGTCAATCTAATTTTGAGGCAAGATATTTGTTTAACCAAAAAATAAAATTTTAGTCAAAGCTAGAATTTAGAAGAACACAGGTTACTGATAATCAAAAGAATGTATAAAAGAAAGTAATTTAGATAGCAAGAGAGTAATCTAAGAGAAAAACAAGTAAACCAAGTTTTTTTT
Source organism: Nicotiana tabacum (assembly GCF_000715075.1). NCBI lineage: Eukaryota > Viridiplantae > Streptophyta > Magnoliopsida > Solanales > Solanaceae > Nicotiana > Nicotiana tabacum. The sequence continues at coordinate 207,102,996 of NC_134085.1, read as the reverse complement.
CAATAGTGTTTCGTGTCCTTACAAGTGATCAGATATCTCCCTTTTATAGATATCTTGGAGATATACGTTTAGCGCGCATCATAATGAGGCTATTATGAGTAATTAAAGACATTGAATGCTACGTTACATAATCATTACATTCAATACAAATTCTCTAACGTATTCCACATTTAATGCCTATTAAATGCTGTATCTGCACTCTTTTCTATTGTCAGATTCATTCCTTTTGATTCTCAGACATAAATGACTTAAATAGGTACGGATGCTGGTGAGTTATTTGAATTACTGCCCGTGCCTCTTCCTCTGCCATTTACTCGTATCTGTTGCAACTCGTGTCTCATGGCTAGTTGTAATTCTTTGACTATTTGACCAGTCTACGTGTCTCGACACGTCACCTTTATATTTAAATACAATTTTTTTCCAATACAGATAGTCCACCCACTTTTCATTTATTCATCAGTTGAATATTTGGGAAGTGGATTTCATTAAAAGAGAATTTTTGTCACCATTAATGCTATGACAAAATTGACGCTTCAATTGTCGCTTCCATTTAATGCTCCATATACGTGTCATTTTTCCATTGGTTCTGCAATTTTGCAGCCCTTTTCAAGGCGTTTATACGGCTCCACTATTCACGAAGTGCTAGTTATCACTATTATGGTCCTTTCATCACTGCATTTTTACCTTTGGCGGTTGCTTATTAATATAAATATAACTTCTTTCCTTGTCTTTTACCACATAAAGCTTATTGAACACTTAATTCCTCAAATCTCAGTTCACTTCTTCCTCACATTATTCTTCTTCGCTATGTCTTCACCAAACCCTAACCCTAGGAGAGTTCCCATTATTGATACCTTCCCCAATGCCCCCATTAGGCATAGAAGTGGAGGTAGACTTCGTAGCTTAGGGTCTACTCGTGGTGGTGGTTCGTCTATACCTTCTCCTAGTTCTGGTCCTTCTTCTAGAACCAGAGGTTCCCTTTCTCACAAATCTTCTTCTAGGGGTAAAGAACCTTCTGAACCATTACGTGAGCCTTTAGTAGAGGAGATAGTCACTACAGAACTATCTTTTTACTATGATAGAGAATCTCTTAGAAACCAGGTTTCCGCTTTAGATCGTGCAGATGCTTACCCCACTCAAATTACAGAAGTTTTGACTCCTGTAGTTCGCAAAGACTGCCATTGGAGTAATGATTTTCCCATTATTATACCTAATCCAAATCAGAGAATTACTTCTTACTTGACTGGGTTCTCTTTTGTTTATACATACCCATTCACTTTAGGGTTCAAACCAGCTATTGACCCAGTCATTCTTGAATTTTGCCGTTTCTTTAATGTCCGTTTGGGTCAAATTAGCCCAATCATATGGAGGGTTGTTGCATGTTTGAGGCATTTAACCAATATGGCTGACGTTTCCTTTACTTTCCCTCACCTGATTCATCTTTACTCCCCTAGGCTTTTTCGTAATGGCGTTTTTACCCTAGTGGCCAGGAGTAAGAGGGTTTTGGTGAGACCTGAAAATGACGAGACCGTGGCTGGTATGCCCAGTTTGTTGCTGCCCCCACTGTTGGCTTAGTGGGTGCGGATAACGTTCCCTTCCCTGAGAAGTGGAATTTTGCACGTAAGTCTTTTATCCTTCTCGTGCCTTTTTTCTTCAAGTTTATCAACTTCTCTAATTTTACCCCCTTTTTTTTAGCAACCATAGGAGTTGTGGAGGATATTCCCAATTTTCGTGGTTGGGTAGATAAATTGCTAAAGACCGCACCAATAGATGGTAGGTCTTGGAGAACACTTTCTAACTGTTACGGTTGGAAAGTAAAGACTCATGATAAGAGTTTTTATTTCATCTTTCACGCATATATATATTTTTCTTTATTGCTCTAACTCCCATCCTTCTTTTTATCAGGATTTGCTATTCGAGGAGTTACTGCTGAAGCAGTTGCAGGCTCTCGTGTCTCTTCGGGAACCCGTACTCTTTTAGGGACCCGTATCTCTTTAGAAAGAGCCTAAGAAATAATCTTGGGTTCTTCTGCAAAAAGGAAAGCTGTTGAAGAGAAAGACTCTGAAGAAGAGGAAGATGAGGGCTCCCTGGTGACGAGGCCATGAGCTAGGAGACGCATCGTCTCTGATGACGAAGCTGAAGTTTCCCCTCATCTTTCTATTTCTCTTACTGAACTTGTTGAAACCCCAGTAATAATTCCTGACGATGACGTCACTCTTCATGATACCCGTGAGTCTATTGATCAACTTTTCATCAATGGTTTTGGTAGTGGAAGTTTAGGGCCTGTTTTAGATAAAATACCCTTATCTTCCTTTTCAACTCTCGTGCCTGTGATTCCTTCCTTACTAGCCCCAACTGTTTTTGTTCCTTCTTCTACTGTTTTCACTTCTTCTATCGCTCCTCCTTTGACAATTCCCCCTCCTATAGTTCTTCATACGGAAGTGGGCTCTTCAAGTAGAAGTGCCACTATGAGGAGGGTAACTATTGAAGTTTCTGCTGATAGCAGCCTTTTAAGGAAGTCAGGTCAGGCAGATGTATGGTTGGAGCCTTTAATTGGCCCAATTGAAAAAGCAAAGCTGGAGAGTCATAGTTCCCTGACTCTAATGAATGATATCGTGCATGCCATTTTGAAGGTATTTTCCTTCTCTCCCTTCTTTACTTTGTAAATTTTTTTTATCTTTGGGATTCTTATTTCCCTTCCTTTTTTAGGCCAATCTTATCGGCACAGAAATAATGAACAGAATCCCCCTCTTGGAGAAGGTAGCACGTGATTCAGAGAAGATAGCACGTGATTCTCAGTTGGAGGAGATCAATTGGAAGGAACAATTTGAGAGTGCACAAAATTGATATGGAATATTTACAAGAGAGCAAGAGTACCTTAGAGCAGTAGGTGCGGGCTTTAACTTCAGAGTTAGCGGTTGTAAAAGCTTCCTCAAGCCAAGCAGAAAAAGAAAAAGAAAATCTTGAATCCTCCTTCTCAGAGCAACTATCTAAGGCCAGTGAAGAGAACAGAGAGTTGAAGGCTCTTTTGAGTCAAAAAGAAGTTTAAGCTGGGGAGCTCGTGCAAAGCTTAACTCAAGCACAAGAAGACCTTCGAGTCTTTGCTGATAAGGTGCGTGCTTTAGAGAGCTCCCATGCCTCTCTTCAAGCTTCTTATAACTCCGCCTTGACTGAAAATGAAGAGCTAAAGAATGAGATTGCTGATTGGGAAAAAGATTATGAGATCCTTAAAGAAAAATCTGATGTTGAGGTAAGTTGGGCATTTTTGAATTCACGTCGTGATACCCTAATTGAAGCTGGCCAAGAAAACTTCAACCTGGAGTCGGAGTTAGCTAAGATCAATGAAACCATTGAAAAAGCTCAGCAAACTCAGGACTTCCCTTCTCCCGTGGTTGAAGCTGATACGGGTATCCCTACTCTTTCAAGCCCAATCGAGCCTGTTGCTGCAAGCCAAGTTGAAACCGCATCTGTTGATGCACCTGCCCAAATTGAGCCCGCTGCTATTAATGCTCCTACTTCAGTTCCACAAACTTCTCAGTGACCAGTTCTAATCATTTGAATGATTTTGTTTTTGTTTTTATTTTGGAAAATTGTAATCAAACCCTTAGCTTCATTTGAGGGTTGGTTTTGGAAACACAAGTCCCCAAGTCTTTTATGGGGCAATTTGTATAAACAATTTCATAGTTTTATGACTAAGTTCGTACTTAGTCTTTAGTTTTTAAGTATTAAGAAGTTTTTCATGTTATTATCTTAAACTTCTGTCTACTTTATTCTTGCCTTTATTTTTAAGGACTTATAGAATAATTTGCATTTTTGTTTTTCGAAAATTCTTCTATTAATCTCATGACTAACTAATTTAAACATGAGTTTTATAAAAGAGGGCTCTTTTATATTTCGATACTTAATGAAGAAGACGTCTCAACTTCATAATGGTGTTATCATACGATAATAGAAATGGGAACACACATGTTTCTTTGAAATAACTTTGACAAGTTTTAAATAATACTTTACATGTATTTGAATTACATCTATAACTTTCTCGTAACTGTTTTTCTTGTAACAGATTTTTACAAAAGAAGAATAATAGACACAGGGTTTTTCCTTATAACCTATTTTAGTACATAGCCTTTACCTTAATTATAGTGAGGTTTTTCTTTGGCCTTAGCTCGTGGCTCCATCTCGTGACTTTGTGACTTTTACTCTGCACTTGACTCTTTTAGGCTTGATTTTTTCCCAATCTTCTTTGCCTTCTTTATACACATGTCTGTGTATATTATATAGTCCCCCAAGTGTTTGAGTGTTGAAGTATGAAGCCTCGAGCACTTGATAGTTTCTCTCATTTGGTCCTTTTCCTGAAAAGGAAAAACATACGGGACTCGGAGGTGCGATTATAGATGAAGACTGCTTAACCCGTTTGAATTTCTATCAGAATAATTGTAACCCTAGGCCTGGAATTTTAGGTTATTCCGTGTGTCTTATAGGTCGTGACTCATCATTTAGTACGGGTTAGCTTTTTGCCTATTATCTAAAATCATTAGTAAAATTTTAACAATACAAAAATTTATTTAAAATAGTGATACCTGACCGTGGGTATTCTTTAGAAATAGTATCTCTTCAAATGAACAACATTCCAATGTGAAGGTGGTATCTTGCCATCCATTATCTCCAGTTCATATGCTCCCTTTCCTGCAATATCACGAACTCTATAGGGTCCTTCCCATGTTGGACTTAATTTACCCGCATTAGCTGCCTTTATAGATTGAAATTTTTTTTAAGCACGAAGTCCCCCACTTTGAAGAATCTGAGGCGTGCTTTTCGGTTGTAATATCGTTCTATAACTTGCTTGTGTGCTGCCATTCCTATTAATGCAGCTTCTCTCCTCCCCTCGAGTAAATCTAGATCAACCCACATCTCCTCATCATTAGATTCTTGTGTCGCCTGTGTGAACCGTGTACTTCGTTCCCCTATCTCAACTGGAATTAAAACCTCAGCTCCATAAACCAATGAAAACGGTGTTTCTCCTGTACTTGTTTTTGCAGTTGTACGATATGCCCATAAAACTCCAGGTAACACTTCAGGCCAGTTACCTTTTGATTCCTCTAATCGTTTATTTAAATTATTGATAATAACCTTGTTCGTTGATTCTGCTTGCCCATTACCCACCGGATGATAAGGTGTAGACGTAACCCTTTTAATTTGCCAACTTTGAAAGAATTCCGTGATTTGAGCTCCAATAAATTGTGGGTCATTATCACACACAAACTCTTTTGGTACACCAAATCGGCATATGATATTCTGCCAAATAAAATCTTTGACTTCCTTTTTTCGCACCTGTTTAAATGCTCCTACCTCCACCCATTTAGTAAAATAATCAGTGAGTACGAGAAGAAACTTTACCTGTCCTTTTGTTTGTGGTAATGGACCCACTATATCCATTCCCTATTTCATAAATGGCCATGGCACAATGACCGGATGTAATAACTCTGCAGGTCTATGCATATTGTTACCGTACCTTTGACATTTATCACATTTGTCCGCGAAACTTCCTGCTTCTTCCTCCATTTTAGGCCAGTAATAACCTGCCCTAATTAAGGTTCTTACCAATGACCTTCCTCCTGCGTGATTCCCGCAATATCCCTCGTGTATTTCTTTTATTACACACTCCGTTTGCGAAGGTCCGAGGCATCTTGCTAAGGGACCACCGAATATTTTACGATATAAATTGTCTTGCTTTAAGTAGTACCGAGCAGCCTTCTTTCGAAGCGCATGAGCTTTTTTCTTATCATCAGGGACGATACCATACTGCAAAAAAGCAACAATCTCATTCCTCCAATCCCAAGTTAAATTATTAAAATTTACCTCATTCTTATCAGGATCGAGAACTGAATGAAATAAATGTATAACTGAGGCGTTTGCATCGCCTGCCACATCAGCTGCAGATGCGAGATTAGCTAGGGCGTCCGCTTCAACATTTTCATCCCTTGGTATTTGTATAACTTTTCAGGTTTGAAATTGCTTTATCAATTCCTGTACCTTTTCTAAGTATTGTTGCATCCTTTCTTCCCTAGCTGTATAAGTCCCCAACATTTGATTAACCACGAATTGCGAATCACTCTTGATTATAATCTAATTTATGCCAAGCTCTCGTGTCAATTCTAGACCTGCAATCACAGCCTCATACTCCGCTTTATTGTTAGTTATGGAGTGACATTTAATAGCTTGTCGAATGGTTTCACCCGTAGGTGGTACCAAGACAATCCCTAAACCTGCACCTTTTACATTAGATGAGCCATCAGTGAATAAAGTCCAAGTTCCCGGGTTAGCTCCATTGAATACCTGTAATTCTTTTTCTGCTTCTAATTGCATTCCCTGGCTAAATCAGCCACGAAATCAGCTAACACTTGTGATTTTATAGCAGTTCTAGGTTGGTATGTGATTTCGTATTCACTTAACTCTATTTCCCACTTAGCTAACCTACCTGAGAACTCATGCTTATGTAATATATTATGTAAAGGGTAGGCAGTTACTACAACGATAGGATGACACTGAAAGTAAGGTCTTAACTTTCTAGATGCCAAGATTAATGTAAGTGCAAGTTTTTCTAACTGAGGATACCACGTCTACGCATCTAACAAATATTTACTAACATAATAGATATGGGATTGTTTACCTTGTTCTTCTCGGACCAAAACAACGCTTACCGCAACTTCCAAACTAGCAAGGTAAATGAGTAGTCTTTCCCCAGCCTTTGGTTTTGCCAGCAAAGGTGGATTTGATAAGTACATTTTCAAATTACTGAGTGCCTGTTGACATTCCTCATTCCATTCAAAATGATCCTGCTTCTTAAGGGCTAAGAAGAATTTAAAACACTTCTCTGATGATTTAGAAATGAATCTTCCCAAGGCTGCAATTCTCCCTGTTAATCTTTGAACTTCTTTCTTGTTTGAAAGTATATCAGGGATTTCTTCAATGGCCTTAATATGTGCATGATTCACTTCAATACCACGGTTAGAAACAAGAAAACCCAAAAACTTACTTGATGCAATGCCAAATGCACATTTTTCGGGATTTAACTTCATATTAAATTTGCGCAAAATTGAAAATGTGTCAGATAAGTGTGATATGTGATCTTTTAAATACTGAGTTTTAACAAGCATATCATCTATATATACCTCCATAGTCTTTCCTAAATGCTCTTGAAACATTTTGGTAACTAACCTCTGATACGTTTTACCTGCATTCTTTAGACCAAAGGGCATTACTTTATAACAGTAAGTCCCCATGTCTGTTATGAATGAAGTTTTTTCTTCATCTCCCGGATCCATTTTAATCTGATTATAACCTAAATATGAATCCAAAAAACTTAATAGTTTGTGACCTGCAGTTGCATCAATCAATTGATCTACGTGTGGTAGTGGAAAAGAATCTTTAGGGCAGGCTTTATTAAGATCTGTGTAATCTACACAAACCCGCCACTTACCGTTCTTCTTTGGAACTACAACAGTGTTAGCTAACCAGTTAGGATACTTTACCTCACGAATGGAACCAATTTTTAGCAATTTTTGGACTTCTTCTTGAATCACCTGATTCTTGAAAGTTTCTTGCTTTCTTTTCTTTTGCTTGACAGGAGGGTATGATGGATCTTCATTTAGTTTATAAGTCATCATCTCTGGTGGTATTCCTGTCATGTCAGAGTGGGACCAAGCAAAGCAGTCCACGTTAGTTTTCAAAAATTCAATTACTTACCTCTCATACCTTGGCTAAGATTAGCTCCAACATAGACTTTTTTATCATGCCATTGAGCAAATAACACGACAGGCTCTAATTCCTTTATTGTTGTTTTGATATTTTCATTCTCTTCTGGTTCTTGAATGGTATCAGGCCTTGAATCTACATCTGTTTGCCCTTGTTCAGTTGAGGTTTGTGTTGTGGTGTCTTCAACTGCCTTCTGTGATTGCTATTTACCTTCATTTCTCGTGCTTGTATCTGCAACAGAGTTGATAGCCCTGGCTGTATGTTGATCTCCACAAATTTGACAGATTCCCCATAGCGATGGAAATTTAATAACTTGATGCAAGGTTGAAGGAACAACATCCATTTCGTGGATCCATGGTCTCCCAAGAATCATGTTGTAAGCCATCTCCATATCTACCACCTGGAACTTTGTATCTTTGATGACTCCTTCAGCGAATGTGGTGAGTGTTACCTCTCCTTTCGTGAGGACACTAGAATTATCAAATCCAAATAGAGTGTGCGCCTTTGGTATCACTTTATCCTCAGCTTGCATCTCACATAATACTCTTAGCAAAATAATGTTCATGGAACTACCTGGATCAATCAAAACCCGTTTCACATTAGTATCATGTACAATTAAAGATATTATCAGTGCGTCGTTATGAGGGGTTAATACGCCATCTGCATCTGCGTTATTGAATGTAATGTTGTCTTCCTTTAAAACATGCTGCATCTGTTTCCCTTGGGTAATTGTTACTTTGGAAATTTTGTTAGTTGCAGTATATGATATACCATTGACGTCTTCACCCCCACTTATAACGTTGACAGTTCTTTTGGGAGAAGGTGGTTTTGGAGGCTCCTGCCTGTTCTTCATGTAAGCTTGCTTGCCTTTCTCACTAAACAACTTAGTAAGATATCCTTGTTTTAATAAATGATCAACTTCACTTTGTAAAAATCTACAATATGCTGTTTTATGTCCATGGTCATTATGAAACTCGCACCAATGGTCAGGGTTGCGCCTGTTTGGATTCGATCTCATTTTCTTTGGCCATCGAACCTTATCTCCCATGCTTCTCAAAACAGCTACGATCTCGGAGGTTCTAACATTGAAGTTGTAACCACCGAATCTCGCTTTTATATTTATATCATCATCTCGTGACTCATAGTTGTTTCGCTCGTTCCTGAATCTTGATAAAGAACCTGATTCTCTGTTTCTTGATCTGTGATCGTACCTTTGATTATACTGCTTTGACCGTGAGTCATTTCCTGCAGGTCCCATGTAAGGCTCGTACCTATTTTTACCGGATCTTTTTTCGTTCTCTGCACATCTTAAACGTATACTTTCTTCTTTTTGAGATCAGGGAACAATATCTTCCTCAATCCTCAACTTCGTGTTATACATGTTATAAACATCATTCCACGTTGTAGCTGGGAATTCTCGAAGGCTTTCCTTGAGTCTCCTCGTAGCTTCCGAGCTATTTTCATTCAAATTACTTGTGAAAGCTATAACTGCCCTGTTGTCAGGTACACGTGGCAATGTCATTCTTTCACGTTGAAATCTATCCACGAATTCTCTAAGTAGTTCTGAGTCCCCTTGCTTGATTGAAAATATCCTCCATTTTTTTCTCTACTTTTTGAGCTCCCGAGTGTGCTTTGATGAAAGAATCTGCAAGCTCAGCAAAAGAATTTATAGAATTTTTGGGTAAAAGAGAATACCATGTTAGCGCTCCTTTGGTGAGCGTTTCACCAATTTTTTTGACTAATACTGATTCAATCTCCTGCTTAGTCAAATCGTTGCCTTTTACGCCCGTTGTGAATGCAGTCACGTGATCTCGTAGGTCTGTTGTTCCATCATATTTTGGAATATCACGCATTTTGAACTTTTTTGGAATTGGGAGTGGAGCAGCACTTGGCTTCCAGGGTTGTTGCGAATATCTATCCATATCTACCACTTTGATTATGGGCGGCACCCCGGGTATCTGCTCTATGTGCTATTTTGCTCCTTGAGCTGTTTCTGCAAGGTTAGTACTAAATTTTGTAAATCAGAATTAATTACATTACCTGGTTCTCTCTCCTGTGATTCACTGGGAGTTCCACCGCCGCCTGAGTTAACAAGCCCGGAACGAGGGTTTTCCAAAGTGTTATTATTTAGAGTAGGTGTGGGTGTAGCAATAGGTAACTGGTTAACAAGTGCCTCAACAGCTTTGTTGACCTGAGCAACAATTAATTTCTGCAAAGCTTCATCAATAGCTTCAACATTTTCAAATTGAGCATGCTCGTTTATTTGAGACCCATCAGGAGTACCCTCACGAGATTGCCATGGAGAGTCTCGTGGAGTAGGAACTTGAGTGTTAATATTCTGTGGATCTCCCTGATTCTGTTAGTTCTCTTGGTTTCCTTGAGTGTTGTCATTGTTGTTCGATATAATTGATGCAACAAAGAAAGTTAAGTGAAAAGAAAATAGATTATCAGTTTCCCGGTAACGGAACCAATTTGTTTAACTAAAAAATAAAATTTTAGTCAAAGCTAGAATTTAGAAGAACACGGGTTACTGATAATCAAAATAATGTATAAAATAAAGTAATTTAGGTAGCAAGAGAGTAATCAAGAGAAAAACAAGTAACCAAAAGTTTTTTTCAATAGTGTTTCGTGTCCTTACAAGTGATCAAATATCTCCCTTTTATAGATATCTTGGAGATATACGTTTTGCCCAAATCATAATGAGGATATTATGAGTAATTAAAGACATTGAATGCTACGTTACATAATCATTACATTCAATACAAATTCTCTAATGTTCCATATTTAATGCCTATTAAATGCCGTATCTGCACTCTTTTCTATTGTCAGATTCATTCCTTTTGATTCTCGGACATAAATGACTTAGATAGGTACGGGCGCTGAGTTATTTGAATAACTACCCATGCCTCTTCCTCTGCCATTTTCTCGTATCTGTTGCAACTCGTGCCTCTTGGCTAGTTGTAAATCTTTGACCAGTCTACGTGTCTTGACACGTCACCTTTGTATTTAAATACAATTTTTCTCATTACAATATTGTCTACAAATTTGTTATTCACTAAAATCTTATAAAATTAAAAAACCCAACTTTTCCCCTCCACTGTCATATTACGAAAATGGAAAATAAGAAAAGTGGAGGCAAAAATATTTGACTCAAAAAATACTAAAACCTTTTTGGACAAATCAATCAAAGATGAAGGGATAAATCTTAGCTGAATATAATAATCTCTAGAACTATGATAGATGAAAAGAAGGTTGATAATTTTCTTCGTATTCCAGAAATCAAAAAATCTCCCCCCTCTTACAAGGTTATTGTCCCCCTTTTATACTAAGAGAGAATCTCTTCTAAATTGTAAAAGACCAAATACAAGGAATATTCGACGGAATATTCCTAATATCCCCTACTGGGCTTACACCGTTACGGAGGTCGCACAATCTCTTCTTCTACCTTGAGGTCGTCTCCCTTGGGACATCGACTCGAAAAAACCCAGTCGTTTGTCGTACTCGTTGTTGGTCGTGATCGGTCAAATTTGAACCCATACAATTAGTCCCTCCACTTGTCGGGGTTGCGACCGGATACATCCTCGATTAGCGCACTTCATGCGTTCTTATGGAGAAATTTGATCCGTCGAAACGTTACGACATGGCCAATGAGAGATGGTCATCGTTTTCAACAAAACACCGAGTGATACACTTTACCGGGAAATGATGTCAGCTTCACATGCATCGTCATTACGCATGTTTTCGAGGCAGGGATTGACGGTTGGATGCTTCGATTCTTGAGCTGCTTCGTGACCTGCCGCCTCGATTCTGGCACTACCCAACCCTATAAATAGGTGAAGGGTTTGTTTTTCGAAAAACTTTAGCCATTTCGCTCTTGATAACTTCTTTCACTCTTCCTCATTTGCTCTCATGTCCTTCTATTTCTTCTTACGTTCTTCATTTGAAGCTTCTTCTTCCTTCTTCCTTCTGTGTTGATATTCCTTTTAATGATATTATGCCGAGGTCTCGTTGTTCTCGTGAAGAGGCTCCTGAAGCCACCACATTGTCCACGGCGCCACCTTCTGGCGGTGAAGATACGATGGTAGAAGAGGGTGATAGCCCTCCTACGGTGGAGGAGTTACTATCGAAACACCCCTTATCCCGGAGTTACTTCCTCAAAGAACCCCCTCATACCCCGAACCCCATATTTTCTGAGATGGAGCAAGTTCATATCGATGCTCTTCGTGTAAAGTATGACATTCCTGCTCATATAGAGATGGTTCCAGCGGGAAGAGATCATGTGGACATCCACAGACCTGGGTACTGCGCTTTCTAGGAGTACCCTTTTATGATCGGTTATACTCTTCCCTTCTTCCCCTTAATGGAAGAATTCTGTAGATTCTACCAAGTTTGTCCAGCACAACTTTCGCCATATACGCTAAAGGTACTTCTGGTACTGACCAAATATGCAGAGTTGGCGGAGTGTAACGATTCTGTCCACCACTTTTTGCACCTGTTTACACCTGGCCTCCTCAAGGGTACCATGGTGCATTTGAGGCTTTGTGGCACGAAAGGGCTGGTGGTCGGGACAGATGACCGCAAGCCGCAATTTTTGGCACAAGTACTTCTTTGTCAAAACCAAGCACGTCGTTTCTGATTCCGCTAGATTCCCTATTCGATGGAATGAGGCTCGTAAGTGTCGCCAATCGTTTTACTCCCCTTTCTTTTATATTCACTATAACATTTATTCGCTTCCCGTTTGCAGCTATGGGCCATCCACCTCGCCCTATTGCGGATATCAGGGATTGGGTAGCCCATCTGTTGCCTCATGCAGCAGAAACTTGAGGTTGGCCTGCCTTCATGAAGCGTTACGACCCTAAAGTTCCCTCAGGTAAATGTCTTACTTACTACTTTGTTGGTCGTGTGACCTTATTTAATGGTATGCCCCTTTGTGATGACAGGTCGAGGAACTTCTAGGCAACGGACGCCAGTCCCTGCCTTTCGACAAGTCATTGCTACTGCGGATACGCAATTTGTTCTAAGTGAGTCTATTCGAGAGGTTTGTCCTTAACCTATTCTATTAAAGGTCCATCTCGAGTCGTGGTCGTGAGGGAAGAGGCTTCTTCGGTGCCGGCCTCACTCCCTTTGGACGAATCCTCTAACGGAGATGAGCCATTGTCAAGAAAAAGAAGGAGGCTGGAACTTAGAAAGGTTGTGGCCACGGATGTTGATAGAAGTAGGGTGTCTCAGACAGCCCTTATGCCCATATTCATGGACGACACCATTTTATTGGAGAGATATCCCCAAGTGGAAGGAGTTTACCCAGGAGCTGGTTCAATGCGCTTTGTTGAGGGTGGTGCGTTGTCCAATGTTGGAGGACCTCGTGTTGAGGGTGAAGGCTCAGGTTCGAATGTCGACCCAGATGATGTTAATGAGTTTGTGGGTCGCCATACCCATGTGGAGGTTAGGATGGAAGGATCTGACCGTCATGTAGTTGTCCAGGGGGACTACAACTTGCTGCTGAAGAACGAGCAGGTGGCGTCTGCCCTAGCTCCTTTATGTGCTGCTCCTAAAAGCGAGTTGCTTAGGGCAATGAACGACGTATAGTTATCTCAGAAGGTTGTCGGTATAGCCCTGCAGGTAGGTGCCTCTTCTTCCCTTTTCGTCGTTGGGTTTGTGCGGTGATCGTCATTCTGTATTTTGTTTCTAACTTCTCCCTTTCTCTCTTTTTAAACCCTCGTCATGGAGGTTGAGAGAGAGCGTCGAGAAAGGAAAAGGACGGGCCTTTATGAGAATATGTCATCCAAATACCAGCAGTATCGTGCTAAGCATCCGGCGATGGCCGACATTTATCATCAGGACCCCGAGTTCTAGTTGTTTCGCGAGGGGCTCAAACAACAGGAGGACTAATTAGAGCGTAAGATTGAAGAGTTGAGGGAGCGGGATGAGGAACTTATGAAAACTGTCGCTCGTAATAGCGAACTCGAGGCTTCCCTCAAAGTGAAGGACGACGAACTGGAGTTGAGTAGGGGGTGATGGCCGAAAATGCCGACTTGCAGGCAAAGGTGGTCGGTTTGACCGCTGAGCTAAGTGCGAAAGCAACAAAGGTAGAGGGGCTTAAAGGCGAGCTGAGCGTCGGTACTGACAAATTGGCAGCAACTATTTTTGGAACTGCATTTATGGAGAATGCCCTCCACGTTTGTAGGTCGGAGCTGGCCGAAGAGAAGGAAGCCTCTGGTCGTAAGGTTACCGGGCTCGAAGGGCGTGTAAAAGAGATGGAGGTTGAGCTAGCTGCACTGAATGGACAAATGGCCTTGTTGAGGGTGGATGATGCAAATTGACGTTCTCAGCCTTCTATGTCTCGTGCCTCAGCCGATCCGGTCATGCCCCGTAATTTATACGAGTTATGGGTCTACGTGGAGGCTCGGCTTGACGTGTATAAGTCTTTTCACGCTGAGGGAAGGGCTACTGAGGCGGAGCTCCAGTCCGTGTACACCGAAGCTCGTGCAGCTCGTGAGGCAGGCAGGTACAATCCCCTCACACCTGACGGGGATGACATCAATTCTGATGATGCGAACCCCCTTGCCTCGGATTCGTGGTACGAAGATGCTTACCCCCCCGGGGTGATGTGTAGTCTTTATTTATGTTTACTTTTGTTTTGGGGTATTTGCGGGGGGCATACTTGAGCCCGCTTGTAAGGGCTAGTGTAAATAATAATTTGATGTAATGTAAACTTTTTTTCGTCGATTTATCCTTTCTTCCATTTATTAAACCCATGTTATTGTTGATGGCCTTGGATATCGGGATGTTGCTTCGAACTATCGTCAAAGTAGTATCCCGTCGTAGTTCAAGTGAGGTAGAACTTATATTATCATAGATGGCCTTGGCCATTGCGATGTTGCTTCGAGCTGTCATCAAAGTAGGATCCCGTCATAGTTCGGACGAGGTCGAACTCATATTATCGTTGATGGACTTGGCCATTAGGATGTTACTTCGAGCTATCGTCGAAGTGGGATCCCGTCATAGTTCAAACGAGGTCGAACTCATATTATCGTCGATGGCCTTGGCCATTGGGATATTGCTTCGAGATGTCGTCAAAGTAGGATCCCGTCGTAGTTCGAATGAGGTCAAATTCATATTATCATCGATGGCCTTGGCCATTGGGATGTTACTTCGAGTTGTCGTCGAAGTAGGATCCCGTCGTAGTTCGAACAGGGTCGAACTCATATTATCGTCGATGGCCTTGGCCATTGGGATGTTACTTCGAGCTGTTGTCGAAGTAGGATCCCGTCGTAGTTCGAACGAGGTCAAAATCATATTATTGTCGATGGCCTTGGCCATTGGGATATTACTTTGAGCTGTCGTCAAAGTAGGATCACATCGTAGTTCGAACGAGGTCGAACTCATATTATCATCGATGGCCTTGGCCATTGGGATATTTCTTCAAGCTATCGTCGAAGTAGGATCCCGTCGTAGTTCGAACGAGGTCGAACTCATATTATCATTGATGGCCTTGGCCATTGGGATGTTGCTTTGAGCTGTCGTCGAAGTAGTATCCTATCGTAGTTCGAACAAGGTCAAACTCATATTATCGTCGATGTCCTTGGCCATTGGGATGTTGCTTCGAGCTGTCGTCGAAGTGGGATCCCGTCGTAGTTCGAACGAGGTCGAACTCATATTATCGTCGATGGCCTTGGCCATTGGGATGTTGCTTCGAGTTGTCGTCGAAGTGGGATCCCGTCGTAGTTCGAACGAGGTCGAACTCATATTATCGTCGATGGCCTTGGCCATTGGGATATTGCTTCGAGCTATCGTCGAAGTGGGATCCCGTCGTAGTTCGAACGAGGTCAAACTCATATTATCGTCGATGGCCTTGGCTATTTCTTCTTGGAGATTTTGATCGTATTCCCGTAGGAAGACATGACTTTGTTTATGCAATGGCGGTTTAATTATATACTTGTAAGGATCACATGTCGACTCTGCACATACAATGAATATTTGATTAAATTCTTGTGAGAATCACATGTCGACTCTGCACATACGATGGAGATTCGATTATCTATATCCAGTCCCTTCATTACTTCGCTCCGGAGATCATGTCGACGGATCGAGGTAATGGACAACACTTCGACCCTTAAGGCGTCTCCCTTGCTGCCTCATTAAAAAACTCTCCCAGGAAAACCCGATTGGGACAAAACCCGGGTGATGAAAAAAGAGTACGACTTAGGTGACGCCTTCTTTTAGAAGTGGAAGTACTTGAGGTGGGTGACATTCCAGTTTTTTTGGAGTAGTTTTCCCTCCATTATTTCTAACTGGAATGCTCCTTTGTTTGCTGCAACTATGATTTTGTATGGTCCGTCCCAGTTCATTCCCAATTTTCCCTCATTAGGGTCTTTTGATGCTTGTGTTTTGGCCTTGAGGACGTAGTCTCCGAATTTGAATAGTCGCACCTTGGCTCTCTTGTTGTAGTATCTTTCTACTTGCTGCTTCTGGACTACCATTCTTATGTGGGCCATGTCTCTCAGTTCTTCGACTTCATCCAGATCTTGTAGCCTACTTTCGTCGTTGCTTGGTGCGCTCTCATTGGAGTATCTCAAACTGGGTTCTCCGACTTTGACGGGTATAACTGCGTTAGTCTCGTAGACCAGCGAATATGACGTTTCTCTTGTACTGGTTTTTGGCGTGGTACGGTATGCCCATAATACTTCTGGTAGTAGTTCAGGCCATAGCCCTTTAGCATCCTCAAGCTTCTTTTTCAATATATTCAGTATTACCTTATTGGAGGACTCGGCTTGACCATTGGCGGCAGGGTGATATGGTATGGAGAGTATTCGTTTGATGTGCCATTTTTTGAAAAACTCAATTGTTCTTTTTTTGACCAATTGAGGTCCGTTGTCGCAGCTGATTTCTTTGGGAATGCCAAAATGGAACATAATATTTTTCCATGTGAACGTGATGACCTCCTGGTCACGTATCTGAGTGTATGAACCTGCTTCCACCCATTTAGAAAAATAGTCAGTTAAAACCAAAAGGAAGCGTACCTTACCTCGTCCTGCTAGGAGGGGGATGACTATGTCCATTGCCTACTTTATGAATGGCCATGGCGAAGTGACGGAATGAAGGAGTTCCCCTGCTTGATGTATCATAGGGGCGTACTTTTGATATTGTTCACATCTCCGGACATAGTCCGCGACTTCGTTTTTCATGGTAGGCCAGTAGTACTCGGTGCGGATGAGGCATCGGACGAGGGCGCAGTTTCCCGTATGGGCGCCACAGTGCCCTTCGTGTACTTCTTCCAGTACTCGCCTTGTTTGATGTGGCCCAAGACATTTGACTAGGGCTGCTTGTACCCAGAGTTTTTTGGCTTATTTTTTATCTTGTGGGAGCGTTCCATCCTGCAAATAGGATGCGAAGCGGTTACGCCAGTCCCAAGTAAAGTTTATAGAATGTACCTTGATGTGGTCTATTGCGGAATGAAGGAGGGTGACCACATTTTCCTTGTTGATATTCTTGGTGACCGCAACTAGTTTAGCAAGGCCATCTGCTTCGATATTTTGTGCCCTGGGTATTTGGTCGAGGCGACATTCGTCGAATTCTGGCAGTAGTTTGTGGATTTCCGACTGGTACCTTTGTAGTCTTTGCTCCTTGATTTGGAAAGTCCTAGTGACTTGGTTCACCACGAGTTGGGAGTCACAATGGAGGACGAGTCGTCGAGCGCCATATTTGAGGGCTAACTTCAAACCTGCAATCACAGCTTCATACTCGGCCTCGTTGTTAGTCATCTCGGGGCATCGTATAGACTGGCGAATTACTTCGCCTGTAGGGACCTCGAGGACGAGTACCAGTCCCGATCCCGAGGCATTAGAGGAACTATTGGTGTAGAGGACCCAGAGGTCGGTATGTGTAAAAGTGCAGAGTGCTTCTTGTTCTACCTCGGGCAATATCTCCGTGCTAAAATCAGCGATGAAGTCGGCGAGCACCTACGACTTAATGGCAGTTCATGGCTGGTACGTTATGTCATGCTCGGTTAGTTCTATGGCCCACTTGGCTAGTCTACCCGATAGTTCGGGTTTGTGTAGGATACCCCTTAGGGGGAAGGTTGTCACCACCTTTATAGGGTGACACTGAAAGTACGGTCTAAGATTCTGTGAAGCTACGACTAATGCCAGAGCTAGTTTTTCAAGGTGAGGGTACCTTGTTTCGGCATCGATTAAAGTTTTGATGATATGGTAAATCGGAGATTGCGTACCTTTATTTTCACGGATCAAGACTGCGCTTACTGCAACTTCGGAAACTGCTAGATCAAGTAAACATTCAACCGGATCTGCTTTGACGAGTAGTGATGGCGACGATAGATACGTTTTCAGCTTTCTCAGGGCGTCGACGCATTCATCGTTCCATTGCAGCCCGTGGTCTTTCCTTAACACATTGAAGAATTTGTGGCATCTATCCGAGGATCGTGAATTGAACCTTGATAGGGCGGCTATTCGCCTTGTTAATTTCTACACCTGCTTTTTGCTGGTCAGCATCTCCGGTATTGCATTGATGGCCTTGATTTGATCCGCGTTGACCTCGATCCCCCTTTGTTACACTAGGAAACCAAGGAACTTTCCAGAAGTTACGCCGAAGGTGCACTTTTCGGGATTCAATTTCATCCCGTACTGCCTTAATATCTCGAAAGCTTCCTTCAGATGACCAATGTGATCTTCTTTCTTTGCCAACTTCACTAGCATGTCGTCGATGTAAACCTCCATTGTCTTACCGAGTTGTTCTTTGAACATTTTGGTGACTAACCTTTAATACGTGGCCCCTGCATTCTTAAGCCCGAACGACATCACCTTATAGCAGTACATTCCTCGATGAGTGATGAAAGTGGTCTTTTCTTGATCTTCTTAGGCCATTAGAATTTGGTTATAACCGTAGTAGGTGTCCAAGAAGCTCAACAATTCGTGCCCCGTTGTTGCATCGATAAGTTGGTCGATGTGGGGTAACGGAAAAGAGTCCTTCGGGCATGCTTTGTTTAAATTGGTAAAGTCAACACACATTCGCCATTTCCCGTTCTTCTTTTTGACCGTGACTACATTGGCGACCCATTGGGGGGTATTTTGATTCTCTGATGGAACCGTTGGCGAGTAATTTATCAACCTCCTCGCTGACCGCCTTATTGATTGCGGCATTGGACTTTCTCCTCATTTGCCATACCGGCGGATAAAGTGGATCGACATTCATCTTGTGTGTGGTGTATCACTCGGGATCCCTGGCATATCTAAGTAGGAAAAAGCAAACAAATCGGCATTGTTGGTTAAAAACTCACGATACTCACCTGGATCCAAGAGGTTGTGTCCAACATAAGCCTCTTTGGTGCTATCGATGTTATCCAATTGGATGGGGTCGAGATCTTCTATGGTTTCCTTGCATGCTTCTATGATGTCCGGGTCTTTGATGGCCTCTACTTGTACGTCGGGTTTGGTTCCCGACATGGCTGATTGCTATGCTTATGCACTTGCCCCTTTTAGTTGTTTAGTGTGTGAAATCTTGGGTGATCTGGTAGCATTCTTTAGCAGTACGCGGCTCGCCTCGGATGCTAAATATCCCCCATGAGATGGAAACTTAATTACTTGATAGAAGCTGGAAGGGACGGCTCGCATGACGTGTATCTATGGTCGCCCTATGATGGCGTTGTAGGCCGTTTCCTGGTTCATGACGTGGAATGTCGTCTCTAGAGTAACCCCTCCTACCAGGATGGGTAGAACTATATATCCAGATGTCCGTTCTACTGCATTATTAAAACTTGTTAGTGTTATGCAACGCAGTATTATTTTATCCTCGAGCCTCATTTGCATGAGAACTCGTGGGTGAACAATACATACGGTGCTTCTGTCATCCACCATTATTCTTTTTACATCGGTATCTGCGATGTGTAAAGTTATAACCAAAGCATCATAGTGAGGGAAAGACAAACCGTCAGTATCTGACTTATCGAAGATGATACTGTCTTCGTGGTCGTCATACCGTTCGTGGGCGACTATCTGTTTGAGTTTATGCATGGTAGTGAACTTCACATGGTTGATTGCCATGTCGCCGCCGCCGCCAATGATGATTTGTATGGTACGAGCTGGTGATGGTGGCTTTGGAGGTCCTTGAGGTCAGTCATGCCCTCGAGCGAAGTTGGCCCGTCCTTTATCGCTTAGCAGTTCTTTCAGGTACCCCTAGTTTAACATCCTCACTACTTCTTGTTGCAGACCAATGCAATCTTCGGTCTTGTGTCCTCTTTCTTGGTGGAATTCACACAGGACATTTGACCTCCTGGTGCTTGGATCCGATTTCATCCTTTGCAGCCACTGCACCTTCGTGCCCAGTTTTTCCAGTGCGTACACTATCTCTGAAGGGGAAACACAAAAATTATGAGTAGATAGTAGTGGAGGCATACCTCTTTCGTTTCGGAGGGGTGTAGTATGTCGGGACACGACATCTGCATGTCGCCTCGGGGGCGGGTTGTGTAAGCACGTGATTTTTGCCCAATATGAGAATTACTCCCAAAAAATTCAAAAATAAAATAATTTTCCTTGGTGTGCAATTTTGTGATATTTTGTTATATTTTGAATAATTATTTGTATTTGTCTGTGCATGTTTATTTGCTAAGTTAATAAAAAATACAAAAATATGTCGCATTTTGCATGTAGGATTTAATTCTACAATTTGTTAGTAATTAAGTTTGTTTACAAAAAAATAAAAATTTACAAAAATAGGCATTGTTTGCATTTTTAGCATTTAATGTCCAAATATATAATTTTATGCTTAATTATTACTTAATTGTGCGTTAATTGTTATTGGGAGTTAATTTGCACTTTTATAACTTAATTTAGTTCTTAATAATAATTTAAGTATTTTTATAATTTAGTTTTAGAGAAATAAAAAGAAGAAAAGAGAGCGAAAATATAAAGAAAGTCGGAATTGAGTCTCTTTTTCGATTTCAAGCCACAGGCCCAAAAAATGGCCCAATCTTCCCAAACGACCCAGTCCATTTCGAACTGGGTCGACCCAGTCCAGTACCAACAACCCAACTCCCCCTCTTCATTTTCATTTTTTTTTTATTTTTTACAAAACAAAAACAAAACAAAACAAAAAAGAGAAAAACAACACAAAAAACCCTTAAAACTATCTGCCCGCCCCCACCCTCTCTTCTTCTTCTCCATCACCAAAATGAAGACCTCCCATGGCTGCCCTCAACCGCACGTCCAAATAGAACAGTTGTTCAAGCTTTACCTTCTCCGATCATGGATGACCCAGCTGCGTCTTCATCTCCTTCGTCAAGCTCAAAACTTGCTTGACATCCATGGTTGCCAACGCTGCGTCGACTGCTTCTTCAATTGGTGCTGCTGCTTCATCTTCTTCGTCCAAACGACCATCGTCGTCTTATTTCCAAGATGCTCACCCTCGCCATGGCCAGTCGCCATTGTTGCTCACGCAACTGCTCTGCGCTGCCTTCTGTTTCATGTTTTCGTCGTCCCAGCGCCGCCTGCTGCCTCGTCCAGTCCCCCCCACGTTGCTGCGTCTTCACGATTCCAACAGAACCAGTCGACCAAACGACCACAATCCCGTCCAAACACCCAGCTCCACCATGTCGATGAACAGTTCGTCGACCACTGCTCTGACACGTCGCTACTGCTGTCCGTGTCCAGCTGCGACGAGCAGCCATGGATGCTCCAAATGGATGTCGTTGCTCCAGCTTCGGCGTAGACATGGCTACCATTGCATTGCCTCAATGTCGAGCAGCTGTCCGTCGACCTCCCCGTCGGCTTTGTCGCCACTGTTTCTCCTTTTCCTCCATTGATGCTGCGTCGAACCTCCATTGCTACTGCTTCGACGTTGCTTCAGTCAACTTCTTAAATTCGAGTTCGTCGTTGGTTAGTCGTTCGTCGTTTCAGTCCGGTTAGTAGTTTTTGAATTTTATTTTGTCCGTAATTCGTTTTGATATTTCTCGAATCTAAAATCGATAGATATTTGATTTTTGGTTTTGTTCATGTATTTTGATTTAATTAATTTTCAGATTTCAAATGGAAAGTTAATTAGTGGCTTTTCATGTTTATTTCATGTTTGTTTTATTGTTTAGGTAAGAATTTGTTAGTTTGATGTTTGTTAGATTCAAATTGAAATTTAATTAACTGTTTCTTCAATTTGTTTCATGTGTTTATGTATTGTTAGAAATTGTTAATATTGTTAAGTTCAAGCTTAAGTTCATAATTGTTTCTTCGTTGATCTTGTTATTTGTCTAAAAAAAATTTAGTTGTGTTAAAGGAAATATATTGATTTAATCGTTTGAATCCGTCATGCTTGTTGTTTAATATAGATTTCATTCATGTTCATACTTTGTTTGTTTGATCTTGAATCCGAAATTTGTATAGCTTGATTTCTTGTTTACCATTTATGATTATTTCTTGAAATTGTCTCATAATCTTGTTTAAAGTTTAATATAGGAATTGTTTGTTGTAATGTTGTTAGAGTTAATTTTAAGTTCAATATTATTGAATTTAGAAATCTAAATATGCTTGTTTGATTGTTGTTGTTGTTGAATCCGAAAATAGGTTTGTTGTTGCTAAAAATATTGTTCAAACAAATTTTAGTTGTTATTTGTTGTTCAATTTGTGTTCATGTGATATTGTTGTTATGATGTTCATCCGTGTTCATATTGTTGTTTGAATTTATATAAAAATTGTTCATATTGGCTATATTTTGGTTGAGTGTGATTAATTGATGTGTTATAGCTGATGGGTAGTTTGGTAATTTGCAGTACATTCAGGGGTAGTTTGGTAATTTCAGTAAGGTCGGAGGGGTAGTTTAGGAATTGTACATTTTGTAATTTTTTTATGTGAAGCATGGGGGACAAAATGAAATGGGGTGGGTTGTGATATAGTTGTTTAATATAAAGGGGGGACAAGATAAAATTTAGTGGGGAGGAATCTTGTATTTGCTTAGTGAAAGCATGAGGGACAAAATATAATGGGGTGGGGTTGATATATTTATTTAATGTAATAGGGATGAGTGGGAAGAAAATGGGTTTGGTAGGAGAAAATGGGTTAATTTTAATTGATTAAAAGATTTATGGGATGAGATATATATATAGAAGTCTTGAATACAGATAGGGGAGGATACAGAAGAGAAAGAACGAATCTGAACAGAAAGAAAATAAGAGAGAGAGAAAAAAAGGCTGAACATTTAAGAGAGAGAAAATTCCGAAAAAATATTTAAACTTTCAAAAAAAAAACTAAAAAAAAATCTTTTGCTTTCTTTCATTGTTTGAAATCAGAATTAATTGTTTTTCATCAAAGCTTGAAGCTTTTGTTTTGAGATTAATACTCCGCCGGTTTGCAAACTCTGTTCCTGGGTTGTTACTGCTATTGGACTTTTGTTGATGTGCTGTATTGTTATTACTGCGTGGCTGACTTTCTTCTTCTTATATTGGCAATACCAGGTACACAACTATAATTTTGGCATTTTGTAAGCTGAAATGAAGTACGGAATGTTAAATTTTTAATTTAGTTTTAATTTTTTTTTGTATTGTATTTTGATTATTCATGTATTATTATTCTGTCAATCACTGTCATTTGGCATAATTAGACATGTTATAGCGATATATTAAATAACGCCTTAACCGGATTTTTAGGAAATATATTCAAGACGGATTACTAATTAAAACTGTTTAATAATCAAAATAGAAGAAATAACGTAAAAAATGGCGTTATTGAATCAGTTTGGCAAAAATTGATTAATTCCTTATTCATAAGGTTTTTGTCAACATTAAGTTAATCGGAATCATGTAGTTAATTTCAGTTAAAACATGAATTAGTTTGCAAATCAAGTATTAGGACATGATGTGAATTAAAACAAAGTTAGTTAAGTTTAAATTGTTTAACTTTTAGAAATATGGTTTAGTAATCAAGTTTTTTTTAATTTTCAGTATTTGTAAATAATTAATTTCAATAAGCTTAAGTCATACTAACAATATGTTTTAATCCAACTATGGGATAATTAGTTTTTTTTTTACTTTTTGGGCAATTCCATGTTGTTCGTAATTATCATTTTAGTAATATTACTTTCCATTAATATTTGTTTTGAATTAGTAATTAATATGTTATTTTTAAGTATGTAGAGATTGACTTCATAATTATGGACAAACTTAGTAATAATAAAGATGTAGTCATTAAAGGGTATTCATAAAATAAGGGAGGATCTCGCTAACAAATAAATAAATATAAATAATACAAAAAATTGCAGTCCTCCCATCTTATTTATTTATTTTTTTTATATAAGAAAATACCTAGATTTCAAGATGGGCGATTTAGTAAAATTCACGGTCTTACCTAATAATATCATAACGCGTAGTATTTTGGCGCATATTTAATAAGGTTATTTTCTTGAATACGGGTGTACATTTATGTAACCCAAATCACGATCTTGACGAAGTCAAAATGCATCAACAAATCACGCGTGCACTGGTTGTGGCGTGGCTCGAGATGCGTTTTCACGACGTTGCAATTTTGTATAAAATAAATAATGATAAAAGCGGTTTTTAAAAGTTAAATTTGCACATAAGTTTATAATACGTATTATATCAGATAGTTAAGCCAAATATAACAGTTGAGCGACCGTGCTAGAACCACGGAACTCGGGAATGCCTAACACCTTCTCCCGGGTTAACAGAATTCCTTATCCAGATTTCTGGTTCGCGGACTGTAATACAGAGTCATTCTTTTCCTCGATTCGGGATTAAAATTGGTGACTTGGGACACCCTAAATCTCCCAAGTGGCGACTCTGAAATAAATAAACAAATCCCGTTTCGACTGTCCTTTAATTGGAAAAAACTCCTTGTACCCTCGCGGGGCGGAAAAAGGAGGTGTGACAGCTCTGGCGACTCTGCTGGAGACTATTTATGGTAACCCAAAACCACTGGTTCGGGGTTAGAGATTCGAGCTTAGATAAATTGTTATATTTGGCTTTATCTTATTTTTACATGTTTGAGCCTAATGTGCTAAATCCTGCTTTTACCGCTTTGATATTATTTGACTGTATATATAAACTGTGCCGAACCCTTCTCTCTTCACCTCCGGGGATGTGCTTACTGGTTGAGACTCCCTATTCTGTTAGTGTTATACCCTTAAATAAGAAAGAGGTCGGACAAGTTACGAAGCCGGATGGCCTTTTGGTTCCCGGTAAGTTGCCCCCTCCTCGACTCGAGTTGTCCGCTCGGGTACACAGTCTAGTACACTGACCCAGGTTTTGAATATAGAATAACGTGACTTCATGCCGGATCCCTAGTAGGAACGCTTATTTGCATCACGTTGCATTTGACTTAGGGGACTCAACACAGGGGTTGGGTCCGTCTAGGACTAGCAACCTGAAATGAAAAGACCATTCTGATGCATCCTACTTGCTCTGTACATATATTTGTTTCGAACTTGCATGTTGACCGGTTTTTGAATCTCGGGAATGTTGGAAAATTGAAGGAAAAAAAGGGAAAAAGAATATATCAGTTAGGGAGTTAATTGATTATTTTAGAAAAAACCAATGACCAATTACTGGCGAAACTCTGCCGAAATTTTGAAAAAAAAAAGAGGAAAATATTTTATTTTGTCTTACTAAAAAATATAGAAAAAAAGAGTCTTTTATTTTTTTTGGAAAAATAGATTGTTTTATTGTTTGTTGAAAATGAAAAAAAATCATTATTTTGTCTTTTTCAAAAATAGAAAAGGAAAATAGATTGTCTTGCCCGGAAAAAATAAAAATGGAAAAGAGTCATGTTTTAAAATAGTTCGGTTAATTTGCCCGAACTACGCGGGTTTGATTCTCACCGGATGTGAGATACGTAGGCAACCCTCATCGGGTCCAACCCCCCCTTTTGCTAAAAAAGCCAAAAACAAATAAAAAAAAACAAAAAAAAAACATGTCAAGATTTTTAATTTTGTCATAAATAAGTCGGGTGATGTCCAACTTCCCCTTTTTTTTTAAAAAAAAATAGCAAAATATATATGTCAAATTTCTAAGAAGTCGGGTGACGCTATTTTATCAAGACATAGCCGAATGTTCCCGAAGGGGACGCCGGAAGGCTGACTTTGCATAAACAGCCACTTTTGGGTCATATTTAAGATTTGGTCCATTTGACCCACACAACCTTAAAAATCTTCGTCCCCGAGACGTTGAAAGGCCGTGTTTGCAATATTGAGTTTCATAATTTGAAAAACGATAAAAAAGAGTCATAAATAAGTCAGGTGATGTTGTTATGTCATAAATAGCCAAATATTCCCAAACGGGGCACCGGAGGGCTGACTTTGCATAAACAACCACCTTTGGTCGTATTTTGATTTTTGACCCTCACAACCTTAAAATTTTCGCCCCTGAGGCGCAGGAAGGCCGTGTCGCAATATCGGGTCTTTTATCTAAAAATATTAGAATTAAGAATTGAGTTCTTCATTTGAAATATAGGGTTAATTTTGAGTCGATAATATAGATAGTAGTTTTTGGAGTTAAATAAAAGTTTTCTTTTGCTTAAACGCTTTAATAAATGTGCAGGATGAGCACGACAATAAATGAGCCTTTTTCAATAATGACCAAAATCCCTTTTGAGCTGCAATTGTGGTGGAATGATTTGGGCAAAGAAGGGCAAGACGAAGTGAGAAAATATTTGAAAGACCTTCCGGATTTATTAGACATTCAGCCTCGGGGGATATCATCAGGGCATTGGTCGCCCATTGGGATTCAGCACATAATGTGTTTCATTTTTCAGACTTTGAATTCACCCCAACAATAGAGGAAATAGCGGGGTACATTGGAAGTGACCAAGCTCCATTGAGATTCAAATACTTGATTGCTCCTAGGGCCATTACCATACATCGATTCCTGGATTCCTTGAAAGTACCCCCAGACAGTTCATCACTCAGATTTTGCAAAGGGTTTCTGCAGTTTCCGCTTCGTGTATGATAGATATGGCCATGTGGGCGGGTTCAATAATCCAGACTTTAAGCTTTGCAGCAGAAATAGCCGACAAAAATGGGAGGAACACAGGCGAGTGGCATTTATGGTAGCTTTTTTGGGTCTCGTAATATTCCCAAGGAAAGATGGTAATATTAATTTGAAAGTAGCAGGCGTCGTCAATACTTTGCAAACCATGGGGAAAAGCACTTTAGCACCTATGATTGTGGCTGATATCTTCAGAGCTCTCACTGCGTGCAAAGCTAGGGGCAAATTTTTTGAGGGATGTAACTTATTGTTACAAATGTGGATGATTGAACATTTGTGCCCGCGCTCTCAGTTTTTGAGCTATGGCTCGGCTGAGAAAACTTGTATAGGGGAATTTTGTACGAGAATCAAAGGGGATGGTCTACCTGAAGGAGTCACGGCTTGGGCATTATTATTTCGGAACCTCGAGGCTAGCCAGATACAGTGGGTGCTTGGATGGTTGTCTGTCGAGGAAGTCATATATATGCCAGCGGCCTGACCGCATTTTTTGTTAATGGGACTCAAAAGAATACAACCTTATGCACCGTATCGGGTTCTGAGGCAACTCGGTAGATATCAAGTAATACCGAGAGATGAAGATTTAATTACCCAAGTGGTCGAAATTAGTCCTGACGGTCGATTCCCCGAGGAAGAGGTTCGTCAAATTTGGAGTGAGTGTCAATATCTGATGGAAAACACTTGTGTGTCTGATAGGGTCAGAGGGGAAATTGCTCCAGGGTATCACGAATGGTTCAGAGGTGACGTGGCATATGGGAAACCGGCTAAAAGACCTCATCTCGAAGATTTCGCCAAGTCGTCCCAAGAGCAGTGGGATTGGTTAGCAAAGGAAGAAAGCTATCGAGTTGAGATTGGTAAATTAAAGCAACAAGTCGAGAGTCTGAAATTCTAGAACAGTGTACAGGTTGCCGAGGATTAAGGTGAAAAGAATAGACTAGCCAGAGAAAATGACGCTCTTAAGGCCCAAGTCCGACAGTTGAAGATAACCATCGATAAGCAACCGAGGAGCCGATCCGATGAACAATTGGTAAAAAGATTGGAAAGCGAAGTCAGAGAATGGCGGGATGAGCTAGGAAAAGCTGAAAATGTCATGGCAGAACTTAAAGCACAGTGGGCGACAAGAACCGAAGAGCGTCGCCAATACTTGAATCAGTTGAAAAGGGACCATGAGAAAATTGTTGCCAATTTAAAGAGAAAAGTAGTTGCCCTTGAAGGTAGAGCGGTTAGGCAGGCTAGAGACTTCGAAACTGGAAGCGGACATTGTTACAACTTGTTAGCCCAAATGAAGGCAGAAGTGCAACAGCTGCAAGACTAGCACTTGCAAGACTCCCGAGCTTTAAAGACGTGCAGCGATCAGATAAGACGCTTGCTCATAGAAAAGAAGCAAACAAAAGACAGGATTAGAGGCATTGCTCATGCTATTGTCAGGAGATGCCGGGTTTGTGAAGACATGACCTGTACTACTTTTATCTCAGCAGTGATGATCTATGTGAAGCGAACCATGAATAAGTTAGAGCAGCTTGAAAGGGATTTGGATCCCAGACCCGCGGCGAGGCCGAACGACGCCCCGCAGATACCTAAGTTTGAAGCACTAGAATATGCATAGTCCGTGTCTGTGAGTGTCTACCATTTTGAGTCAGTCTTTTGTACGTCCGTTATCTTTCTGGATTGAGTATGTTTGTAAGCTTAGAGTTTTTGTTTGCTTTCAGATTGCGTTTGTTAGTTTCTTTCCAAAACAAAAGATGCCGAGTTTGTAAGAGTCTGTTTAATAATGAAAGTTGAGCATTTTATTTCCAACCTTATTTTTACATTTATCTTCATGAACTACGCTTGGTTTGATTCGTGCGGGGTCACGATACGTAGGCAATCTCCATAAGATTCGACCATAACCGAAAAGAAAACAAAAAGAATGAAAAGGAAAATATAAGGAAAACCAAGAAAAATAGAAAGAAAGAAAAGAGCGGAAAAACAAGAGAGAGAAAAGAAAAAGCACAAGAGAGGGATAAGGCGAGGAGAAGAAAAATGAAACAAGGAATGAAATGCCGGGATGACGCATGCAATCGGGCAAACACATAATAGAAAGGAATAACTGTATAAGTGCATTCATGCCAACGCGTGGTTGTTAAATCTGTTAAGACCTAATCGCTAACAAAGTGGTTGTCTAAATGTGTGATACCAGGCAGGTGGTTAATTGATTGGCAATTTTGGCAACTCATTCCTACAACACCCGGTCGAAAGATCAAGTAAAAATGACAGGGCAGGATTCGGAAATCAGCATCGTAGAACCCTTCGAATGAGGTTGAGGTAACAGATGTGGGTGCTATGAAAGAAGAGATGAGGAAATTAAAAGCACAAATGGCTGAAATGCATCAGGCATGGTCGCAGGGACACCCAGCACCACTATATCCTGCCAACCCATCTTACATCCCACCCTTGGCTCAAGCTCAGGAGCCTACCACTTCCCACACATCTTCAGCTTTCCCTTATCAGGCCCAAGGTTATGGTACCACATCATACGCTCCCCCAGCTCCACCCTCCAAACAAAACCCTCCACCACCCATGGTTCCCGTCTTTGTGGCACCTCCCCCAGCTCCACTACATAGATCATCCAGTGAGCTGCTATTCCAAGCTCACGACACCCAATATTACCCTCCCGAACCCACTTTCAAAGCGCCTGAGCCATATACCTCCTCTCCCCATTTTGAAATCCCGGGAGAAGTTGAGAAACCGGTTAAGAATGCAGAACAAGAGGAGGTGATTCGTAAAGTCAAAAGCCTGGAGCAATCCTTCAGGAACATGCATGGTTTAGGAAACCAAGTTAGTGTCGCATACAAAGATTTGTGCCCTTTTCCTGATGTACAGTTGCCTGCGGGGTTTAAAATGCCGAAGTTTGACTTATATGAGGGGCACGGTGACCCAGTAGCCCATCTGTGTGGTTTCTGTAGTAAAATGAGAGGGGCCGGGGGAAAAGATGAGTTGTTGATAGCATATTTCGGGCAAAGCTTGAGCGGGTCAGCACTAGAATGGTACACGAGGCAAGACCCCGGCCGATGGTATACATGGGATGATTTGGCCCAGGCATTTATTGGCCATTTCCAATATAACCTCGAGATAGTCCCTGATCGTCTGTCATTGTTGAAACTAGAAAAGAAGCCTGGGGAAAGTTTTAGAGAGTTTGGTTTCCGCTGGAGGGAACAAGCTGCAAGGGTTGATCCTCCCATGCGGGAGAGTGAGATGGTAGATTACTTCTTGCAAACATTGGAACCTACCTATTTTGGTCATCTAGTGACATCTGTCGGGAAGTCGTTTAATGAAGTGGTAAAGATGGGAGCCATGATTGAAGAAGGATTGAAATCTAACAAGATCTTGAGCTACTCGGCGTTGAAAGCAACCACCCAGGCCATCCAAAGCGGTACTGGTGGTGTGCTAGGGAAGAAGAAGAAAGAAGAAGTTGCTACAGTTGAAGTTAATATTTGGTCTAGGCACAATAATCGTCCACTCTACTACAACCAACCCAGACCCCACCACCCAAACTATCAATATACCCCATATGGTCCACCGCAACACTATTATCCACCACCAGAACCACACTTGTCTATCCACCACGCCCAGACCTACACTCAACCCCCAGTGCACTCGCAATGGCGTACACCAAGTCCCCAAAATACACAGCCACACCCACAAAACACCTATCTACCTCCCAGGGCTAACAGACCAGGAACCAACTTCCGTCCAAACCAAGATTTTAGAAATGAGAAGGCCCCAAGCAAAAAAACATTTACTCCGTTGGGAGAATCTTACACTTCTCTCTTCCACAGATTGAAACAGTTGGGGATACTGACCCCAGTTGAATCCAAAGCACCAAATCCTCTTCCCAGAAACCTGGACCACTCTGTTAGCTGCGAGTATTGCTCAGGGATGCCGGGGCACGATACTGAAAAATGTTGGAAGTTGAAAAACGCAATCCAAGAGCTCATTGATAATCGCCGTATTGAGGTACAGGCTCCAGAGGCCCCGAACATCAATCAAAATCCGTTACCAGCGCATTATGAGGCCAACATGATCGAACTGATACATAAGGGGGCAGAGCCTAAGAAACCTTCGCAGGTGGTTATGGTGATTCGTTCTACAAAAACCAAAGAAAAGACAGTGAGTGCAAGGCCAGTGGTTCAGTTAAAAAAATAAAAGACAAGCCAGTGCTAGTAATGTGAGAGGGACCATTTTCGGCCGAGAAAAAGCAGGAGCCAGTCAAGATAGTGGTACCAAGGTCAGTATCCGCGCCCGTGGTGGTTGTGAAGGGAGCCTATGTAGAACCGGTTGTCATAAAACCGATAGTCCAGTTACCCATGGTTGATAGCAAAGCCGTACCCTGTAAATATGATAAGGTAGTGGTGACATACAAAGGAAAGAAAATTGAGGAAGAAAGTTGTGAAGCACAGGGACTGACCCGGTCGGGACGTTGTTTCGCCCCCGAAGAGTTGAAAAAAGCTAAAGGCGCAAAAGACAATCCAGTGCCAGTTAAAAAAGCTGTAATAGAAGAAGAGGCAGAAGAGTTTCTGAAAAAGATGAAAGGACAAGATTATTCCATTGTTGAGCAACTGAGAAAAACACCGGCCCAAATCTCGTTGTTGTCATTATTAATTCACTTTGATGAGCATTGCCGAGCTTTAATGAAGATATTGAATGAGGCTCATGTGCCTGGCAAAATTTCAGTAAACCATTTAGAGACAATTGCCAACAAGATCTTTGAAGTGAACATGATAACATTTTCTGATGATGAATTGCCTATGGAACGCACAGAACACAACAAGGCTCTCTATTTGACGGTCAAATGTGAAGGTTCAATAGTTACTCGGGCACTAATCGATAACAGGTCGAGCGCTAATATTTGCACGTTATCCACATTAAACAAGTTAAAGATTGATGAGGATAGAATCCGCAAAAATAGCATTTGTGTTCGAGGGTTCGATGGAGGGGGAACAAACACGGTAGGGGATATTGTGCTCGAATTGACTATTGGCCCAGTCGAGTTCACGATGGAATTTCAGGTGTTGGATGCTGCAGTATCCTATAATCTTTTGTTGGGTCGACCGTGGATTTATGCGGCAAAATCCATGCCCTCCACACTGCACCAAATGATCAAATTCGAGTGGGACAGACAAGAAATTGTGTTACATGGGGAAGATCCCACATGCGCCATGAATGATGCCATTGTACCCTTTATAGAGACCGAAGATGATAAGGGGCCATGGGTGTATCAAATCCTCGACACGGTTCCGGTGAGCAGGGTGCCTGAGGGTAAAAGCATGCCATGTCCCAGGATGTCAGCTGCGACCGTCATGGTAGTGTCAGAAATGCTGAATAACGAGTTCGTGCCCGGGAATGGTTTAGGGGTTGAACTGCAGGGCATTACTCAACCTGTGTCTTTGCCCAAAAATCTGGACACCTTCGGGTTAGGGTTCAAACCAACAGCGGCAGATGTCAGAAAGGCCCGTAAATTGAAGAAGAAAGCTTGGGTGCTCCCTAAACCAATTCCTCGATTGTCCAGGTCCTTTGTTAGACCGAGTATTAAGAAACAATCATTGGCAAAAATGTCTGGTTCGTTAATTGAGGCGGATGGGAATTTGGATAAGGTGTTTGAGAAAGTATTTACTGAAGTAAACGTGGTTGAGGCCGGGGAAGGGTCAAGCAGAGCAGACATACAGTACATCGGACCACGTGCTAACATCAACAATTGGGAAGCTACTCCTCTTCCAGTTCGGAGGGAGTCATGGTAGTGGGTTTTGTTTTCCTTTTTGTCACCTGGATTATTCCAGGGTTTGTAATCCAGTTGTTATGTTCCGTCCATTTGGATGAGTTAAAACCTTGTTGTCTTTACGTTTAATGAAATGCAATTTTCTTCGTCCCTAATTCTCTTTCCATTTTCTTTTCTTTTCTTTGTACAGTTCTTTTTATGCTGATATCAATGACATGACATGCATGAGGAATCTTCGGCCCAGTTTTAAAAGCCAATCTAGTTCAGAAGTAATAATACAAGAGATCGAGTGTGATGATGGGATGGGGTGGATTGTAATAATGATGAATCTTATGAGGAAATTAGTAAAGAATTAAGTCACTTTGAAGAAAAACCCAAACCTAACCTAAATGACACAGAAGCAGTTAATCTAGGGGACCAAGACAATGTACGGGAAACTAAAATAAGTGTTCATTTGGAGCCACAACTCAAGGAGGAGATAATTAAAGTATTGCATGAGTACAAAGACGTTTTTGCATGGTCATATGATGATATGCCGGGTCTAAGCACCGATTTGGTGGTTCATAAATTGCCCACCGATCCAGCACTCCTCCCTGTCAAGCAGAAGTTGAGAAAGTTCAAAACAGACATAAGTGTGAAGATCAAAGAAGAGATCACCAAGCAGTTTGAGGCAAGGGTCATTCAGGTTACACGGTACCCCACTTGGTTAGCCAATGTCGTGCCTGTGCCAAAGAAAGATGGCAAGACCAGGGTGTGCGTCGATTATCGAGACCTTAACAAGGCAAGCCCAAAAGATAATTTCCCACTGCCCAACATCCATATACTGATCGACAATTGTGCCAAACATGATATTGGCTCTTTTGTGGATTGTTATGCGGGTTATCATCAGATTCTAATGGACAAGGAAGATGCAGAAAAGACAGCATTCATCACGCCGTGGGGAACGTATTGTTATCGGGTCATGCCGTTTGGTTTGAAAAATGCTGGGGCAACTTATATGAGGGTCATGACAACTATCTTCCATGATATGATACATAAAGAAATCGAGGTATACGTGGATGATGTGATCGTGAAGTCTAGACAGCAATCCGACCATGTCAGAGATTTGAGAAAATTATTTCAAAGGCTTCGCAGGTACAATCTTAAGCTCAATCTTGCGAAATGTGCTTTCGGGGTGCCATCTGGGAAGTTGTTGGGATTTATAGTTAGCCGGAGGGGTATTGAATTAGACCCGTCAAAGATCAAAGCTATTCAGGAGTTGCCACCTCCAAGAAACAAAACCGAGGTGATGAGTTTGTTGGGAAGACTGAACTATATCAGCAGGTTCATTGCTCAGCTCACGGCAACGTGTGAACCAATTTTCAAATTGTTAAAGAAAGATGTCGCGGTCAAATGGACTGATGAATGCCAGGAGGCTTTTGATAAGATAAAGGGGTATTTGTCAAACCCACCCGTGTTGGTCCCACCAGAACCAGAGAGGCCTTTGATTCTATATCTGACAGTTGTGGATAGTTCATTCGGCTGTGTACTGGGGCAGCATGATGTTACAGGCAGAAAGGAGCAGGCTATCTACTATCTCAGTAAGAAGTTCACATCTTACGAGGTCAAGTATACTCATCTGGAAAGGACATGTTGTGCCCTAACTTGGGTGGCATAGAAATTGAAACATTACTTGTCATCTTACACCACTTACCTTATATCTCGCTTGGACCTGTTGAAGTATATTTTTCAGAAACCCATGCCCACAGGAAGGCTTGCAAAGTGGCAGATCTTACTTACAGAGTTCGACATTGTCTATGTGACACAGACTGCCATGAAAGCACATGCATTAGCCGATCACTTGGCTGAGAACCCCGTTGATGAAGATTATGAGCCTTTGAAAACATATTTCCCTGATGAAGAGGTAATGCACATTGAAGAATTAGAACAAGCTAAGAAGTCGGGATGGAACTTTTCTTTGATGGGGCCGCCAATATGAAAGGCATAGGAATAGGTGCGGTACTTATTTCGGAAACAGGTCAGCATTACCCCGTTACAGCTCGGCTTCGTTTCTACTGTACAAACAACATGGCAGAATATGAGGCGTGTATATTGGGATTGAGATTAGCTGTGGATATGGGTGTACGGGAAGTCTTGGTCATGGGTGACTCGGACTTACTGGTACACCAGATTCAAGGGGAATGGGAAACACGGGACTTGAAGCTTATACCGTATCGGCAGTGTCTGCATGAGCTTTGCCAGCATTTTCAGGCCATAGAATTCAGACACATTCCAAGGATTCATAATGAGGTTGCTGACGCTTTGGCTACTTTGGCGTCAATGTTGCACCATCCAGATAAGGCCTATGTTGATCCATTGCAGATTCAAGTCCGTGATCAACATGCTTACTGTAATGTGATAGAAGAGGAAATCGATGGAGAGCCGTGGTTCCATGATATCAAAGAGTACATCAAAGCGGGAGTATATCCAACGCAGGCCACCGGTGATCAGAAAAGAACAATTCGACGGTTGGCAAGTGGGTTTTTCCTTAGTGGAGGAGTACTGTACAAAAGAACGCCAGAGCTCGGTTTGTTGAGATGTATAGATGCACGGCAGGCCACAACTATCATGACTGAGGTACATTCCGGAGTTTGCGGACCGCATATGAGTGGGTATGTTCTAGCAAAGAAGATTCTCCGAGCAGGTTATTATTGGCTCACGATGGAGCGAGATTGTATCAGTTTTGTGCGTAAGTGTCATCAATGCCAAATACATGGAGATTTGATTCATGCTCCACCATCAGAATTACATACGATGTCCGCGCCATGGCCTTTTGTTGCATGGGGCATGGATGTTATTGGGCCAATTGATCCAGCAACATCAAATGGGCATAGGTTTATCTTGGTAGCTATAGATTATTTTACCAAATGGGTGGAAGCGAAGACATTCAAGTCTGTGACCAAGAAGGCTGTAGTTGACTTCGTGCATGCAAATATCATCTGTCGGTTTGGGATCCCAAAGATAATCATCACAGATAATGGGGCTAATCTTAATAGCCATTTGATGAAGGAGACATGTGAGCAGTTTAAGATTGCTCACAGGCACTCTACTCCGTACCGTCCCAAGGCAAATGGTGCGGTTGAAGCGGCCAATAAGAACATAAAGAAAATACTCCGGAAGATGGTTGAAGGATCTAGACAATGGCACGAGAAATTGCCTTTTGCATTGTTAGGATATCGCACCACCGTGCATACCTCGGTAGGGGCGACTCCTTACTCATTGGTATACGGTACCGAGGCAGTAATACCCGCAGAAGTGGAAATCCCATCTCTGCGAATCATTGCAGAGGCTGAGATCGATGATGATGAATGGGTGAAAAGCCGTCTTGAGCAGTTGAGTTTGATCGATGAGAAAAGATTGGCATCAGTGTGTCATGGCCAACTGTACCAACGAAGAATGGCAAGAGCATACAACAAAAAAGTACGTCCAAGGAAATTTGAAGTCGGGCAATTAGTATTGAGGCGGATCTTGCCTCATTGGGCTGAGGCAAAAGGAAAATTTGCCCCAAACTGGCAGGGACCATTTGTAGTAACCAGAGTGTTGTCTAATGGAGCATTGTATTTGACAGATGCGGAAGGAAAATGTGTAGAAATGACCATCAATTCCGATGCGGTCAAGAGATATTATGTATGATTTCTTTATTTTCTGAATGTATCTGTTCGTATTTGGCATATCTTAAAGATTGAAATGATGAAGGCATTTTGTTCTGTTATTCAAACACTCCTATCCCTTGTTATCCCCGTCGAGCCTCACTTATTTTTCATACACCTCTTTCGGAATCAGCGGCACTATCAGAGAACACAAGTGCCGAACATAAAGAAAAGAAGGAAAGAAAAGAAAAAAAAAAGAAGAAAAGAAAAAGAAAAAGAAAAGAAGAAAAAGAAAAGAAAGAAAAGTGAAGAAAAAAAAAGGAAACATAACAACGTAGTCTCTATGAAGTGAACTACGTTTGACTTGATCCCGAAAGGGTACGTAGGCAGCCTTACTCCGAGGTTCAGTCATACCAAATAGAAATCCAAAAATCCCCAAGCAAGAAACTGGGGCAGAAGTGGTGATTGTTATGAAAGTTGGATTCCGAAAGTTGTAATTTGAACCCATTTGAATTGTTTTGAGCCTTTTATACCTTTCTTTCTAGCTCAATCCAAAAGCCTACATTACGGTCCAAAGAAAGACCTTATGATCAGTTTTGAGAAATGCCAAGATGAACAGGTAGGAATAACCCACGACAGGGGCAACACTCTGGTTCGAGCAAGAAGAACAAAAATAAATGAGAGAGTCTTATGGGTGAAAACCCTCACGGGCACCGTAAGGCGACAAGAGCTGAGAGAAAAATAAATGAGAGAGTCTTGTTGGTGAAAACCTTTACGGGCACCTCAAGGCGAAGGTGAGATAAGAAATGGAAAACTGAAAAAGGTCTGTTGATAGAAACCGTTTCGCGGTACCGCAGGGAAACAAGCTTAAGGTCTGGATAAATCAAACAAGTGATGGAAGTTCTGGGCAATGAGGTACGGCAATTGAGAGTTGTTTGGTTGGACAGATTGGGCTGATTAATCCAAAATGCATGTCATGACCATTGGTACTAGTTTGTCTCGCTCAGATAAGTTTCTTTTCCTTCTCTTTTCAAACAGTCATCTGGTTTTGGATTCTTCTTATCCTTAACTCAAGAATCATTGCATTTCATTTTCTTTTGAGGGTTTTATCTAGCTGAGATGTTTCAGTGCCAGTTTTGTTCAATGCAAGCAGAAAGGACTTCAAAGTTCACTACCAGCTTCTAGAATTGTAAAGCACAACGTGGTCAGAGCATGTCAAAAACAACTTGATGTCAAGTGGAATACAGGGAATTAACGGAAGTTTCATCGGTGAAATGATTGGGGAATGTCGTGGGAAAGGCGAAAGCTCAAACAAAAAGGTCAGAAAAGTGAAATAACAGCAGGGGTGTAAAACATTTAGGTCGCCAGAGGTTGGGAAATTTAAAAGTTGGTCAGAAAGTCAAGCGGTTCAGGGTCAGTGCGTGGAAATTAGTCAACACAAATCAAGGCAGTGGAAGGATTTTTCAGCAAGAATGCCATCAACTAACCACAGTTTTAAACTGACAAAATTTTCTTTGATTGAGCAGGGGAAGAAAAGTTAGTTGTTGAAGAGGAATTCTCCAGGAGGGAAAAACAAGCACTAATCA